>NC_136072.1:6629801-7303870 GCF_964261635.1 Lissotriton helveticus
TAGGGGGACAAGACAGTGGTGTCCGCTTTCCCCTTTATTGTTTACATTCTTTATCGAACCATTGGCCATCCTTATACATGAAAACGATGCAATGAATGCCCCACTCTTGGGTATGGCCAAGCTAAAGCTATTTGCGGATGACAATGTTTTATACTTGAAACCCAATAGCCAGAACTTGGAGTTGGCTATGAGGGAATTTAATGAATTTGAGTTAATTGGGGGCTATAAAATAAATCAAAATAAAACTGAAATTCTAATTCTGAATACTGACACAAATTTTCTCTCAGCCAATCTAAGGATACAAGCAACAAAACCCGCCCCCACTATACGATATTTAGGGATGTATGCCTCTGCTCAATACCAACAATTATTTAAGTTGAAATATGAAAAAATGCAAGGTGAAATAAAACGATTGTTGGTTAGGTGGCTGTTACTTCCTTTAACCATGGAAACTACATATTTGAAAGCAATACAGCTGCATTTTGGGATCTGAGACACTAAGGGGCCGATTATGATGGCGGACGGACCTGAGTCCGTCCGCCACCATAGAGTAGGGGGGAACGTCCGCATGGGCAGCGGCGTTCCCCCCGTGAAGATTAGGATGTGACCGCCGGGGTGGCGGTCACATCCTCTATCCTTAACATTGTGGCGGGTGCAGCTTCAAGCTGCACCCGCCGCAATGTTAAAAATGCATACATTGCATTTGTATGCAGAAAGCGGCAGGCACCGCGCGGTGCCTGCCGATCTCTGCACACAAATGCAGGGGAGTACCATAGGTACCCCCCATGTGCACCCCTCACCCCCCTTCAGCTAGGGGGCCCGCAACGGGCCCCCGCAGTGAAGTTCGACATGCTTTTCCACGGCGGAAAATTCGCCGTGGAAAAGCATCTTTTCAAGCACTTCCTAATATGGTGGATGGTGTCTGAGAGACACCGCAACCATATTAGAGCTTTTCCGCCGCGGTTGTAAGCCAACCGCGGCGGAAAAGCTGCGGACGGAAACCAGGACACACCAGCCATCCTAATGTGGCGGTGGGTCTTTGGTGGGTCCGCTGCGGTTTTTCCGCATCCTCTGGGCTGATGGTGGCTTCCGCCGGCCCGGAGGATGCGGAAAAACCGCAATCATAATAGGCCCCTAACTTTGTGAGTACATGGATAAAAGCACAACCCAGTGATTGGAATTTTACTCACCTGCGATCAAGGCCTTACAGCCGAAACGCATAAGGACATGGGACGGTGCCACATTCAAGGAGAAAATAAATGCATGGTTTTACTCCAAAATTGGACGTCTGCATTTCTCCTGCGTTGGAGTAATGTTATGGGACCTACATTCCCATACGTAGAAGCCACGATGGAGTCTCACTGCTTGCTGTGTGTGTGTCTGTCTGTATGTGTGTGTGTGTGTATATATATATATATATATATATATTTGTAAATGTACCTATATTTGCGTATACTTAGATATGTGTGTAAATATAAGTATATAAATATATAACTTAAAGACCCTCTCTTACCTCCAGTTTAGTTTGAATGCTCTCATTGTTGGTAAATGTCAAAAAGAGGAAGACTGAGATCTGTGCGACCATCAAAAACGAATGTACATCTGAAACAAAAAGAAGAGATGAAGGATGCAGACCTGGGGCCTTCTGTTGTACATTTGCTGTTAACCTGTATTGTCCAGCAAAGTTCTCACCACCAAAATAATGTCATCATGTACTGAACTCTGACAAACCAATATGTTCATGGGGTGGCATTCGAATGTTAGATTACCCATGTCGCGATTGTTGATGTTGAAATAAGAAACGTGGCCTTCGCTCATGTGCCTTAACAATGACACGAGTATTGTTCTTAAGTAAAGGCGGGCGAGCCGCCATCCCAACAGCACTCCAGTGGCCACTGGTCCAGCAGTCATCAATGTACATTGAAAAGATCTCCCATCACGGTGGCTCCATTTAATGTACTAAGGGGCATATATATGAGCCCTGTGCACAGCCTTTGTGTCACTTTTTGTGAATCAATGGAGGTGCAAACCATGAAATCATATTTAAGAGGCCACAGAAAACCCCCCACTTTGGATGGCTCCGAGGGGCTTCACAAATATGGAGTCATGCAACTCAGCGCAGAGCGCGGCGTCGCCTTCCTCTGCACCAGAGAGGAAATCAATGGGTGTTGCGTGGGTGTTCCCACAAGGTCTTGTATATCTTGGAGTGTGCCAAAATCCATTGGAGTTGCACGGGAACACCCACGCAACACCCACGGAATGCCTTTCCGGGGCACAGTAATGGACCGCAGCAGTTTGAACTGCCTGGCACTACTCCACATTTTTGAAGCCACTCAGAGCCACGCAAAGTGACTTTGCGTGACTTTAGATATCTGACTTAGAAGTTAGTTTCTCACATGTACCATGTTGCGGGGTGCAAAAGTGATGCAGCCCTCTCATAAACAAGCCCCTCAGTTGTTTGCCTTCTGCACTTAATGATTAATGTGTTATTTTAGATTTGAACCTTTGTACATGGATGTACTCCATCTAAGTAATTAATAAATGAAACTTGGTCGAAATACTATAGACAACATACTCACAGTTCGTGTACAGGGGCTTCCTGAAGGGCTTCCCCTTGGAGACAACAAACGCGGCTGTGATGTAGAGGAAACTCGTAATCACCCATAAAGTCGTCGTTTCAAAGCTTTGCCCATAAGACGCCTCCCTCTGAGTGCCATTTTGTAAAGTGGACATGTTTCCATTTTCAGAGATGCAAGCACTGCCAAAAAACACCCAGTGTGTTAGTACTTTTCTCCCAAAGAAAAGATATACAATCAAATTCAGTGCAGACATTGTAAGGTTTCCATAAAATTCCCTTAATTGATGATAGTTTAAACATAAACATTATTTAAAACAACATAGACATCTCAGCAGTGTGCCTCTTATTGAGTCTACATGGTATAGGGTAGAAATTGCCTTTTTCAAAGAAGTCCTATTTGTGTTTTTTGTTTTTTCAGCAGAAACTATGCCAGTGTTCAGGTTTTTCCAGACTCATAAGTGTTGTCCAGGGTTGGGAGCAAGACTTTCCAGTGTGAATATTAGGAAGGTTGCCTTTGCAAATCTTGGGAACAGCCAGAAAGGTTTACTTTCGATAGCACCGGACTCTAACTGTACTTCTAGTCTTGAAAATGCAAATGAGGGTGAGAGCATTTTCAGATGGAGAACAAAGTGAACAATGACTGACAATGCCAATAGGTCTGGTATAGGAATTCCATCTGTGCCACTGATGAGTGCAGACACTTAATAAGTCTCCATACACGCCCCTTGTCTCTCATCTTTACACTCAAGCATCCATTTATCCATCTACTGACACATCCTTCCACTCTGACACAACCACACAAACTCAATAACATAATCCAGATTACCTAAAAGAATTCAAGTAGAATAAATAAACATGCTGCCTTTTAAATACAGAGAGCATGTGTTTGCAATAGCAAAACTAAACACAGTGGAGGGTGTCCGCCTTGCAAACCTACTGTAAATAGTCTAGATTTGCTCCTAAATTCAAGCACGGCCTGCACATTTGGAACCAACATGTCGGCCATCTTGGAATGGTAAAACAAGAATGCACCATGGACAATACCGTACCATAATGATATCCTGGTTTAGAGGAAGAGCCTACGTGGAATGCAGCAAACTGCAGAGGAAATGAGTAGTAAGCCTAATTTGCTACAGAAGTGTGATTTAGAGTGGATTAAGTCTAATTTTTTAAGTCGGGCGGAGCAAGAACGGGAGAAGGTGGAATTGCTAAAACCTACTGTTAGAGCTAATTTTGTTCTGAAGACATCACCACTTCTTGAACCATACCTTAGGATTGTGTCAATTCTTTTCCACCGCCACCTTTTAATCTGATTTAGGCTTAACATTGCCCATTTCTCCCTGGGTCATTTTCCAGTTTGGGGTAGACCTGAGTCATCAATTCCATGCAGTTGTGATAATTTTTCTAGCCACATTTTGTGGCATTTTATTATGTTCTGTGACCACTATGCCGATATTAGGAAACAGTTGTTGGTACCACTTATTAGAGAAGCAGGGTTTATACAAGTAAGGCCCGCATTAATGTACCTACAACTCCTAAGCAGTACACAGGTGATCTACGGGGTTGCATGTTTCCTGCTCAGACATGAGTCCCTTGTTCACTTGGCCACGGGATTCAAGATAGCCTGGCTGATGAGGATTATGAATCCGAAACCGGTCCCAGGATGCTTGTTTCCGGTCCAGGGAAGACATGGCTTGGCAGTTCGGGCTGGACTGTTCCCATGAGGCACAGGGTAAGACTATTTGCATATGGCCATGTCTGAACTGGGGTGGCCGAGTGAGCTAAAGAATGGTGATGGATTAAACCAAGATCAGTTGACTGGGGGTGAGTGTTTGATTTGCTCAAATGCTCCGTCCATCATCCCCTTTTGTATCGCATCTGGCAAGACGCCCAGTCTAACAGACAGGACTGCACCTGCGAGTGGTCTGTGACAGGAGAAGATACGCAGTGTAACAAACATGATGGAGCTGGAAGGAGGTCCCCGTAGGAAGAACAGATAACACGTGGCCTGTCCCCATTTTCGCAGCATGTGCAGAGAAGACTTGCAACTTGTGGCCTTTCCCCATATCTCACAGCAAGTAAGAAGAAGAGAGTGTGGCCAGTTGCCACACTGCAAAGAAGAGATGAAGAGTGAAAGGAGTGTGACAATCCTGTCACACTGACGAACAGACGACTATAGGTGCGCTGGAGAAAATAACAAGGGGACACGAACGAGAACTCGTACCACTATCTGAGTGCACCTACTAACACAAGCCAGCCACCGGGGTGCGGTGACGTCACCGGAGACAACTCAGCGGGAGTACCGAACATAAGCCCTACGTGTATCTGCCCTACGCTTCACAGTGTGACCATCCAGCCACCTGTCATCGGCTGCTTAGAGCACACAGCATCCCTGCTTATAAACACACATGCCAAAGATGAAGAGCTGCCCCAAGTGTACAACAAGCTACATGGCTGCAAAGTCCCTCCAGTCATCCTTCAACCATACTAGTCATCACCACCTGTCATATAAGTCATCTAATGGTGACCACTCCATCACTTGCCATGTGCGTCACCAGCACCCTGGAGCGTCAAGTAACAAGACTCGAGTCCTGCACCATTGACGTTGCACGAGTGACTAGTCAGTGGTTCCAAGGTGGTCTTGCTTCAGATTGTGCCATATAAATTGACACAAAGCGCCAGTGACAAACTGAAGAACCAGTGACCACCTGCTCAACTGGCTTGGATCCTGTTCCCGGTAGCGAGCGCATGTTGTGACCAGGACACATCCACCCCTGACGTTGCACGAGTGACTAGTCAGTGGTTCCAAGGTGGTCTTGCGGCTGTCCAGGTGCAGACACATATGCTGCCACAGTGCAGCCCGCAGGCAGTCCTGTGGCAACTCAAACAAGGGGCTTCCCCAAGCATGACAGATGGACTTGTCTTTGCCCCACCGCTGGATTCCAGGAGGTATCCAAGCCGTGTAATAGAGACTTCAACAGGTCACAGCAGACCAAGGCGTCCCGCGTCCTCTGAGGCAGTCGGAGATTTGGTCCCTCGTAAATGGAAACAATATATTTTTTTAGGTAACGTTGTAGCTGCTTTTCATAAAGAGAGCATAGATCCTTGTAAAACGGGAGGTGGACATTGGACGAGCCGAAAAATAATTGGTATCCCCTACTAATCGTTGTGACAGCTACTAAAATATCTTAATGGGTGGATTACCTTCTAAGAGATGTTGACTTAAGGAATGAATTGGTTGAATTGCCCTAAAGTCCTGAAGAGGCCTGAACTAAGATATAGGCTGAAACGCGTCGACTACACATAATAAGGCATCAACATAAGAAGATTACGATATAATCTATGTCATTATATGAATAAGGAGCTTGATAGTAGTTAGAGGGAGAAAGGAATTGACCCCTTGAAGCCCTTATTTGCTTTTTTGTTGCTGACCTGATATGGGAATGTTTTGACATAATTATAGTCAACGTCCTTTCTTTGAAACAGATGTGGGCCATTTAGACTAGCAAATTGGTTTATTTTGAAATGTTTTTTGTATGTATTGTATAAATTGTGTATATGTATATGTGTGTTTTGTACATATGGTTTTGTACAAATATGTGTTACTAAAAAACATATGTTACTAAAAAAGAAACACAAGCTTTAACTGACAATAAATAGCTAACATTTTTCCATTTTGAGTGATTGGTATAACCTCAAGTTACATAGGAAAATAAGTTATTTTGATTTAATTTTGAATTAATTTTGTACGACCATTATTAGAGGTAAGGAAAGGACAATTAGTGGTGTCTTTTCTATAATTAAGTTATACTGTTTAAAACCTTTACCATAGGCATTGTTTTTTTTATAGTTGTCTTCGGTGGATCAAGCAACGCCATCGTCGAGCGTTCACAATGGACTCCACCGACGCCCCTGATGCACCGAGCTTGAACTGTTAATCACCTACTGCATCACAGCGAGGGCGCGTCGGACTGATCGACATCACACGGGAGGACTCATCTGACGTAGCGTCAAAGGTTCCGTACGTCATCAGCACCGTGTTCATGTCCAGACGTACATGGTTACATTATGGATGCGTGCTGAGCTGTTGGGTATTCCCAGCTGCATCTGTCCACCGCTGGCCTGTGGACTATCTCTCGCAGCTGTGAGACTTGAGTTATTTTTAGCTGTGTATCATTCCTTCCCACAGGTTGGACTTTGTTTTTGTTTTAATAACATCCTAAAGGGTTGTTGTGTCCTGCTAGACACAGTCTGGTATTTTACCTGCCTCTCCCAAGAGGGCTGGCCCATGCACCCACCCCACACCCATCTAACACAAGTGACCCTGCCAATCAGGGCGCGTGCTCATGGCCAGTCTAAGCCCTATGCTTGGGCGTCCATGCCAACCCTTCATAATGTGTGTGGGCGCAGAGCCCAAGACTTTACAAAGGATGTATGACGTTACAACGCATGCTTTTACCACGCATGCTGTTACAACGCGGTTTTTACAACGCATACCATTACAACGCATAGCGCTTTGGGGTGCTGGATAGTGAATAGTTTAATTTACTATTCCAACTCCAGTCCCCGTGGACACTAGGGAAGGTGTTGGATAGTAAATTAAATCTATTCCCTATCCTAGATCGCCCCCCAGCGCAATGCGTTGTAATGGTTTTCGTTGTAAAACCTGCGTTGTAATAGCACTGCGTGATAAAAGTTGCGTTGTAAAGGATGTTTCCCCTTTACAAATGCCAACACAAGGGTTGTGCTTCCATTGTAGTTTTACTACAAACCCCAGTAGATTTAGGGGGCATTTCTAGCTCCTCTGCAGATCTGAGGCGCTGCCCGTCTTCCAGAAGGAATACAAGTAGAGTCTATTATATTCAAAGTCTGTGAAATCGATTCCAAATTTCCAATACCTCCTTTCAATCGCAGCGCATTTAGAATTCCAAACTCGCTCAAGCGGGCAGGGATCTCAACAGTAAAAAGCTAAAATGTTGTCAAATATCTTAGTTAACCTGGTGCTCGGGTATCCGCTTCTAGGCACATTTAGTGGGGTTTCCTTTGATGTGAAGATTAGTGCGTTCAGGGCTTTAAGGGGGCTGGACAAAAAGCGGGTGCTGAGACGGGAGACAACCTTTACAACGCAACTTTTACTACGCAGTGCCATTACGACACAACTTTTACAACGCAAACCATTACAACGCATTGCGCTGGGGGGCGCTCCTGGATAGGGAATAGGTTTAATTTACTATCCAACACCTTCCCTACTATCCACGGGGACTGGAGTTGGAATAGTAAATTAAACTATTCACTATCCTTCGCCCCAAAGCACTATGCGTTGTAATGGTATGCGTTGTAAAAGTTGCGTCGTAATGGCATGCGTTGTGAAAGCATGCGTTGTGATGTCATACATCCGCTGAGACAGGCCTCTAGCGGGCTCTCCTTTTTTATGCCCTCACCCTCAGGGTGAAACAAAAACCTTAGCTCTGCAGCAATGCCAGCCTTCACTGACTGTGATGGAACTTCAGATATTCCTTTTAGTTCTTTCACAGGCTCATCATTTCAGAAGGGAAGTATTGTCAATACTGTATAGAATAAAGCCAAAGTTATTGCTTATTTAACGTACGCAACTAACAACTATTGGCAAAGTCAATAGACCTGACTTGCTGGAGGTGAAATGTTGCTTATTGTAATATTTATTTGGATGCAATGACAAAAGCAGCAAATTTACCAGGTGGGCCGCACCCCATGCTAAGCACAGATTTTTTAGCTTTTTTTTTTTATTTGCAGAGTTTTATATAGCGCGAACTAGACCCGAACCGAATCAGGTATCAGAGCGCTTTACTTAGCACCAGTAACGTTACATGAGGACACACTTTCATTTTAGGCGCGGGGAGATTAAGTGATTTGCCCAGAATCACAGGAGGTTTTTTGGCGTCGTTACCGAGACTCGAACCCAGATCCCCAGGTCCGAGGTCGAGCGCCTTAGCCGTTAGGCCAACCCCTCTCCCCTTATGTGTGTTAAGCCACGCCCTTAATTACACAGGCCACTACCCTGTGAGAGACTCCTTCCCCCAGTTTTTTTATCCCTCGTAAAGCCCTGAGGGGCATATTACCAACGAGTAGCGATATTTATAGCTAACAAGGCTTTGCAACGAGTTTTTTATCGCTAAGCATCGCCGGAAATTATCGCAGAGATAACTTGCTATTAGCAACGTTTATCTCAGAAGTGATAAAAATCCTCACGCTAACTGCCAAATGAGAGATTATCGCTGGAAAACCAACGATAATCTCTCGAAGTTTGGCGTTAGCTTGATGATAGGGGCTCACAAACTTAGCCATGATATCCACCTTCCATAGGATATCATGGCTAAGTCAGGAAAATACCAGGTGTAAAAAAAGCAGCGTTAACCGCGGTTAGCGCTGCTTTTCTTATCACTAACCGGGTTAGCGGAATCCTTGATAATAGGAGAAATGTCGCTTAACAACATTTCTCCTATTATTTTTTTCTGGAACGCCCCCTTTGCATCTCATTAGAGATGCAAGGGGAAGCGCAGAGAAAAAGGGTGCTAACATGCGAATTTGCGTGTTAGCACCCTGTTGCTGATAGGGAAATAATTTTATCTCCGCTTTCTTGGCTTTTAAAGCCAAAAAAGCAGAGATAAATCCCTTGATAATATGCCCCTGAGTTTCTTATGCTATCTGTAATTTTATAGCGCACCGAGTGGGTATCCAGGCGCTTGTAGCAGGTGTCTGTTGTTTTGTCATCTATTAGGTTACACTTTAGTAATGGTGACAAAGTGAGAGCCAACCGAATGCTCAGAGTGTGCCCATTCAGTTGGCGTTACTTCTCGAGTTACTGTATGTCGAGTTGTCTATGCAGTTACACAAAACTCGTACATACATACATACATACATAAATACATACATACATACAGACATGCACACATACATACACATACATACATGTATACATAGATACATACATACACGAATACATAGACATATACATAAATACATACATGATTACATACACACATACATACATAAATGCATACATACATATAGACATGCACACATACATACACATATATGCATACATAAATACATACATACATAAGTATATACATACATAGATGAATACATACATAAATAAATACATACATACACAAATACATACACACATACGTACATACATACATGAAAACATACACACATACATATATACATAAATACATACATGCATGCATAAATATATACATACATAAATACATACATGCATACACACATGAATACATACACACATACATACATACAAAAATACATATACACACACATGAATACATACATACATAAATGCATACACACATATGTACATACATACATGAATACATACACACATACATACGCACAGACATGCACACATACATACACATACATACATATAGGCATGCATACATAAATATGTACACAAATACATATATAAATAATGCATACATACATACATACATGAATACATACACACATATGTACATACATACATATACTAATACATACAGCCATACGTAAATACATACATATATACATAAATACATACATACATAAATACATACATACATAAATACATGAATACATACATACAGACAGACAGACATTCAGACATGCATACATACACAGAGCAGGTCTTTTAGGCAGCGCCTTTCAGCCATTGGCTCCCGTGCTTCATCGTGCTTTAGGCATTGGCTCTAGGGGCTGTCCATCAGCACTGACATGACTTCAATAATTTCACGGATATTAACAACTTAAAGACATGAGTCCACGTGCATGGTGCCTCTAATTTAGTTATTTTTCTTTCATTTATTTGTTATGATATGATGCCGAGGGCCCTTGCCCCCTTTACACGTGGCTACCAGCCCACTCGGCCCAAGTCACCCCCCCACAGTTGGCCTGGGGCTGTCTGGCACCCTCACTCCATGGGTGTCATTCCTGCCTGTCTTTGTGGCATTATTCACTTCTGCCTTTAGATGGCGGCAGAGCATCAAAGTCGAGCGCAGCAGGGGCCTTATTTATGAAGGCCTTGCGCCGCCGGTGCGTCACTTTTTCCCATTTTAAAAGTGACACACCGGTGGCGCAAGGCCTTCATAAATAAGGCCCCAGGGGCCTCATTTATGAGGCCGTGCGTCACTTTTACGCCGCCAGTGCGTCACATTTTGTGACGCATCGGCGGCGTAAAACATGCCTCCTGTTGCGCACTATTTACAAAGTGACGCATCTAAGCAGATGCGTCACTTTGTAAACCCCTGCTCTACATTATACCTGCGTCAAGTATAATGTATGCAGAGGGGGTGTTCCCCGCAAAAAGCCTCGTAATAGTGACGCAGTGAAATCTATGAGATTTCACTGCATCACTTTTAGGACGCTGTTGCGTCAAAATCTTGCGCCTGCCTCATAGCAGGCGTAAGACTGATGCAACCCCATGTGAAAGGAAGCATTGCTGGACTTGCGTCACTTTTGTGACACATTCAAGCAATGCGTCACTTTTGCGCTTACAGATACGTCAGAAATACTGACGTATCTGTAAGTCCTTGCGCAATGATGCGTCATATTGTAAATATGACGCATCATTGGGGTCGCAAGGAGGGCTCAGTGAAAAGTGACGCATCGCTGTTTTCTCGCAGCGATGCGTCACTTTTCATAAATGAGGCCCCAGGAGTGGAGAATGCAACGAGCGCCCCCCATCCATGTGGGGGGGGGGGGTGCAGCAGAGCCAGGGTCGGGGGGTCCCTCTGCAGTGCCACACAGCTTAGCGCCAAGAATGCACCAACACATCCAGGCAGCGCTCGCTGACATTCTGCGCCCTGGGAAATATGCGCCTTAACACCTGCGACGTTTTCCGCATAATTCTGGGATTGCGTCATTTGCCGCACAATCTGCGTCATCTGCAGAGTTTAACAAACAATCTCTCGCTCAAAAGCATCGAACGTTACTGAAGTCACAGCGACCCCTGCTGCCGAGCAGTGGAAAGCCCTTTTTAAGAGTTGACTAGTCTGCTTTCTGTTACTTGTGTAGTTGGGTGTTAAACTGGCACTAACGAGGTGAAGCCTTTAGCCATACAGTGCTAACCTGACTAAAAATGACAAAAATGTTAAGTAATATTATTAAAAAATGTGCCACGTTATGCTGCACAACTTTACTTTTATTGCTCCAACATTTAGTGAGTCACTGTACAGGATTGCAGCAGTCACCTGCCTTATGCTGGTGGTACATAAGGAGAGCACAGGGTCCCCTGCAGCTCCGCCCCCTCATGCACTGCCGCAGCTCCCCTGCAGCTCCGCCCGCCCCCTCACGCACTGCTGCAGCTCCCCTGCAGCTCCGCCCCCTCATGCACTGCCGCAGCTCCCCTGCAGCTCCGCCCGCCCCCTCACGCACTGCCCTCATGCACTGCTGCAGCTCCCCTGCCTTATGCTGGTGGCACCTAAGGGAGAGCACAGGCTCCCCTGCAGCTCCGCCCCCTCACGCACTGCCCTCATGCACTGCCGCAGCTCCCCTACAGCTCCGCCCGCCCCCCTCATGCACTTCCACAGCTCCCCTGCAGCTCCGCCCGCCCCCTCACGCACTGCCGCAGCTCCCCTGCAGCTTCGCCTGCCCCCTCACGCACTGCTGCAGCTCCCCTGCAGCTCCGCCCGCCCCCTCACGCACTGCCGCAGCTCCCCTGCAGCTCCGCCCCGCCCCCTCACGCCCTGCCGCAGCTCCCCTGCAGCTCCGCCCCCTCATGCACTGCCGCAGCTCCCCTGCCTTATGCTGGTGGCACCTAGGGGAGAGCACAGGCATTGTCTTCTGCAAATGAATACATTTCACTCCAACATGGTTCCTGTGCCGCCCCCAAGCCGCGGCCTTGAGTTTCTGTCGCCGGTGGCGACGGCGCAGCGCAGACCTCCTCTTTGCCTGCGCCATGTTCATTCTCCAGGACATGGGCTGCTCTACCTCTGTAGGGAGCTGTCCCCTGCACTACCTCCACCCAGGGGCAGCCTGCACGGCTCACGGGTGGGGGGGCGGGGGGGATCCGCCGCCGGATCCTGCGTCTTCTCTCCTGCTCACCTGTGTCTGACTCCAGGTCGGAACAGGAAGCATACAGCCAGGCTCCCACTCCTAAACCAATCACAACACTGCAATGAGGACTGTCGCTGCCATCCAATCAGGACAGGGCACAGCCAGCCTGCTGCAGGAAGCATTCCTCAGGAAGAGTCCTTCAACTAACGCCCCCTGGCGGGGTGAAATGGATGCAATTTCCCTTTTTGCAAATTACATTTTTTTTAATAATTTACATAAAATCACAAGAGATACTGATCCAGCACTTCGTGTTACTTTTTGTGCAAGATTCGTCTTTGCATTCAGTACTAGTGAGCTGCAGAATAATAATACAAAAACTGACATTTAAAACGCAAAACAAAACTGAAATCCCTCAGTCATAATTGACTGAGCTAGCTATATTTTGCGCCACTGGCATGCGCTGCTTATGACGTCACATAGTACATCACTCGTAAAATGTTAAATGGCAACATTGATGGCATCACTGATGGCATCTCAAGTAGGCCTCCGCTAGTGGAATTTGCGGAATTTGGGTATTTTCGCGTTCTGTGGAGTACGCAGAATTGTCAAAAAGTCTGCAATCCGCGGCTTCGCTGAATTTTTTGCTTGTTTGTGCTTTCAAAAATGCGTGTTTGCAAGATATTTCCCCCTCGAGCACGCAAACAGCGTTCGCGAACAGGAAAAAAGCATCACGAACGGACGGAACAAGCAATTCCGCGTGTTCGCGGGACTCTGCGTGCTAGTGGAGATTTTTTACTGTTTCTCGGAGCTTTCCGTAGCGCGACTTCGCAAATTCCGCCCACCACTAATCTCAAGTGACATCCTTAAAGGCATCAGTGGTGACATCACTGATGACATCATCCAAGCTCCTTCTTCTCACATAGCTCTATAAACTGCCTGGTTATTTAAAAAAAATGAAATCAAAGTAGTTATTAATGGGCCCATAAACATATGCAGCACAGATTTACTTTACGTACATGTGTACATGTATGAAATAGAAACCGTGTAGAATTGGAAACAGGTGTCATTCAGTATGGTAAAAGTTAAATGGTGGGGGGCGTGGCCTAGCGGGCGAAGATGGTGGACGTAGCTTGTTAGAGCTCCCACCGGCCCAGCGTTAATCCGCAGCATTTATCCTGGCTTCCGGACCCACGAGGTGACACACCGACCCAGACAGGTGGCGGAAGGTGTGGTGAACCCATCGGTGTGCCGGACGAGGCTCCTGCGCCGCCTGAAGCAGCACGCACAGCCGCAGCCCCTTGGGGCCTAGTCCAGACGTACGAAGCCGGGGCCTCGATTTTGGCGGCGATCGGGACGGGCGTCCCTGGAGAAGACCGCTGTCGGCGATCCCTGGTGTCGCCTGGCTTGGCCGAATTGGTGCCGGAGTGGGGGTCGGAGACCCCGTTGCATTTCCCCCGCCTCCTGAGTGGCCTGGTGCACGGTGGAGTGTGGAGAGACGGCGGGGACCTGAGCGTAGGCCTCGAGACCGGGGCCTGGATTTTCATACCCCCCCGACCGCGAGTGGTGGGACTCGGAGCCGGCCTGAACAGCGACCTGAGCGGCCCGCTGGTCATCCCGGGGTGACGCCGACATTCTAGCTGTGCCTCCTGCCCAGTAGCCAACTGTGGGCCCTGCCGGAGTGCTGTTCGGACCCCCCTGGAGAGACTGTGAGACAATGGCGGCTACGACGTGGAGCGAGCAGTGAGTACACGCGGCCCAGCGGCGGTGGTTACTAGACCTGGTGGATGGAGTGGGGTAGGAGTTGGGGTGTGCTGAGAACCCCCCCCCCCCCTGCTGAGGAGCCCTGGATGTGGTTTGCCGCCTCCGGTCGGGACTTGCCCCGGAGCTGAAGGAGTCTGGTGCCTGGGTCCCGATCTACATTGCCTCCTAACAGTGTGTGTCAAGGCCTGGGCTGCTCGGCCGTTCTAGGGTTCTGATCGGTGTGGTGGTGGACCCCTGGCACCTGAAGTGGACACTTGGGAGGGACCTACCTAGCACCAGAACACTATCGGCTGCATAGTGGCACCGGGTGAGACTGCGGCGGCCCCCTAGTTGCGCCATTGGAACTGAACTGGGGTCCGGTGTGAACCGATTATTGGTGGAGGAATCCCCCGGTGGATTATCATACTTTGGGGCTGAGGCACTATCCGACCTGTCCTGTTGCTGCCCGAAGGGAGACCTGCTGGTTGCTGAAGCTGGACTACCCTCTTTGAATCACCCAGCCATGACCAGGGGCGGTGGAGGGTATGGGCCCGCTAAGCAGGGACCCATAGACAAGTTTACCGGGCCTAGTGGAGGGTCTGGTGCCTCCGGGGGCGGCCAAGGTGCGGGGCCCGACAACGCGGTATCGATGGCGGCGATTACACAGTCTCGGGACATGCTGGACGCTAAAATAGGAGCGGTGGGGGCTGATGTCACTCTATTGCGGCAGGATCTTCGCAATGCTGTGGCCCGCATTACAGAGGCCGAAACTAGGATCACTGGAGTGGAGGGCGATGTGGGGACACTGAAACAAAAGGTGGCGGCCATGGAAAAAATCCAAAAGGGCTTGGCGCTCCGAGTGGAGGACGCGGAAGGGCGGGCGCGCAGAAACAACCTGCGCTTCGTGGGCTTTCCGGAGGATTGCGAGAAGGGCCACATGGATAGCTTCTTGACACAATGGCTGGAGAGCTGTCTCCCCCCGGACGCCCTGTCGCGATGCTTCGTGATTGAACACGCCCACAGAGCCCTGACGCAAAAACCGCCAACTGGAGAGCGTCCTTGTCCAGTCATAGCCCGATTGCTGAACTTCCACGACAGGGACGTCATCTTACGGGAAGCGAGAGCCAAGGAGACCCTTCTGTTTGACAGCCACAAAATTATGATCTTCCCTGACTATACTAGACTCGTACAGCAGCAGCGCCACTCCTTCATAGCAGCGAAGGCTAAGCTGCGTGGCTTGAAGATTCAGTACTCCTTGCTCTATCCGGCCCGTCTCCGGGTCATCTTCCAGTCGAAAACTCACTTCTTTGATTCCCCGGAGGAGGTGTTCAGGTGGACGGATGAGACAGTCAGGGTCTGGCCACACACCCAGCCGGGCTTGGGCTCCGGCCCGTCGCGCGGATCCTCACAGGAGAGGGGCGACCCTGCTACCAAGAGTAAGCGACTTAGGAAGTCCAGGTCTCGAAAAAGGTCCTTCTCTTGCAATGGCCAGCCGGATGAGACACAACTTGACACTGACCAGTCTGGAAAAGAAAATTGAACTCTTGTGCGTGAGTGCTTCTCCGGATTTCGAGGACTACGAGGGGATGACTCGAGGATGGGTTGTGAATACCTGGTCATCTGTTCATTGGGCGCATAGTGCTGTGGCACGCCACGGATTTTGGCCGGGCTTGCCCTGGCCTGTGACATTGCCGCCGAACTGCCATGGTGTCATAGGCTGATGTTGATGGGGGGTGGTGTGGTGGGTTTGGGGTGCTGGTCTTACCGGGCTGCCTAATCCCCACGGGTGGGGGGTGGCCCTGAGGGGGTGGTTCATCGTTAGAGGGAATAGTTGGGATCCGTTGGTATGGTTGGCCTTGGGCGCTCTGTTTTGGGCCTGAGGCTCCCCATGCCGCGACAGATGCTTCAGAGTTCCGTGGAGCGTAGGGGTGGGGGGTGGGTTTCAGGGGTTGGTATGTTGGGGAGGGGGTGTTGGGGGGGGTTTGGGGGGGGTCTGGGGTGGCCAGGGGGGTTTGCACGTGATTGCTAATGCTGTACCGTTACTTGAGTGGAGTGTCTGGACTGGGCGCTGGGGTCCTTGGGACCATTTCCAACTTGACTATGGTTGATTTACCGTCTTCGGGACTCCCTAGGGAGTCAATGAGAATATTAAGCTGGAATGTCAGGGGGATGCTGGACAAAATTAAGAGGGGAGCGGTCTTGCGATGGGGTAAGCGGGAGGCTGCCGATGTCTTGTTGTTGCAAGAGACGCACATGATGGGTACTAAGGTGCTAAGCCTGCAGAGATTTGGTTACCAACAGGTGTTTCATGCCGGGTTCTCCAGGGGTTCGAGGGGGGTTGCCATTCTAGTTCACCGCAGACTGGCCTACACTCATGAGCGACAATGGCTGGACCCGCAGGGCCGCTACGTCTTTATTAAGGGTATGATTGGTGCTGAACCGGTAGTGTTTGGGAGTGTGTATGCTCCCCCCCGCTGCAGTGGTCCCTGGCAGAACGGCTGTTTGAGGTGTGGGCGGGCATCCCGGACTCCCTGGCTGTGCTGGGCAGTGACTGGAATGATGTTATGGATGTCTGCTTGGATCGTAAGCGGCTGCAGGGCGCAGTGGCGGCGGCTGTCCCTACCAGACTGAGTGCGGCGGTTGAAGGCCTGGGCTGGGTGGATGTCTGGAGACATATGCATGCCG
This sequence comes from Lissotriton helveticus, assembly GCF_964261635.1. Taxonomy (NCBI): domain Eukaryota; kingdom Metazoa; phylum Chordata; class Amphibia; order Caudata; family Salamandridae; genus Lissotriton; species Lissotriton helveticus. The sequence goes on from NC_136072.1 coordinate 6,646,837, forward strand.
CGGTGAGAGAATATAAGTATGTGTCTGCCGTACATGGTTCCTTTTCTCGACTAGATTATGTCTTTATGCCGGGAGCTTTCCTTGACAGAGTGAGAGAAGCCAGAATTCTGCCTCGGGGACTGTCTGACCATTCTCCTGTCGCGGTACAGGTGGAGTTACGTAGGAAGCGTCAGCCGTTCCGGTGGAGAATGTCCTCGTGGCATCTTCAACAGGCAGATTATGTTCAACACATGCACGGCGCGATCGGCCATTACTGGCAGGAGAACTTGGTCGAGGACGTCGACGCAGCGTCGGTCTGGGAGGCCATGAAGCCTACACTGCGGGGTTTGTGGACATGGCATGGTGCGCAGCCGCCCGTCGTCGTCGTCGGGAGGCTATCGTTGCGGCGGCAGCGCAGTTCGAACGCCTGGAACAGCGATGTCGGAGGGAGGGGGACGGGATGGCGGTTCGGTTGCTCCTGCAGGCACAACAGTCCTACGCATCTATCTTGGTGGACGAGGCTCGGCAGGCATGGTTGGACACGCGGAGCAGGGTGTATCAGTGGGGAGATAAGTCCGGTACCATGCTACATAGGCTATGTCAACACGTCATGCAACCAGTTACACTACCGGGACTCACGGACGGAGAGGGAGTTTCTATTACAGACCCAGCCGCGCTGGCGGCGAGTTTTGCCCGTTACTACGCAGACCAATATGCACAACGGGATTGCCTCCCGGCTGATGCGATTGACAAGTTTATAGCGGATCAGCCCCCCGGGCTGTTTCTGATGACACAAGGAATTCCCTGGACCTTCCCCTCACAGCAGAGGAGCTAGGCAAAGCGTTGGGGCAACTTAACCCTGGGAAGGCGCCCGGACCAAGTGGCTTTCCGTGTGAATTTTATAAAAAGTTTCATCTTCAATTAGGGTGCCATTATAGGGTGGCGCTGGAGTTGGCGAGGGAACGGGGTTGCATGCCAGCAGACTGGCGCCACGCCGAGGTTGTGGTCTTTCAGAAGCCCGGTAGGCCCCCGGACCGACACGAATCGTATCGCCCCATATCCCTACTCAACTTTGAGGCTAAACTACTGGCAAAGGCCCTGGCTAACCGCCTCCTCCCATACGTGGCCGACCTGGTACATCCGGACCAAGCGGGCTTCATGCCGCACAGGGCAACACGACACAATATCAGGCAAGCGCAGACGGCCATCGACGCCATGAGGTCCTCTGGGGAGCGGGATGCCTTATTGCTAGCGGACATAGATAGAGCGATTGACTCGGTCAGCTGGACCTACCTGTTCGCCCTCCTACGGCGCCTTAACCTGGGCCCAGTGTTTACCTCCTATGTCAAACTACTGTACACTGATTTAACTGCTTCCGTGCGGGTGTCCAGGGCGATCTCGGAGAGATTCTCGATAGGCCGGGGGACCCGGCAAGGGTGCCCACTCCCCTATCTCTTTGCGTTGGCCATGGAGCCCCTGGCTTCTTGGGTGCGCATTGATGCACAGCTTCGCGGCTTTGTGTGGGGTGGGGGACTCTCCGATAGAATTGCGCTCTATGCGGATGATGTCCTCTTCTTTCTTACAGATCTCAACCGGTCCGGCCCCCGTATACTGGAGATTATGTGTATATTTGGCGAGGTGTCGGGGCTCTTCCTCAATCCACGTAAGTCCACCCTTTGGGTGCTGGGCGGGGGTTCCGGTGTCTACCACTGGGCGTCGGCATTACAGGTGGCAGCTGGAGGACTGCAATACCTGGGAGTCTTCCTGTCCGAGTCCCCTGACATAGCGTGGGAGCGCAATGTACTACCGGTGTGGGAAAAGGTTCAGGCAGACATCAAGACGATGTCCCGGATGCCTCTCACGATCTTTGGAAGATCTGCAATCTTCAAAATGGTTGCACTCCCGCGCATGCTGTACCAACTACAGAACCACCCATATAAGATAGATCCACGGTGGTTCCGTCAGGTCAACTCAGTACTGCGCCGCTTTCAATGGGCCGGGGGCGCTGCCAGGGTGGTGCTGCGGACATGCTTCCTGTCCACTTACTGTGGAGGGCTGGCCACATCGGACCTTTTATCTTACTATCAAGCCTCCCACCTATTAGTTCTTAACGAGTGGTGGTACGGCGATAGGGGAGACCCTGCATATGCCCTTGAGCGCTCATTGATGGGCGACAACACACTTCACACACTACTATACTCGGCCAGGCTGCGGAAAGAATTGCCTCGGGCCACACAGGTGGTCTTCGTGATATGGCGCCAGGCGCTGCGCCGTATGGGATGGTGGGGTAAATTGACGGCGGAGACCCCATTGTGGAAGAACGGACTACTTCCCGCCTTGTCCTCGTTGCCGGGATTTGGGGGCTGGGACTCCATTGGAATCTCTTCCCTTGGACATGTACTAACTGGGACTACACTTAAATCCTTTCAGGACCTTAGCTTGGAATTTCACATGGCTAAATCCCAATTCTTTAAATACCTACAATTCCGCCACGCGCTTGCTCCGAGCCTTGTCGGACTCGAACGACTGCCGGAATTCAGTTCGGTGGAAGCTAAAATCTTTATGGGAGACCTGGGTGACAAGAAGGTGTCCCGAATTTATCAAACCCTGGTCACTCATTGCGCCGCCTCTTTGCTCCCGCTCAAGGACTCCTGGGAAAAAGATGTTGGTCCCTTAGATGAGGACGATTGGAGGGAGGCCTTGGAGTCACCACGTGGGGCGGCAATTGCAGTACGTCTCTGACTGATCCAGTTTAAATACCTACACAGGGCATACTATACCTGGGAGAGACTGTGTAGGGCGGGCCTGATTGCATCCCCAGAGTGCCTGCGTTGTGGGACTGAGAGAGGTACGCTGTTGCACACGGTGTGGTCATGTGTTGGTCTGACCCGGTTCTGGCACGGGGTTTGGAGCTGTCTGTCGGAAGTGCTGGGGTGGGATCTCCCCCGTTCTCCCCGGTTGGGTCTTCTACATGTGTTGGAGACTACAGGGGTTTGACTCTGGAGCCTCCGGCTGCCCCGGACGATGGTTTGCCTACAGTAGAGGACCTCCAGGCCTAGAGTGACACTCGATGATTGCTGTAATGTGATCAATTGTTGGAGCTGTTGTGATCACGTGCATTGGGTTAGGGTGGGATAAGGGGTGGGTAGATGGGACACTGGGTAGTTGGGGTGGCTGGGGGTGGAAGGGGGGGGTTCTTTTCCCTTTTCTTTTTCCTTTTCTCTTTCAATTGATTGGGTTGTACGTATATTGAACTGTGCTTTGCCACTTGACAGTGCCTTCCTGATTGTGGAAAACTGTAATTATCCCTTGCCTAATCAATCAATAAAATCTGTTGTGAAAAAAAAAAAAAGTTAAATGGTGCACACGTGAGCTACCAGAATTACCTGCACTCTATACCTTATGTATCAGGTAAGTCATACGTGCAAGCAGGGACTTCATTCCAACAAGGCAGCAGCTGATCACAACTAGAGTGAGGTGCAATCGTACGTTACAAATAGGTTTTTTTCCTTAATCCAAATTCCTGTTCCCAAAACGTGTGAAAAACTAAAGTTTCTCCTTACAATACATTGTGCGCCTGTGGATTTCTGTGCATACTAAAGTTAAAGAGATCTTATATAGTGCTATAAACAATTTCTAAATAAACTGGAGGCTTATGAAGTGCACATATGTGTTTTCCTATATTCAGTGGAAATTCTGAGACGTTATACAGTGTTGTAGAATGTTTAATCTATGAGAGATTCACAGATGTTTCAAGTTGCAGTATGATTTTAAGTGTTGTCAAAACAGTGTACCCCCATTTCAGTAACATTTGTAGTGTACTTTTACAAGCCACAGACAGTTGTCCATAGGGCTTGGCTGTTCATGCCTTCTCATTGCCCTATTTTCAGATGTGAAGCGGTTCGGTCAAAATTCAGGGTCATATTAGCAAGGGCTTTATCGCCGCTTTAGCGGCACTTTTTGGCGCTCAAACAGCGGATTTTTTATCGCCGTATCTGCAAGCTGTCGCTAACAGCAGTTAGCGACAGCTTCCAGGCGATAGCGACCGGTTTGGGGCTTGTTTTGCATGTCAGCGATATTAATGCTAATGACATGCAAAGTGGGCGTGCCCAAACTGGTAGCGACTGAAAGCAGTCGCTAACACAGCTATCCCCTGTTACCAACGCATGCGAAGCGATAAAAAAAATCGTGCTAAGCACGATTATCGCTGGTATTTAACACCTGCTGGAAACCTGAGTTACCTGTATTCCCCAATGGGGGGTCGATCTTCAGGCTAAGTCCACCATGGCATCAAAGCGTGAATATCGCTGGATTTCCAGCGATATTCAGGCATTTCGCCGCTATTGCTGGATATTTTATCACAGTGGAGATAAACGTTGCTAATAGCATGTTTTCTCCGCTAAAATATCCAGCGATAGGCAGCGATAAAAATAGCGATAAAAATAAACGCGCTGAGCGCGTTTTGCGATAAATATCGCATGTTCTTGCTAATATGCCCCACAGTGTCTTATGAGGTTTAATGGGCCAATCTAATTCAGGTAAATATTGACCAAACACTGTTTTTGAAGTGCATTCCACGTTTAATGAGTTGCTCAACTTGTTAATGTCTACAGAGCAATTAAACAAGCTTTTACGTTTTTTATGTACCTCAATACCAGCAAAAAAGATCATAATATCTATACAGTATGGGTGATTTCAGAGCTATGGTACATATTCTGCTTATTCTAAAATGTTTACGCTAATTAGTACTACATATGTTATAACATAGGTTATGAAAAGGTTGATCTATGTGAACCTGACTGCATACCTTCCAGTATGAAAAGCGGATATCAAAATGTTATATCGGTTATATGATGTCAACATTTACCATCAATCTATGTAACATATTTGAAAGTAACCTCTTCAGTACTCTCCTGATGACATGTCCAGATTTTCAGAAAGACACATTTTTAACAAATTGGGTATTAGTTGCTAAGGATGTGAGTCCTTCACAAACAACAAATCAACAAAGTCCTCTTTGCTGTGGACCTGGTGCCCCAGTGCAGCTCTAACTCTCTCAGGGCAGGGCAGCAGGGCGGTCCAAGGCCTACTCAGGGAAGGTAGTTTGGGCCACTACAGCCAGCTCGCAGTACACAACAACAATCATAAAGTAATTTTCCAGTCAGTGTCTTTTGTTGTAAAACTAAAATGCATATTTTTTTAAGCAAATGAGCTCTCATCTCCTTGCACAAGAACACATGGGTGCGACTCAGAGCGCCCCTTGACTGTCTCTGCAAACTTTTCCACCACAGACGGCATGACGCAAGGATGCGTTCTCGTACCCCTCTTGTTCAATCACTACACAGCCGACCTCGAGAGACCAAAACTTAAGTTTAACGGAGACAAAATCCTAACTTTACGACTTTCGGTATTCACAAAGGGCATTTAGAAGTAGTAAAGTTAGGATTTCTAACTTTAATACTCCTAAATGCGCTTTGTGAATATCGTAAAGTTAGTGTTTTGTCTCAGATTACTTTTGTGAATCGGGCCCTTAACTTTTTTTTTGTTCTGCTAAGCTTTTTGATTTCCTGATCTATAATGAATTACCTTGTGCGTAATGTTTTCATTTTTTTCTTTCTATTGCAATATGATTGGTGTTTTCTGTGTCTGTGCGGATTGTGTGCAGTTGATACTCAGTCTAGCTCTTTGTGGCAAGTAAGAGCTATCTTGGTATCTTTTTGTAGCAGAACTATCATTGTGTGGTTTGTATTATTAGATTCTTCGCAGATATTTACATTTCAACAGTTGTATTTACCATTTGATACAGCCAGAGTATGTTGAGTTCCAATTTGATGCAGTGTTGTTTATACTTGTCTGTTTATTGTAACAGGTTTATTAGTAAGCATTTTGGCTGTTCACAGGCTGATTGCGTGCATGTTATTGGTTGGCTTTTTGAATTAGCCTACGCACATGGCTGTGAGACGGTAAACACCCTTTACAACGCAACTGTTACAACGAAGTACCTTTACGACGCAACCATTACAACGCAACTTTTACAACGACTTGCGCAGGGGGGCGCTCTATGATAGGGAATAGTTTCCAACACCTTCCCTACTATCCACGGGGACTGGAGTTGGAATAGTAAATTAAACTATTCACTATCCGGGCGCCCCCCAACGCAAGTCGTTGTAAAATTTGCGTTGTAAAACTTGCGTCGTAAAGGCATGTGTTGTAATAGCATGCGTTGTAATGTCATACATCCCTGTGAGATGGACTCTGCATCTGAGGCGGAGGATCAAGTGCAAGATTCTACGAGTTAATTTTCTGTCCAAGAGGAATCATTAGACGATGAATCCACTATTAGTGCAGATGAAGCGCCTCGTTTGGAGAAAGGCATTGATACGCTTGTGGTGCAGGATGAGCCAGATGGATTGCAAGCAGGGTCATGAAGGCTTCACAGTGGGAGTACTGAACCTTGGATTGCCCCGAACACGGTGAGGCCTGCTTTGCCTGCCTTTATTGGTGTTCCAGGATGTAGAGTGAATATAGAGACCTTTTTGCCTATCACTTGCTCTCAGTTCTTTATTGACGACGTGTTTCTTGATGATATTGTTGAACATTCCAATTTGTATACAGAACAGTTTTTGATGGGCAGAAGTGCCGCACTTAAGACCCACTCAACAGCTACCCGGTGGACTCACACAAATGTCCATGAGACGAGACAGTTCTAGCATTTAACGTTTTTGGTGCAATTGCTAAACAAGCTATCATTGTCATTATACTGGTCTACTACTCCCTTGATGGCAGCTACTATTGTCCAGCAATCATAAGTAGAGATCAATATCTGTTTCCGCAGTGGACGCTGCATCTTGTGGATAATGCTACAGCGTTGCCACAAGATTATCTGATTGTGACTGTCCCTTCAAGATTCAGCCTGTTCTTGACAATTACACTGATCGTTTCTCAGGAGTCTATGTTTCAGGTCAAGATATAACTGGAGGAGTCTCTGGTCCTGTTCAAGGCTGTTTGGTTTTCAAAAAGTACATACCCAGCAAGAGAGCATGTTATGCTAGTAAGCTGTATGGTATACAACCTTTACAACGAAACTTTTACAACGACCTACCATTACAACGCAACTTTTACAACGCAAACTATTACAACGCATTGCTCTGGGGGGCGCTCTAGGATAGGGAATAGGTTAATTTACTATCCAATAACCTTCCCTACTATCCACGGGGACTGGAGTTGGAATAGTAAATTAAACTATTCACTATCCAGCACCCCAAAGCGCTATGCGTTGTAATGGTATGCGTGGTAAAAACCGCGTTGTAAAGGTAGGCGTTGTGAAAGTATGCATTGTAACGTCATACATCCAAGCTGTATATGTTATGTGAAAGTGCCACTAGATAAGCATAAAAATTGTTGTACACCGGTAGGAATTCTTCATTTGACCCCATTTGTCCTTCTACTTTTGAAGTGAGTGAAAACATTGTGTGGGATCTTGCAAGAACCCTTTTTCACAAAGGTCACCATTTATACTGTGATAGTTTTTAAAGAGGAGTGCAATTACTTATGTGGCATATGGCACAATCCACTCTAACCTTAAAGGTCACCCTATAGAGCTTTGTATGAAAAAACGTAAAAGAGGACAGAGCACTGTCTTGCGTGGCAATTAACTACTGGCTTTTATCACATTTCTGGCAGACAAGATGTCCACAGGCTCACAACTATTCACAATGAAAGTACTTCACCTGTGACTCTGTGGTGAAGTTGCAGAGGTGCACAAACCAGTGTGCATTCTATCACACAACAAGCACATAGGAGTAGATCAAAGGTTGGAGCCTTAAAATGCTGCTCAAAAGTCGTGCATCTGGTGCAAGAAATTGGCAGTTCATTTGTTTCAACCAATCAATCAATTAATCAATCAATCATGGGTTTGTTGAGCGTGACTACTCACCCGTGAGGGTCTCAAGGTGCTGGAGAGGGGGGGAGGTGCAGGTCCATCAAGGAGGAGGTCTATCGAAGAGCCATGTTTTGAGGTTTCTCGTGAAGATGGGAAGTGATGTCGTCTGTCTGAGGTAGAGCGGGAGAAGGAGCGCACTCCCGATCTGGTCTTTCTGGTGCGGGGGACCACGGCGTAGGAAAGCTGGGCTGATCGAAGTGTCCTTTGAGGTGCGTAGAATTCGAGTCAGCTGTTAAGGTATGCTGGTCCGATGTTGTGGAGGGCTTTGTGTGCGTGGGTGAGAATCTTGAAGGTGATTCTAGCCACGATGGGGAGCCAGTGGAGTGTGCGCAGGTGCTGGGAGATATGGCAGTGTCTCGGCAGGTTGAGGACCAGCCTTGCGGCGGCATTCTGGATGTTTTGTAACTTGCGGTGAGGTTTTTGTTTATTCCGGCGTAGAGTGCGTTGCCCTAGTCAAGTCTGCTGGTGACAAGGGCCTGAGTGACAGTCTTTCGGGTGTCGGCCCATGATGAGTACTTCTGTTTTGTCAGTGTTGAGTTGTAGGCAGCTGCTTTTCATCCATTTGGCGACTGCTTCCATGTCTTCTTGATAGTTGTGTTTGGCTGCGTTGTGTTCGTTGGATAGGGAGAAGATGAGTTGGGTGTCGTCTGCGTATGAGACAATGTTGAGTCTGTAGGTTCTGATGATGGGGTTGAGCTGAACCAGGTAGATGTTGAACAGCATGGGGCTGAGGGAGGTTCCCTGGGGGACTCCACAGGTGGTAGGTGTAGGGTCCGACAGGGACAGAGGGAGTCCGACCCGCTGCGTTCTCTCGGAGAGGAAGGATTGGATCCAGTCAAGGGCCTTGCCCAAGATCCCTGCATCGTGAAGTCTGTGTACTAAAGGTGCAGTGAGAGACTGTGGAAGACCGCTGAGAGGTCAAGGAGGATGAGGGCTACTGTCTCTCCTATGTCCAGGAGGGAGCGGATGTCATCTGTAGCGGCGAGGAGGGCGGTTTCTGTGCTGTGGTTTTTTCTGAAGCCGGATTTGGGGGGGGGTCGAGGATGTTGTGTTCTTCGACGAAGGTGGCGAGTTGGCTGTTGATGGCTTTCTCAATGACTTTCTCTGGAAACTGGAGCAGGGAAATGGGTCTTTAGTTATTGGGGTCGGTGGGGTCTGCTTCAGGAGGGGGTTGATCTCGGCGTGTTTCCAGTCATCGGGGAAGGAGGCATTCGCAACGGAGCGGTTGATGGTGTGGTGAAGCATGGGTGCGATGGTGTTGGTGGCTCTGTTGTAGATGTGGTGGGGGCAGGGGTCCATGGGGGCCCTGAAGTGGATTGATGTCATCGTCTTCAGCGTGTCTTCTGTGGTGAGGGCTGTTCAGCTGTCAATCATTGGCTTCAGTGTGTCGGGCGGTAGGTGAGGGTTCAATGTGTTGGCTTTCTTTGTGGTAGTTGACGTAAATGTTATTGATTTTGTGGTGGAAGAAGGTGCTGAGTTTGTCACAGAGGTCTTGTGAGCGAGGGATGTCTATAGACTCGCCGGGTGGTTGGGAAAACTCCTTGATGATGCTGGAGAGCTCTTTGCAGTTATTCGCATGTGTGGAGATTCTGTCTTTGATCGCTGTTTTTCTCGTATTTCTGATGATTTGGTGGTGGGCTTGGGTGGTGGCTCTGAAGTTGTTGTGGGCTTCGTGGATTTGGAGTTCCTCCAGGCTTTTTCAAGGAGGCGGAGTGTGCGTCTGGACTCTCAAAGTTCTGTGGTGAACCATCTGGCTTTCTTGGCGTGTGTGTTGTTCTTTTTTAGGGGGGCTATGGTGTTGGCGCTGTCGGATATCCATCTGTGCAGAGTTTGGGCTGTGGTGTTGGGGTCGTCATCGTCCACGATGGTTGGGGCGGAGTTGCCGAGTGAGGCGGTGAGCTGGTCGTTGGCGATGTTGGATTTTGGAAAAGGGGGTGGTGATGGACAGAGTTTCTGAAGGATGCAGAATACTCTTACCAAGTCAAGAGATCATGGTTTTAATCCATCACTGTTTTTTAGCTCACTGCACCATCCCAGCTCAGAACCTGCCTACATGCAAATTAGTCTGTTCCTGTCCCAGTGCATGATGGGAACAGGGCAAACCAAACTACCAAGCCAATTCTTATACTGGGAAGGAAACAAGCTTCCGGGGACCGGTTTCTGGCATCACAGCCTTCGTCGGCCCGGCTTGCTTGAATCCTGATGGTGCAATGAGCAAGGGACTCATGTCTGAGTATACCCTCCCACACATAGTGTGGATAAATTCGATTTTGGAAAAGGGAGTGGTGATGGACAGAGTTTCTGAAGGATGCAGAATACTCTTACCAAGTCAAGAGATCATGGTTTTAATCCATCACCGTTTTTTAGCTCACTGCACCATCCCAGCTCAGAACCTGGCTACATGCAAATTAGTCTGTTCCTGTCCCAGTGCATGATGGGAACAGGGCAAACCAAACTACCAAGCCAATTCTTATACTGGGAAGGAAACAAGCTTCTGGGGACCGGTTTCTGGCATCACAGCCTTCGTCGGCCCGGCTTGCTTGAATCCTGATGGTGCAATGAGCAAGGGACTCACGTCTGAGTATACCCTCCCACACATAGTGTGGATAAATTCGATTTTGGAAAAGGGGGTGGTAATGGACAGAGTTTCTGAAGAATGCAGACTACTCTTAGCAAGTCAAGAGATCATGGTTTTAATCCATCACCGTTGGCGATTTTGGTCCAGTTTCTTTGTGGGAACAGGTGCTGGGTTCTGTGGATGGTGGGTGTTCGGAAGGAGAAGTGGACGCAACAATGGTCTGTCCACAGGAGTTCGGTGGTGTGGCTGAAAGTGATGGAGTTTCCTGTTGTGAAAAGGGGGTCGCTGGTGTGTCCTGCTGAGTGTGTTGGTTCGGTCACAATCTGGCGGAGTCCAATGTTGTGGAGGTTGTCCAGGAGGGATATGTTGTTGGTGTCTAGTTGGTTGTCGAGGTGGAAGTTGAGGTCTCCCAGGAACGTGTATGTGGTGGATGCGATGGCTTGCAGTGAGATGATGTCCGTGATGGAGTTGGTGAATGGTCCGCAAGGTCCAGGGGGTCAGTGGATGAGTGTTCCTCAGAGGGGGGGAGGGGCTGGCCTCTATCTTGAAGTGTAGATGTTCCATCAGGTCTGTGGGCTTGTCGGGAAGTGTGCTCAACCAGAGGGTTGATTTGTGGATGATGCCAATTCCCCCCCCCCCCCCCCCCCGGGCGGCTGGCGCGGTCCTTCCGGGAGATCTTGTATCCCTAGGGAATGGCTATGGCGATGTCCAGTCCTGAGGCGGTGTTGGTCCAGGTTTCGGTGAAGAATGCAGCATCCAGGCTGGTGCTGTTGAGGAGGTCCCAGATTTCAGTGGTGTGTTTGTGGATGGATCGTATGTTGAGGAGGTTGCATTGCAGAGTCTTTGGTGCGGTTGTGTTCTTGCGGGCGGGTTGCGCTGGATCCGTGGTCTAGGCGGAGCTGCAGGTGTGCCGGCAGCCTTGACAGCTGAAGGGTCCATGGGTGTCGGCTGGTGAGGCTAGCTTGCAGTTGTTGTTGCAACCTGGGTTGAATGCGTGGAGTGCCGTTGGTTTGTAGCATTGGCAGTGCGGAGGTCCAGGGTTCCTGGTGCTGGTCACATTCGGTTCACATACAGGCGCAGACGGGCTTGCCTTTGGCACATCAGCCACCATTAAGTAGGGGTCAGGAGGGCTGGACAGCTGGGAGGCGGGAGCGGGGAGGGGAAACTGGCTTGGGCTGGTCACACTGGGAGGGATGGGACGTGGGGGCAGCAGGGGCGGGAAGAAAACTGGCACAAAAGTGGGAAAAAGGAAAAGTGAAGAAAAGTTGAAGAAAGAGAGTGAACGGGTGAAAATAAAAGAGAGTGAAAGGGTGAAAATCAAAATAAAGTGTGAATAATGAGGGAAAAACAGGGCAGAAAGGACAGGATAAAGCAGAGCAAGAGAAGGAGTCAGAGGTCCACTGGACCACCAGGCATGAGGCGCAGTTATAACCTGCAGGTGGAGGAGGGCCTCAATCTCCAACACAGAGTGCAGGAGCTCAGGAGGGCCTCACTTAATGGTGGAGCTGCAAGGTCGGGAGAGCAATTTCACAGACAAAGAGTCAGTGTTCTTGTTTTATTTGCATGTTTACATTGTTTTCAAAGGCATCCTTGTTGCAGTACAGCAAGCAAGTGCTCCTACAATCAGAGTGGTTGAGGACGTGTTAGATTGGAAGATAGCAACTTTCCTGAATATGCTCCTACGACATCCAAAAAATGCTTTCTTGTCACAGATGTAGAATCTGTTTGAAGAGGAGTATGAAAGGAGTGTTGTATGTACTGCCCTGAGTGTCCTTTTAACCCTTCTAATTCTGGTCTATGTGTGACCCCATGTTTTATTCTGTACAATCAATTTATTTTTATATATTTTGTAGCACCTGTTCTGCTTTTAAGCAGAGTTTGTTTGGATGGTTTTGAATATTTTACCAATTGGTGGGTTACTTTAAATTTGTAAAAGAAACTGAAATGAATGTGCTTTTTTAATGGAATATTTATTTTTGCTGTATTTGCTTTGCGTGCGGTCCGTTCATGCTTGGAGTGATTTAGAAATGAAAGTGGCTTCATGATGATGTCTGAATGGTGGTTAGCTGATGGTGTGTAAATGTGTGTGTGTGTTTGCTGGTGGCTTGTTGGAGGTGAGCATTACCTCAGTTGTCAGACATTCTATGTGTATAGTTGTGGTTGACTGGCATCGTATACAGTTGACTGGTGTGTGTGTGCAGTGGTGGCCAACTGACAGTAGGTATGTGGTTGGTGGGTTGACTGGAGATATGTTTGTGAAGTGACAGTTGACCAGAGGTGTGTAGGTGTATTAGCAGCTGGCTGACAGTATGGGTATGTATGACTTGCCGATGGTGTGCTTGTAAGTTAGATGATGTTTTTGGGGGCGCTAGAGGGCGCACTGCGGGATGGCTGGCTGATGTGTCAGCTCCGCCGGACGGACGCGACTGCGGACGCCCTTTCACCCCTTTAACCCGCCGCTGCAGCTGCAAAACGGACAGCATTCGTTATCGGAACGTAAGGCCGACACGAATATGGCACTTCTGTGACTGACCACGGGCCAAACAGCAAGTGAGCAGCGAGAGAACGGGATATTGCCGGTGCGGAACAAAATGGCCACACCTGGCGCTCACCGGCATCGGCACTGAATGCGGACTAGCGACTGCTGTGAGCGGCCAAATAGCGGTGACTGAGCGGACTGGTGGCGCCAGGTAGGATGCGAGGCTGCGGAGCGAAGGAGGTCGGTCCTAACAGCGAGTAACGGTGACTTTCGTTGTGCGTTCCAGCTGAGGCAAGATGGCGGAGGCGCTGGAACGCACATGAACGGCAGCAGCGGCCGCCCACGGAGCAGGCGAGACGGAGTCTCTGAACGCAGGGGGTAGCAGCAAGCGGCACTAAAAGTAAACGCAAGGTGAGTGTACCTTGCAATAAAAACTTGGGAGGCGGCGGCTATCCCGCGACCCCAACCATTGCGCGCCTGCAGCTCTGAGCGCTCGAGGAAGGTGGTGATTAGAGCCTGGAGCATGGAGGCGCGTAGAACTAGTATCAGTGCCACATGGACATGAAGTGCAAACCGGAGATGGCCCACACCTAATGTTATAGCCCAGCAAAGGCCAGGCATTGGGGGCTGTGCAGTACTAGTAACGCCGCGCATACATAAGACCTGGTGTCCGACTGCCACCTGAATAACTGCACCAATAACGACGCTCCTAGCGGCCGCTGAAGCTGATGAATAGACGTACTCCTAGGTGGGGAACCAAGACACCGGCAACCCCCGCTACTCTCACAGCCGGCACGTCACCAGCAGGCAGCCCGAAGACGACCGTACCTACCTCGCCTCTGCCACAGTGGAACATGGGGAAGCCGGAGAAACAACAAACCAAGCTCCCATTCGAAACGAAAAAGCAGCAGAAAACTACGGTACCCACCCCAGAAGTAGAAGGCGAAGGAGAAATGGCGGAGGGGTCGGTCATGGAGTCGGTGCTCCGAGCAATCCAGCAGAGCCTGCAGGAGATGAATGGCAAACTAGATAGCATGGTGCAAAGAGTGGACAACATGGCGGCCAAGATAGAGAAACACGACGAGCGGATTGTTGAGGCGGAACAGAGGATTTCCAAAGTGGAAGACGAGCATAAAACTACATCGAAGATATGCGGGGGCTTGGAGAAGACGGTGGAGACCCTGCGCGCTAGGGTGGAGGACCAAGAAGCCAGGTCCAGGCGGAACAACCTCCGAATTTCGGGCCTACCGGAATCCACCAACACTGGGAGAATGGAAACTTATATCGAAACGCTCCTGAAAGACATATTCGGCGCTGACAAACTCTCCCCGATGTTTCTGATTGAACGAGCTCACCGCTCACTGGCACCTGTACCAAAGTCGGGAGCGGCCCCACGAATGATCATAGCCCATGTGCTCAATTACAGAGACAGAGACACTGTACTAAGGCTCGCCAGAGACATGGGCAAAGTCACACATCAAGGGAACACTCTGGAGTTCTATCCTGATCACACCATGGCGGTGCAACTGGCGCGGAAAGAATTTGCTCCAGTGAAGAAGAAATTGAGGGATCTGGGTCTGGAGTACTCAATGCTGTACCCCGCGAAACTCAAAATCACGAACATGGGTAAGCCTGTTATTCTGCAGACGGTGCAGGCTGCACATGACTTCATCAAACAACAGGGGAAGCGTCGAAAAGCACAGGAAAGAGCAGAATCGACGAGCGATGTGGAATGACGGGATGTGCTGAGATTTCTGCGTGATATCCCTGAACATGCTACGAGGCTGAAATGGTCATCCAACTACTGGAACTAGATGCGCTGACCTGCCAAGTTGCGATAAGATGGCGCCAGACTCAACTTAGAGACTGTAGGTGCACACAGAGACACGCTACTCGAACTGTCGATTACAGCAGCAAGGCCCGAGATGCACATCCGCGCAGTGAGTACTCGAGGGGCCGGCGATTTCCGGAGGGTGTGTGACAGGCCACCGGGATCAGGGGTATGACAGGCACCCCTAGCGGACGATTGTGTTTTGAGAAGACCTACACTGGCAGGCCCACGGGTCGGTCCCTATAATTGGCACTGACTCGAACTTCTGCCGATCTATAGGACTGGGCTAAAACAAAGTTTGCTGCTCTGGTTTCAGCTGTATACTGTTCATGTTTCTTGATGGCGGGTGGAGGGAGAAGGGTGAATTCATATGCGAACTACATTAAAGACGTCATAAGCGTCTGTCCACGTCCACTCTGTGGATGGAGATGTGTGACCCTGGTGACACCCCCAGGCGGGTGCGCCCCAAACCAAGTTCTCAAATGAAGTTAATGTTTATTAGGGGATGGCTTTGGCAAAGTTTGGGTGCTAAAGTGGGAGGGGGGAGGGAGGGGGAATCAGAGGTTAACGAGCTACGAAATCTGTATCTGAGAAGCATGGCGATCTCCTTGACCATACATAGACATGCAGGTTTTAAATTCCATCGCTCTGCACTGTTATGGATTTGGCACAGTACACTCCAATGCGCAGTGACTGCGTTGTACCTGAGGATGCTACTGCTCCTCGTAAGAAATATGATCTTGAATGCCAATATAAATGTCGAGAGTAATGTCACATTATAATACGTTGAAATTCCTCACTTGGAATGTGCGAGGTCTGGGCAACCCAAAAAAGATTAGGCGATTATTTGCATATTTTGACCGATTGAATGTTAACATTGTTTTCTTACAGGAAACACACTTGGCGCGTGACGGCACATCCACATTGGGTACTAAATGGGCGGAGTCCGTCACCAACTCGAGCTACTCGTCTTACTCTAGGGGGGTGAGCATCTTAATAAGGAAAGGGACAAACTTTGAGATTACAAGCGTACACAGGGATACGGTTGGGAGAAGCGTTGTTGTGGCAGGCACGGTTAGACGGCAGAGGATGCTGTTGGTTAATGCGTATGGCCCTAATATAGATGACCCGGGGTTTTTCAGTAATGTATGGCACACCATCGCTGACCTACAGACAGATCACATAATATGGGGGTGCGATTTCAATGTTACACTACAGGACACTCTAGACAGGGCAGCACATACATTGGAACAACATGGGAATGCCAGGACGATGCTGCAGGACGCCATGGAAGACCTGCATATGGTAGATATGTGGCGGGTGCGTAACCCAGGGGTGACAACGGCGACACACATTAACGCGGCAAACAACAGCTGGTCCAGGCTGGACTACTGGCTGGGTACACGAGAAGTATTATCATGGGTTGTAGATATCAAACACTTACCACGAACACTGTCCGTCCACAACCCGGTGATGCTGGAAGTTAATATCCCGCAATATGACCCACCACCCTTCACATGGCGCTTCAATGCAGCTGCGTTGCGAGACCCTGTATATGTTACCACCATACATAAGGCGATAGTAGAATACTTTGACATAAACGGCCCATCGACTGAGGACCCGGGGTTGCTGTGGGAGGCCTTTAAGGCTACGATTAGGGGAGTCAGTATTAGTACGACCTCAGGCATCCTCAAAGATATCCGACAGCAATTGCACACACGAGAACATGCCATTCAAGCACTGGAACAGACATACACCCAGACAGGTGACACAAAGGTGCTGGGGGACATTCAAGCGCTGCTGACGGAACATAATACATTCGCAACAGACGAGCTTCAGTATGTGTCTAGACGGGCAACAGCTAGGAGATATGGTGAGGGGGGCAGGCCGGGCAGGGAACTGGCCGCTAAAATATGCTCAGGTAAACCACCGCAAAATATTACGTCCATTTGTACTGACTCCGGGGAGGTGATTACTGATGTTAAGGGGATACTGAAAGAGTTTATGCACACATATGGCACGCTTTATAAGGCGCGCCCATCGCCCTCACAGGCTGATTTACTGACATACATGGCGGATGTTGAACTGGCATGGCTAGCAGATGGGCATAGGCAATACTTAGAACGCCCGATAACGGTGGAAGAAGTCACGGACACCATTCAGCGATTGCCGAATAACAAGGCGCCGGGGCCTGATGGCTTCGTAACGGAATTTTATAAAAAGTATGCTGACTTACTTGCCCCACACTTGGTGCGTCTATATGGGGCGGCACATGAAGCCCAGACGCTGCCAGCATCTTTGAGGGAGGCCTTACTCATCACACTGCTGAAACCGGGCAAGGACGAAGACAAATGTGACTCGTACCGCCCTCTTTCGTTATTAAATGTGGGCACAAAAATAATAGCTAGTCTGCTGGCTGATAGGTTGAAACCGCTTATGCCCTTGTTAATAAGGCCCGACCAATCCGGATTCATCCCTGATAGGGCCACCACACATAACACCCGCACATTGTTTGCATTGGCACATTATCTGGCTCCTGAGACGAAGGCTGTGGCAGTGTTGCTTGACGCTGCAAAGTCGTTTGACACTATTGGCTGGCCCTTTATTCAGGCAGTACTAGTACGTATGGGATTCCCGATGATCTTTCTAGGATGGATATCAATGCTGTACACTAACTTAACTGCACGCATCAGAGTGAACAAGTACATTTCGGAACCCATCCACATAGGCCGGGGAACTCGGCAGGGTTGCCCACTCTCACCGATGTTATTTGCATTAATCTTGGAGCCGCTGGCCTGTAAAATCCGGCAACACCATCACTACTCAGCACTTCAAATGCCATCCCGACCCATACATATCTCGCTTTATGCGGATGACATGGTGTTGTATGTAAAAAATCCTGAACAGCACTTGAATCCGCTTTTAAGGGAATACATAAAATTTGGTCAAAAGTCCGGACTGCAGATAAATTGGGATAAATCCCTTATTCTATCGCTGACGGACAGCACACGCCCAACACAGTTAGACTACCCGCTGGAATGGCAGGAGGAACCAACGAAATATCTGGGAATATGGTTTCACAGAGACCCAGAATTGGTCATTCGGACAAATTACGGGCGGACCATAGCGACCCTTGAAGACAAAATTAAAAGATGGAATAGACTTCCCTTATCTTTGGCGGACAGGGCCGCGATCGTAAAAATGGTACTTCTACCGAAGTTCCTGTATTTATTCAACAATTTTCCGATCAAACCTCCAGCTGCAGTATTCCGTAATATCAATACGTTGGTACTTAGTTTGCTTTGGGCAGGGAAACAGGCGAGGATGGACCTGCGCACCATGACACTGCCATATGCTAAGGGGGGTTTCAAGGTCCCAGACTTCTACCTATACTACTTATGCGCTCAAGCGCAATTTGCGCACTTCTGGTACCACGATATACCCTTTCTGACACATGTGGCTGTAGAAGCGGGCGATGCAAACTCGATTCCATTAGCTAGCATACTGACACATAAACGCCCTAGGCTACACGACCACGATATCAATACGGTTAATGCGACCACGGAGGCATGGAGATTGATGGGGAAGGCAGCAAACAGCCTGCCACTATACGCACCGAGGCTTCCACTAGCACATCACCCGGCCCTTTCGGTCACACAAGAGCAGATTGGCATGGATCTGCTTAAGCGGGCTGGCTTGGACACACTGGGTGACCTGTATACAAATGGTGAATTCCAGACCCTGGACAAGTTGCAATACATCAGCAACCCGTCCCCACTTTTCAGCTTTAACTACTACAGGCTACAAAGGGCACTTCGGGAACACTACCCCAAACACCCAGAAGAACCAAAAACATTTGAACCCCTGCAACTGCTCCTCACTACACCCACAGCGTCTCACCTAGTATCTAAGCTGTACACAAGCATACAGGGTGCGGTAGGGGGTAACGCAAACAAGGCTAAGGACAAATGGAGCGCTGGGCTGGTAGAACCTCTAACGGACGAAGAATGGGATTCCTCATGTATGCTTACTGGCATGTTGACACCAAACGGTAACCTGAAAATCATTCATTACAAATATTTGCATCAAGTGTACCATACACCTCAGCGACTGTATAAATACGGATTGAGGGACGATTCAAAATGCTGCAGATGTAACCAAGACGATGCAGACTTCATGCATCTGGCATGGCACTGTCGCAAAGTGGCAGGATACTGGGAACAGGTCGTGCAAGTTTTGAATGAAATGCTCGGAGTTTCCATGCTATGTGAAGTGAAAGTCTGTCTGTTGGGTATTGTTCCACAACTTAGAGCTTTGAAACGCAAATTCTGTGTTGTTGCACCACTGCTAGCCAAAAGAAGGGTATCCCTCCACTGGAACAGCAGGAGAATCCCGGAGGTGAAGCACTGGATTGAAGATATGGTTTATTGTCAAGACACGCTAAATACATACGAGGAGGAGTTGCCGATCGGATCTAGGCCTAAAGACTATTGGGGGTTCCTGCGTGCATATTTACTAAATCATGGCGCGTCGGACTCGGAAGCGGACACTGAGTAATGTATAAATCTGAAGGTGCGACATAGAGCGAACTACTGTATAGTATTGGTACTGAGGAGGAAGGATGCTGTGATGCAGAGTATTGGTAGCGAGAGGAGAATTACAAGTTGGGTAGTATATTGTTAATTTCAGTTCTGTTAAGCAAAAAAAATGTGAAAATGTAAGACTACTGACGAGTATGTAGGCGAGTATGGCACTGACGACAGTTTGTGGTTTATCTGATAACACGCCGCCGGTCCGTTGGATGTCGGCTGATGGGCTGTGTACAACTAACACCAACTTTCTCTGTTGTGAGTACATGTAGCCGGCCCGATGGGGTTGTAGGCAACTCCACTGTATTTCATTATATGTGATGGACAGTGCAATCAACATCTTACATCAATAAAAAAAAAAAGTTAGATGATGTTTGGGTGATTGGTTGAGTGATCGGTGTCTCAGTCCATTGAGCAAATAAAAGTGAAGGGTCCTTGAATGGCGCTGTTTGTTGATGTGAATGATGCAATGTGTTGGCACGGCAGCTGGTGATGTGATTGGCTTTCTTGCGTGATGCACGGAAGGCTCTTTCATGACCTGTAAAGCGATTGGTGCCTTCATGCGGCTTTGCAGTTGATGAGCAGTGAGTCATAGGTTCCGTATTCTGAAATTGCCATTATTGTATCAACAGTGCTTTCTGCATTTTTACTTTTGTGAAATCATTAGTCAATAAAATTTACATTTTGAACTTTTCACTCACCCTTGTCTCAAATCCAACCAGAATGTGTGTTCTTCAGTAGTGTATGGGTGTACTACATTATGTGTCTTTTACGACTTTCACTGCCATGGTGCACATTGTCTCTAGGGAAAACCTACCAATACCATATATTTTTGTAAAATGTATTCCCTATGGAGTCCAGGTATGTGTGCCTCGTAAGGATCCCACAACATTTTACCCGCAATGTCCTGCAAACCTCAGCCTACAATCACACATTTTAACTTCCAGTTCTGTGATGTAAACTTTTGGATTCTGCAGGGCTCCACATAATTGCTAACAACCAGTGTTTCAACACTTGTCCCGATAAAAACATTGCCCCACTTGTATGGCAGGGGCTAGTGTCTGCTGGCAGGAATAGATCGATCCGGAGTCTAGTTTTTTGCAAAAAAGTTAAAATATGATGCCTGATCTGGAGGTTCAGCCAACAGAGAAAATATTCTTGTGTCACTTCAGCCTGGATGTATGACGTTACTCCGCATACCGTTACAACTACCTACCATTACAACGCGACCATTACAACGCATACCATTACAACGCATAGCGCTTTGGGGTGCTGGATAGTGGTAAGTATAATTTACTATTCTAACTCCAGTCCCCGTGGACCCTAGGGAAGGTGTTGGATAGTAAATTATACCATTCCCTATCCTATAGCGCCCCCCAGCGCAATGCGTTGTAATGGTATGCGTTATAAAAGTCGCGTTGTAATGGTAGTGCGGAGTAACGAATGCGTTGTAACAGGTGCATACCCTTCAGCCTACCGATGCCCCCCCGGATCCAGCGTCCACATGCCTACTGTGGAACTTTGACCCTAAACTTACTTCACCGATCAGAGTGCTGATGTGAAGTCCTTCTCAGAGGTCTGTATAACTTATGAATTTATGGATGAGATAATGACCTGGTTGTTATAAAGACCCAAACTAGACCTCCCCCATATTTGCTAACTTTAGGCCTATTTCCACACGTTCTGTCTTGGTCAAAATCAAGAAGAAATGTCCCAGCTTCAACAACATTTGGAAAATTGGAACTGTCTCTCAACCCTCAATCAGGCTTCCGGCTCCTGGGAGTAACACTGAGGTGACCGATGAGAGGGCAGGCTGGATGCTGGACATTCTCAACCTGTCATCAGCTTTGGAACCCCAAATTGGTAGGATTGTGCCTGGTGGCTCGTGCCATAAATAACTCTAGGCCGGACATATGCAGGTCTCTCTGCAGCTTCAATAGGGCAACTTCAGAGAGTCTGAAAAGCATTTATGTGTGCAGTTGGTGGCTCAACGAAAGGGATGATGTCTCCCAAGCTAGGAAGCCGTGTTGGACTTGGCCCTTCTGGCAGGTTCACCCCTGAACTTTTTGCATTGAACTCTAAAATAAGTATAGTGATTTCTGGTCTTTGCACACTTTAGCACTGTGGCACAGTGTAAAGTGCGTGCGCTCCCTGAGTGCGTGTGGTGAGATTGGCCTGCCCTCCCATAGGAATGCATGGGGAATGTATGTGTCCATGTTAGTTCCTGATGTGTGGGGAGTGCAGGGTCGAGTTCTGTATGTGCGGACTCGTGTGATTAAATGCTGCGCGATGATGTGTGTGGCGTTAATGTGTCTGGTATGGAAGTGCCTCTTCTAGAAGTTGGCATGTCTGTGTAATAAATTTGAAATGACTGTCTGGCTTGTGATTGGCTGGAGCTGGCTGGTGTGCCTGGCTCCAGGAGTCAGGATGGGTCTGCCCCGGTGGTGAATCGGGAGATCTGCATGTTGATGGCAGGGAGGGGTCCACCTGGGACCTGAATAGGGCTGGGCTTTCCCCACACAATGCTGGCTCCGACCCCTGTGGTGCGACTCATGACCCTAGCCTGGCCAGTGAATGGTGAGAGGGGCTGAGCACAACAGAGTGCTCCAAAACCAGCTGCGTCTGGTTTTCCCCCCACCCTGCAGACACAGACAAAGTGATTTAGTGTTTAAAAAGAGGCTGTGACCTCATGTTAAATGTTCTTGTTTTCCTGACTAGAATCTACCATGGGCGTGCTGCTGCTGGGGCCCAGGGGAAGTCTTGCCTCCCTGGGTCCTGCCCAGCCCCTGGATGCCTGCTGGACTTTGTTGCTGGAAACCCTTTTTTGTCTTCACCTTTCTTTCCAGCACCTCTGGCAGCCTGGAAGCGCTGTACCTTATTTTTAAAATGGAGCCTGGCGGCGCTGAGCTGCCCTTAGCCCTGAGGGAATCCCCGGTGTAGGGATTCCCCCGAATTCACCCAGCGCGGGTGCCCACCCCGCTTATCTTGATGTCCTAAAGGCAGGAGCCTATCGTGCATTATTCCCGCATGTTATTGTTACAGGCGGGTGCCTACCCCGCGACTTTGCCGGTGGAACTTAAATCCAAGCGGGTGCCCACCCCGCGTTTCACCGCCGCGGCCTGAGCCGCGCTCGAAGACTTTGTTTGGCTGAGTACCGGCCCGACCCGGAAGTCAGGCGGCCGTGCCTGATCCAGGGCGGGCCCATGCACGTCACTTACGCTTACCCCTGCCGGGGGGAAGCCTTAGGCCGTTTTTCCGGTCTCCCGTGAGGAGAGGGAGACCGGAGATGCTGCCCACCGTCACCGCGAGACCGGGCGGCAAGAGAGAGCCCCGCCCGTCGAGTGTGGAAGCCCCGGGCCCCAGGAGGGGCCCCGGTTGAAGAGGAGGCGGCCGGAGCATGCCGCGACCCAGGAATGTGGCCTGCGGGACTCCCGTAGGGAAGAGGGAGTCCCGCGGGCAGCCCGGCTGCAGCAAGAAGTCCCCATGCACCGGAGCCTGGTAAGTGAGGGCTGGGCAGGGCAGCATCCTCTCTAGAGCAGCCCCCGCCTGCTAGGGGGTCGCTCCAAAGTCGGGGACAGTTGTTGTGGTAGAGCGGCCTTGGATGGCAGTGGGCCGCTCCCACGTTGCTCAGCATTTCCTCGATAAGTCAGAGCCCAACGACCGGGGGCATATTTGTTTAAGGAGCCAAGGTGGCTACCCCGCCCCCTCCCCCATTTGTTTAGAGCCCACGAGGCTCCACCAACGTTATTTTGGGGGCATTCCAGAGGGTATAGCGGCCCGGTTAGCAGCAGGCCGCTCCCCCCAGTGGGGCAGCATTTGTTCAGAGCCCAGGAGGCTCCACCGAAGGGGGCAGTAATTGCGTTAGAGAGCCCCAGCAGGGCCCCAAGGGCACCATTGTGCCAGGGCCGATTTTGTCCTGTCTCCTCCAGTTCTAATGGGGGACACCTGCCATTTCCAGAGCCAGATGGCTCCCACGCTTTGCGCCATATGTATTTTCAGAGCCCCGCATGACTCCAACGTTGGCGCAACTTATGCTAGCGGGCCAGTGAGGGCCCATGTCGCAGTTTGCTTCCCAGCTGCCCAGCAAGTAGTGGGCAGCTGCACCGTTTAGGTATTTTCTTCCTAGGGACAGGTCCCTGGACTCAGGAGTGAGTTGCACTCCTTCGCCCCTACTTTGGCCTTCCCCAGCTGCGCAGCACTTAGTGCCAGCAGCAGCGTTTAGGCCCCTTGCTATTGCCCTCAGTTGCCCATCAAGTAGTGGGCAGCTGCTACGTTTTGGTTTTGGCGCAGTGGTGCAAACCTGGACCATGCTGTGATTTATGTGCTGCTATGGTCATGTGCTATTGCTTTTTGGCTGTTAGGAAATGTACTGTGTGTAGTATGTTTTGCGCACCCTGTGTTCTGATACCTCTAGACATATGTTTATGCTTAGGAGGTTGCTTTATCTAGTATGGGTTATACTAGTGAGTTCATGGTTCCCTGCGTGATATATGCCTAAGGTGGTTAGGATTGCGTAGGAGGTACTTACCTTTTACCAGTGGTTACTGGTTGTGTGGTACATTTGCTGTTTTGTGCTACAATTGTTCTATGTTCTAAGTGCTAGTTCTTCCACGTGCTTATTCCTGACAGTGGTCCATGTGACCCTGTCTTATGTACATAATCCCCTGTAAATTCCGCCTGTACCATTGGCACAGTGTAAATTGTGTGTTTATTATCTAATGTGTTTGGTATAATACAAAGGCTATTTTTGATATAACCTTGTGTGGAGTTCCTTTTGTGGGGGGTCTGGGATGTTGTTGCTGGTGGGTGCGTGCGTGCACAAATGCATTCATCACTGATGTATAGAAAAGCTGAGATGAGTGCTAACCTGTATGATGCAGGAATGGAAACTAGGTATCAGTGTGAAGGAAGTGACTATGATGCGGATAGTGGTAATGTAGTAAAGAGGTGAATGAACGTGGAAGAGAGCTGACAGGTGGTCCTTTGGGATGTAAAGGGGAGGCGTCTGCAGACCAACAGGTAGAAAATAAGTGATGCTGGGTTATGCACATTGGGCAGTGTGTAGGTATGGGACTGAGGGCTGTTAAGAGTTGCAAGTACAATGAAGAGAGCGAGACTGGGTTTATGAGCGATGGCGCTGATACCCAGTGAACTATGGAGAGTGAGGGTGTGTTAGAATTAGGTTGTGCAGAAGATGCCATATGGACCAAAGTGAGTGCAAAATGAGGTGATGGTGACCCACTTTGAGGTGGGTGGACATAAAGCAGTGTGAGTTAGTAAACACTGAGGATTAGTTAGAATGTGGTGGTATATACCAACCAGGAGGCGTCGGCACACAACACAGAGTGGTGAATGAGGTGAAGAATGAGAACAAGGAGGGGCACACACATCAAATAAGAGTGTGAATGAGGTGATGCAGGGCAACCATAAGCAGATTTACATCTATATAGTAAGTCATCAATTGTTTACAAAGATCTTAACTTCTGTACCTGAAGAAATGAGTGTTGCTGTACCAAGGCTGCTGCTGGACCAGAAGAAAGGCACAAGTCAGGATGATCAGGCTGGCTAGGAAATTTACCACAGTGGAGACCAAAACAGGAAATGAGATCAGGTGCCTCAGAGGTCTGTAGGGAGATAGCTCTGGGGATGCTTTGTTTAAAGTTACTGAAAGGCAAGAACAATATACATGTGTTTATTAAGCAATACAATACCATTTTCAATGTTGAAACAAAGTTAGGGTGCTTTCTCATAAATGGATGTTCTTCTGGATTGACAATCCGACCGTCAAAGAAACAATGATGGAAGTGACAGGTGACGCCAAAGTACATATCCCAACTCAAGTGAGCATCCACACAGTGAGAGGCTATCCAGGATATCTAAAAGAGTGTGGAGTATGTGCGAGGTTAAGTGAGTGAGTGAGTGAGTGAAAGAGTGAGTGAGTGAGTGAGTGAGTGGGTGAGTGAGTGAGTGAGTGGGTGCATCAATAAGTGCACCAGTGCCAACAGGAAGGAGTGAGTACAATTATAGAGTTCTCTCCATCTTGGGAGGCTATAGGTTTTTGAAGACCTCTGTGAATTTTGAGTAGACTATCTCCTACAATTGTAATAGGTTGTGCTCAGTAGACCAAGAACTAGTAGGTGAAATAGTGTATGGATCAGAGTGGCCTACTGGTGGTGTACAAATCAATCTTTCCCTGAAGATAGGATGTGTTCATGAGATATGACAAGTGGGCATTCTAAAAGTATATTACATATACGCCATTCCAATTGAACATGCCCCTGTACTGAATTTGTAAACAAAAGAGTGCCGGTGCCCATACCTTTGCTCTGAAACATGTGACTGGTGCAATTAAATGTGAGCCCGTGGAATACCACTGCTACATAGTCCTAAATCCAGCTCAGGCCTCTTTAATCCACTAATATACACTCCCCACACCTTCAGCTGCCTCTTGCAGGTTCCTGCTGTATTTCTTGTGGTGGTTTTTCCTCTGTCTCTTCCTTCTTCTTTTCTGTCTGAGTGTTTTCCCTCTCAATAAATGTCTGAAGCAGAAAAAAATTGTGCCGGTCCTAAAAATAAGTGCTGTTGTCCCCTACTGGCAATCACTGGCTCAAAAAGCACTGATTGGCCGGGGGGGCTGAAAGTACACTAGACATCAGGGACATATTTTATTGTACAAAAAAAATGATGTGTGGGTGGACAACCCTGCTGTTAGGCCTATCCTCCAGCCCTATAAATCCCAAAAGCCTTTCTGCCCACCTGGGTGCAGAGGAAATGAGGATTCTTTTGGGCCATGGTTTTGACATGTGGACTGTCAGGTTATGAGTAAATCTAATATTCCTCCTACTTGCCATAGTGAATGGTTGCATTATGAAGGCCCTTAACTCTGCCACAAAACACACAAAAGAGCAGACCAGGTCTAGAGATGGTATGTAGCTATACTAGCGAAAGTGAACCAGTTGGATGCATGTGTGGACGCATACCATTGAAAACAAAGGCTAGAAAAAGTCCCATCAGACCACTCATATGGTGGGGTTTGCGTCATGTGGGATATTACTGATCTTTCCAAATCACATTCGACCATATAGTGCCAATGTGGAAATGGATGTCAGTAAACTAGCCATGGTGTCCATGATGAAATAGTGCTAATGAAACGCAGTGCTCAGGTAACAGTGATGAATCAAATTGACTACACAGGCTCTGGGAGACGTTCGAACAGAGGTCCATGTGTCAAAGGTTAAAATCACGCCAGGTAGTAAGACTACCCTTTGGCGCTTTGCAGGACGGTCGACATGTTTCAGCCTAAGGGGCATTGCCCCAGCTCTCTTCAGGACCATGAGTATAAAATAACTACTGCAACTATAAGTGATGTGTTAAGTGAGAAAAAATAATAAATCACAAATGTACTAAAAAAGTTACATATCTACCAGGAACTTTCACAGTTGAATGCCCACTGGAGGGAGAGAAGCATGTCTTCTTCCCAGCTTTGTGTGGGTGAAGACCTCACCTCACCCGGCGACCGCTCGGGAGTATGAGGCCCCGCTCTGCCCGTCGGTGCCCCCGATTGTAAACCATGCCACCCATGGATTCTAACTAAACCCAGTCATTTTCATAACTAGACACCCAGGGGACTCCGGGAGCCGTGCCCTCACATGGCTCTCAAATAGGACTTCTAACTCAGAAGCGCTTGCAAACCTTAAACTTTGGCTAGGAGCACACACTTTACTCACACTTCTGTGGGGAAAGTTTCAGATTCTGCAGGGTCACAGGGATATATAGCCCTTGGGCTTAATTCCCAAAGGTGTCCTGAGTGTGGAAACTCTGCACTCGTAAAGATACTACTCGTAACCTACCTTTGTGAGTACGGAAAAGTATTAAGGTTAGACTTTTGGTCTAAACTTAGGACAAAAGTCTAACTTTACCTTTGTGAACCAGGGCCCTTGCTGGAAGACAAAAAACAAGAGATGCCACGAGACAACAAGAAAGCTGCAGCTGATAATTCTTTATTGTGCAAAGACCGAGCATTCATTTATAAGGTGATATCTAATGAACGAAGAGGAGTATGAACACCATTTATACATTTTAGTTGTAACCAAGACTCAGAGTTTAGAAGTAGTGATAATTTCTAAAACTCGAAGGGTTTGCAAAATGTGTTCTTTGTACCACACTGATGTACATTTGGAGACCAAAGTGAATTGACTTTAAATAGAAAGATTTGTAAGAAATTGGGTATCGGTTGAAGGGAGTGGAATCCCCATTCAGACAACAACCCCAATCTTTGTCAGGGCAAACCACAAAAGCCACCAGGGAATGATTATTATCTTGGTGGGATTGCCGCTGTCCTGCCGCAGTGGTGGCCCCAAGTACTCCATAGAGCTGACAGTTGTCAGCCCAACATATTTAGGTGTTGCAGTTATAGGCAGATTCCCACCACCCCTGACATCTTCTCTGCTGGTTGACGGTACTCCGCCACCATCAGGCTGGCGGGTTCCTGCCGAGCCGATTTAGATGTTGCAGATGTGCTGGCAGTGTCCTTGCAGTGGAGTCCTGACAGAGTGAGGTCCTGCTGGTTTATAGACAGGTAAGTACTACTTACAATTATGGTAAAACACATATATAAGCTGTGTTTGTGTCGTAATGTATATGCAGGCAAAATTTATTTTCCATTTTGATGTATATAAAATAACATGAGGCAAAAGTAAATGTTACAATACTATCCATACGAAAGGTGACACAGAAGCCTACCTTCAATTCTGGAGACAACGAGGCTGCTGAGCGTCGTGGCCAGGGAGCATCAGCAGCGAGGTTGCTGAGCGTCGTGGCCAGGGAGCATCAGCAGCGAGGTTGCTGAGCGTCGTGGCCAGGGAGCATCAGCAGAAAGGTTGCTGAGCGTCGCGGCCAGGGAGCATCAGCACCGAGGTTGCTGAGCGTCATGGCCAGGGAGCATCAGCAGCGAGGTTGCTGAGCGTCGTGCCAGGGAGCATCAGCACTGAGGTTGCTGAGCGTCGTGGCCAGGGAGCATCAGCAGCGAGGTTGCTGAGCGTCATGGCCAGGGAGCATCAGCAGCGAGGTTGCTGAGCGTCGTGCCAGGGAGCATCAGCACTGAGGTTGCTGAGCGTCGTGGCCAGGGAGCATCAGCAGCGAGGTTGCTGAGCGTTGTGGCCAGGGAGCATCAGCAGCGAGGTTGCTGAGCGTCGTGGCCAGGGAGCATCAGCAGCGAGGTTGCTGAGCGTCGTGGCCAGGGAGCATCAGCAGCGAGGTTGCTGAGCGTCGTGGCCAGGGAGCATCATCAGTGGAAGGATCTGGACAACGGCGTTCAAGACAGAATCAGAAGTGGGACCCCCAAAAAAGGTGAGTTTTCACCTCTTTTTCTTCGATTCCCCTGACTCGAGCTTGGCGGAGAACCCTCCACAACTGCATAGTCAGAAAAGCACATTGTAATCTGGATGTCGGGAGTCTTGGAGGGACTCCCTCCGACAGCTGCTTCTTGCTCTGCTGATGTCAATGCAGGAGCAGGAGTCTTGGCACAGGTGGCGGGACGGTGGTGGTCTTCTCTCCCAGAACCTGTCAACCTCTAAATCGGGCAGGCACCACCAAGGCAGAGGGCGGGATTTGCCAAAAAAGCAACAAGTGGACTGGGTCGGCCAAGAGCTATAACAGTCCCTAAATTAAACTGTTCTTAACTGTCTGGTAGCGTGGCACAAATCAGCCAGGCACTGTGTAAAGTATGTATGCAGCACACAAACAGTAATAAAGCGAAAGAAAAATCCCAAATCAATTTATAAACATAGAATACATTTTAGTAAACAAACCAATAATAGAATGACAAGTATCCAATCAGTAAAACTGGAGATATTAAATTTCAAGCACAAAGCACCACTCACGGTCATTTGGTTTTGCTAGACCGGAGGAAAGTCAGACCAATGGCAATGGAGTCAGTTACAGGAACCAGGTGAGTCTGAGTTTACGGTCTAGGTGGCTACAAGGAGAAGGAAGAGTGTCGAGGTTGGCTACTGTTGAGGCATGGAGAGCAGGCTGAGCGTTTTTGGCAGTTGTTGCTGTACTGCAAAAAGGCAGGTGGGTGTCATGGCTGGTTAGCTGTAGCGTCATGTTGGTTGTCATCGTGAGTTGTGGATGCTGTAGTACAAATTATAGTTTTTGTGAGACTGGTCCTTGTTAGCAGTCACTGTAGCACAAAGGTTTTCTCTCACGGAGCTTCGTGTTTGCTGTTGTTGCAGGCAGCAGAGTCTTGGTGCAAACGGGCCCGTTCACAGTCGCATAGAGCCCAAACTTCAGAAATGTCACCTTCTCTTGCAGAGAAGTACACTCTTATGCCAGCCAAGGGTCCAGAATGCATCTCTTGTGAGTCAGGGACACACTCCAGCAGTAGCCATCAGGGCTCAGGCAGGTTCAGTTGCAGGTCTGGGCAGATCCAGTCACAGAAGGTCAGCAGACTGTTGCAAGGAGGCCTCTGAAGTTGTTGTATCCTTGTAGCTCACACAAGAGCCAACTGCCCCTTGGAGTCACTCAGGATTAGCCTGGGATGAAGGTAAGCAGGTCCAAGCATCCTTTTCAGACAGCAAGCCCGTCGTCTGCAGTGGGACAGTCCTTAGGAGTTTTCTGTAAAGTGCCTCTGGGGTCCAATATTTATACTTGGTGCCAGCCTTTTTGTGGGGGACTCCCTGTCCTTCTCTCATATTCTGTATGGAATGTTTTTTCTCTTTCTCTGTCAAGGCTCCAAACTGTCTGGGGTGATAAAGGACAGGGCAGGCCTCATGTCAGATTGCTTTGTGTGTTCGGAGGCAAACCCTTTAAATTATAAGGTGGGGTACAGCTCCTCCCCAGTGAATCTCCAGGATGATCCATCCTGTTCACACCTAAGCTCCCTTTGTGTCACTGTCTGGAAGGAATACACAAACCTTATCAGCAGAACAATTACAGTTATGTGGCCCAGGACACTGGCAGAAGGCATGAAAGGTTGGGAAAATAAAATGCAACCTTTTTAAAAATGGCAATTTCAGAATTTTGACTTATATTCCAACTTTACCATTACAGAGGATTTTAAATTACAATTATTTAAGTGTAAAATCTATATCTCTATTGGCTCCCAGTCCTAATTTAGCGCTTATTAACTGTAATAGGGTAACCCAGTGTTAATTAATGGGAGAGATAGGCCATACAACAGTGAAATACAACATTTTACTGCCAGGGCATGGAACGCCTTTGTACACATGTCCTACATTTTCAATTCAATGCACCCAGCCTTAAGAGACTTTAGGGCCTACCAAAGGGGTGGCTTATAAGTATTACAAAATAAGGTTGAGGCCTACCTACAGGTTTATTTTGCAAGGTTGAAATGGAAGTTTAAAACTGCACTGCACGCTGCAGTAGCATGTCTGAAATATGTTTTAAAAGGCTACTTTAGTGGGTGGCACAATACGTGGTACAGGCCCGCCAGAAGCATTTCATATACAGGCCCCGGTACATGCAGTACCATTTGCTAGAGACTTACAAGCACATTAAATGTGACAATTAGGTGTAGGGCACTTTTACCTTTTTTTAACTAAGAGAACGCAAGCACTTCAGCTAGCATTGGTCAGCAGAGGTAAAATGCACAGATTTCTAAAGGCAACAAAAATGGGTTCAGCAACACAATGCAAAGTTCTGGGGGTGGGCAAAAATATCCAGGTGCGCACAGAAAATAACAGAGATACTACTATTATGTGTTCCCACCCTGCTCCTTATTAAAATGGAACCCCAATTGTTTGTCCTGTCACCAATCACAAGAAGGGACCCTAATGTAACATGGAGACCCCAACATGTTCCTTGGAATTCTAATATTTCTGAAGATGTGGTCATCTGCAGTATTTCTCTTCAGGGCTAGACGGTACGCAAGGAAGCCTACCAATCCCAGACATTTATGAACTCTTGACATTTGGGGAAACCCAAGGTATGGCTTATATGGAGCCGGACACTTTTTCTAACCAAGAATTCCCTGCAGATATCAAACTGTATAAATTACATATTTGCTTCATGTTTCTGGGAAGGAAAGTTGCAGAATCTGTCGGGTTCCACAAAAATTCACCTACTTGGTATTTTTCTTCTTTCTGGCAATGTGGTGAGTTGCAGTTTTTGTGTCCAAGGTTGACCGACACCAGGGAAACCTACAATTCCCAAACATTTCTGAAAATTATCAGAGAAAACCAAAGTTGTGTGTTTTTGGTAGATACCATTATGTTTTCTCACCTAGAATGCCAGGAAACATCAAACTTTAGATACATTTGAAATCTCCTCACATTATTGAAATTTAAAGATTTTAATCTCTGGAAATGTAAAAAAATTCTACCACCCTGCGTTCCCATATTTCTCCTGATGAAAATAACACCCCTCTTCTAGGCACGGGGGTGTTTGTCCAGAATGTCTTGCACACATTAAACTTACTTTGATGAAAATTACAGTTTTGCCTCACATTTCTGTGAGGGTAAGTTACAGAATGTACTATAAAAAAACTAATGTAGTACCTCCCAGTGTTCCAGCACTACTCCCAGTAAAAAAACAGCACCCAACTTGTGGGCGGACCTATTGCTCGCAAAAAGAACCCATTACATTTTGAACCATGTGAAATCCACGTGGTGTCAAGGAGGTCTTCACGTGGTTATAGTGTATGTCAGTTCCTATGATGTGTCGGGTTTACTCCACCTTGGTTCAATCGGGAGCTGGGTCGTAAGACCCCTGGCAAAATGTTGCCCTGATTGAGCATGGAAAAGGTGTTTTTCTGATGCTATTATAGTCCAGGACCCCACTTTCTTCCTTTTCTCACTGTTGTCTCTGGTAGCCTGCTGGCCTTTCAGCCCTCCTTAGTGGGCTAATTGTGGTGGGGTTAGAAATCCTTCCAAAACACTCCACCAGGGAAAATGGTGAGAAGCAGCCAGGGGTGCAAAGCTTGCCAGTTGTAGAATTGAGGTGTAGACCAGGTAATCTATCAACCCCATGTCACTTTGGGCCATTTTTATCAAGGGATCCTGTCACATTTGCATCATGCATTGTGGTGCAAAAGCATTGTAACCCCTAAGATGTGATTTATCAAGCCACACATGGCCCCCCTCGCATGGCTGTGATTGGCTTGATAAATCCAGAATAGCACAGCACAGCTTAAATCACTGTGCTGCGTTACGCTGCCACGGGAGTTATTCCATAGGTGGTGCTTGGATGTTCCCATGCAACACTCATGCATTTCGATGCATTCCAAGATTTACCATTACTGGTAGAGCTGAGATTGCTTGTTTCCTGCCTTTGCCAAAGCCACAGTGGAGGTAATTCCTTCACCTACCTTGCCGTTAAATCCTGGAACGACCCCCCTCTCAACCTGCGTGCATCACCCCACTCAGGAACAAATAGTTTCTTACCTGTCGGTGTAGTTTTGCAGCTTGAAGATCTTTCTGGATTCACTATGCTGTGCATATTCCGCAATCTGGTGGTTGGGTCCGGAATCAGAGTCTTTTTTCTCTTTTTTTTTTCGTAGCCCAGGTGGGCGTCGACGTCCCACCATTTGGTGTACCTTCGGTGACGTCGGCATGCTTCCGGCGGAAGCTACCACCCTTGGGCGCCATCTTCGGATTCTTTTTTCTGTCTCTTTTTTTTTTCTTTTCTGTGTTTGTAGTGAATCCATGGCTATGTTTGTTAATCCTTTTTTCAACGTAATTCTTTTCACGTATCTTGTAAGCTTGAACTTGCTTTCTTTTCTATGTGTTTCCACCTTCTTCTCTAGCCTCATCTTTCTGGCGGAGGCGGGTGGGTTCGCTAGTGAATCCAGAAAGATCTTCAAGCTGCAAAACTACACCGACAGGTAAGAAACTATTCCTTTTGCAGCGTGAATCTTTCTGGATTCACGATGCTGTGCATAGATTTTGTAGCGGTTTTCGTTACTTTTGTGGCGGCTGGGTGGAAGATGAGCGTTGGTTGTTGAATATATGTTGAAGCACCTTTTGTCCTACTTGTGCTTCTTTGTTCATTTGTACATCCACGCAATAGTGCTTAGTGAACGTGTGCACTGAAGCCCATGTTGCCGCCAGGCATATGTCCTGAATTGGTGTGTTGGCCAGAAAGGCAATTGTTGCTCCTTTCTTCCTGGTGGAGTGGGCCTGCGCCCCTCCTGTTAGCTCCTGGCCCGCTTGTTTGTGGCAGAATTGTATTGTCTGTGCGATCCATCGGGCTATGGTGTTTTTAGTCACTGGTTTGCCCATGTAACTGTTTGCGAAGGATACGAAGAACTGCTTTGTTTTCCTGTGTCCCTTCGTCCTTTCAATGTAGTGCATCACAGCCCTTCTTGCGTCTAGAGTGTGGAGCGACCTCTCAGCGCTTGTAGTGGGGTTTTGGAAGAAGCTAGGGATCTGAATACTCTGGTTCATGTGGAACCTCAACACCACCTTTGGCATGAAGTGTGGGTCTGTTCTCATCACGACCCTGTCACTGTGTATCTGGATGTAGTTTTCCTGCAGTGTGAGTGCCTGCAGTTCGCTCACCCTCCGTAGCGAGGTGATTGCTACTAGAAAGGCCGTTTTCATTGTTAGCATTTGCAGTGATGCTTTGTGGATGGGTTCGAAAGGTGCTTTCATGAGCTCCGTTAGTACCACATTTAGGTTCCAGGCCGGTGGCGGCATTCTCTTTGGTGGCGCTATTCTTTTTGCCCCTTCCAGGAATCTTTTAACCACTTGGGATGTAAAGAAGCTTCTCCCTGTTTCTCCTCTTGTGTATGCCACAATCGCTGCCAGGTGCACCCTCAGCAAGGATGAGCTTAGCTTAGCTTTAATTAGGTGCGTGAGGTACCTTAGCACCGTAGATTCCCTGGTCAGTTATCTGGAGTTTTTTCTTGCAACACCATTGAGTGAATCTTTTCCATTTTTCCCCATAGCATTTGCGTTTTCTGGGCCTTCTTGCCTCACGCAGCACCCACAGGGTGCTCTCTGGTAGTTTTAGATGTGCGAACTCTAAGTCCTCAGGAGCCAGGCTGAGAGGTTGAGGCTCTCCGGCTCTAGGTGTAGAACTTCTCCGTTTTCCATGGAGAGTAGGTCTCTTCTTTTTGAGAACTTGTGGGGGGGGCCCTGCGCCATCTCCATTATCTGAGAGTACCAGGTCTGCCTGGCCCATTGTGGTACCACCAGGATGAGCGTCATGTTGCTCGTCATGCATTTGTTGAGAACCCTGGGGATCAGTGGTATTGGGGGAAAAGCGTAGGCAAATGTTTTTGACCAGCTTATCCATAGGGCATTCCCCTGTGATAGTGCCTCTGGTTGCCTGGATGCAAAGTATTGGCATTTTGCAAATCCGGCGTGTTGCAAACAGGACTATTGTTGGTGTGCCCCATCTCCTGAATAGTCTCTCTGTTTCCTGAATATTGAGTTCCCACTCGTGGGACGCTGAAGTCTGCCTGTTGAGCCAATCCGCTTCTACATTGTCCTTCCCTGGCAGGTGTATGGCTAGCAGGTCTATTTTGAGTGGTATTGCCCATCTCCAGATTTCCTGTGCGAGGCTTGACAGAGGGAATGATTGAGTTACCCCCTGTTTGTTTATGTGAAATATTGTTGTGGTGTTGTCTGTTTGTATCAGCACCTTCTGGCTGTACAGGTGTTTCTGAAAGGCCTTGAGGGCTAGCAACACTGTTTTCAGCTCCAGGTAATTGATGTGTCTGACTATCTGTAGGGCTCCACAGACCCCTCACTCTGAGCCTGTTCATGTGTGCGCCCCACCCCTTCTGGGATGCGTCTGTGGTGATGGTCACTGTTGGGTCCGGTGGTGTTAGAGGTTTCCCTACTGTTATTCTCTCCTTGGTCCACCACCTTATCTCTTCCTGCACCGTGTGCGTTACAACCACTAGATCCTCCCAACTTCCTGTAGCTTGTGACCATTGCTGTTGCAGCACTCTTGGAGTGGTCTCATCTGTAGGCGTACATTGGGGACCAGGTGTATGCATGACGCCATCATCCCCAAGATCTTGCTCACTGTCCTCACTGTCAGAGCTCGCCCCTTCTGGTAGTGACGTTTCTCCCTCAGTAGGCTGAGTGTTCTCTTCTCGCTGGGTAACACCCTGCATTGGACGGTGTCGATTTGAGCTCCTAGGAAGATTTTCACTTGCTCTGGTTCCATTGAGCATTTTCCCCAGTGTATGGAGAATCCCAGGCTTGCTAGCGTTCTTGTGACCTGCTCTGCATGATCCTTGCATGTCCTGTAAGAGCTTGCCTTTACGAGCCAGTCGTCGAGGTAGGGGTACACGTGTATCCCCATTCTTCTTAGATGTGCGGCCACTGCCGCGAGGCATTTGGTGAACACCCTTGGTGCGGACTTTAGGCCGAACGCCAGGGTCGTGAATTGGTAGTGATCCTTGTTCACTGTGAATCTTAGCATGTGCTTGTGCTGCCTGTTCATGGGGATGTGCAGGTACGCATCTTTGAGGTCTATGGTGGACAAGAAGTCCCCGGCCTTTATCTGCGGGATGACCTCTTGTAGGGACGTCATCTTGAATTTTTGAGTCTTTACGTATTTGTTTAGGAACCGAAGGTCCAGGATGGGTCTTAGACTTTCGTCCACTTTTGGCACCAGGAAGTAGTTTGAGTACACTCCCCTGTTCCGTTCTTTGAATGGAACCCGTTCGATGGCCGCTTTGAGGAGGAGTTCTTGAGCTTCCTCTTGGAGTAATCGCAGCTCTCTTCCAGAGTGCTCTCTTTTCTTTGGCTTTCTGTTTGGTGGTCTCTTTTCCAACTCTATGCAGTATCCGAACTGCATAATGTTGAGTATCCACTTGTCTGTTGTTATTTTTCTCCACTCCTGGAGAAAAAATCTCAATCCTCCTCCTACTGGCGTCACATGTTCCTTTGTGTCTTGTCCGTGTAGCCCTCTCCTGTTTGTTTTCCCGTGCTCCTCCCCCGGAGGGTTCGAGTGGGAGAGCACCTTTTTCCATGTGAAGTCACTTAGAGGGGGGTTGTTCACCGCCTCTCCTTCTCTGGCCCCGTCCATTTCCTCTTGATCGAAAGGACTGGCCCCTGCCCTGGTAGTTCCAGTTTTGCCTCTGCTGGCCCTGGTGACTTTGGTTGTCACTCTGTTGTCCCTGGTGGAATGCCTGGTGTGATTGCCCTTGCTGGCTTCCACCCCTGCCGTTAGGCCTCCGTGTAGGAGTGCCCCTTCTCATCCCCCTGAATTGCAGGGCCCCCATGGACCTTGCCCTCTCATTGTTCTTCTTCAGTTGGGCGAGCTTCTCATCAACTGGGGCTCCGAACAGTGTTTCACCGTTGAAGGGTGTGCTCAGGATGTTGTTCTGAACCTCAGCCTTGAAGCCTGAGATCCTGAGCCAGGCTTGCCTTCTCTCTGTGATGCCTATAGCCATCAGTCTGCTGGCTGTTTCTGCCCCATCCAAGGCTGTCTTGAGGCACGAGTTAGCGATGCTTTTCTCCTCTTCCACAAGGTGTGATGCCCTCTCAAGGTATTGTTCCGGGAGGTGCTTGAGCAATTGGCCCATCTCATCCCAATGCTGGTATTGATGTCTGTTCAGGAGGGCATTGGAGTTCGCCATCCGCCAGTGCGTTGCGGCGTTCCTCTCTATTTTCCTGCCAGTTAGATCCATCCTCCTGCTTTCTTTGTCAGGTGGAGGTCCAGATGTAGTTGTGACGTTTGCCCTTTTTCTGGCCGTTGCAGCGATTATTGAGTCTGCTGTGACGGATCCCTTGATGTAAGCTGGGTCCTGGGAGGAGAATTTGTATTTCTTCTCCGTCCTCGGCGTTACTGATATGCATGTAGCCGGTTCCTTGAAGGCTTCCTTCCCCTGGTCTGTGACACTCTTTAGCATGGGCAAGAACTGGCTTCTTGTCTGTGTGGGGAGCAATGTCTCCAGCAGGAAATCTGCTTTTAGCTTCTCCTCCTCCAGCTTAACTCCATAGGCTGCTGCCGCCTTCCTGACCACCTCATTGTATGCCCCAATGTCGTCCGGTGGCAAAGGCCTCGAGGGGTATGTCTCCACAGCCTCCTCCGGGTTTTTGGCCTCGATGTCCTGCCATTCCTGGTCTTGGGCCGTCGAGGAACCAGAGCCATAGCTTGACTGCTGCTCCCCGTAATCCCCTTCTGTGTAGTAGAGGTCTTCTTCCTCTTCGTGCTCCGAGGGGTCCGGAGTTTTCGGCGTCTCTTTGACGTCGAACTCCTCGTGCTCCTGTACCTCAGCGACGGTCGGTGCCGGCTTCGAGGGGATCCTGTAACTTTTAATTTTTTCGTCGAAGTCCTTCTTTCTCTGAAGGATATTCTCCATTTCGGCCTCGAGCCTTCTTTTCTTTCTCTGCATCTCTGCGGCCTGCTCGTCGTCTAGCGTTTCGGCTGCTCTTTTCGGCGGCGGCGTCGACGTCGAAACTTTCTTCGGCTCCTTTTCCTTCGAAGTCGAAGTCGAGGTTGAAGTCGAAGACCCTTTTTCGAGGGCTTGCTTGGATGACCTATGCTTTTCGCTGGTCTTCGACCTCCGGGAGTCCTTCTCGAAGGATCCGCTGGGCTCTTTTTCGGAGGATGCAGCTTCGGTCGTCGAAGTTTTCGGCGCCGGTGCTCCTTTCGAGGCTCTGGCCTCTGACTTTCGAGAGTCTGCCTCTGGCTTTCGAGACCCTGTGGGGGTTTTCGGGGTCGTAGACTCTCCTACCTTGTCAGGCGTTTTCTTATCGGTCTCTGCGACCGTGAAGTCATCTGAACCTTTGGCGATGTTGTCCTCGTCGTCGGTGGAGAGGCCCAGTTCGTAAAGCGTCGGGGCCTGGCCCTTGCCCTGCATCGTGTGGTGAGCTGTCCTCTGTCTCTCTCGAACTCGGAGTGTCTTCGGCTTGAAGACGGAGCAGGCGTTGCAGTCTCTGCTCTCGTGGTTGATTGGCAGGCAGAGGTTGCAGACCGGGTGCTGGTCCTTCTGCGCGAACTTGTGGTGGCAGTTTTTGCAGAACTTAAAGGGTGTCTTGTACATCCCTGCGCTCAGGGGGCCCCCTGTGTGCGCATTCCTCAAAGGACGTCGAAGCTCTCGAAGTTCTTTCCTTTCTTCGTCGTCTCTTCTCTGATGGTCCTCTTCTCCCGATCTTCTCAGGTCTTTACCGTCGAAGAGTTGCTGTATTTCCTTCTTTTCTCCTCCAAAACTTCTGGAGCTTCACGCGACGATCCAGACCCAACGGCGGAAAAAAGAATCTGAAGATGGCGCCCAAGGGTGGTAGCTTCCGCCGGAAGCATGCCGACGTCACCGAAGGTACACCAAATGGTGGGACGTCGACGCCCACCTGGGCTACGAAAAAAAAAAAAAAGAGTACGATTCCGGACCCAACCACCAGATTGCGGAATATGCACAGCATAGTGAATCCAGAAAGATTCATGCTGCAAAACTTCAGAATAGGACTCAAGACCTGGCTCTTCGACTAGAGTCTTGTGACACCCCAGCTCCTGGCTACCCCAAGGGATAAATAGCGTCGCTCTGTAAATTCTGCTTGATTGATTGATGGAAAATGCTACTCCTTCCCAGGGAGGTGCAATGAGGAGCAATATCTTTATACCTCTTTGTTTTTTCCTTTTTTAGGTGTGCTGCATTCTACAGCATACATAAAAAGAGTGAATGCCTCAGGAGTTGTCTCTGTGCAGGAATGTGAATGTGTCCATTCCTGAACAAAAACAATTCTACTTACAATGCAGACAACTTTTCGCCATGGTGCAAGAATGCTTGCATTGACACTAGGCAGCACATTGTGTGCCAGCACTGGAAAAAGCAGCAATGCACCGTATTGTGTTAAACATTGGGGAATCTACACCTGGATGTGAAATTTGGCTCCGCTCGCGGAGATTGCAGAGTTTTTCCTACTCCGTACTCTGTGTAGCGCATGGAGTTCCGAAAAACTTTAAGTTGCTGAGCACGAGTGAGGAAAATCTTACTCCAGACCACCTTCTGGTAACATTTCTCAATGCAGGCAGTCAGGGATGGTCGCTGCCACTCGGGTTGAGAAGCCTTTCGTTCACGTTGAGGAACCCGCCGCTCAAGTAAAACATCTACTTGAGTGGCAGAAAGAAGCAGCGCCCTCTTGCACTGTGAAGGGTGCCATTAGTTCAGATTTTCCTGCCCTGGCACTGAAAATCAGCATGATTGTCATGACGTAAAGCACTCCACCACTTGTGGAATTCCGTGTAGGGTGGCAAAGTGAAGCGGAACTCTGTGAACTCCCAGGCCTAGCCAATCCTTCCCTTCTCTGTCACGCAGCACTGTGCCGCGAGGTGACTTGCAACACTGCATCACTTTCATCATAAATATGGCTCTAACTTTCAGCCATCACAATATTCAATATCTGGTTTTCTGGTGCTGCGTTGCAGAGACCTGGGCAAGCAGCTGCTGAACTTGGGTTGACTGCGGTTTGCTCATGTGAACAGTGGAGATATCTTGCAGGAGTCTTCTGATACCATAAGTCGTGTGACATAAAGACATGGAGACTTTTGCCACATGTACTTTAAGGTTAAACATGTGTACAGTGGCATGACAAGATCCTCTTACTGGATTTGTGAAGTGAAGTTTCACCTACAACTTCTAGTTCTTTGAAGTTATTTAATTGGTTGCAATTTCAGTCCCCACATCAGGATTCCCAGTTTCATGCAGTTTGGTGTAGGAACTCTCTGCCTTAATGATGACTGCAATTCATCCAATCTGGGCCACATCTGGAAAAGGATTTTGATGATTACTATGGAATCATTGACTGAAGTGCAGTTACCTTTCTTTTTTCTTAAATTTTCGATAATCTTTTGCGTATTACACATCCATTAAGTTTGGTATTGTGCATTTCATTAAATATTTTATAATTATTTTAAGGACCGCTGTCCGTCATATTACAAGTTCATTATACCCTATTTTAATGAGATGGACAGGATATCCGTCATGTTTGTGACCAGGCATCTCATCCGCCAAACTCTAAATCAGGTCCTTAGTTATTTCCAGAGAGAGTTTGAGGAGGTGAAACATACATTTAAAAGGTTCAGTTTCATAAAACCCGTGCGAATGAAGATCAATATTTAATGTATTCTCTTTTAGTCACTTGTACAATCAAGCAGATTAGCTGAAGAATCAGGATTAACAAAATCAGCAAATAAACACCCACATATCTTTCACACAACTAATCAAGTTTAGTGATTGAGGCTTCTGACAAATATCATATCACCTTCATTCTGATGCTCAAAAGTTCCAGGTGATGATTAGTAATCTGAAAGGGGGTTCATCCAGTAACTTCATTGCTTTTCAGTTGTTTACCCCTTAGTTTGTACCAATGCAGATGAAAAGTCCCTACTTGAAGCTTGAGGGTTCTAGTGTAAGGATTCAACTCAAGACATCTTCTGAATCCTCCTGTGTCCAGTTTTTCTTTCTCTCTCATCCAATTTCCATCTTCCATATAAGTTTGTTAAAGCTCATTAGTTTGCCAAGCTGAGGGTGTGGTCAGACAGTACTCTGGAATCTATATTGATTCTCCCTTAGGGGAAGATTGGAAGGTTCCCCCCTGTGCTTTTGCCCCCGGGGGGTGGGGGGAGAGGGGGGGGGGCGGGGCAGAAGGTTCATTAGACACCGGGGAATGGTGTAAAAAGAAGAATGGTGCTTGTCATCAGTATATTTTTACATCAGGTCCTATACCAGAGCACCAGATAGCCTATCAATCAATTATTCAGCATTTGTTGAGTGCGGCACTGTCAACCCCGGGATACCGGGGCACTTGGGGATCTATGGAAAACAGTCAGTTCTTGAGCTTTCTGTAGTAATGAAGTCCGTGGCCAGGATGTAGTTTCAAGAAGATTTATTAAGTTGTAGTTACAGGTTATTGCGCTGATGTGATGCAGCTCTTCCAGGAGCCGTCTGCCTGCCTCTGAGCCCAAACTCTAAATGTCACACTCAAGTATCCAGGCACCCAAACATTCCATATATGTTCATCACACCAACATTCCATGCATCACATTCACACTGGCTGAGCAGCTAGGGAGAAAGTAGCAAGAAAGATACAATACAGGTTACTACACTTTCTTTAGTAGTCCACCTGGGTGGGAGCAGTGTGGAGGAGGAGAGGAAGGGACAGGTCATGCTAGGTCTTGGAGGCGATGTAGGAGAAGAAACGGCCCCTGCTGCGGCTGCGATGGATGCAGGGTGTGTGTGCAAGGGCTAGCAAGGAGGAGTGCAGTTGCCTTGTGGGTTGATGGAAGTTGAGTCTGTGGTTGATGTAGGCCAGTCCTTGCTACCTGGGAGTGATGGAATGGGGAGTTTTACAACCTCTTTGCCAATCCATGTGTCAAAACAATGCCGAATGGAATCCAAATTTCCAATAGCTTTTCAACAGGATGACTACAGTCTTAGGGTTCAGACGCCCAAGGGGTAGAAAGACTATTTGAACTGGAAGAAGATGGATTGCACAAAAACTTTAAGGATGAAGAATGTTGCCCAATGCATGGACAGACCCACTGTCACCCGGTTCTTTTTAAATAAATGCCTCTATGTTTCTAGTGTAGGCAGGGCAAATTGAGGATAAAGCCACAATTCACCCACCCGGAGGAGAAGAAGTCTGTTGGCCCTTTAGGGATGGGGGTTGACATTATACCAGGATGGACTACCCTCACTCCTTTCTAATTTTTAAAATAGAAACAATGTTTATGTCCAGTGGTCTTTCTGCTCCTGTCTGAGGTCAGATTGGGGGTAAACAGAAAAAACTTTGAGGCTCTTGATGGGTAGAGAAGCAATTGCCCTGGTCTGGTATGCGTCTCCCATCCTTCACTGCCTTGGTGGTCAAGTGGGTGGATCCCTGCTCAGGGTTCTGCGGTGATCTCCAGCTTGAGAACCATCACTGAAACGAGGACATGCTCCTCTTTTCAACGGCGTGTCTGCCATTTTGATTGATTCTTGTGCGCTTTGAAACATCCCCCAGCAATGATTATACAGAATACAGCCGGACACGAATGAGCTGTCGCGTGCTGCACGGCACCGCAAATGATAAAAAGCATCTCAGGCTGCAAGGGTTGACTAAAGAAAGGTGAGATCTTTGATAGAGGTACATATGAGGTTTGATTGAGATGTATAGGGTGCATGTTTGTGAAGGTGTCTGATATGCTTGATATGAACGTTTGATAGAGGTATGTGGGGTTGCTGTTTGAAATATTTGGGATACTTGCTCGAGGTGAGCAAAATGTTTGTTAGATGTTTCTAGGATATTTGATTGCATAATATTTTATAAAGGTGAGATAGAAGTGTGAGGTATGTTAGATAAAACTGTGCATGATGAGTGTTCATTTTGTATTGTGTACTGGATTCTTCATTAGGTGATTTTGTACAAGATTTAATAAATGTTCTGGGGCCCAGGAAACACATTGCATTGTATGCATACATTTCTTTGGTGTCGCTTGTGAGGAAGTGAATGGCATGTTTCTGAATGTGAAACCTCTTCATTAAACATTGTAAACAATACCTCATTGATATGTAAACATATAACATTAACTGTAAGATTTCTCAAGCACATGTAGCATTCATTGCAAGTGGCAAGTTACTCATTGCTTTCCAGCAGGACTACCTAATTGCTGATTAATTTTGTACAACACACAATTATTGAGGCTTACTTGTCAAGTAAGTGGCAAAGCCAATTCCCATATCTTGAGTGAGATATTGGTACATTCCAAGGAGTCGGGTTTGCTAAAATAAGCAAAGGAAAAAATGAGATGCAATAAATACAGGATTTAGTAAAGAAATGCAGAAGAAGAAGGTGATCAAGCCCCAAGAAGAATTTAGCAACAACCACAATCCCTTGCAGGGTGAACCACAAAAAGTCACTAAATGAACCTGTGCTTAACTCTGGTTAGCTTGGCACAAAAAGCAATTAGGCTTAACTTCGAAGAAATGTGTGAAGTATGTATGCAGCACACAAACAGTAAAAAAGTGAAAACACAACACAAGAAAAATCACAAACCAAGTTTTTACAAGCATTTGCAATGCAATCAGTCTTGCATTTGTGAAAGTTATACCTCTTGGCATTTAAAATGGCAATGTTTTTTACTTTAGTTTTTTTGTATACAATAGAGCGATGATATTTGCATAGCGCTATTGCCATTCGTATGACCTCACGGCGCTGGAGAATCAGAGAATAGGAAATATGTTATGAGGGAG
Source organism: Lissotriton helveticus (assembly GCF_964261635.1). Taxonomy (NCBI): domain Eukaryota; kingdom Metazoa; phylum Chordata; class Amphibia; order Caudata; family Salamandridae; genus Lissotriton; species Lissotriton helveticus. Next base: position 6,690,389 of record NC_136072.1, read on the forward strand.
GGGAGCCTACAGTAATATGCTGGCTGCAAAAAAACATAAAGTAACAAGATCCTGTAAGCAGCAAGCACTCACAGGGAATGTAAAGCATGTGAAATGTAGGCAGGAACAACATGGTAACCTTAATGCTTTTACACTTATTATCCAGAAATCAATGACTGTTTCTGCCTGAAAAGTGAAGGACAGGAAGAGACCTGTTTCAATATCCATTGCTTATATCCTTACAAAACGTAAGTAGTAGGGTTTAAAAAGACCACATCCCTGAACACTAAGCTGCAGCACACATTTTATAAACTAAAATAAGAAAAAAGGTAATAGGGATCACATTAAACATTTTCCACTCTACACATCAATCAGGTATTGCAGTGGGCGCAGACACAGCACACCAGGCTGTTGGCAATCCCTGCCACTCCATACTACATATCGATTCTTTGCGGCCATGAACAAATGGAATAACTTAATGATATGTCATTAAGCCAATACTACATTTAGCTGAGGAACTGAATATTCGAAATATGTTTAATCATGATACAAGGTGAGCCTGTTATTTAATAGGGCTGTACATGTAAGTTCTAGTTATGATTTTTTTTTGTTCTAACCCCTTTCTCCCCCCTTCCTTTTATTCTTTTTCTTTCTCCTCCCTTTATATTCTTATTTCATTCGGGGCATATCAGCCAGGACTGGCGATAATTATCACTCAGCGTGCTTAGAGTGAGGATAATTATCGCCGGCTAACGCTGAATTTTATCGCTGGGATAGCGTGCTATCAGCAACGCTTATCTCAAAAGCGATAAAATTCAAGGCGCAAGCTGCCACATGTGCGATTATCGCTGGAAATCCAGCGATTATCGCACAACGTTTGGCGATAGCTTGCTGATAGGGCAGGGCAGACTTAGTCATGATATCCCCCTTCCATAGGATATCATGGCAAAGTCAGTTGAAAAGCAGGCGTAAGGAAAGTAGCGATAACCGAGGTTAGCGCTACTTTCCTTATCGCTCTGCAGGTTAGCGTGAGGTCAGATAATAGGAGAAATGTCAGTTAGCGACATTTCTCCTGTTATTTTGGGGTGGAACGCCCACTTTGCATCTCATTAGAGATGCAAAGCTGGACGTTGATGTGACGGGTGCTAATTCAGCAAAACACGCAATAGCGTGTCTTTGCTGATAAGGCAATAAAATTATCGACGCTTTTCACCCGAAAACGGACGCAAAAGCGGCGATAATTTTATAGCACCACCTTGATGATATGCCCCTTTGTTTTTTATTATTCAGACAGAATGGCAATATACAGCATCCTGAGCTTGCAGTGTTGTGACGTTGATTAATGAGTAAAAATGCCATGACTGCATAGCCATGTAAAAAGCTCATCCATGTCTGCAGATGTATAAATATACATATGGGCTGTTCTAACCTGTTTCAAAATAATGAATACAAAAAAAACTTATCAATCAGGTATTGCAGTATCTTCAGGAATGGTGCACTTCCCCACTCCGGAAACAATGTTGTTCAAAGAAAGACAAGAAAACAAAAGTAACGCTTTACTGTCAAACTCTGTTTCAGTTGACTGGGGGTGAGTGTTTGATTTGCTCAAACGCTCCGTCCATCATCCCCGTTGATATCGCTTTGTTCGCCCTAAGTGTGGCAGGGTATGCTCAGACGTGAGTCCCTTGCTCACTTGGCCACTGGATTCAAGATAGCCTGGCTGATGAGGATTATGAATCCGAAACCGGTCCCAGGATGCTTGTTTCCGGTCCAGGGAAGACATGGCTTGGTAGTTCGGGCTGGACTGTTCCCATGAGGCACAGGGTCAGACTGATTTGCATATGGACATGTCTGAACTGGGGTGGCGGAGTGGGCTAAAGAATGGTGATGGATTAAACCGAGATCAGTTGGCTGGGGGTGAGTGTTTGATTTGCTGAAATGCTCCGTCCATCATCCCCTTTGGTATAAACTCTGTAAAGTGGCACTAATATGTGTGGTTGTGAATGAAACCAATCATTCCACTTTGAGACAACTCTGTCTTGCTTTATTATTTATTTTGATGTTTTTTTCGCATTTTGAGCCTTTTTTTTTCTCTCCGTCCTGAGGCTGCATTTTGGAATTTGCTGAAATACAATGTCATTTTCAGTTGTTGAGTTAGGATGGCCTGAAAAGTAAGGACTAATTCATGCCAAGAAGGGCTATCATGTCATACTCAATGGGGAGATGGAAAAGGTGCCAATCATCTTTCTGACTTTGGGGCCCATGGCATTGTTTACTTGACAGTGTCATGGATACAATGTAGTGTTCTGCTCAACAAACTCTTTAGAAGCCGGTACACATTGGACTTGTCATAGTTCCTTCTGTTTACCATTGCCTCACACCACAAAGCCCTTTTGAAGGCACACCACCCAGAGGAAGATTCAGTGATGTTTCTTAGATCAAATTGAACAACAATCTGCATTAGAGTCTTTTTCATAAGCTAAGCAATGGGTTCATTTGGTCTATACAGCAATTGTTAGCTAAAATAGAGGACTGCAATGTATCTGTATAGCTCACACACATTATTTTGGCCTCAAAATAGAGGTTGATTGGTTTCCAGTGTAATTTTTAGGGTACCGTTGGTGGTGCTCAGAACTGGCTTCCAGGTTTTCTACTAAATATTTTCTACTGGATCATCAGCCTTTTCTGTTTGCTTCAGTGCTGCTCTGTAATCCAAAATTCCACCAATGTGTGCTCTCCAAAACATATTCAACAAAGTTTGGAACTTTATTATCCAAACATCTTGCAATTCCTTGTTCCAATGAGCTGCATTTCAGGATTTGCTTTACTTATGTAGAAGAGGATCTATCTTTGTTTACTGTCAAACCCAAATACTTGTAGAAACAAACTATTTCCCAAATCCACTTTGTTGATCTGCCAATGTGTACTTTTTCACTTTTGTCCATCAGATATAATCATAGTAACTTGAGTTTCTTTCTTCTGCAGATTCTTTTTGTTTTACAATAGTTCTCACCAAGTCTCCTCTTTGTGGTCACACAGATACCTCAAGAAGTGCATTATTTCTCACTTACAAGGGAGCATCCTGCAGCTAGAGTTAAATCTGAAACTCAGAAGAAAGGGAAGAAAAGAGAAAAATGTCAATTGGCTAAATAAGGGAATAAAAAAATGTAGCAGGGGCCGAGAAGGGCAATTCTTCAATGGCTTTTTGAATGGGGCTTCCAATTCAGTGAACCGCAAAGGGGTGGAGATTTGGGTCCAATGGAGTCTTCCATCTTAGGATCAAAAAGGATTTGCCACCTTGAGTTTTAAGTGTGAATGGGGGGACTTGAAAAGATTGGCACGGGAGGACCTCAGAGTTCTATTGGTTGAGTAGTGGATAAATCTTGCAGTCACGAATTTTGGTCCAGTGGATCTAAATGCACTGAAGACCAGTATAAGGATCTTAAAAAAGATCCTTTCGTGTACCGGTAACAAGTGTTAGGTTTTCAGAGCCGTGGAGGCAAAGGTCTGTCTGGGATGTTTTAGCACACGTCTGGCCACAATCTGAAGTTTGTGGAGCATTGGTTTTGAAGATTCTGTGTAGAGACTATTACAAGGGTCGAGAGTAGAAATGATGAGGGTAAAAGCGACTGTTTTCCTGGCAGCTAATTCGAGGAAGTCAAAGAACTTTCCTAAAGATATGAATAAATCCAACACATTGTTGCCACTGCAAGAGGTTGAGGGTGGAAGGAGAGGGAGGTGTCAAATTTTACTCCTAAATTTCTTGCAACTTCTACTGTGGCTGTAACCATAGAATTCGGCCACTATAGGGTTGGGAAAAACTATTAGACATGCCAAATAACAGAATCTCCGTTTAATATTCGTTGCATTTTAGATGGTTTTATTGCTTCTACAGGATAATAATGGCACAGCAGATTTTGTAGTTTCAACGTGAGCAAAGTGACCTGTTGTCCAGTGATAGAATCAGCTGCGTATCATCAGCGTACAATGTAGTGGTGATTTCGAAAGAAGCTATCAGGGAGATTAAGAGGGCCGTTTATATATTGTATAGTACAGGGTTCAGAGGCAAGCCCTGTGGATCTCCTGATAATACTGATCTTTGTGTTGATGAAAAGGGTCCCAGTGTGACTGCTTGTCTGCAACCAGTTGAAAAAGATTTAATCAAGGCCAAGGCTTTATGAGAAATTCAACAGTCTTTGATTCGCTGAAGAAATATGGGGGTGTGAAGGGTGTTAAACGCATCAGAGAGCTCAAGTACAACCAACACATTAGTTCCTGTGTCCAGGGTCAGTTTTATGGTGTCCACCACTTCCAGCAGAGCTGATTCTGTGGAGTGCTTGGGGCAAAAGCTGGATTGCCGAGGATGAAGTGCATTTAAATTTTCCAGAAAGAAAATTAGTTGGCCGTTAACACATTTCTCAAGCATTTTGGTTAGTGAGATGTAGCAAAGGTTAGTCAGTGTGGATCTGCAGGAGATTTCTTTTGCAGAGGTTTCACAGCTGCCAGTTTCCAGTCAAGGGACTTCATCCATTGATAATGAGATGTAAGGCATTTTGTTAATAAAAGGGTTGGCAATGTCAACCACCTTATGGAGAATGGCAGGGAGGCAAGGGTCGTTGGGGGAAATGCATTTACCTGAGAGAATGGCCAGTTGTGACTCTGGCAGTGTAATCTCCTAAAAGAATGCCAAAATTGCGGTCCCTGCATTTAGGAGGGTATCTAATAACACACAACCAGAAGGAAGCATGGTGGTTGAGAAGCAAGTCCTCTGGGTTGTATACCTGCCACCATTTGTGTTCTAATTGTTTGCAGAGCAGCTGTTGCTCTGATACAATCAGAGAAAATCATGGAGCTGATGGTTGGGATCTGTGCTGCGGAAGATATTACTGTGACTAAATCATTAGCTGTTTTCTCAATCCAAATATTAAATGAAATGAGGGCTTCAGCTAAGTTCCCCGTAGAAGTCGGAGCAGAGGTGGGGTCAGTTATTATCTTGCCCCATTTGCTTAGGGTGTGAGGGTCCGCAGTCATGGTGGATGGGTTAATCAAAATTCTAAGGGGGATCAGGTTGTGATCCGACCAAGATGAATGAATAGGGGCTTCTACTACCCCCTGCCTGAGGAGTTTTGGCCTACTTCCATTCTAGGCACAGTGGCCGCAGCAGAGTCTGCTCGTAATTTGGGTGTCACGTTTGGGCCAAGTCTTCAGCCGGACGCTTTTGTTAATAAAACCACTGCGACATGCATGCTGCTGCTTCGCACCCTGCGGAAAGTCCTCCCTTTACTTCCTCCTTTGGCAAGACCTGAAGTAGTGCGCAGTATCATTCTCAGTAGGCTTGACTACTGCAATGCGCTGCTTCTGGGAGCCCCTAACATTCTGATTATGAAGCTGCAGCGTGTTCAGAATATGGCAGCTAAGCTGGCTCTTTCTCGTCAACGCTCCGCTTCCTCTTCCCTTGCACTTTCAGAACTCCACTGGCTGCCGGTTCACCAGCGGATTTGTTTCAAGGCCTCTTGCCTTGTTTTTAGAGCCCTTCACGGCTTGGGACCGGTGATGCTGCAGGACCTTTTCTCTTGGTACTCAGCTGCTAGAAATCTTAGATCCTCTTCTGCCTTCCTAGTGAGAGTCCCTAGATTTAAAAGGGTGAGGATGGGCGGCCGCTCTTTCAGCTTCACTGCTGCTAAGCTTTGTAATTCTCTGCCTTTGTCATTACGGAGCAGGCAGGATCTGTCCTCCTTCAAAAAGGGCCTTAAATGCCACCTCTTTCCAAGGGTAGTGTAATGTCCGCTATATGTGGGTAAAGTTAAGGTCAAAGCGCCAGGATACACTTTGGGTGACAGTCGCGCTCAACAAGTATGTGTTACATTACATTACATTACATTACATTACATTACTACCAGTTTTGGGTTGTTAAAACAAATCCCATCCAGGGTAATGTCCTGCGATATGCAAGGGAGAGGTTACTATACGATTAAGGCCAATAATGTTTAAGAAATCAATAAAATTGAATACTTTGGGGCTCTTGCCGATCTCAAGATTGTAATTAAAGTCTCCAAGAATAGTGAAATTTGCATTTGGGAGTAGAAGAGATGCCATTGCTTCTCCTAAGGAAACTACGAAAGTCGCACCTGGGGCAGGAGGATGGTAGATTAGACCACCTGCAAAAGATTTAGTGGGACTAATCTTAAAACAAGAGCCTAGGCTTTCTACTACTTATAGGGAGTTTAAATAAAAAATGCAGCATTGAAATGTATCTCGCAAAATGATGACAAGACTGCCTCCGCAAGTCCAATCTCTGTCTATCCTAAGAATAGTATATCCTAGGGAGGAGACAGGGCAATATACAGGTTACGCCATTTTTAAGGCAGGATTCTGTAGTAAGAAGTCAATCTAAATGCAGGTTCTCGATCAAGTTGTGGACCTCTTGTGTTAGTTTGCTAAGGAGTACGGGCATTAATAAGCCCGTCTAATAATGACTTATTATGGGGACTGTGGGTCTGAATAGTAGCAAAGGACGCATCTATTAAAAGACCAAACTCGCCTTTGCACATGATCGAAGATAATGGGCCCTCGATATGAGATGGGTCCTAAATAAATTGATTAACAAGTATTACCAGCAACTAACAGATAGTAGTGATTTAAAACATTTCAAACATGTGCTTTGAGTATTATACCATTTTTTGCACTGATTAATATACTGAGCTCAGGATTAGTTAATATTTGTATCCTTACCCAGTAAAGCAGAAGGGCACAGTTGACAGCAGTTAGGCAGGTAAAGACGATGTATTTGAAGACACAGAAGGAAGACACAAGAGCACAACGTCCTTCCCTTTAAGTGAAAAACAAAGATGAGGTAAACTTCTCCCAGCACCAACTAATAAGTATATTTAAAAATTTTTATTGGTTTTTACCAAGGACTATTACATTATAAATAGCCATCAATGGAGCTTTGAAAAACATAATATACATTTATGGTCCCCATCTCCATCTGCATAAACACTGCCCATGTCCAGCACAATCCCCCTTATCCAATGGAGTATAATTGCACATGGTTTAGTCTAAAGCACTTCAATAGTCATGTACTAGTACTTATTCTAGATGGTCTCACAGAGGCAAATCAGATCAATGCGGGAAGAATTGCAAGGGTGATGATTTTCATGGAATATATGAAACGTTGACTTCTTTAATCCACATCACATCAACAGTCATTATGTTCAATAAATATATGATCATCCTAGTCAGCTAGTAAAACCAACCTAATATTGTCTTCAACTTGACTTCTCCTTTGTGTACAGACACTGCTGAAACATGGATTCTGCTGCAGATCTTACTCATGAATCTGCATTATTGAATTTCATTGGGTCCTTTTCCCTCTATTCCTCAAAAGAAAGTGATACATCCAACCAAGGTGAAGTTTTAAGAAGCTCAATTTTGTGGGTGCAGGCTTTGCTATATGGTATAATGATGTAGTCTTACAAGTTTTGTATTGAAAGGAAATGGGGAGGTCACTTCCTGTTTTATGGTATTTAAGGACTTTTTATTGGAGGAAGCATGGTGTTGTTGTTTAAAAGGAGCAAGCGGTCGAACTCTTTGATAATACCTAATTCTGGTTACACATGACAGGAAATTACATTGTGCATGCTTGATGGGACATACCTGTGTTTATACGTGAACAGAAGCTGGTCATCTATAATTGAATACCGTTCTAGCACCGATTACCCATGAAAGGTAAAAAGCAAACATCATCCTCCTATCTGAATTAATGATGGGAAGCAGACAATAGAAAATCTGAGCTTGTTCTCTTAGGATTGAAAATCGGTAAGCCCTAATGAAGTCCTTGTGAAGGGCGAAACGCATTGGCTGGCATTTTGTCTTCTTTTGAAGATTTTGGAGTCCAATAAATAAGTCTTAAAAGAATTGAGGATTGAAGGTGGATCCTTTGTGAGTTTTGGTCTCATTTTGTTGAAAGAAGTTTATCACCTGAATGACTGATAGTGATAAAAACTGAAGTTGCTAAAGCGATATTGAAATCAAAAACTGTCACTAAATGCATTAGTGTTTTAATGGACAGTCATTCGTTGAGTGCTTCCTCTTAAATCATTTCCTTCAGTTCTGGAGAAGCATTTGATGTTGTGTAGGGGTCAAAACCATCATTTTCTTACCCATTGTTTGATCTCGACATATTGGAGCTGGCCAGTTTCATGAACCTTGGACTGATAAAAGTGAAAGCATAACTTTAACTAGGACAGTATCAACAACCTCTTAGCTATTCAGGGCTTTTCATCCCCCAGATGAACGTTGGATTCTGAGAATATCTACCTTAGACCTCTGGATTGCCAACTTCTGGAAGTAAAATAGCACTCGGGTAGAAATATTTATTTTGACAACTGCTTTCCTACCATGCCACAAAGGGAGTGTAGTATCTAATTTCTAACAATCTTTTCTACATCTTCCAACAATGTAGAACAGATAGATCCTTAGGGCTCTCTTAAACATTCTTATAATCATTACCCACATGTCTTGTAAATCTTTCCTGGGCTTGTATATTTGAGGTACACCCTGGGTTTTCTCACCTCTTCATTTTAAAGCAATAGACAAACACATGTTTATCATTGCACAATGGCCCTAAACACAGAGACCATTGAATTATTTCCTGGCTCCTACATGGATGCAGAAAGTATTGTTTTAGAAACCGAAGTGACAAAGGGGCCGATTCACAGAACTAACCTACGACAAAATCCTAAACGTACTACTTTTGGTATTCACAGAAGGCATTTAGTAGTCTTAAATTAGTATGTTGTCTTAAGTTAGTATTTTGTCTTAAATTATGATTTTGTCCTAAATTAGGGTTTTGTCCTAAGTTAGGATTTTGTCCTAAATGGGATTTTGTCTTAAGTTAGGATTTTGTCTTAAATTAGGATTTTGTCTTAAATTAGGATTTTGTCCTAAATTAGGATTTTGTCCTAAATTAGGATTTTGTCTTAAATTAGGATTTTGTCCTAAATTAGGATTATGTCTTAAATTAGGATTTTGTCTTAAGTTAGAATTTTGACTTAAGTTAAACTTATGTTTAACTTAAGTTTGTCTTAAATTTAATTTAAGAAAAAATCCTAGTTTAAGACAAAATCCTAACTTGGGACAAATTCCTAACTTAAGACAAAATCCTAATTTAAGACAATATCCTAATTTAGGATAAAATCCTAATTTAAGACAAAATCCTAATTTAGGCCTGCGGTGCTTGGTAAATCTGAAGAAGCAGAAGGCAGTGCACATTGCGGCCTTGCTTTACTCCTTGTTGGGAAGGTTTCCTGAGGGTGCACCGTGGGTGCTCCCGTGCATCCACTCATGGATTTTGGCCAAATCCCAGAGTTACCAGCACTGGTAGACCAGGCAATGTGTCAAAATGCAACACCTCCCCAGAGAAGACTTAACAAGGATAAATGTCTTTACTTCTCCTTGTTATTTCTTCCTTTCTATGTGAACCTCATTCAACAGCAGACTTAAAAAGAAGAATAACCTCTGACAACTGTTTTTGTGAAGGAGTGTGTCCCTTCCTGCACAAAAACAATACTGCCGGTAGCGCTGGCACCATTGCACCATGGTTTCAAGGGTTCCTGCATTGAGGCTGGGCTGCCTGAAGTGCACCAGCGCTGAGAGAGAACAGGAGCATGCCATAGATTGGTAAATATGACACATTCTTGCCTCTTCAACTAGCGGAGTGCAGTATTTTGCGGTGTTGTGTGTAAGAATGATAAATCTGCCCCAATTATTAAACATTTTCAACAATATTCAAGCAATCAGCAGAGCCTCAACCCAGACGTCGTCAGTAAATCAGTGGTTACTAATTTGCAGTGCATAATAGATGTAAAACTGAATGCAGCATTGCATATGAAACTGATGCGGCTTAGCACTCGCTTATACTAAAGGTGCATTATACCACCATATTAAATCTTATATATGCATTATATATATATATATATATATATATATATATATATATATATATATATATATATATATATATATATATATATATATATATATATATATATAACTGGCGTGTCTCACAAAGTGAATTACATGCGCTCTCGGACAAAAAGGCAAAGGGGGTCAAAATAGTAGATAATGCAGTTTAATGCATTAAACTGCATTATCTACTATTTTGACCCCCTTTGCCTTTTTGTCCGAGAGCGCATGTAATTCACTTTGTGAGACACGCCAGTTATATCAATTCAACCGGACCGCTTCGCCGGCATTTGCGCCAACTTCCACGGGTTCCAAGTGCTCCAGAAGAAGCTGCTCGTTTTCTCTCATATATATATATATATATATGTTTTTTTTTTTTAAGTATCTCCTACCATACCTTATAAACATATTGCAAGTTACCGATGAGTTCAATTACCACTTAGAGGTGCGAGGCCGAAGCCCAAGTACCTTTTATAAGATCATGAAACTCAGTCAATTGTAACATCTGTATATGTATGACAGAGGGGTATTTTACCCCACATATAATTAATTGACGGATTGATATACTTACTTGATTAAAGTTGGGACACACTGAATGTTGGGAGTTTTGGAAGTGAAGGGTGAGGCCACTGACGCCTCCTGCTCCGACAGGGAGATCCCAGCGTGGGCCATTTTCAAGGCCTGAAAGAAAACCACATATGCTTTTGAGGAATGCATTTAAAGGCTGCAAAAACAAGTTGTAGAGAAATATACATCATCTGTACCATTTTCTACCCACTGTTCTAAGAGAGTGCTGGACTAATGTGGACCTCCTGGTTACTACCAAGGTGCTGCAAAAGATAACTGTCACTTGGAGTTCCGCCCCCTGCAAGGGACTGAAGATGCCCCTATGCCCTCTCGATGCCTCAAAAGACATCTTGGCTAGCTATAGGAGCCGGTACTAGCCACTCTTATATCTTTGTCATCTTCCATTCACCCCATGCGATACTCCAGTTTGCTCCGCTGCTCTGAGATGCTCAGGAGTCTTGGGTTTGATTCAAATCTCTTTCATACAATACCCATGTGGGTGATGCTGGCACCTGTTCCCTCCTCCTCATCCCCAGTTGTTTGGCAGATCCCTTACGGCTTCAATTATCCTTCTGCTGCTGATCTCTGTTAAGGCCATCCGTGGACATGCTCAGATTTTGGAAAATTCAGATCCAATATTACAGGCATTTTGTGTGCAAGTGACCTTCTGTGGGATTGACCACTGTGCTGGAGGAAATCCAGCTTGAGGCCAGGTCGGTGAAACAAACCAGACTAAAGTATAACAAAGTTGCACTTGGCCCTATTAGCTTCTAGCTTTTTCTTTTCTTTTCCGAAGCCCCCACAGGTGTCTTTGGCTGTGAGACTTCCTTTTCCAGAAGCTAATAGTCTTGGAGCTCTCCGGTGTGAATACCTGAATACCACTGCCCAGACTGAAGCAGTGATTACAACATATCTTGTCCACCTTCGCTAATGAAACACGATTGTTCCATCCATTCCCAAGGTACAACTCAAGGCCAGCAAGAGCCAGGGCATGCTCCGGGCATAGTTAACACAAAACTGTGATAAAGGGGTATTGTTTAAGGCAGTGGGATTTATCCCGCTGCCAGATAAAATACCTAGGGGCCAGCAAAATATTACATAATCTCTACTATTTAACCCTTTCACTGCGGCGGCTATTCCGCCGCAGTGCTATGGGGCGGGGGGCCGTGCGGTGCTCCCGCGCTTGTGACGGAACGGTTCCGTCACGTCCCACGGGTGAGCTGTGCTTGTGACGGAACGGTTCCGTCATGGCCCCGCCCGCTCAATAGAACGCTCAGCGCAGGCGCGGCGAGCGGGCCGTGACGGAACCGTTCTTTCACCAGCACAGCCCACCCGTGGGGCGTGATGGAATGGTTCCGTCACAAACGTGGGAGGGGTTAAACACCTGACCATTCTATTCATTCTATCTAAATAGTAGAGACCACGTATTATGTCACCGGTGTCCAGTTAAATACCGTGAAGGCCGCCTTTATTTAGTCAAATAGAAAAGGTACTCCAGGAAATGGCAAAGCGGTTGCCATGATATAATGGGGCTTCAGGACAGAGTGCAAAGCATTTGAAAAGAAGTGGATATACAAACATTAAAAAAAATGGAAAAACATAAGTGCATGATTTTAAGCTAAGCTGTTCACATATAAATAAACAAAGCAATCACTTTTGAATAAATACATTTATCTTATTATAGTAATAAAATAAGAAATGTAGGATTCAAACTTGTCTTTTAGGAGTTCATGACTTTGCACACAGACTGGGAGGATTTGACTGTTTGTAAAGAGTGATGAACTCAACTATTGCAACTTCTGCTGTGACTGAGTAGGAGCCACCGGGAGAGCCAACATCACTTGAAAGGAATTCATTACACAAAACTGTTCTGTGTGAGAATGATTCTGATGTAGATTTTCAAAAGAGAGGACATTATAAAGCATCATCCAGTTCATCAGTGCTGTAGCTGGTCCATTGATTGCGGCTCGTTTCACAATAGATACATTCTTCCACCAGTGCAATATATTTGGATTGGCACTGGAGCATGTTTCCTTTTAATGCCGATTATAATTTTGCTTACGGTACATCATGATATGAACATCAGTGTGTGTCCTCTGCTGGACAATGGTTGTTTGGGAAAGGTTCCATATCAAATTATTGGTCCAATAGAAACTATTCAAATTCCTTGTGCTTTAAAAGTTTCACTAATGACATTATAATGACTGATTCCTTTGCCATTCATGGGACCTAAATGCTGTTAAATGGTTTATGTATGATTTATCTTCCTCTGCTACTCTGCAAAACAGAGGTCCTTAAATTAATGCTGAAAAACATAAAGAGCTGTTTTGTTTTCATCCTTGACATCATTATATTCATAGAACAAATGCCCGCGAGCGAAATATATAATTATACCAAGTGGGAGCATTGCAAGGCCCCACTCATTAACTGTCCTAGAAATGTCCAAAAAAGATTCTTTTATTTTACCAGTAATGCCAGGTCACACCTGTCTTTTTATTATTCTTGAAAATCAGAAAAAACATAAATGACTCTGATCATTAAGCACATGTTTAAGTTATCACTTGCTTAACAAGGTTCCAAATGTTACAAAACAATTATAAATAAAAAAAGTATCTGGGGAACAAAGTTTTTGCAAATCAAAAGCATAGAGGCTTTATTGAGAGCACGCTTGATTCTTCGAGAAATCATATTTCTGATCAAGATGACCATGCAGAATACATGCACTGGGTTTGCGTCAACTGCAGATCTAAAGACACCATCCATTGCAAATGTCATTTTGACAGATTCCACGTTTGCATCACTGATACTAAATTAAACAATATGGGCAAAATGGGACATATCATTTGGCTGTATTTGATTGTAATGCAATTACCTAATGGCCACTGGATATTTATGTGTGCATGATGAACAGGAATATTCAGATAGGGAAGGTGTCATAGAATTAGGGAAACTGACAAAAAGATTATGATAAGTCACTGATAATGGTTTCCTGATAGTCTCACAATGATTGTACACAATTTTCATCAAAATGTCATCATTTTTCAATCTTCTGATCAGATGCAAGCCACGCACAATAAAATTGAGCATTACAAACCTTGTAGGAAAATAAAGTGCCATGGCAGCTGATAAATGAGAATGCTGTATTTGATACCTATATTAACCGAAAGAATATTGCTAAAAGAGAAGGTTCATATATCCTTTTAAGTACTGAAGAAATAGTAAGCACACCATGTTCTGTGGTAGGAGACTAATGTATTTTGAAGCTCTTACATGGAGTAATCTTCATGCAAATAACTATCTTTCATTGTTATGACTGTCAGAGATTCAGGTTGTGAGGTTGGCATGAAAAAAATAATCAATGACTTTCTTTATCAAGAATAAAGGTTTCTTTCTGCATTCCAAGGCTGCACAAAAGACATGTTGTCAACATTCATAGGCACATGTGCAAACGGTAAACATCACTTACAACGAAACTTTTACAACGCACTACCCTTATAACGCGGTCATTATAACGCAAACCATTACAACGCATTGCGCTGGGGGGCGCTCTAGGATAGGGAATATATTTAATTTACTATCCAACACCTTCCCTACTATCCACGGGGACTGCAGTTGGAATAGTAAATTAAATAAATCACTATCCAGCGCCTAAAAGCACTATGCGTTGTAAAGGTTTGCGATGTAAAAACCGCGTTTTAAAGGCAGGCGTTGTAATAGCCTGCGTTGTAACGTCATACATCCGTGCAAACACCAATCTGATGAGATATTCACTTATGTGAACTTCGATTACTCTGCATGGAGCTTGTAACCCTTTCAGTACAGATTTTGCTTGTAAATTGCTTGAAACAACTGCTTCATTCATTCCTTCTTATAAGACAGTTCACAGGAATGGGACTTATTTACAAATGGCTTGATCTGCATTTTGGTCTGCATCTGAAATGTAAAGATTTCTGCAGCTGCAATTACGAATCCATTTTGCTGACTAGTTGTTCACCATTTCGCACTCATCAGCACAACAGGCATAACTAAAGTTTTGGGAAACATTGGATCTTGCTTATTGGCCGGTCCTAAAGCTATTTTAAGACTGATAGCTTCACTCTGCAGTTTCCTATTTTCCAATCACTTTGGTGGATTTTCATCAACTCTATTGACAGTCCTACGCAATTCTCATTATCTTCCAATGAAGTCAGCATGAATGTCAATGAGACTGGAAATGCCACCTATCTAACCAAGCAACAAGGGTGAGACAATTTGGCATTCTACTTCTGAGGGGAATTATTACATGTCCTTAGTGCAAATTCTGACTCTATCATTTCTCAAGTGCCTAGTTCCTCAAATGAGAACCTCCCTTTGGTGCATGAGCTCTTTCAAAACAATCTGCATTATTATTCCATCAAAATTACCAACAATACTATCATTAAATATGAGAAAAGTGATTTGGTGGATAAGGTGCACCAGTCATACTGCATTGCAATGGAGTTACTCATCTTAACATATATGATGAGCCATCAACTCCAGCAACACCTGCTCCTTCACCTGCTCTGGCGAAAGCCCTACTGCAAACATTGTCTGTCCCCTTGGCTTCCATTGATGCTGCATTTCAACATTTGTAATTTGTAATTTGTAATTGTATTTGTAGAGCGCAACGGTCGCTCCGGAAGGAGCATCCTGGCGCTGTTTTGATAGTATGCAATCAGTTACATAAGCAGAATTAGATGGCGGCCATGACATATTCGTCTGGGAGATTAAAAATCCAGGGGGCATATTACCAACGTTAAGCGATATTTATCGCTAACGATGCTTAGCAACACATTTTTTAACGCTAAGCATCGTCAGAAATTATCGCAGGTAACCCTTGCTATTATCAAGGTTTATCGCAAATGCAATAAAAAACGGCCGCAATGCATGAATATCGCTGAAAAGTCAGCGATATTCATGCATTACCGAGCTAATGCTCTTAGCCATGTTATCCACCTCCCATTGGATAACATGGCTAAGAACTGCTCAGGGCAGGTGTTAGCTTTTGGAGATATTCGCCCTTAGCGCGAATATCTCCAAAAGTTGGTAATAGGAGATAGCGATGTTAGCGACTGTTTTCAGTCGCTAACATCTTGGCACGCCCACTTTGCATGTCCTTAGTGATAAATATCACTGACATGCAAAGTGGGGCCCAAGATGGTCGCTATCTCCTACTAGCGGTCGCTAACTGGTGTTAGCGAAAGCTAGGTAATAGGGAGATACATTTATCTTCGCTTTCTTGGCCTTTAAAGCCAAAAAAGCGGAGATAAACCCCCTTGATAATATGCCCCAGGTTTTTAGTTGCTTCCTAAATTGGGTTTCTTGGGTTTGGGACCTGAGGTTTTTGGCCATGGAGTTCCAGGCTCTAGCAGACAGATAAGTCAGGGTTTTGCCACCTTTGGTTTTGAGATTAAACCTAGCTGGCTTTATTTGATTGTCATTAGAGGATCGTAGAGTCCTAGAAGGGTTGTAGTGGGGATAACGCCTGGTGAGATATTTAGGGCCTGTGTTGTTTAATGCCCGAAATGCGATGATTAGAATCTTAAAAAGTATTCTTTTATGCAGAGGCAGCCAATGAAGAGTCTTTAAGGCAGCTGATACTGAGGATTTCCTGGGTAGTTTTAATACTAATCTGGCAGCTGAGTGTTGTACCCTTTGAAGTTTTTTCAGTGTAGATTTTTTTACTCCTGCCATCAGACCATTGCAGTAGTCTAGGCGGGCGAGGATTAAAGCCACTGCTACCGCCTTTCTTGAGTCAGTGGGCAAGAAGTCGAAGAACTTTTTAAGAGATTTTATGATGCCAAAGCAGCGTCCTGCCACATTCCTGACATGTTGGTCAAAGGATAACTGGGTGTCGAACAAGACTCCGAGATTTCTTGCTGTCGCTACGGTGCTTACCAAGTTGCAATGACAACAACAAGACTAATGCGGTCAAGCTTATCTGTTGCTGTTCTACATACCAGTACAACCTCGTCATCACCATCAATGGTTGCTGTGCCATCTGTGGCTGCAACATCCACATTCCTTGGAAGTGTTTTGTCAACTTTAAGATCTGGAAGAAAGTAACACTGACAAGATTGCATCACTATGGGACAGAAACTGCTTCATAGTTTTGGGAAATCATGTGAAGAAAAAAATGCAACGGGACAGTTTGTACCGTTCTAATTGTACATAATCCTCCGGAGCATGCAGAAGGTGTGGAAGAAGGTAGAGGGTACTTTATGGATCTATCGTTTCATGGTGCGTGTGCTGTCTACGATGACGCAGAGGTTGAACGTACAGTCTGTTGCTGTGTGTCCAGGTCCGGAGGACCACCAGGTGTTGGTCCACAGGGAAGTGTTGTTCCCATCAGCAATTCTGTATTGTCTGTGTTGACCGTCAGGCAGTTGGCTTTCTTGTAGTCAGCGGTGCTCATTATGCAGTTGTGAAAGTTTGTCCCAGTGGTGGATGGGTCTTCTGAGAGGGTGAGGATGAGTTGGGAGTCATCTGCATAGGATATGATGTTGAGGCCATGTGTTCTGATGATGTTGACCGGGGGTGCATTATGTAAGTGTTGAACAGGGTGTGGCTGAGGGATGATAATTGAGGGAGGCTGCAGACGATGCTCTTGGGTTCCAAAGTGAAGAGTGGTAGGCGGATTTACTGGGTTCATGTTGTGAGGAAGGATTTAATGGGCCCGATTCACAGAATGAACTTAAGACTCAATCCTAAACTTACTACTGTTTTGGCATTCACAGAATGCACTTACTACTTTTGGTATTCACAGAATGAACTTACTACCTTTGGTATTCACAGAAGTTAGGATTTTGTCTTAAGTTTGTCTTAAGACAAAACTAAGACAGACTTAAGACAGACTTAAGACAGACTTAAGACAGACTTGAGACAAAATCCTAACTTCTGTGAATGCCAAAAGTAGTAAATGCATTCTGTGAATACCAAAATAGTAGTAAGTTTAGGATTGAGTCTTAAGTTCATTCTGTGAATCGGGCCCTATGTATCCAGCCACAAAACTTAGAAAATGAGCATTATTGCCTGTCTTTTTCCATTCATCATTGTGTGTGTCGCTTTACGTATTGTCACAAATATATTCATCAGATATATCTGCCTGCACTCAGAAGTATATGTGTGGTTATATTTGAAGTACACTCTTACTTACAATCTGAGACAGGACAAGAAAGGCTGTAATCACAGATCTTTGTTGCCTTAACATATGTTTCTCATCTTTCAGTTCCTCTAATTGCTGCAGTATACATTCAGGAAACAAGAAAGGATTCAGTGTAATTGAACTATGCATGACAGACATGCTGTAGGTACCTATGGATCTGCGGTCCAGGGGTTCAGTCTACAGCCACTTGCTCCAATGTTAAACAGATTTGGAACAGAGATCTGTGCTTCAGAACCAACTATTGTTGCTGTTCCAACTGCTGAAGGAGGATGCCATCATTTCTGATATTCTGTTCCAAGGACTCTTGACTGCACATCTATAAGAAAACAGGTTGTGTTGTTCTGCTAATTTTCTAAGGATTGCTGCAGTTACCCAAACCCTTTGTGCTTCTCTTGTGTGAGTTAAAGAGATTGGAACTCAGTAAGTGTTGATGATCCCTTAAGGATTGATGCAGCTTTCTGAAGCCAATATTCTTTGTCTTTCTTTTCATGGTTTAAAGAGACTGTAAATCAGAAAGTGTTTTTTGACACACATTGATGCTTTTTGTGTTAATAAAGGATCAACAGCACCAGCTAGTGGCCAATAGCAGAACTGTTCTAGGAATCAATTTAAGAAACCTTTGGTGCTATTTTGATTGAAGGAAGAAACCTATAGCAGAGTGTGACTTAACAGTTCTGCTATTAGTGTGGACATAAGAAACATCATGAACATAGATAATCATAGTACAATCACCAGAAACCCGTACTTAAGAATTCTTGGGCACATGCTTTGGATGATATATCAATGCTACTCTCCCATTCTAAGTTTATTATTCTTTATAATTTTTCTAGTTATAAACCTGTAAATACCTATCTTTAAAGAGAGGTAGACAGCCAAGAAATAGTGTATTAACCAACAGGTGGGTTTCTTTCTAGGTGGGTATGACCATTAAAGTAATACAGATATAGTAATGCATTTTTATGTTCTTGCTTAGGTATTGACGATTAGATCATTGCTATCTGCAGTCTTTTCTTTCCTTTTTCTCCGGAGGCGCCTGTGCCCTAACACAGTTATTGGAGGTGAGAATATTCTTTAGCAGCCCATGCTATCTCTGCAGTAGAAGTCAGATACAATCATCCCTATAGATGAAACAATACATCTATTATCATTCTGTGGATGTCATGATTATACTAACGTTTTTTCAATTGAGTATTCCCTTTCTTGACTGACGTGCTAGTCAATCAAATGGGAATACATGTAATATATATATATATATATATATATATATATATATATATATATATATATATATATATATATATATATATATAAATCAAGGTTGCCCAACGACTTAGGAACGCACACCGCAGCCTCGAGTCATAAGACCTTTTATTGTGGAGGAACCAGTGCATTACAGGCTTGCTTGTTCCGTGCCTGACCGGTTTCGGGGCCTCCCGCCCCTTAATCATAGGCATGCCTGCAGTCGATCGTGTGTTCTCCGTGGTCAAACCTCGAGACAGCATGAAGTTCATAAGGAGTATTTTAGTCCTTTCAATGGGCGTCTTCCCTCCGGTGGGCGTGGCTCTCTCTGGTGAGTAGTCACGTACGAGGGTATGCTCAGACATGAGTCCCTTGCTCACTGCACCATCAGGATTCAAGCAAGCCGGGCCGAAGACGGCTGCAATGCCAGAAACCAGTCCCCGGAAGCTCGTTTCCTTTCCAGTAAAGAATTGGCTTGGTAGTTTGGTCTGCCCTGTTCCCATGATGCACTGGGCCAGGGACAGACTAATTTGCATGTAGCCAGGTTCTGAGCTGGGATGGTGCAGTGAGCTAAAAAACGGTGATGGATCAAGCCCTGATCTTTTGACTGGGTATGAGTGTTCTGTTTAATTCAGATGCTCTGTCCATCACCACCCCCTTTCATGAATCGTTTTGGCCACTATAGGAGTGGCAGGGTATGCTCAGACATGAGTCCCTTGCTCACTGCACCATCAGGATTCAAGCAAGCCGGGCCGAAGACGGCTGCAATGCCAGAAACCGGTCCCCGGAAGCTTGTTTCCTTTCCAGTAAAGAATTGGTTTGGTAGTTTGGTCTGCCCTGTTCCCATGATGCACTGGGCCAGGGACAGACTAATTTGCATGTAGCCAGGTTCTGAACTGGGATGGTGCAGTGAGCTAAAAAACGGTGATGGATCAAAACCTGATCTTTTGACTGGGTATGAGTGTTCTGTTTAATTCAGATGCTCTGTCCATCACCACCCTCTTTCATGAAGCGATTCGCAAAAAAGCAGCATTTGCGACAACAAATTTGCTAAATGGTATGTATGAAGAAAATTGTATCGCAAAATTAAGGAATCGCTATGCTATGCATCAAGCATTTCATTTTTGCGATTTCTCCTCAAGAAAACGCAAAATACCACCAACTACAAGTTGGTGGTAATTTGCGATTTCTTTTACAAATGCACTTTCTGGCATTTGTGAAGGTGTCATATGGTGCACATACATGCCCTTAGGGAATGTATGTGCGCCATATGCGCACACATGTACATTTCAGGGGTGCATCAGGGTGTCCCTATGACACCCTTGCACCCTTGAAATTATTCTCAATTTGCGATTCTCAAATTGCGAATCGCAAATTGAGAATAACTTCACAATCATTCCTATGGGCCTCCTGGCCCATAGAAATTAATGGGAAATTATTCCTTAATTGCGATTCGCAATTTACGAATCGCAATTATGGAATTTCAAGAAATCGCTAAAAATACATACCATTTTGCAATTCTCAAATTGCGATTCTCAAAAAATCGCTATTTGAGAATCGCAAATAGGTATTTTGATACATATGCCCCTTAGTTTATTTCTTTTTCTAATATGATAATCAAGTTTGCCTAAATATATTCACAGTATTAATTCATTTCATCTAAAAGATGACTATTTGACATAAATTGTTATTGATTTCTCAAGAATTTCTAGAAGGCTCATAACTATGAGTCTTACTTATTTATATTATTCAAAAATACATTGTCTCACAAAATGAAAAAGAAAAGGCATCAGGCCACTCTCTTTATTCTGAGAGATTCAACAAAAGTGAAATCATGTTAAAACAGCAGCGCACAAGGTATCAGTGGTTATAGAGAAACCTTCACACCAGACAAAAACCAGCCGTGCAGAATCATATCACTGACTCTCATTGAAAGCTGCTAGGGAGGGAGGCATTTAACCTTCTCATGCTGGTCTTATTAGGGCAACTAGTGACTCATCATGGTAAGAGCAAGCCTTGCTAATATAGTAAAAGCAAATATTATTGTTCAAACAGGCATCTCAAAATAGGTTTTTATTTACTGATGTGCTAAAATTCGTTTTTAGTGCTTAGAAACACCAGAATGAAGGTAGAATTGCAATAAAAGCAATCAGCAATTATGTTTGAGTTATTCCTTGTATTTATCCATTTAGTAAAGGTTGCTTCTGCCATGCTAGTTTTTACTGTAGTTGCAATACATATCGTGTGCACTAGAATAGGGTTTTGACATTAAAATAAAGCATACAACGCATCCATATTTTTCTAATGTTCTTGAGTTTGTTATTCTTTAATAAAATACATTTTGGGGATCCACCAACTATCCTTGTAAAGTATCACTGGATCGATCATTGCCTGAAACAGATCTCACTCAAATATTGCTTAGTTGGTTGCGGGGTAGATGCAGCCCAACTGGTTTTCCATCCCAGGTTGGCACATTGGCAGAGTCCTTAGTGCCAGGGAGTCTAGAAACCTGAACTTTGTATCCTAGATTAATATTGATAATGCATCCCCTCACTATTTTGAAAGGCCACCCTTCGTAAGCGGTCGGCTACTGTAGGTTTATTGCAGTCACCCTACCTCTTTCCGGTGACACAACCATTGTGCATAAGGTCAAGCAATGTCATTTCTGGTGCTATCATTTGCTGAAATGTGATTTTGAACCCTGAAAAATCCTATCAATTTCTGGTCACCCCATGGTGACAAGTAAGAGACAAACCAGAACTCACTGTGGCCAGTAAAAATTTGGCAGAACATCACGCACAAAAAAACAATGGGGCATATTATCAAGGGGGTTTATCTCCGCTTTTTTGGCTTTAAAAGCCAAGAAAGCGGAGATAAAATTATCTCCCTATTACCTAGCTGTCGCTAACACCAGTTAGCGACAGCTAGTAGGAGATAGCGACCATCTTGGGCCCCACTTTGCATGTCAGTGATATTTATCACTAATGACATGCAAAGTGGGCGTGCCAAGATGTTAGCGACTGGAAACAGTCGCTAACATCGCTATCTCCTATTACCAACTTTTGGAGATATTCGCGCTAAGCGCGAATATCTCCAAAAACTAACACCTGCCCTGAGCGGTTCTTAGCCATGTTATCCAATGGGAGGTGGATAACATGGCTAAGAGCATTAGCTCGGTAATGCATGAATATCGCGGACTTTTCAGCGATATTCATGCATTGCGGCCGTTTTTTATCGCATTTGCGATAAACCTTGATAATAGCAAGGTTTATCTGCGATAATTTCTGACGATGCTTAGCGTTAAAAAATTCGTTGCTAAGCATCGTTAGCGATAAATATAGCTTAACGTTGGTAATATGCCCCAATGTTCTCTCCTGAAGTTCACTCAGGAGCCAGAGATGCATAAAGGAGGAGGAAATTAAACCAGGGATATAGGTAAAAGAATGGTGGTGTCCCAAGTCTGCTTTCTTGAAGATACCAAACTAATGCCAAGAAAATCTTCATAAAGAGTTTCACAGATATGGAGAGTGATTATTATTTTGAATGGATGCTTCCAAACAAAATCAAATGTGTTCTCAGGGATATTTCCTTGAAAACTGACCTCTAATTGTTTTTATATAAAAGTTAAAAGTTAATGCTGGACATTATATCTGTTAGTAGATAGTAAAGAAACATATAGAGCATGCACTTTTGTTCCATAATAATTGATTTCATAGTGTGAATGACCGGATCCCCATATGTGCATCATATAGACCAGGGGGCCACTGTGCAGTCAGGGGGCGCGAAGCAGACGTAAGAGGCATTGGGTTGCCGCCAGCTTAATCTTAGATTCCCTTAAAAGATGGCACTGTAGCCTGATGTCAAGCTACTGGGGCATCTGTGTGGCTGCTATAGGGGAATCATCCTTTACAACGCAGTGTTTACACCGCGGGACCTTTACGACGCAGCCATCACAACGCAAGTCATTACTACGACTTGCGCTGGATGGCGCTCTTGCTCAAGGAATAGTTTAATTATCTATTTCAACACCTTCCCTACTGTTACGTGGGCTGGAGTTGCAATAGAAAATTAAAATAATCCACAATCCAGCGCCCTCCAACGCAAGTCGTTGTAACGACTTGAGTTGTGATAACTGCGTTGTAATGGTAGCGTGGTGTAAACACCGCGTCGTAATGACATACATCCTGCTATAGGATCATCACTTCACCATAACCCTGCCCCTCTCAGTGAGAGACCCATCTCTCAGCTCAGAAGGAGTAACGCCTGCTTTTTTCAAGGAGCACTTCAAAGACAACAGCAGCGTAAGAGTGCAGTTACATGGCGGCCGGAAGCTGGCTGAAGGCTGGCCCTGGTTCCATGCTGTTGGTGGTGTCCTCGCATGGTGAGGCGGTCCAGCCCATCAGGAGATTGTCCTCCTTGATGGTGGTAGGGAGTTGGCCGTTGATTTCTTTGGCGTTGTGCTGAGGATTGAAGTTGTTGTCTATCTTCAAGATTTTGTAGTGAAAAAAGTCAGAGAGGTTTCTGAAGAGTTCCTGTGATGGAGGAAAGGTGTTGGTGGTGACTGTGGCGATGGAGAAATCTTGGATGATAGTGGAGAGTTTTTACAGTTGTTGGTACTCTCAGTGCTGGTGCTGCTTTCCTGGCTTAATGATTTCCTTTTAAGTAGTGCATGCTTTGATGTGAAAATAGTACCTTGATTAGAAGCTGATCAGAATTTGATCGACAACTGGCCTCTCTCATGGCTGCGAGACCGCCTTTGCTCATTTCCCTCCCTACAGTCCTTCGCCTCATTTAGCCACGATGATACTCAGATTTACCCAGAATGGAGTCTGTGCTGTTGAAAGATGGGCTCTGTGGAGTACTGTTTCTGAGAACGTGGGGTCCTGGCAAAGATGAGGTTTGGGGGCAACACTTCCTCAACAAAAGAGGTATGGTTGGTCTCCAGCAGTGTGAGGTCATTAGTTGGTTTATGAAGGGAAGAATCATGTGGGGGGGGGCAAGATTAAAGGCACAGCAAATCTCTAAAGTTGGCACTGCCAATTCTCAATTGTTAAATAAGGGGGAGCATCCCATGCCACTAATTGTTCCATGAACAACAAAAGGTCCTATATTTTTTAACCTTGAGCACTGTCCCTCAAGAGGCTGGCGACTACCTACTTTCAAGTGTGCCCTGTATCAATAGCTCTTACTTCGTGGTGATGGCGAAGACTATCACAGTGCATTTATACTTTTTTAGAGTTCTGAATAAAGGTGATATTAGACCAAAGAAACATGCACGTGCACTTATACTCACCCCACAGTCATTAGCTCCATCTCCGCACATTCCTACATAGTAACTGTAAGAAAAGATAACAGTGTCTGAATTTTAAGATTATTACATGTGTTTATATGCCTACTAATAATGCAATCATGTTCATACAGCTGACCCAAATGTTTTTCACTTTGGCATCTTAATGGATGGGGAGCTGGCCCCAATGCCCAAAGACCCATGCGTAAACCAGGGGCTGTGTTATACAAGTGCCCCGGGAGCTCAATGGGCGTTTGCTCCTGCTTTGCGTGGCCCCATGGAACTTAGGTATTAAAGAAGGGGCTGCAGACACCTGTGCCGCCTCTTCTGTAATACCGAAAGAGCTGGTGCGTATAAAGTGCCAGTGGTATCTTCAGGGGATGTTCCTTCATTTGCATGGGGAATGCACCATGTATATGAGGGAATCCCTTTGCCTCAGAACTTGCACCATATTACCGATGCCTGCGTAGAGGTAATAAAGGTCTTAGGAGGCGCAACTACCTAAAGGTAGCAGACATTCAGTGTGCCCCCTGATTGCAATCCTTTGGTGGGGGAAAGGGTGTTTCATTGACCCCCAGACATTCCCTTTCAGGCAGGTGCAGTCACTCCCTAGACCCACCTGCAAGGGGATCTCAATTCCCTCTCAAAGTGCAGGCAGGTTGCCGCTTGCACTGTGAAAACACCAAGCGGTTTCAAAGCACCGCTCTGTTTTTCACATGAATGCGCGGCCCCCAGGGTAGCGCAAGTTTGTGACTGCCCTGGGACAGCACATTCATCATAATATGGCGCATTTGCCTTCATTGCACTGGGAAAACCTTTAAAAAAGTGTGCCCAGCACAATGAAGGAAAATGCACTGCATGTATGGTACTAACCCAGGATGTGCTGTTTTCACACCAAGTACTTTGCAAACGAGAATGCCATGTGCAATGCAACCTGTCTATACAGTGGGTAGGAAAACAACCTACATAATCATTCAATCAATCAACAGGGTTTTGTAAAGCGCACTACTCACCGTTAGGGTCTCAAGGAGCTTGGGGTGGGTGTGAGCGGCTCCGTTGGGGTAATTAGAAGAGCCAGGTCTTAAGGTCCTTCCTGAACTGGTGCAGTGTCGGGCTTCACTGGAGGTGAAGGGGGAGTTCGTTCCAGGTCTTGGCTGTGAGGTAGGAGAAAGACCTTCCACCTGATCTGGCCCTGTGGAAGCGTGGGACGGTGGCTAGGGAGAGGTCGGCTGAGCGGGGGTTTTCGTTGGGGGCATGGAAGGAGATGCAGTTGTTGAGGTATTGTGGTCCAATGTTGTGGAGGGCCTTGTAGCCAGGCATGAGTAGCTTCAAAGATATTCTTCTTCCGACGGGGAGCCAGTGGATGTCGCTGAGGTGTTGTGTGATGTGGTTGTTTGGTGGGATATCGAGGATTAGTCTAGGCCGGGGCGGTGAACTCTGCTCGTTCGTGGAGTAAGCGGAGCTTTCAGGCACTCCACGCTTCGCGGAACTCACGGAGTGCAGAAAACTTCACTCCACGTAGTGCAGCTGAGTTTTTTCCCTGGTCACACTGGCGCTGGTGAACGGAAAGTTTGGAAGCGCGAACTGCAGCTCGGGTAGAATTTCTACCTGAGCGTTAAATCGCACTGCACTCCACCACTTGCAGTACTTTGCGGAGTTTTTCAGTCACTTCGCGGAGTTCCACGTAGCAAAACTCCACGCTCAATGAACTACAAACAGGCCTGGATTAGTCAGACTGTGGCATTCTGGACGGTCTGGAGTTTGTGGAGGAGTTTTTTGTTGATTCCAGCATAAAGAGCGTTTCCATAGTCCAGTCTGCTGATGACGAGTGCATGAGTGACGGTTTTCTTGGAGTCGGGGGGATCTACTTGAATGTTGTGCATAGTATGGGGAGGGAGTTGAAGTATGCAGAGGAGACGGCGTTGATCCGGCGATTCATGGTGTATGATGAGTACAGTAAGATACCGAGGTTACATTCATGTCCTGTTGGGGTAGGTGGGTTTCCGAGAGTGGGGGCCACTAGGTGTCATCCCATGCAGTGGGGGTGGAGCCGAGGATGAGGACTTCTGTTTTCTCTGAGTTGAGTTGCAGGCAGCTGTTCCTCATCCAGGTTGTGCCGGCTTTCATCCCTTCTTGGAAAATGTGCCTGATGATGTCAGGTTCCTTGGTGAGGGAGAGGATGAGCTGGGTGTTATCAGCATTGGAGACAATGTTGAGCCCATGGTTTTTGACAATGGTTGTGTGGGGGGCCATGTAGACGTTGAAGAGGGTAGGGCTGAGAGATGATCTTTGGGGTTCTCCGCATCTGATCTCTATTGGTTCTGAGAGGAAGGGCGGGAGTGCTAATTTCTGTGTTCTACTTGAGAGGTATGATCGTAACCAGTCAAGGGCCTTTCCTTGGATGCTGGCGTCATGGAGTCTGGTGGCTGGAGTGCAGTGTGAGATGGTGTCAAAGGTTGCTGATAGGTCCAGGTGGATTTTGGCTCCCATTTGGCCTTGGTCGAGGAGGGAGCGGATGTCCTCAGTGGCGGCGAGGAGGACGGTCTCGGTGTTGTGGTTGATGTGGAATCCTGATTGAGAGGTGCCTGGGATGTTGTTGATTTCGATGAAGTGTGCTAGCTAGGTGTTGATGGCCTTTTCGATGACTTTGGCTGCAAATGGGAGTAGTGAGATGGCCCTGAAATGCTTAATGTCCGTCAGGTCTGCGAAGGGCTTCTTTAGGAGAGGGTTGACTTTGTTGGGGAATGTGGCTGTCTCGAGGGAGCAGTTGGTGGTTCAACGTTGCTTGGGTGTGATGGCAATGGCGGCCTTGTAGACGATGTGTGGCAGGCAGGGGTCTGATGGTGCTCAGGAGTGGATGCTCTTCATGGTCTTTAGGGTGTCTTCTATCGTATTGCTATGGAGAACACAATTTGTTAACACTTAGAAAGTTTGTAAATGTAGAGATAGTGGCCTGCAAGAGTGAGCAAATTTGCATTCTTTCATTTGCTTTCCCACACAGAAACATGCCTTTTTTAGGACACCCATGTCGATTGAAGGTGCTGCTCTAATAAGAATGCTTCATTTGGCAAAGCACTCGGGAGGACCACTGCCTCCTCCCTCCGAGGCAGATTCCATGATTCCCAAGGGGATGATTCTCTAAGGAAGCTGACTTAAAGAGACAGATTACTCTTTTCAAATCAAATACCACTGCCTCTGAGGTCTCACAATCTATCTGAGTAATAGCTACAGAGCATTGATGCATTCCATTGCAGCCATCAAACAGGAAGGAGTACCTTCAAAGTGCCTTCTGTGTGCAATTTGTATTGTGTCACAAAGCCCCTTTCCCCAGAGTGAGAGACTTGTGTGATTCATAAAAGGGGTTTTGCACCACTGAAAACACTTTTTTATAGACTCAAACCCTGTGATTTTTGCAAATTGCAGGGTTTGAAACAACAAAATTGGGTTGCACATTGTGAAAGCCCAACAGCAGAAAATGTGTAAGAATTGATTGTTGAAATAAAAATTAGCATTCATAAAGTTACAGTAGAGATAAAATGTTGAAAGAGTTCCCAAAAAGTATTGTTTTGAATACAGTTGCTGTATGCCCAAGGCACCTTACCTGTTATCTTAAACCATCCACTGGATCACATCTCACCAATCTTGCTCTCCCTCATCCAGCTTCCCACAGAATTGAGAAGTCTATTTAAATTATTGTGTATTATTTATGAGGTCCTACACTAGATTCCCCTAGGTATCTATCTGACCGTGAAGTCTCCAGACCCTTCCTACTATCCCAGTACAGTGAACATAAGACATCTGCAATGCAGGACTCTTTCATCAAATTTTGTTTCATTTTTTGTTTCATAGTTCCTAAATGTTTTCCTCTACAGCTGTGCTTGTCAGACCTCCTGACGGCATCAGAAGATCTTACCCTCCCTGTTCAACCAGGCTGCCCTAGGCCACCCTAGGCTGCTGAGGCCAACCCGCATGGTCCACAAGGCCACCCTCCATGTTTCACTAGGCTGCCCAAAGCCGCTCTTCCTTGTCCACTTGGCTGCTCAAGGCTATCCCCTGGTCTCTAGTCTGATGTGGCCACCATCCCTGGTCTGCGCAGCCGCCTGACGCCACTGTCCCTGGTCCATGAGGTTGCTTGAGGCCATGTCCTTGGTCCACTAGGCCGCCACAGGCTGCGCATCTACCTCTGAAGGCAGCCAAGACCTGGACTATCAATCTGTTTCCCTTCCAGCCCCCAGTGCAGGGTCCTGCATCAGGCTGTGATCATGGCACACGCTGTTTTCGGGCTTCCTGATCTGGTCATCAGAGCCCAGTTCTCCGATGCTTCACAGCCTTGGGTGCGCCCTCTGACACATAGGCCTCGGATCCAGCTGTGCTGCCAGCAGGACTGGTAGAGCAGGTGAGAACAGATGACTGAGACCAGTCAGAGCTGCAGTCTCACAGGCCACCTCTGGCTACAGGCGCTTTACAGAGTCCACTCAAACCGAGGGTTGGGCTATCCAGCGGCACGGCTGACTCCAACACATATGTGCTGGCAGTGGGTCTGGGGTGAGGTCTGTACGTCCATTTCACTCTGTCCAGTGAACCCACCCTAGCTAGACAGCACTAAGTCCATGAGCCGGAGTCAGGAAATACTGATAATAGCAGCACCACCCTGCTGCCAATGGGGAGGAAACCTATGCTGCAGGGTGCAGTGCCTGTCCATCACCCTGGCTGCCCTGTCCTTCCTGCTGTAAGGGATGGTGCCTGTCAATCACCAGGCTGCGCTGCACTTCCTGCTGTAAGGGATGGTGCCTGTCAATCACCTAGACTGTGTTGCATTTCCTGCAGCCTGCGTTGCTAGTGTTGAGGGTAGGGAAGGCGGAGTAGCTGGAAGGAAAGGTAACACCTGTAAGCTGCACAAGCACAGACCGGTTCGTAATGAAACCTAAGCAGCCAGCAAGAAATGAGGCGTGGCAAAGCTGAGAAAGCCCCATTGAATAGATCAGCTCATGGAAGGCGCGGGCAGCCACTGTAATCAGGGAGCTTAGCCCCAACGCTCAGGGCTGAAGAACACATGGCGCGTTTCAGAACTAGGGGTGGGCGGAATTGTTCGCTGTCCTTTTTTACTGATCGCAATCGCTGTTTGCGTGCTTGGGGGAAAATATCTTGCGAACACGCATTTGAGAACGTGAAAATGTAAAACAATTCGCGAAGTCGCGGAACGCAGAATTTTGGGCAATTTTGCGTTCTCCAAGGAACGCAAAATTACCCAAATTCCGCTAGCGGAACGGAATTTACCACCCAGGCCTATTCAGAACTTATGAGTGGTACAAAGTAAGAGACAGAAAATACATCTGCATCTGTCAGGAGGCCTAGAAAGGACTTCCCAAGAATGTGCTCTTCCTGTTAAACTGCTGGCGGGCGTGCACTGGAGCGATTCCAACCACAGCAGTGACTCTCTGGCTTCAACGATTGTTCACATTTGGTTGGGGTCACAATAATGACTGGTGTACTCCTTCACTCTGAGGGGAATGGGGATTGGACCATGTGTGGCAGGAGCCCGTGGGCCTTTGGTGGCACAGGAGCTGTGGCACCTCAATGATGGAGCAAGTGATGCTTGGTGTGCAGCACCCATCCACGAGTGTGCCTGTCCTCACACAGGTGACAGGTGGGAGCAAAGATCAGCAGGTTAAAGCACAACAAGGTGCTTCCATTGCATGTGAATGTACTGTTCATGCGCTGCAACAGAAGCACTCTTTGACCAGGCGGACTGACACACCCAGTGGACAACCACTAAAAGTGAGAATGAAATACTGATCCAAAATGTGGATGACGCCATTATAAACAATGACAGAAGAAGGCTGGCCCAGGCGATCCAGTCGCTGAACAAGGCTGCCCCATCCAAACCAATGGAAGAAGAAGCCTGGCCCAGCCAATCCAGTGGCAGAAGAAGGCTGGCCCATCCAAACCAATGGCAGACGAAGCCTGGACCAAGCAAACCAATGGCAGAAGAAGGCTAGCCCGGTCAAACCAGTGGCAGAGGAAGGCTGGCCCAGGCAATCCAGTGGCAGAGAAGGCTGGCCCAGTCAAGCCAGTGGCAGAGGAAGGCTGGCACAGGCAAAACAATGGCAGGGGAAGGCTGGCACAGGAAACCAATGGCAGAAGAAGGCTGGCCCAGATAAACCAATGACAGTAGAAGGCTGGCCCAGATAAACCAATGGAAGAAGAAGGCTGGCCCAGATAAAATAATGACAGAAGAAGGCTGGCCCTGGAAACCAATGGCAGAATAAGGCTGGCCCAGATAAACCAATGGTAGAAAAGGGCTGGCCCAGATAAACCAATGGCAGAAGAAGGCTGGCCCAGATAAACCAATGGAAGAAGAAGGCTGGCCCAGATAAAATAATGACAGAAGAAGGCTGGCCCTGGAAACCAATGGCAGAATAAGGCTGGCCCAGATAAACCAATGGTAGAAAAAGGCTGGCCCAGATAAACCAATGGCAGAAGAAGGCTGGCCCAGATAAACCAATGGCAGACGAAGGCTGGCCCAGATAAACCAATGGCAGAAGCAGGTTGGCTCAGACAAACTAGTGGCAGAAGAAGGCTAGCCCAGATAAACCAATGACAGAAGAAGGCTGGCCCAGGCATACTAATTGCAGAAGAAGCCTGGCCAAGCAAACCAGTGACAGAAGAAGGCTGGCTCAGGCAAACTAATGGCAGAAGAAGGTTGGCCAAAGCAAACCAATGACAGAAGAAGGCTGGCCCAGGCAAACTAATGACAGAAGATAAACCAATGGCAGAAGATGGCTGGTCCAGGCAAACCAATGGCAGAAGAAGCCTGGCCCAAGCAAACCAATGACAGAAGAAGGCTGGCCCAGGAAAACTAATGGCAGAAGAAGGCTGGACCAGGCAAACCAATGGCAGAAGACGCCTGGCCCAAGCAAACTAATGACAGAAGAAGGCTGGCCCAGGCAATCCAGTGGCAGAAGAGGGCTGGCCCAGGCAAACCAATGGCAGAAGAAGGCTGGTCCAGATAAACCAATGGCAGAAGAAGGCTGGCCCAGGCAAACCAATGGCAGAAGAAGGCTGACCCAGATAAACCAATGGCAGAAGAAGACTGGCCTAGGCAAATCAGTGGCAAAAAAAGGCTGGCCCAGGCAAACCATGTGTTAAAGAAGGCTGGCCAAGGCAATCCATGGGCTAAAGAAGGCTGGCCCATGCAAACCACTGGCATAAAAAAGCTGGACCAGGCAAACCAATAGCAGAAGAAGGCTGGCCCAGGCAAACCAATGGCAGAAGAAGGCTGGCCCAGGCAAACCAATGACAGAAGAAGCCTGGCCAAAGGAAACTAATGGCAGAAGAAGGCTGGCCCAGGCAAACCAATGACAGAAGAAGCCTGGACCAAGCAAACCAATGGCAGAAGAAGCCTGGTACAAGCAAACCAATGGCAGAAGAAGGCCGGCCCGGTCAAACCAGTGGCAGAGAAGGCTGGCCCAGTCAAGCCAGTGGCAGAGGAAGGCTGGCACAGGCAAAACAATGGCAGAAGAAGTCTAGCCCAGGAAACCAATGGCAGAAGAAGGCTGGCCCAGATAAACCAATGACAGAAGAAGGCAAACCAATGGCAGAAGAAGGCTGGCCCAGATAAACCAATGGAAGAAGAAGGCTGGCCCAGATAAAATAATGACAGAAGAAGTCTGGCCCTGAAAACCAATGGCAGAAGAAGGCTGGCCCAGATAAACCAATGGTAGAAGAAGGCTGGCCCAGATAAACCAATGGCAAAAGAAGGGTGGCCCAGGCAAACCAATGGCATAAGAAGCCTGGCCCAAGCAAACCAATGACAGAAGAAGGCTGGCCCGGGCAAACTAATGACAGAAGAAGGCTGGCCCAGGCAAACTAATGGCAGAAGAAGGCTGGCCCAGATAAACCAATGGCAGAAGAAGGCTGGCCCAGATAAACCAATGGCAGAAGCAGGCTGGCCCAGATAAACTAGTGGCAGAAGAAGGCTAGCCCAGATAAACCAATGATAGAAGAAGGCTGGCCCAGGCAAACTAATTGCAGAAGAAGCCTGGCCCAAGCAAACCAGTGACAGAAGAAGGCTGGCTCAGGCAAACTAATGGCAGAAGATGGCTGGCCAAAGCAAAACAATGACAGAAGAAGGCTGGCCCAGGCAAACTAATGGCAGAAGATGGCTGGTCCAGGCAAACCAATGGCAGAAGAAGCCTGGCCCAAGCAAACCAGTGACAGAAGAAGGCTGGCTCAGGCAAACTAATGGCAGAAGAAGGCTGGCCAAAGCAAAACAATGACAGAAGAAGGCTGGCCCAGGCAAACTAATGGCAGAAGAAGGCTGGCCCAGGCAAACCAATGGCAGAAGAAGACTGGCCTAGGCAAATCAGTGGCAAAAGAAGGCTGGCCCAGGCAAACCATGTGTTAAAGAAGGCTGGTCCAGGCAAACCAATGGCAGAAGAAGGTTGGCTCAGACAAACTAGTGGCAGAAGAAGGCTAGCCCAGATAAACCAATGACAGAAGAAGGCTGGCCCAGGCATACTAATTGCAGAAGAAGCCTGGCCCAAGCAAACCAGTGACAGAAGAAGGCTGGCTCAGGCAAACTAATGGCAGAAGAAGGCTGGCCAAAGCAAACCAATGACAGAAGAAGGCTGGCCCAGGCAAACTAATGACAGAAGAAGGCTGGCCCAGGCAAACCAATGGCAGAAGAAGGCTGGTCCAGATAAACCAATGGCAGAAGATGGCTGGTCCAGGCAAACCAATGGCAGAAGAAGCCTGGCCCAAGCAAACCAATGACAGAAGAAGGCTGGCCCAGGAAAACTAATGGCAGAAGAAGGCTGGACCAGGCAAACCAATGGCAGAAGACGCCT
Organism: Lissotriton helveticus; assembly: GCF_964261635.1. Lineage (NCBI taxonomy): Eukaryota > Metazoa > Chordata > Amphibia > Caudata > Salamandridae > Lissotriton > Lissotriton helveticus. Next base: position 6,723,459 of record NC_136072.1, read on the forward strand.
GGCCCAAGCAAACTAATGACAGAAGAAGGCTGGCCCAGGCAATCCAGTGGCAGAAGAGGGCTGGCCCAGGCAAACCAATGGCAGAAGAAGGCTGGTCCAGATAAACCAATGGCAGAAGAAGGCTGGCCCAGGCAAACCAATGGCAGAAGAAGGCTGACCCAGATAAACCAATGGCAGAAGAAGACTGGCCTAGGCAAATCAGTGGCAAAAAAAGGCTGGCCCAGGCAAACCATGTGTTAAAGAAGGCTGGCCAAGGCAATCCATGGGCTAAAGAAGGCTGGCCCATGCAAACCACTGGCATAAAAAAGCTGGACCAGGCAAACCAATAGCAGAAGAAGGCTGGCCCAGGCAAACCAATGGCAGAAGAAGGCTGGCCCAGGCAAACCAATGACAGAAGAAGCCTGGCCAAAGGAAACTAATGGCAGAAGAAGGCTGGCCCAGGCAAACCAATGACAGAAGAAGCCTGGACCAAGCAAACCAATGGCAGAAGAAGCCTGGTACAAGCAAACCAATGGCAGAAGAAGGCCGGCCCGGTCAAACCAGTGGCAGAGAAGGCTGACCCAGTCAAGCCAGTGGCAGAGGAAGGCTGGCACAGGCAAAATATTTGGCAGAAGAAGTCTAGCCCAGGAAACCAATGGCAGAAGAAGGCTGGCCCAGATAAACCAATGACAGAAGAAGGCAAACCAATGGCAGAAGAAGGCTGGCCCAGATAAACCAATGGAAGAAGAAGGCTGGCCCAGATAAAATAATGACAGAAGAAGTCTGGCCCTGAAAACCAATGGCAGAAGAAGGCTGGCCCAGATAAACCAATGGTAGAAGAAGGCTGGCCCAGATAAACCAATGGCAAAAGAAGGGTGGCCCAGGCAAACCAATGGCATAAGAAGCCTGGCCCAAGCAAACCAATGACAGAAGAAGGCTGGCCCGGGCAAACTAATGACAGAAGAAGGCTGGCCCAGGCAAACTAATGGCAGAAGAAGGCTGGCCCAGATAAACCAATGGCAGAAGAAGGCTGGCCCAGATAAACCAATGGCAGAAGCAGGCTGGCCCAGATAAACTAGTGGCAGAAGAAGGCTAGCCCAGATAAACCAATGATAGAAGAAGGCTGGCCCAGGCAAACTAATTGCAGAAGAAGCCTGGCCCAAGCAAACCAGTGACAGAAGAAGGCTGGCTCAGGCAAACTAATGGCAGAAGAAGGCTGGCCAAAGCAAAACAATGACAGAAGAAGGCTGGCCCAGGCAAACTAATGGCAGAAGATGGCTGGTCCAGGCAAACCAATGGCAGAAGAAGCCTGGCCCAAGCAAACCAGTGACAGAAGAAGGCTGGCTCAGGCAAACTAATGGCAGAAGAAGGCTGGCCAAAGCAAAACAATGACAGAAGAAGGCTGGCCCAGGCAAACTAATGGCAGAAGAAGGCTGGCCCAGGCAAACCAATGGCAGAAGAAGACTGGCCTAGGCAAATCAGTGGCAAAAGAAGGCTGGCCCAGGCAAACCATGTGTTAAAGAAGGCTGGTCCAGGCAAACCAATGGCAGAAGAAGGTTGGCTCAGACAAACTGGTGGCAGAAGAAGGCTAGCCCAGATAAACCAATGACAGAAGAAGGCTGGCCCAGGCATACTAATTGCAGAAGAAGCCTGGCCCAAGCAAACCAGTGACAGAAAAAGGCTGGCTCAGGCAAACTAATGGCAGAAGAAGGCTGGCCAAAGCAAACCAATGACAGAAGAAGGCTGGCCCAGGCAAACTAATGACAGAAGAAGGCTGGCCCAGGCAAACCAATGGCAGAAGAAGGCTGGTCCAGATAAACCAATGGCAGAAGATGGCTGGTCCAGGCAAACCAATGGCAGAAGAAGCCTGGCCCAAGCAAACCAATGACAGAAGAAGGCTGGTCCAGGAAAACTAATGGCAGAAGAAGGCTGGACCAGGCAAACCAATGGCAGAAGACGCCTGGCCCAAGCAAACTAATGACAGAAGAAGGCTGGCCCAGGCAATCCAGTGGCAGAAGAGGGCTGGCCCAGGCAAACCAATGGCAGAAGAAGGCTGGTCCAGATAAACCAATGGCAGAAGAAGGCTGGCCCAGGCAAACCAATGGCAGAAGAAGGCTGACCCAGATAAACCAATGGCAGAAGAAGACTGGCCTAGGCAAATCAGTGGCAAAAAAAGGCTGGCCCAGGCAAACCATGTGTTAAAGAAGGCTGGCCAAGGCAATCCATGGGCTAAAGAAGGCTGGCCCATGCAAACCACTGGCATAAAAAAGCTGGACCAGGCAAACCAATAGCAGAAGAAGGCTGGCCCAGGCAAACCAATGGCAGAAGAAGGCTGGCCCAGGCAAACCAATGACAGAAGAAGCCTGGCCAAAGGAAACTAATGGCAGAAGAAGGCTGGCCCAGGCAAACCAATGACAGAAGAAGCCTGGACCAAGCAAACCAATGGCAGAAGAAGCCTGGTACAAGCAAACCAATGGCAGAAGAAGGCCGGCCCGGTCAAACCAGTGGCAGAGAAGGCTGGCCCAGTCAAGCCAGTGGCAGAGGAAGGCTGGCACAGGCAAAACAATGGCAGAAGAAGTCTAGCCCAGGAAACCAATGGCAGAAGAAGGCTGGCCCAGATAAACCAATGACAGAAGAAGGCAAACCAATGGCAGAAGAAGTCTAGCCCAGGAAACCAATGGCAGAAGAAGGCTGGCCCAGATAAAATAATGACAGAAGAAGTCTGGCCCTGAAAACCAATGGCAGAAGAAGGCTGGCCCAGATAAACCAATGGTAGAAGAAGGCTGGCCCAGATAAACCAATGGCAAAAGAAGGGTGGCCCAGGCAAACCAATGGCATAAGAAGCCTGGCCCAAGCAAACCAATGACAGAAGAAGGCTGGCCCGGGCAAACTAATGACAGAAGAAGGCTGGCCCAGGCAAACTAATGGCAGAAGAAGGCTGGCCAAGATAAACCAATGGCAGAAGAAGGCTGGCCCAGATAAACCAATGGCAGAAGCAGGCTGGCACAGATAAACTAGTGGCAGAAGAAGGCTAGCCCAGATAAACCAATGATAGAAGAAGGCTGGCCCAGGCAAACTAATTGCAGAAGAAGCCTGGCCCAAGCAAACCAGTGACAGAAGAAGGCTGGCTCAGGCAAACTAATGGCAGAAGAAGGCTGGCCAAAGCAAAACAATGACAGAAGAAGGCTGGCCCAGGCAAACTAATGGCAGAAGATGGCTGGTCCAGGCAAACCAATGGCAGAAGAAGCCTGGCCCAAGCAAACCAGTGACAGAAGAAGGCTGGCTCAGGCAAACTAATGGCAGAAGAAGGCTGGCCAAAGCAAAACAATGACAGAAGAAGGCTGGCCCAGGCAAACTAATGGCAGAAGAAGGCTGGCCCAGGCAAACCAATGGCAGAAGAAGACTGGCCTAGGCAAATCAGTGGCAAAAGAAGGCTGGCCCAGGCAAACCATGTGTTAAAGAAGGCTGGTCCAGGCAAACCAATGGCAGAAGAAGCCTGGCCCAAGCAAACCAATGACAGAAGAAGGCTGGCCCAGGAAAACTAATGGCAGAAGAAGGCTGGACCAGGCAAACCAATGGCAGAAGAAGCCTGGCCCAAGCAAACTAATGACAGAAGAAGGCTGACCCAGGCAATCCAGTGGCAGAAGAGGGCTGGACCCGGCAAACCAATGGCAGAAGAAGCCTGGCCCAAGCAAACTAATGACAGAAGAAGGCTGACCCAGGCAATCCAGTGGCAGAAGAGGGCTGGACCAGGCAAACCAATGGCAGAAGAAGCCTGGCCCAAGAAAACTAATGACAGAAGAAGGCTGACCCAGGCAATCCAGTGGCAGAAGAGGGCTGGCCCAGGCAAACCAATGGCAGAAGAAGACTGGCCTAGGCAAATCAGTGGCAAAAGAAGGCTGGCCCAGGCAAACCATGTGTTAAAGAAGGCTGGCCCAGGCAAACCATGTGTTAAAGAAGGCTGGCCCAGGCAAACCATGTGTTAAAGAAGGCTGGCCCAGGCAATCCATGGGCTAAAGAAGGCTGGCCCATGCAAACCACTGGCATAAAAAAGCTGGACCAGGCAAACCAATGGCAGAAGAAGGCTGGCCCAGGCAAACCAATGGCAGAAGAAGGCTGGCCCAGGCAAACCAATGACAGAAGAAGCCTGGCCAAAGGAAACTAATGGCAGAAGAAAGCTTGCCCAGGCAAACCAATGACAGAAGAAGCCTCGCCAAAGGAAACTAATGGCAGAAGAAGGCTGGCCAAGGTGAAGCAATAACAGAAGAAGGCTGGCCCAGGCGAACCAATGGCAGAAGAAGGCTGGGCAAGGTGAACCAATAACAGAAGGAGGCTGGCCCAGGTGAACCAATGTCTAAAGGAGGCTGAGCTAAAGGCGCTCTTTGAGTTTAGGTCTGGGAACGTCACAGGAAATATGGCAAACGGCTGAAGGTATCTGTATCCAAACCTAAAAATAATATAATACTATTTGGACTTGTTCATGGGCATTCACTGATTCAAAGTTTAGCCAGACTGTCATTGCTCATGTATCATATTGAATCTTACGACCAGCTTTTAGCTGAGAGTAACTGTAAACAACAGCAGGAAAATGTGTCATACTACACAGAGGGGCATATGTACAAGCCCCTATTACCACCATGTCACTTTTTAAGAAGTTGTGGGTGTGATAGGGGTCTCTCCTTATTTGCAAGGCAGAGTTAAGCCACCTTACATGGCTTAACGCTGCCTTGTACATAAGGACCCCTTTCACGCTATGCTTAGCGTGAAAGGGGTGGACAGTGCGTGTTGCGGTGTGCGTTCCACCGCAACACCCATTCATTTTGACGCTGCACCTATTTACAAGGGTGGCATACATAGGAGGCTTTTTCCATATGTGCGTGTGCAGCACACATTGAAAAAGCAAAATACCAAGGCTTGTTTATGTACAGGAAGGTGTCCCTTCCTGTACATAAACAATCTTTAAAACAAAATGCCATTTAGCGACTTTCATGTGTGGTGCATTGAGCAGCACACATGACTGCATGACACAGCACACATGAAAGTGACAGAACGGCATTTCTTGAATTATTTATGTGCAGGAAGGGACACCTTCCTGCACATACCCAATCCTCCCCTGCACACAGACACCCTTGCACTCTGGTGCAAGGGTGCCCGTGTTGGCGCTAAGTTGCTAAACGTAGTGCCATTGCAGGGGGAAACGCAAGGTGGCACCCCATTCTTGTAAATATGGTGCAGCCTGGCGTTTCAGAAGTGGCGACGCGTGGGTTTAAGCTAAGGAGGCTATCGCCTCTCTCCGCCACTTCCTTGTACATATCCCCCAGGGTTTGACAGCTGTCTGCAGGCGGTACAGTGACACTGCAGCGCCAAATTAAAACGACAAAGTATGTGATGAATTCTTTTTTGTGAAATTCCTTCGTCCGGTTTTCGTGAGCTGCATCATGGTTTATAAGGGCCCCGATTCGAGAGTTTATAATTCCACTTGATTAAACAGATTTCACTACAAATAGCGCTGAGCCTGGTACCTACTTTTGCAATGAGGACAAATGCCGTTGCCTTGGTAACCGAGGATTGGCTGAACATTTCATGCAGAGCATTAACAGCTCTGATTAATTCTCAAGGATATAAATAGGTGATTGTGTTTGAGGTTTTCATGTTCCAGCAGGCTTGGATTGTGTCAGCATTTGAATATTTGCAGAGTTTTATTCTGCATTTGCTAAGGTGAGCCTAGGAGGGCCGCATTCATCCCAAATGTATGTGTGTCCTACACGTATATTTCATGACCCTATGTGGCACTCATGGACATTGGGGCAAGTACAGTATTAAGGCAACTGGCGGTATCCGCCTTACCACACTACCACAAAAGGCCACATGATGACGCCAGATTACTACAAGTGACCTCACTAATGCCTTTTTTAGTGCTACGGGAGCGTTCAAATGGGTAATCTCATGGGTCTTGAAAACACCTCACCAGCGGTGCCTGTGCCTTCTCTGGGCTTCTCAGCGCTACTAGCATCATTTGATTGCAACAGAACAATAATCTCTGAATAAAAGGAACAAAAGCAGAACATACTCCAGTTTTTGGAACTCTTCGACCAGGCTGCTTTTCTGTCGTGGAGACATTCTGGCAAAAACAACCCCGTTCAGAAGTAACTGCAAAGACAAAAACAAGGCAGGCGGCTTAGGGGCTGCAACACAGGAGGAGATAAAATGCAGGGCTGTGGACTATAGTTAAAGCTAGGGAACAAAGATTAATACAAATCCTGACTTTATTGATGATTATGACGCTTGGTGTGAACTCAAACATGTGACTTCTTTTCTTGTAATGTTTGTGAGATGGTTTCAGATGACGCTGAAAGTGTTGAATCTGTGGACTGAATCACCTCAAAACAGCTTCAAGCAGCAGCGGGAAAAAACAGATTAATGGCCATGTGTGTGAACACATTTTCCGTAGACACAGAGGGGCATATTACCAACAACTAGCGATAATTTTTGTCTCTAACTTGTTTAGAGACAAACATTATCGCCGCACATCGGCGATTTTTATCGCAGATAAACCTTGCTATTAGCAAGGTTTATCGCAAATGTGATAAAAAACGGCCGCAATGCATGAATATCGCTGAAAAGTCAGCGATATTCATGCATTATCGAGCAAATGCTCTTAGCCATGTTATCCACCTCCCATTGGATAACATGGTGAAGAACTGCTCAGGGCAGGTGTTAGCTTTTGGAGATATTCGCGCTTAGCGCGAATATCTCCAAAAGTTGGTAATAGGAGATAGCGATGTTACGACTGTTTCCAGTCGCTAACATCTTGGCACGCCCACTTTGCATGTCATTAGTGATAAATATCACATACATGCAAAGCGGGGCCCAAGATGGTCGCTATCTCCTATTAGCTGTCACTAACTGGTGTTAGCGACAGCTTGGTAATAGGGAGATAATTTTATCTCCGCTTTCTTGGCTTTTAAAGCCAAAAAAGCAGAGATAAACCCCCTTGATAATATGCCCCAGAATGTGTGAAATCCTGTGATACATCTGCCCTAAGTGATTTGCTCAGGATCACACAATTTAGTCATATAGGGAAGGCAGGGCCAGAACTCAGATCTCCTGGCTAAACACTCGGGGCCAGATGTAGGTAGCCAAATACCGGTCGGTAACGGCCGAATTCGGCCGTTACCGACCGGTATTTGGCTACCGAGATGTAGGGGGACTGTAACGGGGCAAATCGGTAATGTTACCGATTCAGTAAATATACCGGTCGGTAAATTTACCGACCGGTATATTTACCGAATCGGTAAAATTGATATGTAGGTGGGACTCTTCTGAGTCCCACAAGGCCTACAAAATCGGTATTTTACCATCAAATTGTATTTGATGTTAAAATACCGCTTCAGGTGTGCATGCACATGTTTGCATGCACACCTGTGCCATATGACAGGCAGACCTGCCCTTAGGGCAGGTATGCCTGCCATATGGCCCCCAAACCTTTTTTGGGGGTGCTAGAGGGTGTCAAAGTGACACCCCCTGCACCCTTGTCAAAATCGGTATTTACCGATCGGTAAATACCGACCGGTAATGCCCCATTCATTCCTATGGGCTTCAAAGCCCATAGGAATGAATGGAGCATTACCGGTCGGTATTTACCGATTCGGTAAATACAGATATTTACCGAATCGGTAAAATACACATCTGGATTGACCTACATGTCCACCCTTCATATTTACCGATTCTTAATTACCGAATCGGTAAAATTCGGTAATTAAGAATCGGTAAATATTTTTTACCTACATCTGGGCCTCAATGTACTCCCTTGGTCACACACACAGCAGAGAAAATTAGGGCACTGCACAGCAGAGCTACCCCAGATAATGGACACTGCACAAAAGAGATACATCAGGGAAAGGACACTGCACGGCAGAGCAACACCATAGAAGGACACCGCACAACAGAGATACACCAGGGAACGGACACTGCAGGGCAGAGCTACACATGGAAATGGACACTGCACAGCAGAGCTACCCCAAAGAAGAAAACTGCCCAGCCGAGCTTCCTCAGAGAAACACACTGCAGGGTAGAGCTACACATGGAAATGGACACTGCACGGCAGAAATACCCCAGGGAAAGGACACTGCACAGCAGAGCTACACATGGGAATGCCACTACACAGCAGAGCTACCCCAGAGAAGGACACTGCAGGGCAGAGCTACACATGGAAATAGACATTGCACGGCAGAGCCACACATCTGAATGGACACTGCACGGCAGAGCAACCCCAGGGAATGGACATTGCACGGCAGAGCTACACCAGGGAAGGGACACTGCACAGCAGAGCTACGCCAGGGAATGGACACTGCACAGCAAAGCTACCCCAGAGAAGGACACTGCACGGCAGTGCTACCCCAGGGAATGGACATTGCACGGCAGAGCTACACCAGGGAAGGGACACTGCACAGCAGAGCTACGCCAGGGAATGGACACTGCACAGCAGAGCTACACGAGGGAATGGATACTGCACTGCGGAGCTATACCAGGGAACGGACACTGCAGAACAGAGCTACCCCAGGGAATGGACACTGCACAGCTGAGCTACCCCAGGGAACAGACCCTGCACAGCAGAGCTACACCAGGGAATGAACACTGCACGGCAGAGCTACACATGGTAATAGACACTGCACGGCAGAGCTACACATGGGAATGGACACTGCACGGCAGAGCTACACATGGGAATGGACACTGCACAGCAGAGCTACCCCAGGGAATGGACACTGCAAAGCAGAGCTACACCAGGAAAATGACACTGCACGGCAGAGCTACACATGGGAATGCCACTACACAGCAGAGCTACCCCAGAGAAGGACACTGCAGGGCAGAGCTACACATGGAAATAGACATTGCACGGCAGAGCCACACATCTGAATGGACACTGCACGGCAGAGCTACCCCAGGGAATGGACATTGCACGGCAGAGCTACACCAGGGAAGGGACACTGCACAGCAGAGCTACGCCAGGGAATGGACACTGCACAGCAAAGCTACCCCAGAGAAGGACACTGCACGGCAGTGCTACCCCAGGGAATGGACATTGCACGGCAGAGCTACACCAGGGAAGGGACACTGCACAGCAGAGCTACGCCAGGGAATGGACACTGCACAGCAGAGCTACATGAGGGAATGGATACTGCACTGCGGAGCTATACCAGGGAACGGACACTGCAGAACAGAGCTACCCCAGGGAATGGACACTGCACAGCTGAGCTACCCCAGGGAACAGACCCTGCACAGCAGAGCTACACCAGGGAATGAACACTGCACGGCAGAGCTACACATGGTAATAGACACTGCACGGCAGAGCTACACATGGGAATGGACACTGCACGGCAGAGCTACACATGGGAATGGACACTGCACGGCAGAGCTACACATGGGAATGGCCACTGCACGGCAGAGTTATCCCAGGGAATGAACCTTTCATGGCAGAGCTATACCAGGGAAAAGGACACTGCACAGCAGAGCTACCCAAGAGAAGGACACTGCGTGGCAGAGCTACACATGGGAATGGGCACTGCATGACAGAGCTAACCGAGGGAATGGACATTGAACGGCAGAGCTACCACAGAACTAGCCCTGGGAATGGACACTGCATGGCAGAGCTACCCCAGGGAATGGGCATTGCACGCCAGAGTTACCAGAGAACTAGCCCTGGGAGTGGACATTGCACGTCAGAGCTACACCAGGGAATGAACACTGCACAGCCAAGCTACACCAGGGAATGAACACTGCACAGCAGAGCTACACCAGGGAATGAACAGTGCACAACAGAGCTACACCAGGGAATGAACACTGCACAGCAGAGCTACACATGGGAATGGCCACTGCATGGCAGAGCTACCCCAGGAAATGGACATTTCATGGCAGATCTATACCAGGGAACGGACACTGCACACCAGAGCTACCCAAGAGAAGAACACTGCGCAGCAGAGCTACACATGGGAATGGACAATGCATGGCAGAGCTACCCCAGGGAATGGACATTGCACGGCAGAGCTACCCCAGGGAATGGTCATTGCACGGCAGAGCTACACATGGTAATAGACACTGCACGGCAGAGCTACACATGGGAATGGACACTGCACGGCAGAGCTACACATGGGAATGGACACTGCACAGCAGAGCTACCCCAGAGAATGGACACTGCAAAGCAGAGCTACACATGGGAACGGACACTGCACAGCAGAGCTACACCAGGGAATGGACACTGCACGGCAGAGCTACACATGGAATGGACACTGCACGGCAGAGCTACACATGGGAATGGACACTGCACAGCAGAGCTACCCCAGGGAATGGACACTGCATGGCAGAGCTACACATGGGAATGAACACTGCACGGCAGAGCTACACATGGGAATGGACACTGCACGGCAGAGCTACACATGGGAATGGACACTGCACGGCAGAGCTACACCAGGGAATGAACACTGCACAGCAGAGCTACACATGGGAATGGCCACTGCATGGCAGAGCTACCCCAGGAAATGGACATTTCATGGCAGATCTATACCAGGGAACGGACACTGCACAGCAGAGCTACACCAGGGAATGGACACTGCACGGCAGAGCTACACATGGAATGGACACTGCACGGCAGAGCTACACATGGGAATGGACACTGCACAGCAGAGCTACCCCAGGGAATGGACACTGCATGGCAGAGCTACACATGGGAATGAACACTGCACGGCAGAGCTACACATGGGAATGGACACTGCACGGCAGAGCTACACATGGGAATGGACAATGCATGGCAGAGCTACCCCAGGGAATGGACATTGCACGGCAGAGCTACCCCAGGGAATGGTCATTGCACGGCAGAGCTACACATGGTAATAGACACTGCACAGCAGAGCTACACCAGGGAATGAACACTGCACGGCAGAGCTACACATGGATAATAGACACTGCACGGCAGAGCTACACATGGGAATGGACACTGCACGGCAGAGCTACACATGGGAATGGACACTGCACAGCAGAGCTACCCCAGGGAATGGACACTGCAAAGCAGAGCTACACATGGGAACGGACACTGCACAGCAGAGCTACACCAGGGAATGGACACTGCACGGCAGAGCTACACATGGAATGGACACTGCACGGCAGAGCTACACATGGGAATGGACACTGCACAGCAGAGCTACCCCAGGGAATGGACACTGCATGGCAGAGCTACACATGGGAATGAACACTGCACGGCAGAGCTACACATGGGAATGGACACTGCACGGCAGAGCTACACATGGGAATGGACACTGCACGGCAGAGCTACACATGGGAATGGACACTGCACAGCAGAGCTACCACAGGGAATAGACACTGCACTGCAAAGCAGAGCTACCCCAGGGAATAGACACTGCACAGCAGAGCTACACATGGGAATGGACATTTCATGGCAGAGCTATACCAGGGAACGGACACTGCACAGCAGAGCTACCCAAGAGAAGGACACTGCGCGGCAGAGCTACACATGGGAATGAACACTGCACAGCAGAGCTACACCAGGGAATGAACACTGCACAGCAGAGCGACACATGGGAATGGACACTGCACAGCAGAGCTACCCCAGGGAATGGACACTGCAAAGCAGAGCTACACATGGGAACGGACACTGCACAGCAGAGCTACACCAGGGAATGGACACTGCACGGCAGAGCTACACATGGAATGGACACTGCACGGCAGAGCTACACAGGGGAATGGACACTGCACAGCAGAGCTACCCCAGGGAATGGACACTGCATGGCAGAGCTACACATGGGAATGAACACTGCACGGCAGAGCTACACATGGGAATGGACACTGCACGGCAGAGCTACACATTTGAATGGACACTGCACGGCAGAGCTACACATGGAATGGACACTGCACAGCAGAGCTACCCCAGGGAATAGACACTGCAAAGCAGAGCTACCACAGGGAATAGACACTGCACAGCAGAGCTACACATGGGAATGGACACTGCACAGCAGAGCTACACATGGGAATGGACACTGCACAGCAGAGCTACCCGAGGGAATGGACACTGCGCAGCAGAGCTACCCCAGGGAATGGACACTGCACAGCAGAGCTACACATAGGAATGGACACTGCACGGCAGAGCTACACATGGGAAAGGCCACTGCACGGCAGAGCTACCCCAGGGAATGGACATTTCATGGCAGAGCTATACCAGGGAACGGACACTGCACAGCAGAGCTACCCAAGAGAAGGACACTGCGCGGCAGAGCTACACATGGGAATGAACACTACACAGGAGAGGTACACCAGGGAATGAACACTGCACAGCAGAGATACACCAGGGAAGAAACACTGCACAGCAGAGCTACAGATGGGAAGGGCCACTGCACGGCAAAGCTGCCCCAGGGAATGGACATTTCATGGCAGAGCTATACCAGGGAACGGACACTGCACAGCAGAGCTACCCAAGAGAAGGACACTGCGCGTCAGAGCTACACATGGGAATGAACAATGCATGGCAGAGCTACCCCAGGGAATGGACATTGCACGGCAGAGCTACCACAGAACTAGCCCTGGGAATCGACACTGCACGGCAGAGCTACACCAGGGAATGGACACTGCACAGCCGAGCTACACCAGGGAATGAACACTGCACAGCAGAGCTACACCAGGGAATGAACACTGCACAGCAAATCTACACCTGGGAATGAACACTGCATAGCAGAGCTACACCAGGGAATGGACACTGCACAGTAGAGCTACACATGGGAATGGACACTGCACGGCAGAGCTACACATAGGAATGGACACTGCACAGCAGAGCTACCCCAGGGAATGGACACTGCACGGCAGAGCTACACATGGGAATGGACACTGCACGGCAGATCTACACATGGGAATGGACACTGCACGGCAGAGCTACACATATGAATGGACACTGCACGGCAGCGCTACACATGGGAATGGACACTGCACAGCAGAGCTACACATGGGAATGGACACTGCACGGCAGAGCTACACATGGGAATGGACACTGCACGGCAGAGCTACACATGGGAATGGCCACTGCACGGCAGAGTTATCCCAGGGAATTAACCTTTCATGCCAGAGCTATACCAGGGAAAAGGACACTGCACAGCAGAGCTACCCAAGAGAAGGACACTGCGTGGCAGAGCTACACATGGGAATGGGCACTGCATGACAGAGCTAACCGAGGGAATGGACATTGCACGGCAGAGCCACCACAGAACTAGCCCTGGGAATGGACACTGCATGGCAGAGCTACCCCAGGGAATGGACATTGCACGCCAGAGTTACCAGAGAACTAGCCCTGGGAGTGGACATTGCACGTCAGAGCTACACCAGGGAATGGACACTGCACAGCCAAGCTACACCAGGGAATGAACACTGCACAGCAGAGCTACACCAGGGAATGAACAGTGCACAACAGAGCTACACCAGGGAATGAACACTGCACAGCAGAGCTACACATGGGAATGGCCACTGCATGGCAGAGCTACCCCAGGAAATGGACATTTCATGGCAGATCTATACCAGGGAACGGACACTGCACACCAGAGCTACCCAAGAGAAGAACACTGCGCAGCAGAGCTACACATGGGAATGGACAATGCATGGCAGAGCTACCCCAGGGAATGGACATTGCACGGCAGAGCTACCCCAGGGAATGGTCATTGCACGGCAGAGCTACCACAGAACTAGCCCTGAGAATGGACATTGCACGGCAGAGCTACCCCAGGGAATGGACATTGCACGGCAGAGCTATCACAGAACTAGCCCTGAGAATGGACATTGCACGGCAGAGCTACACCAGGGAATTGACACTGCACAGCCGAGCTACATCAGGGAATGAACTCTGCACAGCAGAGCTACACCAGGGAATGAACACTGCACAGCAGAGCTACACCAGGGAATGAACACTGCATAGCAGAGCTACACCAGGGAATGAACACTGCACAGCAGAGCTACACCAGGGAACGGACATGTAACAAATAAAGTTTTTGAATCCAGTATGTAAAGTAAATATAATTTATTGTAGATTAATCCAAGTTAAATGATCAATAGATGTAATGATAAAAACCCCACCAGGAGCAGTTCTTCTCTCGCTCAGCCTGTCTGCCATCAACTGCCTCTACTCAGAGCAGCCAGGTACCAAACATTCTAAGGTGTCATCAAACATTCTATTAGATGCAGTGGCTAAGCAATGGGGAAATCTAAGTAAGGGAAATGCAAAGCATGAGCAAGATGTAACAGGACACTACAGAGCAAAGATACTCCTGGGAATGGACACTGCACGGCAGAGCTACACCAGGGAATGAACACTGCACAGCAGAGATACACCAGGGAATGGACACTGCACAGTAGAGCCACCTCGGGGAATTGACACTACACAGCAGAGCTACACCAGGGAACGGACACTGCACAGTAGAGCTACCACTGGGAATGGACACTGCACAGCAGAGATACACCAGGGAACGGCAACTGCACAGCAGAACTACTCCAGGGAACTGACACTGCACAGTAGAGCTACACCAGGGAATGGACACTGCACAGTAGAGCTACACATGGGAATGGACACTGCACAGTAGAGATACACCAGGGAACGGACATTGCACGGCAGAGCTACACCAGAGAAGGACACTGCAGGGCAGAGCTACACATGGAAATGGACACTGCAGAGCAGAGCTCCCCCAGAGAAGGACACTGCAGGGCAGAGCTACACATGGAAATGGACACTGCACGGCAGAGCTACCCCAGGGAAAGGACACTGCACAGCAGAGCTACACCAGAGAAGGACACTGCAGGGCAGAGCTACACATGGAAATAGACACTGCACGGCAAAGCCACACATGGGAATGGACACTGCACGGCAGAGCTACCCCAGGGAATGGACAATGCACAAGAGCTACACCAGGGAACAGACACCGCACAGCAGAGCTACGCCAGGGAATGGACATTGCACAGCAAAGCTACCCAGGAGAAGGACACTGCACTGCAGTGCTACACATGGGAATGGACATTGCACGGCAGAGCTACCCCAGGGAATGGACATTGCAAGGCAGAGCTACACCAGGGAACGGACACTGCACAGCAGAGCTACACCAGGGAACGGACACTGCACAGCAGAGCTACCTCGGAGAAGGACACTGCACAGCCGACCTACCCCAGGGAACAGACACCGCACAGCAGAGCTACACCAGGGAATGACACTGCACTGCGGAGCTACACCAGGGAACGGACACTGCAGAACAGAGCTTCCCCAGGGAATGGACACTGCACAGCAGAGCTACACCAGGGAACGGACACTGCACAGCAGAGCTACCTCAGAGAAGGACACTGCACAGCCGACCTACCCCAGGGAAGGGACACCGCACAGCAGAGCTACACCAGGGAACGGACACTGCAGAACAGAGCTTCCCCAGGGAACAGACACAGCACAGCAGAGCTACACTAGGGAATGAACACTGCACGGCAGAGCTATACATGGGAATGGACACTGCACGGCAGAGCTACCCATGGGAATGGACACTGCATGGCAGAGCTACACATGGGAATGGACACTGCACAGCAGTGCTACCCCAGGGAATGGACACTGCAAAGCAGAGCTACCCCAGGGAATGGACACTGCACGGCAGAGCTACACATGGGAATGGACACTGCAAGGCAGAGCTACACATGGGAATGGATACTGCAGAGCTACCCCAGGGAATGGGCACTGCACAGCAGAGCTACCCATGGGAATGGACACTGCACGGCAGAGCTACACATGGGAATGGACACTGCACGTCAGAGCTACACATAGGAATGGACACTGCACAGCAGAGCTACCCCAGGGAATGGACACTGCACGGCAGAGCTACACATGGGAATGGACACTGCAAGGCAGATCTACACATGGGAATGGACACTGCACGGCAGAGCTACACATGGGAATGGACACTGCACGGCAGCGCTACACATGGGAATGGACACTGCACAGCAGAGCTACCCCAGGGAATGGACACTGCACGGCAGAGCTACACATGGGAATGGACACTGCACGGCAGATCTACACATGAGAATGGACACTGCACGGCAGAGCTACACATATGAATGGACACTGCACGGCAGCGCTACACATGGGAATGGACACTGCACAGCAGAGCTACACATGGGAATGGACACTGCACGGCAGAGCTACACATGGGAATGGACACTGCACGGCAGAGCTACACATGGGAATGGACACTGCACGGCAGAGTTATCACAGGGAATGAACCTTTCATGGCAGAGCTATACCAGGGAAAAGGACACTGCACAGCAGAGCTACCCAAGAGAAGGAAACTGCGTGGCAGAGCTACACATGGGAATGGGCACTGCATGACAGAGCTAACCGAGGGAATGGACATTGCACGGCAGAGCTACCAAAGAACTAGCCCTGGGAATGGACACTGCATGGCAGAGCTACCCCAGAGAATGGACATTGCACGCCAGAGTTACCACAGAACTAGCCCTGGGAGTGGACATTGCACGTCAGAGCTACACCAGGGAATGGACACTGCACAGCCAAGCTACACCAGGGAATGAACACTGCACAGCAGAGCTACACCAGGGAATGAACAGTGCACAACAGAGCTACACCAGGGAATGAACACTGCACAGCAGAGCTACACATGGGAATGGCCACTGCATGGCAGAGCTACCCCAGGAAATGGACATTTCATGGCAGATCTATACCAGGGAACGGACACTGCACACCAGAGCTACCCAAGAGAAGAACACTGCGCAGCAGAGCTACACATGGGAATGGACAATGCATGGCAGAGCTACCCCAGGGAATGGACATTGCACGGCAGAGCTACCCCAGGGAATGGTCATTGCACGGCAGAGCTACCACAGAACTAGCCCTGAGAATGGACATTGCACGGCAGAGCTACCCCAGGGAATGGACATTGCACGGCAGAGCTATCACAGAATTAGCCCTGAGAATGGACATTGCACGGCAGAGCTACACCAGGGAATTGACACTGCACAGCCGAGCTACATCAGGGAATGAACTCTGCACAGCAGAGCTACACCAGGGAATGAACACTGCACAGCAGAGCTACACCAGGGAATGAACACTGCATAGCAGAGCTACACCAGGGAATGAACACTACACAGCAGAGCTACACCAGGGAACGGACATTGCACGGCAGAGCTACACCAGAGAAGGACACTGCAGGGCAGAGCTACACATGGAAATGGACACTGCAGAGCAGAGCTCCCCCAGAGAAGGACACTGCAGGGCAGAGCTACACATGGAAATGGACACTGCACGGCAGAGCTACCCCAGGGAAAGGACACTGCACAGCAGAGCTACACCAGAGAAGGACACTGCAGGGCAGAGCTACACATGGAAATAGACACTGCACGGCAAAGCCACACATGGGAATGGACACTGCACGGCAGAGCTACCCCAGGGAATGGACAATGCACAAGAGCTACACCAGGGAACAGACACCGCACAGCAGAGCTACGCCAGGGAATGGACATTGCACAGCAAAGCTACCCAGGAGAAGGACACTGCACTGCAGTGCTACACATGGGAATGGACATTGCACGGCAGAGCTACCCCAGGGAATGGACATTGCAAGGCAGAGCTACACCAGGGAACGGACACTGCACAGCAGAGCTACACCAGGGAACGGACACTGCACAGCAGAGCTACCTCGGAGAAGGACACTGCACAGCCGACCTACCCCAGGGAACAGACACCGCACAGCAGAGCTACACCAGGGAATGACACTGCACTGCGGAGCTACACCAGGGAACGGACACTGCAGAACAGAGCTTCCCCAGGGAATGGACACTGCACAGCAGAGCTACACCAGGGAACGGACACTGCACAGCAGAGCTACCTCAGAGAAGGACACTGCACAGCCGACCTACCCCAGGGAAGGGACACCGCACAGCAGAGCTACACCAGGGAACGGACACTGCAGAACAGAGCTTCCCCAGGGAACAGACACAGCACAGCAGAGCTACACTAGGGAATGAACACTGCACGGCAGAGCTATACATGGGAATGGACACTGCACGGCAGAGCTACCCATGGGAATGGACACTGCATGGCAGAGCTACACATGGGAATGGACACTGCACAGCAGTGCTACCCCAGGGAATGGACACTGCAAAGCAGAGCTACCCCAGGGAATGGACACTGCACGGCAGAGCTACACATGGGAATGGACACTGCAAGGCAGAGCTACACATGGGAATGGATACTGCAGAGCTACCCCAGGGAATGGGCACTGCACAGCAGAGCTACCCATGGGAATGGACACTGCACGGCAGAGCTACACATGGGAATGGACACTGCACGTCAGAGCTACACATAGGAATGGACACTGCACAGCAGAGCTACCCCAGGGAATGGACACTGCACGGCAGAGCTACACATGGGAATGGACACTGCAAGGCAGATCTACACATGGGAATGGACACTGCACGGCAGAGCTACACATGGGAATGGACACTGCACGGCAGCGCTACACATGGGAATGGACACTGCACAGCAGAGCTACCCCAGGGAATGGACACTGCACGGCAGAGCTACACATGGGAATGGACACTGCACGGCAGATCTACACATGAGAATGGACACTGCACGGCAGAGCTACACATATGAATGGACACTGCACGGCAGCGCTACACATGGGAATGGACACTGCACAGCAGAGCTACACATGGGAATGGACACTGCACGGCAGAGCTACACATGGGAATGGACACTGCACGGCAGAGCTACACATGGGAATGGACACTGCACGGCAGAGTTATCACAGGGAATGAACCTTTCATGGCAGAGCTATACCAGGGAAAAGGACTCTGCACAGCAGAGCTACCCAAGAGAAGGAAACTGCGTGGCAGAGCTACACATGGGAATGGGCACTGCATGACAGAGCTAACCGAGGGAATGGACATTGCACGGCAGAGCTACCAAAGAACTAGCCCTGGGAATGGACACTGCATGGCAGAGCTACCCCAGAGAATGGACATTGCACGCCAGAGTTACCACAGAACTAGCCCTGGGAGTGGACATTGCACGTCAGAGCTACACCAGGGAATGGACACTGCACAGCCAAGCTACACCAGGGAATGAACACTGCACAGCAGAGCTACACCAGGGAATGAACAGTGCACAACAGAGCTACACCAGGGAATGAACACTGCACAGCAGAGCTACACATGGGAATGGCCACTGCATGGCAGAGCTACCCCAGGAAATGGACATTTCATGGCAGATCTATACCAGGGAACGGACACTGCACACCAGAGCTACCCAAGAGAAGAACACTGCGCAGCAGAGCTACACATGGGAATGGACAATGCATGGCAGAGCTACCCCAGGGAATGGACATTGCACGGCAGAGCTACCCCAGGGAATGGTCATTGCACGGCAGAGCTACCACAGAACTAGCCCTGAGAATGGACATTGCACGGCAGAGCTACCCCAGGGAATGGACATTGCACGGCAGAGCTATCACAGAATTAGCCCTGAGAATGGACATTGCACGGCAGAGCTACACCAGGGAATTGACACTGCACAGCCGAGCTACATCAGGGAATGAACTCTGCACAGCAGAGCTACACCAGGGAATGAACACTGCACAGCAGAGCTACACCAGGGAATGAACACTGCATAGCAGAGCTACACCAGGGAATGAACACTACACAGCAGAGCTACACCAGGGAACGGACATGTAACAAATAAAGTTCTTGAATCCAGTATGTAAAGTAAATATAATTTATTGTAGATTAATCCAAGTTAAATGATCAATAGATGTAATGATAAAAACCCCACCAGGAGCAGTTCTTCTCTCGCTCAGCCTGTCTGCCATCAACTGCCTCTACTCAGAGCAGCCAGGTACCAAACATTCTAAGGTGTCATCAAACATTCTATTAGATGCAGTGGCTAAGCAATGGGGAAATCTAAGTAAGGGAAATGCAAAGCATGAGCAAGATGTAACAGGACACTACAGAGCAAAGATACTCCTGGGAATGGACACTGCACGGCAGAGCTACACCAGGGAATGAACACTGCACAGCAGAGATACACCAGGGAATGGACACTGCACAGTAGAGCCACCTCGGGGAATTGACACTACACAGCAGAGCTACACCAGGGAACGGACACTGCACAGTAGAGCTACCACTGGGAATGGACACTGCACAGCAGCGATACACCAGGGAACGGCAACTGCACAGCAGAACTACTCCAGGGAACTGACACTGCACAGTAGAGCTACACCATGGGAATGGACACTGCACGGCAGCGCTACACATGGGAATGGACACTGCACAGCAGAGCTACCCCAGGGAATGGACACTGCACGGCAGAGCTACACATGGGAATGGACACTGCACGGCAGATCTACACATGAGAATGGACACTGCACGGCAGAGCTACACATATGAATGGACACTGCACGGCAGCGCTACACATGGGAATGGACACTGCACAGCAGAGCTACACATGGGAATGGACACTGCACGGCAGAGCTACACATGGGAATGGACACTGCACGGCAGAGCTACACATGGGAATGGACACTGCACGGCAGAGTTATCACAGGGAATGAACCTTTCATGGCAGAGCTATACCAGGGAAAAGGACTCTGCACAGCAGAGCTACCCAAGAGAAGGAAACTGCGTGGCAGAGCTACACATGGGAATGGGCACTGCATGACAGAGCTAACCGAGGGAATGGACATTGCACGGCAGAGCTACCAAAGAACTAGCCCTGGGAATGGACACTGCATGGCAGAGCTACCCCAGAGAATGGACATTGCACGCCAGAGTTACCACAGAACTAGCCCTGGGAGTGGACATTGCACGTCAGAGCTACACCAGGGAATGGACACTGCACAGCCAAGCTACACCAGGGAATGAACACTGCACAGCAGAGCTACACCAGGGAATGAACAGTGCACAACAGAGCTACACCAGGGAATGAACACTGCACAGCAGAGCTACACATGGGAATGGCCACTGCATGGCAGAGCTACCCCAGGAAATGGACATTTCATGGCAGATCTATACCAGGGAACGGACACTGCACACCAGAGCTACCCAAGAGAAGAACACTGCGCAGCAGAGCTACACATGGGAATGGACAATGCATGGCAGAGCTACCCCAGGGAATGGACATTGCACGGCAGAGCTACCCCAGGGAATGGTCATTGCACGGCAGAGCTACCACAGAACTAGCCCTGAGAATGGACATTGCACGGCAGAGCTACCCCAGGGAATGGACATTGCACGGCAGAGCTATCACAGAATTAGCCCTGAGAATGGACATTGCACGGCAGAGCTACACCAGGGAATTGACACTGCACAGCCGAGCTACATCAGGGAATGAACTCTGCACAGCAGAGCTACACCAGGGAATGAACACTGCACAGCAGAGCTACACCAGGGAATGAACACTGCATAGCAGAGCTACACCAGGGAATGAACACTACACAGCAGAGCTACACCAGGGAACGGACATGTAACAAATAAAGTTCTTGAATCCAGTATGTAAAGTAAATATAATTTATTGTAGATTAATCCAAGTTAAATGATCAATAGATGTAATGATAAAAACCCCACCAGGAGCAGTTCTTCTCTCGCTCAGCCTGTCTGCCATCAACTGCCTCTACTCAGAGCAGCCAGGTACCAAACATTCTAAGGTGTCATCAAACATTCTATTAGATGCAGTGGCTAAGCAATGGGGAAATCTAAGTAAGGGAAATGCAAAGCATGAGCAAGATGTAACAGGACACTACAGAGCAAAGATACTCCTGGGAATGGACACTGCACGGCAGAGCTACACCAGGGAATGAACACTGCACAGCAGAGATACACCAGGGAATGGACACTGCACAGTAGAGCCACCTCGGGGAATTGACACTACACAGCAGAGCTACACCAGGGAACGGACACTGCACAGTAGAGCTACCACTGGGAATGGACACTGCACAGCAGAGATACACCAGGGAACGGCAACTGCACAGCAGAACTACTCCAGGGAACTGACACTGCACAGTAGAGCTACACCAGGGAATGGACACTGCACAGTAGAGCTACACATGGGAATGGACACTGCACAGTAGAGATACACCAGGGAACGGACATTGCACGGCAGAGCTACACCAGAGAAGGACACTGCAGGGCAGAGCTACCCATGGAAATGGACACTGCAGAGCAGAGCTCCCCCAGAGAAGGACACTGCAGGGCAGAGCTACACATGGAAATGGACACTGCACGGCAGAGCTACCCCAGGGAAAGGACACTGCACAGCAGAGCTACACCAGAGAAGGACACTGCAGGGCAGAGCTACACATGGAAATAGACACTGCACGGCAAAGCCACACATGGGAATGGACACTGCACGGCAGAGCTACCCCAGGGAATGGACAATGCACAAGAGCTACACCAGGGAACAGACACCGCACAGCAGAGCTACGCCAGGGAATGGACATTGCACAGCAAAGCTACCCAGGAGAAGGACACTGCACTGCAGTGCTACACATGGGAATGGACATTGCACGGCAGAGCTACCCCAGGGAATGGACATTGCAAGGCAGAGCTACACCAGGGAACGGACACTGCACAGCAGAGCTACACCAGGGAACGGACACTGCACAGCAGAGCTACCTCGGAGAAGGACACTGCACAGCCGACCTACCCCAGGGAACAGACACCGCACAGCAGAGCTACACCAGGGAATGACACTGCACTGCGGAGCTACACCAGGGAACGGACACTGCAGAACAGAGCTTCCCCAGGGAATGGACACTGCACAGCAGAGCTACACCAGGGAACGGACACTGCACAGCAGAGCTACCTCAGAGAAGGACACTGCACAGCCGACCTACCCCAGGGAAGGGACACCGCACAGCAGAGCTACACCAGGGAACGGACACTGCAGAACAGAGCTTCCCCAGGGAACAGACACAGCACAGCAGAGCTACACTAGGGAATGAACACTGCACGGCAGAGCTATACATGGGAATGGACACTGCACGGCAGAGCTACCCATGGGAATGGACACTGCATGGCAGAGCTACACATGGGAATGGACACTGCACAGCAGTGCTACCCCAGGGAATGGACACTGCAAAGCAGAGCTACCCCAGGGAATGGACACTGCACGGCAGAGCTACACATGGGAATGGACACTGCAAGGCAGAGCTACACATGGGAATGGATACTGCAGAGCCACCCCAGGGAATGGGCACTGCACAGCAGAGCTACCCATGGGAATGGACACTGCACGGCAGAGCTACACATGGGAATGGACACTGCACATCAGAGCTACACATAGGAATGGACACTGCACAGCAGAGCTACCCCAGGGAATGGACACTGCACGGCAGAGCTACACATGGGAATGGACACTGCAAGGCAGATCTACACATGGGAATGGACACTGCACGGCAGAGCTACACATGGGAATGGACACTGCACGGCAGCGCTACACATGGGAATGGACACTGCACAGCAGAGCTACCCCAGGGAATGGACACTGCACGGCAGAGCTACACATGGAAATGGACACTGCACGGCAGATCTACACATGGGAATGGACACTGCACGGCAGAGCTACACATATGAATGGACACTGCACGGCAGCGCTACACATGGGAATGGACACTGCACAGCAGAGCTACACATGGGAATGGACACTGCACGGCAGAGCTACACATGGGAATGGACACTGCACGGCAGAGCTACACATGGGAATGGACACTGCACGGCAGAGTTATCACAGGGAATGAACCTTTCATGGCAGAGCTATACCAGGGAAAAGGACACTGCACAGCAGAGCTACCCAAGAGAAGGAAACTGCGTGGCAGAGCTACACATGGGAATGGGCACTGCATGACAGAGCTAACCGAGGGAATGGACATTGCACGGCAGAGCTACCAAAGAACTAGCCCTGGGAATGGACACTGCATGGCAGAGCTACCCCAGAGAATGGACATTGCACGCCACAGTTACCACAGAACTAGCCCTGGGAGTGGACATTGCACGTCAGAGCTACACCAGGGAATGGACACTGCACAGCCAAGCTACACCAGGGAATGAACACTGCACAGCAGAGCTACACCAGGGAATGAACAGTGCACAACAGAGCTACACCAGGGAATGAACACTGCACAGCAGAGCTACACATGGGAATGGCCACTGCATGGCAGAGCTACCCCAGGAAATGGACATTTCATGGCAGATCTATACCAGGGAACGGACACTGCACACCAGAGCTACCCAAGAGAAGAACACTGCGCAGCAGAGCTACACATGGGAATGGACAATGCATGGCAGAGCTACCCCAGGGAATGGACATTGCACGGCAGAGCTACCCCAGGGAATGGACATTGCACGGCAGAGCTACCACAGAACTAGCCCTGAGAATGGACATTGCACGGCAGAGCTACCCCAGGGAATGGACATTGCACGGCAGAGCTACCACAGAACTAGCCCTGAGAATGGACATTGCACGGCAGAGCTACACCAGGGAATTGACACTGCACAGCCGAGCTACATCAGGGAATGAACTCTGCACAGCAGAGCTACACCAGGGAATGAACACTGCACAGCTGAGCTACACCAGGGAATGAACACTGCATAGCAGAGCTACACCAGGGAATGAACACTGCACAGCAGAGCTACACCAGGGAACGGACATGTAACAAATAAAGTTCTTGAATCCAGTATGTAAAGTAAATATAATTTATTGTAGATTAATCCAAGTTAAATGATCAATAGATGTAACGATAAAAACCCCACCAGGAGCAGTTCTTCTCTTGCTCAGCCTGTCTGCCATCAACTGCCTCTACTCAGAGCAGCCAGGTACCAAATATTCTAAGGTGTCATCAAACATTCTATTAGATGCAGTGGCTAAGCAATGGGGAAATCTAAGTAAGGGAAATGCAAAGCATGAGCAAGATGTAACAGGACACTACAGAGCAAAGATACTCCTGGGAATGGACACTGCACGGCAGAGCTACACCAGGGAATGAACACTGCACAGCAGAGATACACCAGGGAATGGACACTGCACAGTAGAGCCACCTCGGGGAATTGACACTACACAGCAGAGCTACACCAGGGAACGGACACTGCACAGTAGAGCTACCACTGGGAATGGACACTGCACAGCAGAGATACACCAGGGAACGGCAACTGCACAGCAGAACTACTCCAGGGAACTGACACTGCACAGTAGAGCTACACCAGGGAATGGACACTGCACAGTAGAGCTACACATGGGAATGGACACTGCACAGTAGAGATACACCAGGGAACGGACATTGCACGGCAGAGCTACACCAGAGAAGGACACTGCAGGGCAGAGCTACACATGGAAATGGACACTGCAGAGCAGAGCTCCCCCAGAGAAGGACACTGCAGGGCAGAGCTACACATGGAAATGGACACTGCACGGCAGAGCTACCCCTGGGAAAGGACACTGCACAGCAGAGCTACACCAGAGAAGGACACTGCAGGGCAGAGCTACACATGGAAATAGACACTGCACGGCAAAGCCACACATGGGAATGGGCACTGCACGGCAGAGCTACCCCAGGGAATGGACAATGCACGGCAGAGCTACACCAGGGAATGGACACTGCACAGCAGAGCTTCGCCAGGGAATGGACACTGCACAGCAAAGCTACACATGGGAATGGACACTGCAAGGCAGAGCTACACATGGGAATGGATACTGCAGAGCTACCCCAGGGAATGGACACTGCACAGCAGAGCTACCCATGGGAATGGACACTGCACGGCAGAGCTACACATGGGAATGGACACTGCACGGCAGAGCTACACATAGGAATGGACACTGCACAGCAGAGCTATCCCAGGGAATGGACACTGCACGGCAGAGCTACACATGGGAATGGACACTGCAAGGCAGATCTACACATGGGAATGGACACTGCACGGCAGAGCTACACATGGGAATGGACACTGCACGGCAGCGCTACACATGGGAATGGACACTGCACAGCAGAGCTACACATGGGAATGGACACTGCACGGCAGAGCTACACATGGGAATGGACACTGCACGGCAGAGCTACACATGGGAATGGCCACTGCACGGCGGCGCTACCCCAGGGAATGGACATTTCATGCCAGAGCTATACCAGGGAAAAGGACACTGCACAGCAGAGCTACCCAAGAGAAGGACACTGCGTGGCAGAGCTACACATGGCAATGGGCACTGCATGGCAGAGCTAACCGAGGGAATGGACATTGCACGGCAGAGCTACCACAGAACTAGCCCTGGGAATGGACACTGCATGGCAGAGCTACCCCAGGGAATGGACATTGCACGCCAGAGCTACCACAGAACTAGCCCTGGGAGTGGACATTGCACATCAGAGCTACACCAGGGAATGGACACTGCACAGCCGAGCTACACCAGGGAATGAACACTGCACAGCAGAGCTACACCAGGGAATGAACAGTGCACAGCAGAGCTACACCATGGAATGAACACTGCACAGCAGAGCTACACATGGGAATGGCCACTGCATGGCAGAGCTACACCAGGGAATGGACATTTCATGGCAGAGCTATACCAGGGAACGGACACTGCACACCAGAGCTACCCAAGAGAAGGACACTGCGCAGCAGAGCTACACATGGGAATGGAGAATGCATGGCAGAGCTACCCCGGGGAATTGACATTGCACGGCAGAGCTACCACAGAACTAGCCCTGGGAATGAACACTGCACAGCAGAGCTACACCAGGGAATGGACACTGCACAGTAGAGCCACCTCGGTGAATTGACACTGCACAGCAGAGCTACACCAGGGAACGGACACTGCATAGTAGAGCTACCACTGGGAATGTACACTGCACAGAAGAGATACACCAGGGAACGGAAACTGCACAGCAGAGCTACACCAGGGAACAGACACTGCACAGTAGAGCTACACCAGGGAATGGACACTGCACAGTAGAGCTACACATGGGAATGGACACTGCACAGTAGAGATACACCAGGGAACGGACATTGCACGGCAGAGCTACACCAGAGAAGGACACTGCAGGGCAGAGCTACACATGGAAATGGACACTGCACAGCAGAGCTCCCCCAGAGAAGGACACTGCAGGGCAGAGCTATACATGGCAATGGACACTGCACGGCAGAGCTAACCCAGGGAAAGGACACTGCACAGCAGAGCTACACCAGAGAAGGACACTGTAGGGCAGAGCTACACATGGAAATAGACACTGCACGGCAAACCCACACATGGGAATGGACATTGCACGGCAGAGCTACACCAGGGAACGGACACTGCACAGCAGAGCTACACTAGGGAACGGACACTGCACAGCAGAGCTACCTCAGAGAAGGACACTGCACAGCCGACCTACCCCAGGGAACGGACACCGCACAGCAGAGCTACACCAGGGAACGGACACTGCAGAACAGAGCTTACCCAGGGAATGGACACTGCACAGCATAGCTACACCAGGGAACGGACACTGCACAGCAGAACTACCTCAGAGAAGGACACTGCACAGCCGACCTACCCCAGGGAACGGACAGCGCACAGCAGAGCTACACCAGGGAATGGACACTGCACTGCGGAGCTACACCAGGGAACGGACACTGCAGAACAGAGCTTCCCCAGGGAACAGACACTGCACTGCAGAGCTACACTAGGGAATGAACACTGCAATGCAGAGCTATACATGGGAATGGACACTGCACGGCAAAGCTACCCATGGGAATGGACACTGCATGGCAGAGCTACACATGGGAATGGACACTGCACAGCAGAGTTACCCTAGGGAATGGACAGTGCAAAGCAGAGCTACCCCAGGGAATGGACACTGCACGGCAGAGCTACACATGGGAATGGACACTGCACGGCAGAGCTAAACATGGGAATGGATACTGCACAGCAGAGATACCCCAGGGAATGGACACTGCACAGCAGAGCTACCCATGGGAATGGACACTGCACGGCAGAGCTACACATGGGAATGGACACTGCACAGCAGAGCTACCCCAGGGACTGGACATTGCACGGCAGAGCTACCACAGAACTAGCCCTGAGAATGGACATTGCACGGCAGAGCTACACCAGGGAATTGACACTGCACAGCCGAGCTACATCAGGAAATGAACACTGCACATCAGAGCTACACCAGGGAATGGACACTGCACAGTAGAGCCACCTCAGGGAATTGACACTGTACAGCAGAACTACACCAGGGAATGAACACTGCAAAGCAGAGCTACACCAGGGAATAGACGCTACAGAGCAAAGATACTCCTGGGAATGGACACTGCACAGCAGAGCTACACCAGGGAATGATCACTGCACAGCAGAGCTACACCAGGGAATGGACACTGCACAGTAGAGCCACCTCGGGAAATTGACACTGCACGGCAGAGCTACACCAGGGAACGGACACTGCACAGTAGAGCTACCACTGGGAATGGACACTGCACAGCAGAGATACACCAGGGAACGGACACTGCACAGCAGAGCTACACCAGGGAACAGACACTGCACTGTAGAGCTACACCAGGGAATGGACACTGCACAGTAGAGCTACACATGGGAATGGACACTGCACAGTAGAGATACACCAGGGAATGGACATTGCACGGCAGAGCTACCACTGGGAATGGACACTGCACAGCAGAGATACACCAGGGAACGGCAACTGCACAGCAGAACTACTCCAGGGAACTGACACTGCACAGTAGAGCTACACCAGGGAATGGACACTGCACAGTAGAGCTACACCAGGGAATGGACACTGCACAGTAGAGCTACACATGGGAATGGACACTGCACAGCAGAGCTACACCAGGGAACGGACACTGCACAGTAGAGCTACCACTGGGAATGGACACTGCACAGCAGAGATACACCAGGGAACGGCAACTGCACAGCAGAACTACTCCAGGGAACTGACACTGCACAGTAGAGCTACACCAGGGAATGGACACTGCACAGTAGAGCTACACATGGGAATGGACACTGCACAGTAGAGATACACCAGGGAACGGACATTGCACGGCAGAGCTACACCAGAGAAGGACACTGCAGGGCAGAGCTACACATGGAAATGGACACTGCAGAGCAGAGCTCCCCCAGAGAAGGACACTGCAGGGCAGAGCTACACATGGAAATGTACACTGCACGGCAGAGCTACCCCAGGGAAAGGACACTGCACAGCAGAGCTACACCAGAGAAGGACACTGCAGGGCAGAGCTACACATGGAAATAGACACTGCACGGCACAGCCACACATGGGAATGGACACTGCACGGCAGAGCTACCCCAGGGAATGGACAATGCACGGCAGAGCTACACCAGGGAAGAGACACCACACAGCAGAGCTACGCCAGGGAATGGACATTGCACAGCAAATCTACCCCAGAGAAGGACACTGCACTGCAGTGCTACACATGGGAATGGACATTGCACGGCAGAGCTACCCCAGGGAATGGACATTGCAAGGCAGAGCTACACCAGGGAACGGACACTGCACAGCAGAGCTACACCAGGGAACGGACACTGCACAGCAGAGCTACCTCGGAGAAGGACACTGCACAGCCGACCTACCCCAGGGAACGGACACCGCACAGCAGAGTTACACCAGGGAATGACACTGCACTGCGGAGCTACACCAGGGAACGGACACTGCAGAACAGAGCTTCCCCAGGGAATGGACACTGCACAGCAGAGCTACACCAGGGAACGGACACTGCACAGCAGAGCTACCTCAGAGAAGGACACTGCACAGCCGACCTACCCCAGGGAAGGGACACCGCACAGCAGAGCTACACTAGGGAACGGACACTGCAGAACAGAGCTTCCCCAGGGAACAGACACAGCACAGCAGAGCTACACTAGGGAATGAACACTGCACGGCAGAGCTATACATGGGAATGGACACTGCACGGCAGAGCTACCCATGGGAATGGACACTGCATGGCAGAGCTACACATGGGAATGGACACTGCACAGCAGTGCTACCCCAGGGAATGGACACTGCAAAGCAGAGCTACCCCAGGGAATGGACACTGCACGGCAGAGCTACACATGGGAATGGACACTGCAAGGCAGAGCTACACATGGGAATGGATACTGCAGAGCTACCCCAGGGAATGGACACTGCACAGCAGAGCTACCCATGTGAATGGACACTGCACGGCAGAGCTACACATGGGAATGGACACTGCACGTCAGAGCTACACATAGGAATGGACACTGCACAGCAGAGCTACCCCAGGGAATGGACACTGCACGGCAGAGCTACACATGGGAATGGACACTGCAAGGCAGATCTACACATGGGAATGGACACTGCACGGCAGAGCTACACATGGGAATGGACACTGCACGGCCGCGCTACACATGGGAATGGACACTGCACAGCAGAGCTACACATGGGAATGGACACTGCACGGCAGAGCTACACATGGGAATGGACACTGCATGGCAGAGCTACATATGGGAATGTCCACTGCACGGAAGAGCTACCCCAGGGAATGGACATTTCATGCCAGAGCTATATCAGGGAAAAGGACACTGCACAGCAGAGCTACCCAAGAGAAGGACACTGCGTGGCAGAGCTACACATGGCAATGGGCACTGCATGGCAGAGCTAACCGAGGGAATGGACATTGCACGGCAGAGCTACCACAGAACTAGCCCTGGGAATGGACACTGCATGGCAGAGCTACCCCAGGGAATAGACATTGCACGCCAGAGCTACCACAGAACTAGCCCTGGGAGTGGACATTGCACGTCAGAGCTACACCAGGGAATGGACACTGCACAGCCGAGCTACACCAGGGAATGAACACTGCACAGTAGAGCTACACCAGGGAATGAACAGTGCACAGAAGAGCTACACCATGGAATGAACACTGCACAGCAGGGCTACACATGGGAATGGCCACTGCATGGCAGAGCTACACCAGGGAATGGACATTTCATGGCAGAGCTATACCAGGGAACGGACATTGCACACCAGAGCTACCCAAGAGAAGGACACTGCGCAGCAGAGCTACACATGGGAATGGACAATGCATGGCAGAGCTACCCCGGGGAATGGACATTGCACGGCAGAGCTACCACAGAACTAGCCCTGGGAATGAACACTGCACAGCAGAGCTACACCAGGGAATGGACACTGCACAGTAGAGCCACCTCGGTGAATTGACACTGCACAGCAGAGCTATACCAGGGAACGGACACTGCACAGAAGAGATACACCAGGGAACGGAGACTGCACAGCAGAGCTACACCAGGGAACATACACTGCACAGTAGAGCTACACCAGGGAATGGACACTGCACAGTAGAGCTACACATGGGAATGGACACTGCACAGTAGAGATACACCAGGGAACGGACATTGCACGGCAGAGCTACACCAGAGAAGGACACTGCAGGGCAGAGCTACACATGGAAATGGACACTGCACAGCAGAGCTCCCCCAGAGAAGGACACTGCAGGGCAGAGCTATACATGGCAATGGACACTGCACGGCAGAGCTACCCCAGGGAAAGGACACTGCACAGCAGAGCTACACCAGAGAAGGACACTGTAGGGCAGAGCTACACATGGAAATAGACACTGCACGGCAAAGACACACATGGGAATGGACACTGCACGGCAGAGCTACCCCAGGGAATGGACAATGCACGGCAGAGCTACACCAGGGAACGGACACTGCACAGCAGAGCTACGCCAGGGAATGGACACTGCACAGCAAAGCTACCCCAGAGAAGGACACTGCACGGCAGTGCTACACATGGGAATGGACACTGCACGGCAGAGCTACCCCAGGGAATGGACATTGCACGGCAGAGCTACACCAGGGAACGGACACTGCACAGCAGAGCTACACCAGGGAACGGACACTGCACAGCAGAGCTACCTCAGAGAAGGACACTGCACAGCCGACCTACCCCAGGGAACGGACACCGCACAGCAGAGCTACACCAGGGAACGGACACTGCGGAACAGAGCTTCCCCAGGGAATGGACACTGCACAGCAGAGCTACACCAGGGAACGGACACTGCACAGCAGAACTACCTCAGAGAAGGACACTGCACAGCCGACCTACCTCAGGGAACGGACACCGCACAGCAGAGCCACACCAGGGAATGGACACTGCACTGCGGAGCTACACCAGGGAACGGACACTGCAGAACAGAGCTTCCCCAGGGAACAGACACTGCACTGCAGAGCTACACTAGGGAATGAACACTGCAATGCAGAGCTATACATGGGAACGGACACTGCACGGCAAAGCTACCTATGGGAATGGACACTGCATGGCAGAGCTACACATGGGAAAGGACACTGCACAGCAGAGTTACCCCAGGGAATGGACACTGCAAAGCAGAGCTACCCCAGGGAATGGACACTCCACGGCAGAGCTACACATGGGAATGGACACTGCACGGCAGAGCTACACATGGGAATGGATACTGCACAGCAGAGCTACCCCAGGGAATGGACACTGCACAGCAGAGCTACCCATGGGAATGGACACTGCATGGCAGAGCTACTCATGGGAATGGACACTGCACAGCAGAGCTACCCCAGGGAATGGACATTGCACGGCAGAGCTACCACAGAACTAGCCCTGAGAATGGACATTGCACGGCAGAGCTACACCAGGGAATTGACACTTCACAGCCGAGCTACATCAGGAAATGAACTCTGCACAGCAGAGATACACCAGGGAATGAACACTGCACAGCAGAGCTACACCAGGGAATGAACACTGCACAGCAGAGCTACACCAGGGAACAGACACTACAGAGCAAAGATACCCCTGGGAATGGACAGCTGCACGGCAGAGCTACACCAAGGAATGAACACTGCACATCAGAGCTACACCAGGGAATGGACACTGCACAGTAGAGCCACCTCAGGGAATTGACACTGCACAGCAGAACTACACCAGGGAATGAACACTGCAAAGCAGAGCTACACCAGGGAACGGACGCTACAGAGCAAAGATACTCCTGGGAATGGACACTGCACGGCAGAGCTACACCAGGGAATGAACACTGCACAGCAGAGCTACACCAGGGAATGGACACTGCACAGTAGAGCCACCTCGGGGAATTGACACTGCACAGCAGAGCTACACCAGGGAACGGACACTGCACAGTAGAGCTACCACTGGGAATGGACACTGCACAGCAGAGATACACCAGGGAACGGACACTGCACAGCAGAGCTACACCAGGGAACAGACACTGCACAGTAGAGCTACACCAGGGAATGGACACTGCACAGTAGAGCTACACATGGGAATGGACACTGCACAGTAGAGATACACCAGGGAACGGACATTGCACAGCAGAGCTACACCAGAGAAGGACACTGCAGGGCAGAGCTACACATGGAAATGGACACTGCACAGCAGAGCTCCCCCAGAGAAGGACACTGCAGAGCAAAGCTACACATGGCAATGGACACTGCACGGCAGAGCTACCCCAGGGAAAAGACACTGCACAGCAGAGCTACACCAGAGAAGGACACTGCAGGGCAGAGCTACACATGAAAATAGACACTGCACGTCAAAGCCACACATGGGAATGGACACTGCACGGCAGAGCTACCCCAGGGAATGGACAATGCACGGCAGAGCTACACCAGGGAACGGACACTGCACAGCAGAGCTACGCCAGGGAATGGACACTGCACAGCAAAGCTACCCCAGAGAAGGACACTGCACGGCAGTGCTACACATGGGAATGGACACTACACGGCAGAGCTACCCCAGGTAATGGACATTGCACGGCAGAGCTACACCAGGGAACGGACACTGCACAGCAGAGCTACCTCAGAGAAGGACACTGCACAGCCGACCTACCCCAGGGAACGGACACCGCACAGCAGAGCTACACCAGGGAATGGACACTGCACTGCGGAGCTACACCAGGGAATGGACACTGCAGAACAGAGCTTCCCCAGGGAATGGACACTGCACAGCAGAGCTACACCAGGGAACGGACACTGCACAGCAGAGCTACTTCAGAGAAGGACACTGCACAGCCGACCTACCCCAGGGAACGGACACCGCACAGCAGAGCTACACCAGGGAATGGACACAGCACTGCGGAGCTACACCAGGGAACGGGCACTGCAGAACAGAGCTTCCCCAGGGAACAGACACTTCACAGCAGAGCTACACTAGGGAATGAACACGGCAGAGCTATACATGGGAATGGACACTGCACAGCAGAGCTACCCTTGGGAAAGGACACTGCACGGCAGAGCTACACATGGGAATGGACACTGCACAGCAGAGCTACCCCAGGGAATGGACACTGCAAAGCAGAGCTACCCCAGGGAATGGACACTGCACGGCAGAGCTACACATGGGAATGGACACTGCACGGCAGAGCTACACATGGGAATGGATACTGCACAGCAGAGCTACCCATGGGAATGGACACTGCACGGCAGAGCTACACATGGGAATGGACACTGCACAGCAGAGCTACCCCAGGGAATGGACATTGCACGGCAGAGCTACCAAAGAACTAGCCCTGAGAATGGACATTGCACGGCAGAGCTACACCAGGGAATTGACACTGCACAGCCGAGCTACATCAGGGAATGAACTCTGCACAGCAGAGCTACACCAGGGAATGAACACTGCACAGCAGAGCTACACCAGGGAATGGACACTGCACAGTAGAGCCACCTCAGGGAATTGACACTGCACAGCAGAGCTACACCAGGGAACGGACACTGCACTGTAGAGCTACCCCTGGGAATGGACACTGCACAGCAGAGCTACCCATGGGAATGGACACTGCACGGCAGAGCTACACATGGGAATGGACACTGCACGGCAGAGCTACACATAGGAATGGACACTGCACAGCAGAGCTATCCCAGGGAATGGACACTGCACGGCAGAGCTACACATGGGAATGGACACTGCAAGGCAGATCTACACATGGGAATGGACACTGCACGGCAGAGCTACACATGGGAATGGACACTGCACGGCAGCGCTACACATGGGAATGGACACTGCACAGCAGAGCTACACATGGGAATGGACACTGCACGGCAGAGCTACACATGGGAATGGACACTGCACGGCAGAGCTACACATGGGAATGGCCACTGCACGGCGGCGCTACCCCAGGGAATGGACATTTCATGCCAGAGCTATACCAGGGAAAAGGACACTGCACAGCAGAGCTACCCAAGAGAAGGACACTGCGTGGCAGAGCTACACATGGCAATGGGCACTGCATGGCAGAGCTAACCGAGGGAATGGACATTGCACGGCAGAGCTACCACAGAACTAGCCCTGGGAATGGACACTGCATGGCAGAGCTACCCCAGGGAATGGACATTGCACGCCAGAGCTACCACAGAACTAGCCCTGGGAGTGGACATTGCACATCAGAGCTACACCAGGGAATGGACACTGCACAGCCGAGCTACACCAGGGAATGAACACTGCACAGCAGAGCTACACCAGGGAATGAACAGTGCACAGCAGAGCTACACCATGGAATGAACACTGCACAGCAGAGCTACACATGGGAATGGCCACTGCATGGCAGAGCTACACCAGGGAATGGACATTTCATGGCAGAGCTATACCAGGGAACGGACACTGCACACCAGAGCTACCCAAGAGAAGGACACTGCGCAGCAGAGCTACACATGGGAATGGAGAATGCATGGCAGAGCTACCCCGGGGAATTGACATTGCACGGCAGAGCTACCACAGAACTAGCCCTGGGAATGAACACTGCACAGCAGAGCTACACCAGGGAATGGACACTGCACAGTAGAGCCACCTCGGTGAATTGACACTGCACAGCAGAGCTACACCAGGGAACGGACACTGCATAGTAGAGCTACCACTGGGAATGTACACTGCACAGAAGAGATACACCAGGGAACGGAAACTGCACAGCAGAGCTACACCAGGGAACAGACACTGCACAGTAGAGCTACACCAGGGAATGGACACTGCACAGTAGAGCTACACATGGGAATGGACACTGCACAGTAGAGATACACCAGGGAACGGACATTGCACGGCAGAGCTACACCAGAGAAGGACACTGCAGGGCAGAGCTACACATGGAAATGGACACTGCACAGCAGAGCTCCCCCAGAGAAGGACACTGCAGGGCAGAGCTATACATGGCAATGGACACTGCACGGCAGAGCTAACCCAGGGAAAGGACACTGCACAGCAGAGCTACACCAGAGAAGGACACTGTAGGGCAGAGCTACACATGGAAATAGACACTGCACGGCAAACCCACACATGGGAATGGACATTGCACGGCAGAGCTACACCAGGGAACGGACACTGCACAGCAGAGCTACACTAGGGAACGGACACTGCACAGCAGAGCTACCTCAGAGAAGGACACTGCACAGCCGACCTACCCCAGGGAACGGACACCGCACAGCAGAGCTACACCAGGGAACGGACACTGCAGAACAGAGCTTACCCAGGGAATGGACACTGCACAGCATAGCTACACCAGGGAACGGACACTGCACAGCAGAACTACCTCAGAGAAGGACACTGCACAGCCGACCTACCCCAGGGAACGGACAGCGCACAGCAGAGCTACACCAGGGAATGGACACTGCACTGCGGAGCTACACCAGGGAACGGACACTGCAGAACAGAGCTTCCCCAGGGAACAGACACTGCACTGCAGAGCTACACTAGGGAATGAACACTGCAATGCAGAGCTATACATGGGAATGGACACTGCACGGCAAAGCTACCCATGGGAATGGACACTGCATGGCAGAGCTACACATGGGAATGGACACTGCACAGCAGAGTTACCCCAGGGAATGGACAGTGCAAAGCAGAGCTACCCCAGGGAATGGACACTGCACGGCAGAGCTACACATGGGAATGGACACTGCACGGCAGATCTAAACATGGGAATGGATACTGCACAGCAGAGATACCCCAGGGAATGGACACTGCACAGCAGAGCTACCCATGGGAATGGACACTGCACGGCAGAGCTACACATGGGAATGGACACTGCACAGCAGAGCTACCCCAGGGACTGGACATTGCACGGCAGAGCTACCACAGAACTAGCCCTGAGAATGGACATTGCACGGCAGAGCTACACCAGGGAATTGACACTGCACAGCCGAGCTACATCAGGAAATGAACACTGCACATCAGAGCTACACCAGGGAATGGACACTGCACAGTAGAGCCACCTCAGGGAATTGACACTGTACAGCAGAACTACACCAGGGAATGAACACTGCAAAGCAGAGCTACACCAGGGAATAGACGCTACAGAGCAAAGATACTCCTGGGAATGGACACTGCACAGCAGAGCTACACCAGGGAATGATCACTGCACAGCAGAGCTACACCAGGGAATGGACACTGCACAGTAGAGCCACCTCGGGAAATTGACACTGCACGGCAGAGCTACACCAGGGAACGGACACTGCACAGTAGAGCTACCACTGGGAATGGACACTGCACAGCAGAGATACACCAGGGAACGGACACTGCACAGCAGAGCTACACCAGGGAACAGACACTGCACAGTAGAGCTACACCAGGGAATGGACACTGCACAGTAGAGCTACACATGGGAATGGACACTGCACAGTAGAGATACACCAGGGAATGGACATTGCACGGCAGAGCTACCACTGGGAATGGACACTGCACAGCAGAGATACACCAGGGAACGGCAACTGCACAGCAGAACTACTCCAGGGAACTGACACTGCACAGTAGAGCTACACCAGGGAATGGACACTGCACAGTAGAGCTACACCAGGGAATGGACACTGCACAGTAGAGCTACACATGGGAATGGACACTGCACAGCAGAGCTACACCAGGGAACGGACACTGCACAGTAGAGCTACCACTGGGAATGGACACTGCACAGCAGAGATACACCAGGGAACGGCAACTGCACAGCAGAACTACTCCAGGGAACTGACACTGCACAGTAGAGCTACACCAGGGAATGGACACTGCACAGTAGAGCTACACATGGGAATGGACACTGCACAGTAGAGATACACCAGGGAACGGACATTGCACGGCAGAGCTACACCAGAGAAGGACACTGCAGGGCAGAGCTACACATGGAAATGGACACTGCAGAGCAGAGCTCCCCCAGAGAAGGACACTGCAGGGCAGAGCTACACATGGAAATGTACACTGCACGGCAGAGCTACCCCAGGGAAAGGACACTGCACAGCAGAGCTACACCAGAGAAGGACACTGCAGGGCAGAGCTACACATGGAAATAGACACTGCACGGCACAGCCACACATGGGAATGGACACTGCACGGCAGAGCTACCCCAGGGAATGGACAATGCACGGCAGAGCTACACCAGGGAAGAGACACCACACAGCAGAGCTACGCCAGGGAATGGACATTGCACAGCAAATCTACCCCAGAGAAGGACACTGCACTGCAGTGCTACACATGGGAATGGACATTGCACGGCAGAGCTACCCCAGGGAATGGACATTGCAAGGCAGAGCTACACCAGGGAACGGACACTGCACAGCAGAGCTACACCAGGGAACGGACACTGCACAGCAGAGCTACCTCGGAGAAGGACACTGCACAGCCGACCTACCCCAGGGAACGGACACCGCACAGCAGAGTTACACCAGGGAATGACACTGCACTGCGGAGCTACACCAGGGAACGGACACTGCAGAACAGAGCTTCCCCAGGGAATGGACACTGCACAGCAGAGCTACACCAGGGAACGGACACTGCACAGCAGAGCTACCTCAGAGAAGGACACTGCACAGCCGACCTACCCCAGGGAAGGGACACCGCACAGCAGAGCTACACTAGGGAACGGACACTGCAGAACAGAGCTTCCCCAGGGAACAGACACAGCACAGCAGAGCTACACTAGGGAATGAACACTGCACGGCAGAGCTATACATGGGAATGGACACTGCACGGCAGAGCTACCCATGGGAATGGACACTGCATGGCAGAGCTACACATGGGAATGGACACTGCACAGCAGTGCTACCCCAGGGAATGGACACTGCAAAGCAGAGCTACCCCAGGGAATGGACACTGCACGGCAGAGCTACACATGGGAATGGACACTGCAAGGCAGAGCTACACATGGGAATGGATACTGCAGAGCTACCCCAGGGAATGGACACTGCACAGCAGAGCTACCCATGGGAATGGACACTGCACGGCAGAGCTACACATGGGAATGGACACTGCACGTCAGAGCTACACATAGGAATGGACACTGCACAGCAGAGCTACCCCAGGGAATGGACACTGCACGGCAGAGCTACACATGGGAATGGACACTGCAAGGCAGATCTACACATGGGAATGGACACTGCACGGCAGAGCTACACATGGGAATGGACACTGCACGGCCGCGCTACACATGGGAATGGACACTGCACAGCAGAGCTACACATGGGAATGGACACTGCACGGCAGAGCTACACATGGGAATGGACACTGCATGGCAGAGCTACATATGGGAATGTCCACTGCACGGAAGAGCTACCCCAGGGAATGGACATTTCATGCCAGAG
This sequence comes from Lissotriton helveticus, assembly GCF_964261635.1. Lineage (NCBI taxonomy): Eukaryota > Metazoa > Chordata > Amphibia > Caudata > Salamandridae > Lissotriton > Lissotriton helveticus. Next base: position 6,763,099 of record NC_136072.1, read on the forward strand.
CTATATCAGGGAAAAGGACACTGCACAGCAGAGCTACCCAAGAGAAGGACACTGCGTGGCAGAGCTACACATGGCAATGGGCACTGCATGGCAGAGCTAACCGAGGGAATGGACATTGCACGGCAGAGCTACCACAGAACTAGCCCTGGGAATGGACACTGCATGGCAGAGCTACCCCAGGGAATAGACATTGCACGCCAGAGCTACCACAGAACTAGCCCTGGGAGTGGACATTGCACGTCAGAGCTACACCAGGGAATGGACACTGCACAGCCGAGCTACACCAGGGAATGAACACTGCACAGTAGAGCTACACCAGGGAATGAACAGTGCACAGAAGAGCTACACCATGGAATGAACACTGCACAGCAGGGCTACACATGGGAATGGCCACTGCATGGCAGAGCTACACCAGGGAATGGACATTTCATGGCAGAGCTATACCAGGGAACGGACATTGCACACCAGAGCTACCCAAGAGAAGGACACTGCGCAGCAGAGCTACACATGGGAATGGACAATGCATGGCAGAGCTACCCCGGGGAATGGACATTGCACGGCAGAGCTACCACAGAACTAGCCCTGGGAATGAACACTGCACAGCAGAGCTACACCAGGGAATGGACACTGCACAGTAGAGCCACCTCGGTGAATTGACACTGCACAGCAGAGCTACACCAGGGAACGGACACTGCACAGAAGAGATACACCAGGGAACGGAGACTGCACAGCAGAGCTACACCAGGGAACATACACTGCACAGTAGAGCTACACCAGGGAATGGACACTGCACAGTAGAGCTACACATGGGAATGGACACTGCACAGTAGAGATACACCAGGGAACGGACATTGCACGGCAGAGCTACACCAGAGAAGGACACTGCAGGGCAGAGCTACACATGGAAATGGACACTGCACAGCAGAGCTCCCCCAGAGAAGGACACTGCAGGGCAGAGCTATACATGGCAATGGACACTGCACGGCAGAGCTACCCCAGGGAAAGGACACTGCACAGCAGAGCTACACCAGAGAAGGACACTGTAGGGCAGAGCTACACATGGAAATAGACACTGCACGGCAAAGCCACACATGGGAATGGACACTGCACGGCAGAGCTACCCCAGGGAATGGACAATGCACGGCAGAGCTACACCAGGGAACGGACACTGCACAGCAGAGCTACGCCAGGGAATGGACACTGCACAGCAAAGCTACCCCAGAGAAGGACACTGCACGGCAGTGCTACACATGGGAATGGACACTGCACGGCAGAGCTACCCCAGGGAATGGACATTGCACGGCAGAGCTACACCAGGGAACGGACACTGCACAGCAGAGCTACACCAGGGAACGGACACTGCACAGCAGAGCTACCTCAGAGAAGGACACTGCACAGCCGACCTACCCCAGGGAACGGACACCGCACAGCAGAGCTACACCAGGGAACGGACACTGCGGAACAGAGCTTCCCCAGGGAATGGACACTGCACAGCAGAGCTACACCAGGGAACGGACACTGCACAGCAGAACTACCTCAGAGAAGGACACTGCACAGCCGACCTACCTCAGGGAACGGACACCGCACAGCAGAGCCACACCAGGGAATGGACACTGCACTGCGGAGCTACACCAGGGAACGGACACTGCAGAACAGAGCTTCCCCAGGGAACAGACACTGCACTGCAGAGCTACACTAGGGAATGAACACTGCAATGCAGAGCTATACATGGGAACGGACACTGCACGGCAAAGCTACCTATGGGAATGGACACTGCATGGCAGAGCTACACATGGGAAAGGACACTGCACAGCAGAGTTACCCCAGGGAATGGACACTGCAAAGCAGAGCTACCCCAGGGAATGGACACTCCACGGCAGAGCTACACATGGGAATGGACACTGCACGGCAGAGCTACACATGGGAATGGATACTGCACAGCAGAGCTACCCCAGGGAATGGACACTGCACAGCAGAGCTACCCATGGGAATGGACACTGCATGGCAGAGCTACTCATGGGAATGGACACTGCACAGCAGAGCTACCCCAGGGAATGGACATTGCACGGCAGAGCTACCACAGAACTAGCCCTGAGAATGGACATTGCACGGCAGAGCTACACCAGGGAATTGACACTTCACAGCCGAGCTACATCAGGAAATGAACTCTGCACAGCAGAGATACACCAGGGAATGAACACTGCACAGCAGAGCTACACCAGGGAATGAACACTGCACAGCAGAGCTACACCAGGGAACAGACACTACAGAGCAAAGATACCCCTGGGAATGGACAGCTGCACGGCAGAGCTACACCAAGGAATGAACACTGCACATCAGAGCTACACCAGGGAATGGACACTGCACAGTAGAGCCACCTCAGGGAATTGACACTGCACAGCAGAACTACACCAGGGAATGAACACTGCAAAGCAGAGCTACACCAGGGAACGGACGCTACAGAGCAAAGATACTCCTGGGAATGGACACTGCACGGCAGAGCTACACCAGGGAATGAACACTGCACAGCAGAGCTACACCAGGGAATGGACACTGCACAGTAGAGCCACCTCGGGGAATTGACACTGCACAGCAGAGCTACACCAGGGAACGGACACTGCACAGTAGAGCTACCACTGGGAATGGACACTGCACAGCAGAGATACACCAGGGAACGGACACTGCACAGCAGAGCTACACCAGGGAACAGACACTGCACAGTAGAGCTACACCAGGGAATGGACACTGCACAGTAGAGCTACACATGGGAATGGACACTGCACAGTAGAGATACACCAGGGAACGGACATTGCACAGCAGAGCTACACCAGAGAAGGACACTGCAGGGCAGAGCTACACATGGAAATGGACACTGCACAGCAGAGCTCCCCCAGAGAAGGACACTGCAGAGCAAAGCTACACATGGCAATGGACACTGCACGGCAGAGCTACCCCAGGGAAAAGACACTGCACAGCAGAGCTACACCAGAGAAGGACACTGCAGGGCAGAGCTACACATGAAAATAGACACTGCACGTCAAAGCCACACATGGGAATGGACACTGCACGGCAGAGCTACCCCAGGGAATGGACAATGCACGGCAGAGCTACACCAGGGAACGGACACTGCACAGCAGAGCTACGCCAGGGAATGGACACTGCACAGCAAAGCTACCCCAGAGAAGGACACTGCACGGCAGTGCTACACATGGGAATGGACACTACACGGCAGAGCTACCCCAGGTAATGGACATTGCACGGCAGAGCTACACCAGGGAACGGACACTGCACAGCAGAGCTACCTCAGAGAAGGACACTGCACAGCCGACCTACCCCAGGGAACGGACACCGCACAGCAGAGCTACACCAGGGAATGGACACTGCACTGCGGAGCTACACCAGGGAATGGACACTGCAGAACAGAGCTTCCCCAGGGAATGGACACTGCACAGCAGAGCTACACCAGGGAACGGACACTGCACAGCAGAGCTACTTCAGAGAAGGACACTGCACAGCCGACCTACCCCAGGGAACGGACACCGCACAGCAGAGCTACACCAGGGAATGGACACAGCACTGCGGAGCTACACCAGGGAACGGGCACTGCAGAACAGAGCTTCCCCAGGGAACAGACACTTCACAGCAGAGCTACACTAGGGAATGAACACGGCAGAGCTATACATGGGAATGGACACTGCACAGCAGAGCTACCCTTGGGAAAGGACACTGCACGGCAGAGCTACACATGGGAATGGACACTGCACAGCAGAGCTACCCCAGGGAATGGACACTGCAAAGCAGAGCTACCCCAGGGAATGGACACTGCACGGCAGAGCTACACATGGGAATGGACACTGCACGGCAGAGCTACACATGGGAATGGATACTGCACAGCAGAGCTACCCATGGGAATGGACACTGCACGGCAGAGCTACACATGGGAATGGACACTGCACAGCAGAGCTACCCCAGGGAATGGACATTGCACGGCAGAGCTACCAAAGAACTAGCCCTGAGAATGGACATTGCACGGCAGAGCTACACCAGGGAATTGACACTGCACAGCCGAGCTACATCAGGGAATGAACTCTGCACAGCAGAGCTACACCAGGGAATGAACACTGCACAGCAGAGCTACACCAGGGAATGGACACTGCACAGTAGAGCCACCTCAGGGAATTGACACTGCACAGCAGAGCTACACCAGGGAACGGACACTGCACTGTAGAGCTACCCCTGGGAATGGACACTGCACAGCAGAGATACACCAGGGAACGGACACTGCACAGCAGAGCTACACCAGGGAACAGACACTGCACAGTAGAGCTACACCAGGGAATGGACACTGTACAGTAGATCTACACATGGGAATGGACACTGCACAGCAGAGATACACCAGGGAACGGACACTGCACAGCAGAGCTACACCAGAGAAGGACACTGCAGGGCAGAGTTACACATGGAAATGGACACTGCACGGCAGAGCTACCCCTGGGAAAGGACACTGCACAGCAGAGCTACACCAGAGAAGGACACTGCAGGGAAGAGCTACACATGGAAATAGACACTGCACGGCAAAGCCACACATGGGAATGGGCACTGCACGGCAGAGCTACCCCAGGGAATGGACAATGCACGGCAGAGCTACACCAGGGAATGGACACTGCACAGCAGAGCTTCGCCAGGGAATGGACACTGCACAGCAAAGCTACACATGGGAATGGACACTGCAAGGCAGAGCTACACATGGGAATGGATACTGCAGAGCTACCTCAGGGAATGGACACTGCACAGCAGAGCTACCCATGGGAATGGACACTGCACGGCAGAGCTACACATGGGAATGGACACTGCACGGCAGAGCTACACATAGGAATGGACACTGCACAGCAGAGCTATCCCAGGGAATGGACACTGCACGGCAGAGCTACACATGGGAATGGACACTGCAAGGCAGATCTACACATGGGAATGGACACTGCACGGCAGAGCTACACATGGGAATGGACACTGCACGGCAGCGCTACACATGGGAATGGACACTGCACAGCAGAGCTACACATGGGAATGGACACTGCACGGCAGAGCTACACATGGGAATGGACACTGCACGACAGAGCTACACATGGGAATGGCCACTGCACGGCGGCGCTACCCCAGGGAATGGACATTTCATGCCAGAGCTATACCAGGGAAAAGGACACTGCACAGCAGAGCTACCCAAGAGAAGGACACTGCGTGGCAGAGCTACACATGGCAATGGGCACTGCATGGCAGAGCTAACCGAGGGAATGGACATTGCACGGCAGAGCTACCACAGAACTAGCCCTGGGAATGGACACTGCATGGCAGAGCTACCCCAGGGAATGGACATTGCACGCCAGAGCTACCACAGAACTAACCCTGGGAGTGGACATTGCACGTCAGAGCTACACCAGGGAATGGACACTGCACAGCCGAGCTACACCTGGGAATGAACACTGCACAGCAGAGCTACACCAGGGAATGAACAGTGCACAGCAGAGCTACACCATGGAATGAACACTGCACAGCAGAGCTACACATGGGAATGGCCACTGCATGGCAGAGCTACACCAGGGAATGGACATTTCATGGCAGAGCTATACCAGGGAACGGACACTGCACACCAGAGCTACCCAAGAGAAGGACACTGCGCAGCAGAGCTACACATGGGAATGGAGAATGCATGGCAGAGCTACCCCGGGGAATTGACATTGCACGGCAGAGCTACCACAGAACTAGCCCTGGGAATGAACACTGCACAGCAGAGCTACACCAGGGAATGGACACTGCACAGTAGAGCCACCTCGGTGAATTGACACTGCACAGCAGAGCTACACCAGGGAACGGACACTGCATAGTAGAGCTACCACTGGGAATGGACACTGCACAGAAGAGATACACCAGGGAACGGAGACTGCACAGCAGAGCTACACCAGGGAACAGACACTGCACAGTAGAGCTACACCAGGGAATGGACACTGCACAGTAGAGCTACACATGGGAATGGACACTGCACAGTAGAGATACACCAGGGAACGGACATTGCACGGCAGAGCTACACCAGAGAAGGACACTGCAGGGCAGAGCTACACATGGAAATGGACACTGCACAGCAGAGCTCCCCCAGAGAAGGACACTGCAGGGCAGAGCTATACATGGCAATGGACACTGCACGGCAGAGCTACCCCAGGGAAAGGACACTGCACAGCAGAGCTACACCAGAGAAGGACACTGTAGGGCAGAGCTACACATGGAAATAGACACTGCACGGCAAACCCACACATGGGAATGGACATTGCACGGCAGAGCTACACCAGGGAACGGACACTGCACAGCAGAGCTACACTAGGGAACGGACACTGCACAGCAGAGCTAGCTCAGAGAAGGACACTGCACAGCCGACCTACCCCAGGGAACGGACACCGCACAGCAGAGCTACACCAGTGAACGGACATTGCAGAACAGAGCTTACCCAGGGAATGGACACTGCACAGCATAGCTACACCAGGGAACGGACACTGTACAGCAGAACTACCTCAGAGAAGGACACTGCACAGCCGACCTACCCCAGGGAACGGACACCGCACAGCAGAGCTACACCAGGGAATGGACACTGCACTGCGGAGCTACACCAGGGAACGGACACTGCAGAACAGAGCTTCCCCAGGGAACAGACACTGCACTGCAGAGCTACACTAGGGAATGAACACTGCAATGCAGAGCTATACATGGGAATGGACACTGCACGGCAAAGCTACCCATGGGAATGGACACTGCATGGCAGAGCTACACATGGGAATGGACACTGCACAGCAGAGTTACCCCAGGGAATGGACAGTGCAAAGCAGAGCTACCCCAGGGAATGGACACTGCACGGCAGAGCTACACATGGGAATGGACACTGCACGGCAGAGCTAAACATGGGAATGGATACTGCACAGCAGAGCTACCCCAGGGAATGGACACTGCACAGCAGAGCTACCCATGGGAATGGACACTGCACGGCAGAGCTACACATGGGAATGGACACTGCACAGCAGAGCTACCCCAGGGACTGGACATTGCACGGCAGAGCTACCACAGAACTAGCCCTGAGAATGGACATTGCACGGCAGAGCTACACCAGGGAATTGACACTGCACAGCCGAGCTACATCAGGAAATGAACTCTGCACAGCATAGCTACACCAGGGAATGAACACCGCACAGCAGAGCTACACCAGGGAATGAACACTGCACAGCAGAGCTACACCAGGGAACAGACATTACAGAACAAAGATACCCCTGGGAATGGACAGCTGCACGGCAGAGCTACACCAAGGAATGAACACTGCACATCAGAGCTACACCAGGGAATGGACACTGCACAGTAGAGCCACCTCAGGGAATTGACACTGCACAGCAGAACTACACCAGGGAATGAACACTGCAAAGCAGAGCTACACCAGGGAATAGACGCTACAGAGCAAAGATACTCCTGGGAATGGACACTGCACGGCAGAGCTACACCAGGGAATGATCACTGCACAGCAGAGCTACACCAGGGAATGGACACTGCACAGTAGAGCCACCTCGGGGAATTGACACTGCACGGCAGAGCTACACCAGGGAACGGACACTGCACAGTAGAGCTACCACTGGGAATGGACACTGCACAGCAGAGATACACCAGGGAACGGACACTGCACAGCAGAGCTACACCAGGGAACAGACACTGCACAGTAGAGCTACACCAGGGAATGGACACTGCACAGTAGAGCTACACATGGGAATGGACACTGTACAGTAGAGATACACCAGGGAATGGACATTGCACGGCAGAGCTACACCAGAGAAGGACACTGCAGGGCAGAGCTTCACATGGAAATGGACACTGCACAGCAGAGCTCCCCCAGAGAAGGACACTGCAGAGCAAAGCTACACATGGCAATGGACACTGCACGGCAGAGCTACCCCAGGGAAAAGACACTGCACAGCAGAGCTACACCAGAGAAGGACACTGCAGGGCAGAGCTACACATGAAAATAGACACTGCACGGCAAAGCCACACATGGGAATGGACACTGCACGGCAGAGCTACCCCAGGGAATGGACAATGCACGGCAGAGCTACACCAGGGAACTGACACTGCACAGCAGAGCTTCGCCAGGGAATGGACACTGCACAGCAAAGCTACCCCAGAGAAGGACACTGGACGGCAAAGCCACACATAGGAATGGACACTGCACGGCAGAGCTACCCCAGGGAATGGACAATGCATGGCAGAGCTACTCCAGGGAATGGACACTGCACAGCAAAGCTACCCCAGAGAAGGACACTGCACGGCAGTGCTACACATGGGAATGAACACTGCACGGCAGATCTACCCCAGGGAATGGACATTGCACGGCAGAGCTACACCAGGGAACGGACACTGCACAGCAGAGCTACACCAGGGAACGGACACTGCACAGCAGAGCTACCTCAGAGAAGGACACTGCACAGCCGACCTACCCCACGGAACAGACACCGCACAGCAGAGCTACACCAGGGAATGGACACTGCACTGCGGATCTACACCAGGGAACGGACACTGCAGAACAGAGCTTGCCCAGGGAACAGACACTGCACAGCAGAGCTACACTAGGGAATGAACACTGCACGGCAGAGCTATACATGGGAATGGACACTGCACGGCAGAGTTACCCATGGGAATGGACACTGCACGGCAGAGCTACACATGTGATTGGACACTGCACAGCAGAGCTACCCCAGGGAATGGACACTGCAAAGCAGAGCTACCCCATGGAATGGATACTGCACGGCAGAGCTACACATGGGAATGGACACTGCACGGCAGAGCTACACATGGAATGGATACTGCACAGCAGAGCTACCCCAGGGAATGGACACTGCACGGCAGAGCTACACTTGGGAATGGACACTGCACGGCAGAGCTACACATGGTAATGGACACTGCAGGGCAGAGCTACACATGGGAATGGACACTGCACGGCAGAGCTACACATGGGAATGGACACTGCACAGCAGAGCAACCCCAGGGAATGGACACTGCAAAGCAGAGCTACCCCTGGGAATGGACACTGCACGGCAGAGCTACATATTGGAATGGACACTGCACGGCAGAGCTACACATGGGATTAGACACTGCACAGCAGAGCTACCCGAGGGAATGGACACTGCACAGCAGACCTACCCCAGGGAATGGACACTGCACGGCAGAGCTACACATAGGAATGGACACTGCACGGCAGAGCTACACATGGGAATGGCCACTGCACATCAGAGCTACTCCAGGGAATTGACATTTCATGGCAGAGCAATACCAGGGAACGGACACTGCAGAGCAGAGCTACAAATGGGAACGACACTGCGCGGCAGAGCTACCCCAGGGAACTGACATTGCACGGCAGAGCTACCACAGAACTAGCCCTGGGAATGGACACTGCATGGCAGAGCTACCCCAAGGAATGAACATTGCACGGCAGAGCTACCACGGAACTAGCCCTGGGAATGGACATTGCATGGCAGAGCTACACCATGGAATGGACACTGCACAGCCGAGCTACACCAGGGAATGAACACTGCACAGCAGAGCTACACCAGGGAATGAACACTGTACAGCAGAGCTACACCAGGGAATGAACACTGCACAGCCGAGCCCCACCAGAGAATGGCCACTGCACGGCAGAGCTACCCCAGGGAATGGACATTTCATGGCAGAGCTATACCAGGGAACGGACACTGCACAGCAGAGCTACCCAAGAGAAGGACACTGCGCAGCAGAGCTACACAATGGAATGGACAATGCATGGCAGAGCTACCCCAGGGAATGGACACTGCACGGCAGAGCTACCACAGGGAATGGACACTGCATGGCAGAGCTACACCAGGGAATGGACTCTGCACAGCAGATCTGCCCCAGGGAATGTACACTGTGTGGCAGAGCTCCACAGGGAATGTACACTGCGTGGCAGAGCTACACATGGGAACGGACACTGCACAGCAGGGCAACCCCTGGGAATGTACACTAAACAGCAGAGCTACCCCTGGGAATGTACACTGCACAGCAGGGCAACCCCTGGGAATGTACACTGTACGGCAGACCTCCCCAGAGAATGTACACTGCGTGGCAGAGCCACCCAAGGAAGCTGTGCTTTAATTTGTACTTGTAGAGTCGGACACTCAAGTGCTGATGATGATGCTATCTACCTAACCAGACTAAGCTGAGACTATATACACACTAGCCTGTGAACGTGTGGTTGAGGGTCTCTGAGACAAAAGTTCTGAGATTACTTTGGTGCTGAGACTTTTGAGGTTCCTTCCCCCTCCTTTCTGATAGACAACCTGCTCCTCTGCTTCTCCCTCCCTCCTCTTTGATCTTAACTTCAATTTGCACCTTCAGAGTCTCTCTCCTGGAGCTCAAGAATGCAGCTCCTCTGATACCAGACTTACTTTTATCCTCACTGTCGCTTCCATTAGTTATTTCTGGCTAATTTTAGGACACCACCAGGGACTTCTTGCTGCCTTCCTAACCTCCATCCACCCCAACCTTCTGGGCAACTCTCAGCTCACTTGGAACAAAAAAGAAGGAATCTGACGATGAGGACCAGTAGTGGCTCAATGGCTTCTGGCCATCTGTCTGCACTTCCTGCTTGGCTAACGTCATTTCCTCTCTCTTGTTCTCCAGTGAGGCAAAGTGACATCACATTTAAGTGCACAATTCAGTAACAGACCTGAATGATAGTGTCTTCAATAATTCATCTTTTTCACATTTCTAAACAGCAGCATGTTTTCTATTTTTAAAAAGACAGATCTTCACAATGGTTAATGCAAGACCTATTCCAAAAATGATTCTACACCAAAGACACATCACTGTACTTTGCCATATATTCAGCACTTACTTTTGGGAGCATGCTGTAGAAATGCTGCACGATCACCTGATAGGATTTCCCACTCATGGCAAAATAGAATTCACTCGCTGCATGTTTGGGGGTGGGTTTCTGGTCCATCATAAGGAATATGTCCTGTTAACAAAGCAAGAGGTAATTTCAAATAATATATTAATATCAGGTCCAACTATAAATTACCTTCACTCAGGCATTATATAGTCAAGAAGGGTTCTCTCACCTCACTCATGACATCATTCTCTCTCCGAGGTGCTTGTGTGGGAACTGCACATGCCTCAAACACACATCACTGTGATAAAAACAGCGGCACTTGCGTCAATGCAATGACTACGGGTTTATTTAATAAAGCTTGTATCATACAGAGGGCCCACTGCAGAATTCATTCTGCACCTAAATCTGTTTCAATACCATTATTTAGGATTGATCGACAGACTTAGAGGATGTTTATCAAATAGGCGCGCAGTGCAGAAAGCCGCCTTGCTGCGCTACATGACAGGGGAAGGGTGGGATTGCACTGTATCCAACATTATACGGTGCATTACTGTCCCTTTCCCCTGCCTGGTGCCCAATGCGCTGCTGACCCCCAACACAGGCACCCACTAGCGTCATGGTGCAAGGGTGCCTGCATTGTAAGCTGGATGGTTCCGTGCCAGAAGGGGCACCTTCCTGCACAAAAACAACCCTCTGAGGTATTTACCTCTTTCTATGCGTGCTACAGAATATAGCACACTAAGAATTAGGAACCAAGGAAGGGAAATACAGTTATTTCTCCTGGATATGTCTCACCTGGTTAAGAGTAGCAGTTGTTTTGCACATTTACAGGTCCAACACTTATGGCAAATCTGGGAATGCACCAACACCGATGGTTGTTGCATGGGAGCACAGAGGCACCACCCATGGAGTGCCTCCCTGTTGCAGTGGGGGAACATCCTTTACGACGCGGATGTTACCCCACAGTACCGCTACAACGCGTATTTTAGAATGCAAGTCATAACCACGTCTTGCGCTGGAGGGCGCTAAAGGACAAGGAATAGTAGATTTACTATTCCAACACCTTCCCTACTGTACGTAGGCTGGTGTTGGAATAGTTAATTAAACTATTCCTAAGTACGCACGCCTACAGCGCAAGTCGTGGTAACGACTTGCGTTGTAAAATACGCGTTGTAACGGTACGCGTAGTAATACCACGCGTCGTAACAACGTACATCCGTTGCAGAGTAATGCAATACAATGATTTGCACTGTGTTGTGTTTCTCCAGATTTATCAAGCCACTTAGGGCCACACAAGGTTGCCTTGCGTAGCTTGATGAATCAAACTTAGTTTTGAGTGCAAGAGTGAGACAACTGCTTGACAATTATGGCCCTGAATGTGGTAAATTACTGGGGGGCCGATTCACAGAACTAACTTAAGACAAAATCCTAAACTTACTACTTTTGGTATTCACAGAAGTTAGGATTTTGTCTTAAGTTTGTCTTAAGATAGACTTAAGTTAGGATTTTGTCTTAAGTCTGTCTTAAGTCTGTATACATTCGTTATCGGGTGGCCTGATTTACAGTTCCATGACTAGGCCCAGAATCCTTTTTCTAAAATAAGATCGGAATTGTTTTATTGTGCTCTAAAGACTGCATATATAGGCACTCAGATTGAATGTATACTAAAACAGTCCTCAGACCCTCTTTTGTAACTGTTGTGCAGCCGCTGTGTTTAATTTACAAAGCTGTTCCTGTTTTGCCAAACGCCTCCTGTCTTGTCGGGAGTGCAGCATACAGAAACGGATCTGAGGACTGACTCAAAGTACAATCCTTGTGAATGTCTTTTTACACATTTCGTGAAGCATCGAAAAACAATTCTCAGATCCTGTTTCGGGAGTGGAATGTGGGCTTTGCCCTGAGGGCATAAATAACTACCACCTGATGACAAATGTAGGTGGGACCAGATCTTGTGTGGACACAATGAGGGCCAGTGGGTGACGTGTCCAGATATCCGGCATGGGGAGCACATGATCACTACATGTGTAGTGTAGGCTGTGTCCTGATTGGCTGAGTGTTCCTAACTTCATATGACTTCTCAATTTATGGCGGTTTGGGAATACTCACCCCCTATGGCTGTGTGTGTTTTATTGGGGCGAGTCTCCCAGGAGCACTGTGGAGTCGCTGACGATCAGTGGGACTAATCTGAGTTTTTCCTGTTCACACATTTGTCCTGCTGGTTACGTGCCACCCCAGCTGTGATCTGTCCATCAGTAGCCTCAGGCCTAGGGCACAGGGCAAGCCCTAAGTTGGCAGGGTATGCCCAGACGTGGTTCCCTTGCTCACTTTGCCACTGGATTCAAGATAGCCTGGCTGATGAGGATTATGAATCCGAAACCGGTCCCAGGATGCTTGTTTCCGGTCCAGGGAAGACATGGCTTGGCAGTTCGAGCTGGACTGTTGCCATGAGGCACAGGGTCAGACTGATTTGCATATAGCCATGTCTGAACTGGGGTGGCGGAGTGAGCTAAAGAATGGAGATGGATTAAACCCAGATCAGTTGAATGGGGGTGAGTGTTGGATTTGCTCAAACGCTCCGTCCATCATCCCCTTTTGCATCACAGGGCATGCCTCACCATGTATGTTTTACTCTGGGTTTATGGAGAGGTCATATCGGGGGATTTCGATGACAGTGATCCCATTTAGTTTTTATACATACACGAATCATTGTGTACATCAACATCAATATTAAAACTCCTGCTGTCAGTAGTTCAGTGACCACAGTTATATTCTGAGTAGCCTGGTATTTGCCTTGCCCTGTCACCTTGCTAAGTGTGCCGACAATTTTTTTTTCTATTCTAATTACAGAAGAGTGCTAAACAGGTGCCCAAATGTGCAAGACTACACTGACTTTTCCAGTGTGAATGGATCAGAGTGATGGTTATGTCAAATTAAACTGACATATTTGAGGCTTCAGCAACACAACATGGGACTAAATCTTATGTGGAGCTAAAAAATGCGGCGGTAAGCAAAAGATATTGTGGAGGAAACGGAATCCTATTGTTCTACCCACTGGATCTGCTCTGCTATTTCTCAGAATGCAGAGCATGGCTATGATAAGGTCCTTATGGTAACATCTCTGAGATAGTCTACTTTTTGGCCACTGTACATCAATATGTGGTTGACCATTAATCCATCGAGGTGGCTGTTTACTCACAGAAAGCTTTAGTTCTTCCCACTCCTACTTGGCTTTATAACTTAAACTGTCTACATCAGCAGCTAAGAGCTTGAAAATAAGAGTAGAACATTGGAATGTTGAGAGCTCCATTGAAGACAATGGAGTGGCTCCGGGATTACAATATAGCCTTATAGCCCGCCGTAGAGGGCTATACCGGCTATTAAAGGCCCTCTCCAGCGTTAAAGGCCCTGAGCCGAAGGCTAGGGCCTTTAACAAGGGAGAGGGACTTTATTAGCGTTATAGCCCATCTACGAAGGGCTATAAGGCTATTAGAACATTCTGCCACTAGAGGGCAGAATGTTCTAACAAAAAAAACAAAGCCTTTTGGGAGCGTGAGGGGACTGGAATCCCCTCAGGCTCCCTGAAGCCTTTGTTCACAGCCAGAGCTGTGAACAAAGACACATTGGAATGTTGGAGCTCCGGGATAATACCAGCCATTATAAGCCCGGAGCACTCCATTGAATTCAATGGAGCTCCCAACATTCCAATGTTCTAATATTGGTATAGGCTTGGAGCTCCAGCTTTCCAATGTTTGTCTTCAAGCTTCTCCCTTTTTATTTTAGAACATTCTCAGTAGGTGGAATGTTCTAATAGCATATAGCTCTTGTGCCTCGGCCATACTGGTCATTAAAGGCCCTCTCCCTCGGTATAAGCTTTGCATGTGATGTGGGCCTATAAGCGGGGTTCAGGGCCTTTAACAACCGGTATAGATCTCGGCAGCAGGCTATAAGGTTAAATTGTTACATGATAGAAAACTTAATTATATCTCTTTCCAAGGGCACAGTTATGAGCGTCAATTCACAAATCATGAATTTACAGGTTTACTCTAGTAAAAACATAGGGCCCGATTCACAGAACTAACTTAAGACAAAATCCTAAACTTACTACTTTGGTATTCACAGAAATTAGGATTGTGTTTTAAGACAGACTTAAGACAGATTTAAGACAGACTTAAGACAGAATTAAGACAGACTTAAGTTAGGATTCTGCCTTAAGTCCGTCTGTTTTCAAACAAACTTAAGACAAACTTAAGACAAAATCCTAACTTCTGTGAATACCAAAAGTAGTAAGTTTAGGATTTTGTCTTAAGTTAGTTCTGTGAATCGGGCCCATTGACTCAGACATAACATTAAAAAAGTATGACATAAGTTTAGGTGTGAATGGACCATCTCAGAGGACATAGAAGTGAGAGTTCCAAGGGCAGGAACACCTTTTAAAGTTGGGTAAATCACAATCCCAGTTGGACTATTCGGCTGTTATTATTAAATATTCAAAAATGTAAAATATTGTAAAGCGTTTGCGCTACATTCTCTCATGGTAAATGTAAACCATATACATGTACATGTGTAAATAGTAAAAAAATGCAGGAAACATGGAATTCACCAAATAATTCTGAAGCTATTTGTGGAAACTGTTACTGTTAATGGCTCCTAAATTGAGTGGTAAAAGCCTTGATTAATTTCATGGTAGTCATAAACTTTATCCAAATGTCCCCAGAAAGCTAGGTGAGTACCTTTCAAACTACTGCTGGTAAATATATTAAGCTTCTATACCTGGTGAAAATAAATGAAAGCATTCACCCTCACTCAATCCAATGGGAATTTCATAATGTGTTATAAATGTGTTTGTTCTAAATTTATCTCATATTAGGAACCTTGATAGCCACCCTGGGATCCGCACAATTCCGACTTTGATATTTGTAAATGAATTAGTAATTTCAAAGAATGAAAAAATACAGCAATACCATCAATTGCCAAATCTGGTGAAATGAGAATGGACTTTGAAATGGGAAAATGCTGCTAAATTTGAGTGCAGAATTTCCAATTCCTGCAATAACGCTACATGTCTTGGGGACCTTTTAAGAATGCTTGTAATTCTGCTGTTTTCTGGCATTTTAGCTTTCCTGATATCCCCATTCTCTTTAATGCCTGATTATGTGTATAGAAATAAAACAAACTACAAATTGATCACCTACAAATATATTGAGGGGGTCAGAAACTACTCAACATGTAGCAACTGAGAGGAAGGTGGTTGGAAAGATATATCTTACTGGGGGAGAGCCCCAAAGAATATTATTAATGGAAACTAGTCTTTCTACATACTCCTGCCCCACACAATATACCCTTGTTTTACTGAGACATGTAGATAAACGCTCATGTGTTTTTCTTAAATCCCTAAAAGACCCTTATTTTGAGGCAAACATGCAAGATGGACTTTTAAGGGCAGTCCAGTTGGACCCTACACTATATGTCAAGAAGTGGAGAAAATGGTAGCCAGGTAGGTAGTCATGAAAACTGTCTTGGCGTGGTCTTCTACAGAAAGTATCATAGGAAAAAGCAATGTAGGCAATGCCTACTAACTCAAAAGGCTAATTGGCACAGAGGATTCAAACAGGTTTTGTGGTTCTACTCAGACTAGAATGAATGCTGCCTCAGGCCAAGAAGAAGCTTTGTGGATGCCTCCTAAATCCCAGTGTTGGTAGGTATGGGTACATGAACATTTGGTTAAAATAATCCTTTCTTTTCAATTGTGAACTCTGTTTCTTTCAATCTTGCATATGTTAACATATCCGGTATACAAAAGACTATAAGCAGTTAACTTATGAATGATGCAAATAGCAAACCAAAGCATGAGGAGACATTTACCTTGGTCAGGTGGCCATTGCAACCATCATCCTTTTGGGACTGAAAGGTGAGGGAGGCGGGAGTGGACCCTTCTGGCCCATTGGCTTCCACCAGGATCGCCGTGCTTCTTTCCGAGACCATCCCAGAGTGTTTGGCAACAGTAAGAGCCGTCTGGAGATTGTCACCTGTGAAGGAAGAGAAGATGGATGTTTTAAGTTTGAAAGCTTTGATTCCATCAAGATGACTTCAGGTATGTCACACTTTTGTTATCAATGTAGAAAATTAGCACCTCCGCCTTGCACAGTTTTCTCATCGGTAATTTCATTACAAATGTTGCAGTGATGTTATCATAGATGTCATACAGCTAGATGCATCAAACAAAAATCCGCTCGCAAAGGGGCAGACTCTCGGAATCTGCCCCTTTGCGACCGGTATTTTTGCATTTGGGATGCATCATCCCAAATGCAAAAATCGCAAATTGAGAAATTGCTAAATTGTGATTATTTGCATTTAAGGAATCTCAAACTGAGATCCCTTAAATGAAATGCATGAAAGTTTTAAAAATGGCGTTTGGACTAATAGGGCACGCAAGTTACCATGAAGTACAACTTCATGGTAATTTGCAAAAACTTTGAAAAATGCACTAAAGTGCATTTTTCAAAGTTTCATGTTGCGCACACACATGCCCTAAGGGCATGTGTGTGCGCAACATATGTGCACAGATCAATTTCAGGGGTGCAGCAGGGTGTCCTTTGGACACCCCTGCACCCTTGAAATCGCAATCTCAATTTGCGAATCGCTAAGTGCGATTCGCAAATTGAGATTGTCTTCCCATTCATTCCTATGGGCCTCTAGGCCCATAGGAATGAATGGAGAGGTATTCCTTAATTAGGACTCGCAATTTGCGAGTCGCAATTAAGGAATTCTAAGAAATCGCTATTTTTTTAGTGATTTCTTGATGCATTCCATTTTGCTATTCCTTAATAGCGAATCGGTATTTTTCGCTATTAAGGAATCGCAAAATGGGTTGTTGATTCACCTGGGGGATAGAATATGTCATGAGCGATGTAACATGTGGGGTAATTTGCAGTGCATGGAAGGGCGCGGTGTATAGTTACCTTAGGACATGAGTTATAGTTACTTGAGATAACTATAACTGGTGAATTTGAGTGGATTTGCACATTTAAAAAGACATGTTTTAAGTGACATTTCACCTAACTATAACATCACTTTAATCTTAATTTTTTTCTCTGAATTTGTAAGGGATTTTTTTTTACATAAAGTAATATTGTATTACCATACATGAAGCCAACCCTTTTTGCCAAAGACCACGCGTAAAGGGGTTTGGCCACATGTCCTGGCCTCTGAGCAAACAAGTTGTGTAGTCTTAAACTAGAACAACGTCCCCAGTTTGCACTCCTGGATAGTGTAGTAGTGTGATTTCTTCAAATAATTAATACTCATCCAGTCATCAGTATTTTGTAATGAAAGTCTTCATTCATTTAATTTGGAGTATTCATTTTCATTGTGTTGGACTATCACACGTTAATAATAAATTATCTATGCATTTATTAGGAATCCCAATGCATTTCGGGACAAGCCCTTCTTCAGGTAAAAGTGTCCTTTAGTCGGAAGGGTGTTCGTCGCAAATACACGTCTTCCCTGGCCTCTGAGCAGACAACTCTACACTACCCTTGGCCTTCTGCAACACTAAAATAAGAAAGTGAGTCTATTGGTATTTACTAGACGTGAGCATATCAATATATTTCACGCATATCTCTCATCTTTAAAAAAAAATAATAATAATAATTTTAATCAAATGTATTTTTAAATAATTAACAAAATGCAATGTGTATTAATATTGATTACTAAAATCTTTTTTTAATTAAGTTCTATCAGAAAAAACATGTCTGTGACGCTTTCTTTTTACATTGTATTTATTATTACATTTGGTGGGTGACAAGTGTGAAAGTAAATAGACAAAGACATCGATTGTTTTAAACATCTTTCAGCCCACACAAATGCAATCATAAAAACATTCACAAAAAGGCCTCTGTCTGTTTCATATTCCTTCAGACCGCATAAAATGCAGCCGTAGAACCAGCCTCCTGCAAATGCTGCGCTCCCAGATGAAGAACAAAAGCTCCAGCCTGGGAACTGTTAAAAAATATAGTATGTTTTTCTGGTGTCATGGATTAAATGACCCAGGAACTATTTGTTTCTTTTTCTAATGTTGCTGAGGGCACTGCACAACTCCCTGCAACACCCTATAACAATACAAAATGTTGGTGGTGCCTCTGTCACCCAAAACAAAAGTTAATAGGCATCGCTGGTCATAATGGACCTCTCCTTGAAGGAAAAGTGGATAATATTTTTCACTTTTGCCTTTGTTTGTATTTTTCTGGGTGTTCAGGTACCACTAGGGCACTCAGGGCACCAGTTGCCCAGCCAGTCCCTTAAGGTGGGACTGCTCAGATGCTCCGTCCATCTCCTCCTCCTTTTGTACCGCTTTGTTCGCCATAAGTGTGGCAGGTTATGCTCAGACGTGAGTCCCTTGCTCACTTAGCCACTGGATTCAAGCAAGCCGGGCTGAAGACGGCTGTAATGCCAGAAACCGGTCCTCGGAAGCTTGAATCCGGTCCAGGGACGCATGGCTTGGCAGTTTGGGCTGGACTGTTCCCATGAGGCACAGGGTCAGACTGATTTGCATATGGCCATGTCTGAACTGGGGTGGCAGAGTGGGCTAAAGAATGGTGATGGATTAAACCCAGATCTTTTGACTGGGTGTGAGTGTTTGATTGGTTCAGATGCTCCGTCCATCACCACCCCCTTTTGTACTGCCCAGGAGCCAGCATTTGTTTTTTATTTAAAAAGAGCCCAGTGCCCACTCGGGGCAGCTCAAACCATTATTTTTCTTGGAGGCCATAGGGGGAGCCCGAGGGTGTCCCGGTCCTGCCTGCTCACTCCTCCTGCCGAAACAGTGCATTACAAGGGTGTAAGTCATAGTTAGCTCAGGTAACTATAACTGCTGAATTTCTATGGTTTTTTATGAATGTAATCTGAGCCGAAATATGACATCCTTTGTTTTTTCGGTGAATTTCTACAGTTTTTTTTAATCAAATTTCCTAACATTAAAGTCCCTGAAACGTTTTGTTTTTTAAGTGAATTTCTAAGGTTTTTACATTTTGTTTTGTAACTATAACCCGTAACCTGTGAGGTTGAGTGTGTAAGTTAGTGCATGAGTGTCTCAGTGGGTGTGTGAGTGAGTGTGTATCTTAATGTATGTGTGAGTGGGTGTGTAAGTGTCGGAATGAGACCGGGAGTGGCTACATAAGTGTCTCACTGGGTGTGTGAGTGGGTGCGTGAGTGTTTGAGTTTGTATTTGAGTGGGTGCATAAGTGTCTGAGTGGGTGCATGAGTGTCCAAGTGTCTGAGTGTGTCTAAGAGTGGGTGTGAGAGTGCCTCAGTGGGATTGCGAGTGCCTCTATGTGTGTGTGAGTCAGGCTGCAAATGAGTGCATGAGTGTATGAGTGGTTAGTGAGTCTCTGAGGGGGTGTCTTAGTGGGTGCATATGTGTCAGAGCGAGTGTCTCAGTGGGTCTGTGAGTAGGTGTGAAAGTGTCTCAGTGGGTTTGCGAGTGCCTCCATGAATATGTGTCAGTCTGTGAGTGAGTGCATGAATGTCTGAGTGAGCCTGTGAGTGGGTGCATGAGTGTCTCAGTGGGTCTATGAGTGGTGCATGAGTCTGTGAATGGTTGTGTGAGTGAGTGCATGCATTTTCCAGTGGGTCTCTGAGTGAGTGAATGAGTCTCTGAGGGGGTGTCTTCGTGGGTGCATATGTGTCAGAGCGAGTGTCTCAGTGGGTCTGTGAGTAGGTGTGAAAGTGTCTCAGTGGGTTTGCGAGTGCCTCCATAAATATGTGTCAGTCTGTGAGTGAGTGCATGAATGTCTGAGTGAGCCTGTTAGTGGTTACGTGAGTGTCTACGTGGGTCTGTGAGTGGGTGCATGAGTGTCTCAGTGGGTCTATGAGTGGTGCATGAGTCTGTGAATGGTTGTGTGAGTGAGTGCATGCATTTTCCAGTGGGTCTCTGAGTGAGTGCATGAGTCTCTGAGGGGGTGTCTTAGTGGGTGCATATGTGTCAGAGCGAGTGTCTCAGTGGGTCTGTGAGTAGGTGTGAAAGTGTCTCAGTGGGTTTGCGAGTGCCTCCATGAATATGTGTCAGTCTGTGAGTGAGTGCATGAATGTCTGAGTGAGCCTGTGAGTGGGTGCATGAGTGTCTCAGTGGGTCTATGAGTGGTGCATGAGTCTGTGAATGGTTGTGTGAGTGAGTGCATGCATTTTCCAGTGGGTCTCTGAGTGAGTGCATGAGTCTCTGAGGGGGTGTCTTAGTGGGTGCATATGTGTCAGAGCGAGTGTCTCAGTGGGTCTGTGAGTAGGTGTGAAAGTGTCTCAGTGGGTTTGCGAGTGCCTCCATGAATATGTGTCAGTCTGTGAGTGAGTGCATGAATGTCTGAGTGAGCCTGTTAGTGGTTACGTGAGTGTCTACGTGGGTCTGTGAGTGGGTGCATGAGTGTCTCAGTGGGTCTATGAGTGGTGCATGAGTCTGTGAATGGTTGTGTGAGTGAGTGCATGTATTTTCCAGTGGGTCTCTGTGAGTGCATGAGACTCTGAGTGGGTCTGAGTGTCTCATAAGACTGTGATTGGGTGAATGAGTACCTAAGTGGGTTTGAGATTATCTGAGTATGTCTGTAAGTAGGTGCATGTGTGTCTGAGTTGGTCTATGACTGTGTGAGAGTTTCTGAGTAGGTCTGTGAGTGGGTGTTTGAGTGGGTCTGTAAGTGGTTGTGTGTGTGTCTGAGTGGGTCTATGAGTGGGAGTATCAGTGTCTGAATAAGTATGTTAGTGGGTGTGTGAGTGCCTGAGTATATGAGTGTGTGTGTGTAAGTATCTGTGTGGGTGTGTCAGTAGATGTGTGAGTGACTGGCTCACAAAGGAACTGCACCTGCCCCTTTATGCAACAAGAGTCCTCTGTTTTTATGCAAAATGTCTACCTAAGTGGAACACTTTCTACTGGTTAAATACTAAGTGCCATCTCCTTGGATAAATGTCCAGTATGTATTCTAATTTACAGATGTGTAATGGAGCAGTAGGAAATATCACCAGTGTGCATTTTGGCAATGTGATTGTTCCTGGTATGTCTTGATCCAGAATGTTGTCATAACATGAATCTTCTTATAGAGAAGACAATGAGAGTATATAGAAGTAAATCTCCACCAAACAACTTCTTAACTTTATGAAACAAGTGCTTCTTTGTGGAGTGCTGTGGCTCACTGGTTAGAGGCGGCAGACCCGGGAGCAGAAGTCGGCCCGGGACCAGGGTTCAATCCCCGACCGCGCAGGGTCGTGGACCAGGGTCAGCGGACTCGATAATTCTCTCGCCTCAGCGCCTACTCTAACCAGGGATCACACTCGGCAACTCTGGGCATTAGCTTGCCTCGTTTCCACAACGGCCCCCCACAAACGCTGGGGATGCCTGGTTTCACCTTGGAGATACCCAGAAAGGGAACATCTTACAGGGAAACCCAGGACGGGTTCCCCAGCGGTCTATAGCGCCAGGACGCCTCCGAGTAGCAGTGCGCTTTTCAAGACACACACATTTATATTTACATTTGTTTGGTGCAGATGTTCTAAAATTCCTCAGCATCAAGAAAGGCTCACCAAAATCGACATGAAACATGCTGGGCGGCCAATTGTTAAGCTGTTAATCATTCTGGCAAAAGGCAGGAAGACCTTTTCATATAAGCAAGGTGGGCAGGGCCAAATGGTGATGCTTCCAAAATATTTAAACATTTGAATACTCTTAGATATCTAAAGGAGAACCATGGATTCTGCTCCCACCGGCTAAGGAGAAGAAAGGACCCACTCATCCCAGTCATTGCAGATTGTGCTCTAATACATCAATGAGGCATTCACTTTCATAAGCATTTCAGATCGCCTTTCAATATGGAATTGCCGACAAAGCACACTCACCTTGCCTTCGCCAAGCCCATGAGTTAGTATCATTAGTTCTTTACAGAAGTGGATCTTCAGCTGAGGCACCTACTATGTTTATAATTGTAAGCACTTCTCGGAAACCCCATCCCCCTGGGCCCAGCCAAAGCTTAATAGGGAAGGGGGGGACATTTGTGCATGTTGGGGACCACAGGGGGAGCCTCAGGATCCCTGCGGTTCTAGCCCCTCCCGGGTCCTGAGGGAGCCGACATTGCTCCTGAACGCAGGGAGCTGCTGGCAATGCAGATCCTTGCATGCAACAGTAATTATTTCATCTCATTTCTTGCCCCTATGTCTGTGGGCAGGGAAAGAGAAAAGAAATCCACTTTCAGCTACACAATTTTGACAGCTCACACTTGCTGGGATTTGAGTGTTTGCTTTTGCTTGGCGGGAACTATCACAACTCCCACCCGGCAAATGCAAACTGCTATCTCCCAAGGGTGGGTACCTCAGGAGATAGCTGGAGCTGGCCCTGGGGCGAGTTGTGGGCCCCAGGGACAATATTGGATCCAGGAGAGGGGCCACACAGGCCCACTTCTTTCTCTTTCAGGGGCTGCCCTGTGGAAGGTGGTGGTCCCAGGGCTGTATATATGGCCTGGGAGGGGGGCCGTGAAGCCATCCCCCCTGTTATTAAAATGTTTTTGCCTTGGGGAGGTGATGGTCCCCAGTGCCCAGTGTGCCCATGCACCCACCCAGCATGTTATTCAATATTGCCCCGGGTAGGTGGTGGTCACCTGGGCATATCAACGCTCCAGGAAGAGGGCCCATGCGGCCCCCCTCTATTTAAAAAAAATAACCACAGGGAGGTGGCGGTAGCCCCGGGGCTTCCTTCAGCCCAATGTAGGGGGGTCCCCGCAGACCCCTCCAATATTTAAATAAATCCCCGGGGAAGTGGTTGTCCCCAGGGCTAAAAATAATCCTGGGCGAAGGAGAACCCGTGTGCTTCCCCCTTATTTTTTAATAAATTAATCTGCCCCCTGGACCTGGCCCACTTGGGGGCAATAATATAAACAAGTGAGATATTGCACCAAAATTGTATTAAAATAGTGCTTTTTTGCCCTGGCAAATCGCAAGATGGCTTCCAACACTTCCTGGTTAAAGTGTGGACAGAAAATACCAGCATGGGGACTGTCTGTTCCTCGGAGGATCTGCGTCCCTAGATATCAAATCAGGTTTTATGTCAATAATTCTAAAACTACTGAATGGATTTGTACCAAATAGCAAAAAGCATGTTTTCTGGACCAAAAGCCACCTTTTCTACGAAATCTGTTGTAATCCTGTCTGGCAGTTCAGGCTGTAGTCATGTTCAAGATTTCTATGGAAATTAATACAGTAGAATGTATACCTTGCGGTCATAACAGCAGGGCCGATTGTCTTTCGAGACTTCTCATTGAGGATTCTCGTGAGTATGAGTGGGAATCTGAGACTGATGAATGTTTTATGGTGCATACTGGTGATATCAGCATTTGCAAGAGTGATGAGGAGTGCATAAGTTATACGATGGGTTGAGTCGCGTTGGCCCATAGAGAAAAGATTATCTCATGGTTAGCAAGCGTTTTGGAAAGTGTCAGATGAATTATCAGTTGAATGTGGTAAATTGATATGGGGAGGTAAACTTATCCCACCCTTGTGTTTTCATCCGTGGATTATTGAACTTGGGCATTCAGGCCATTTGGAATCAGCCGTGACCAAGAGAAAAGTGAGGGAGGACTGTTGGTGGCCAAAGATGGACAGTGAGGTTGAGGAATTTGTAAAAAGATGCTCTGAATGTGTTGTTAGTGGCAAAGTCTTTAGGATTGATGGCGTGACTGAATCTGTTGCTCTGTGTCCCAGTAGACCATGGTAATGTGTAGGAATGGATTTTTGGGGACCATATCACTTGAGGTATTTCATTGTCGTGATAGATTATTTATCAAGGTGGGTAGAAGCGAAGCCTGTTCGCGAACCAACAACTAAATGTGTAATTGAATTTTGTCAAGAAGTATTTGCAAGAGAAGGAATTTCTGGTGAAGTTTTAACTGATCATGGACTTTAGTTTACCTCCATTGAGATGATGGCATTTTCGGACAAATGTGCAATCAAGCATGTCATTTCATCGTCATGTCATCCTTCAAGCAACTTTCCCATTGTGGGGCCAACATTTTACAATATGGGATGGGGGGGCCACTCAAACCCCTCCCAGAACCTCAAGAGGCACTAGGGAGCCCACCCATGTGGCTAAAATAATTTAAAATGGAAAGGGGGCCACGCGGCTTACGTCTCTGAGCCATTAAAGACCCTGGGGGGGGGCACTTCTTGGGCCTATTACTTTAAGGGAGGTGGGCTGGGAGGGCCCAGGGACCCAGTTCCCCAGGGCTGGTACACAAGCTATGTCCCAGGGAGCCCGCCCCCTGGGACAGAGCAGTTTCCCTACCAAATACCTGTATTTGTTCTCACTTGGCGGGAGCATTTTCAAAACTTCCCGCAAAGTGGGAGCACACACAAGGCTGCCCCCATCGGGGAGAGTTTTGAAAATGCCCCTGCTCACTGGAGCAAACTTTTTCTATGTTTCCCTGACCACCCTGAGGTACTGATTCACAAAGGTAAAGTGTGACCACAAGTCTAAGTTTACGACTTTCAGTATTCACAAAGGTATGTTACGAGTAGTATCTTTACGTCAGCAGTCAGGGCAGAATCTTTACCCAAAGTGTGGAGATTCCCCTCCACACCTGGAGTATACTCTGCGGAGAGCGCTGCATTGCGCTGTGTCAAATATTGATAAATCAAGCCTAGGAAGTTCCTACCACTAGATGGGGACCATTGTATTTTTTCCTATTCGCAGCAGACATAGTTTGATTGGGAGTCACAGAAATTAAAAATGGTCATGTAGACTCTCCCTTGAGGAGAAAGGGACTTCCCATGCTCTGCACTAAGGTGGGAAACTTGACATTTCGATAAAGAGCCTGTTGAAGACTAGAGAACCACAGAATTACTGATCGGAGCATCCACCAATCTTTGCACAAATTCCTGCATCTGCCAATTGCAACATGAGGCAAAACATTTTAAAAACTGCTCTTTTAAAAGTTTTTAATGGCCTGCAGAAATTAAAAAACAGAATTGATATTACATGAAACCAGAATGGGAACCTTCTTTTTTATCCCTAAATTTCTTATTACAATCTAGTTGTTTCATCACTGTTCACATCTAATAAAAAAATTATGTAGCCGCTCAACTGTAATAACATTATTACAGTTGAGTTGTGACACTGCAATTACTGCAGCCAGCGGGCATTGTGACTGGCAGACTAGGGAGCAGAATTCAAACTGCCGTCTAAAGAGTGAAAACAAGAGCTAGGGGCCTGATTATGATTGCGGTGAGACCGCCACTGTCAGACCGTTGGTGGCGGTCCCAGCGCCATCGGACCATGAAAGACCGCCTGCCACATTAGAATGGTGGGTGGATGGTCGGGGGCAGAAAGACCGTCCAACACTAATTGAGCCCACTGGGTGGTCTGTAATGTCTGCAATGCTGTAGGGATTACAATATCAGCTTCCGACAGCCGTTTCGTGGCAGTTAACCCGCCATGAAACAGTTGGCGGAAAATGACTTTGGGGGTCCCTAGCAGGCCCCTCTTCTGCCCTGGGCCTCCGGTATGTTATGATATGTATAGTGCCCCCTCTACATAGCCCCATACCATGAGGCAGGCACCGCATGGTGCCTGCCCCATAGTGCAGGGACATGCAGAATGTGTTTTTTTTTGCATGGCGGCATGAGCTTCAGCCCGCAGCACACGCCGCAATACAAAAGACACACATTGCGACAGATAATCGGGTGCTCCCGTTTCCGAAGGGATGGCGGTGAGATGAAAGTCCCACCACCATCCTAAAGAGGCCCTAGGTTTTCAGCTCTTCTGAACTGTTTTCCTGAAATACTTAGTCATGAGCAGAGCTTAGCCAGTTATGGGAGTTTGTTTATTTTTTGAACAACAATTGCAGAACACAGGGGAATAATCTCTATATGGTGCTGCACATTTCGAACTGTAGTTGTATTAGAAAGTAACATACTTTATACTGCATATGTGTTTTTTCAAAACATTATTGATCGTGTGTTCGTGAGTTTCATGTCTCACTGCTTTCATTATTTTCGGGAACAGCCAAAGACTTAGCCTGTCTGTGAAAACTCGTACAGCATTATCTTTGTTTCCCTATTAACCCCTTCACTGCGGGGCTGTTTCCCCCCGCTGTGCTGGGGGCGCGCACAGCGCCCCGGTGCTCATGACGAGGTCAGCTCGTCATGAGCCACGGCGCTCCTGTGCTCATGACGAGCTGACCTCGTCATGACCACGCCCGTTCCAATGGAACGCTCAGCAGGGGAATCAGCCCAGCATGCGAGCGTTCCATGTAACGGGCGCGGTCATGAGCACCGGAGCGCCATGGCTCATGACGAGCTGACATCGTCATGAGCACGGGAGGGGTTAAATCAGTTGGTCAATCCAGTGTTCTATAGACGTTTTTCTA
Source organism: Lissotriton helveticus (assembly GCF_964261635.1). NCBI lineage: Eukaryota > Metazoa > Chordata > Amphibia > Caudata > Salamandridae > Lissotriton > Lissotriton helveticus. Next base: position 6,790,411 of record NC_136072.1, read on the forward strand.
CTGTACCGAGTGCCCGCTTTCCTGTTCTTGTTAGCTTCTTATGCTAGCCTACACAAGTAATGTAAAATTGTGGCGAAACACTGAAGAGCCTATTCACAAACTTAACTTACACTTGTGAGTAATTTACACTTATAATTTACTCTTTCAATTCTGAGTATCTTTAGTACTTTCCACTATACACAGCATATGAGTGTAAAGAAAGGGGTGAAGCTGTTATGTGTACAAAAGTTACTACTGCCAGAAAAGAAGCAGTAGTAGGTCCAGGACAACACATGACCAAAAACGGATACTGCAACTCCCTGCTATAGAAAATAATAGAGATAGGGAATTAATATAAAACCTCACAATAAATGTTCAGTGAAATGTAATTATTTAAAGTAGTTCAAAATATTAATACATATTTAATATAAACTTATTTTTACTAATTTGTTCTAAAGGTGAATAAACCTTTTTAAAGCTCCCTATTTTATATCAGCTGGAGACTTCCACCCCTACTATATTAAAGTATAAGCAAAAGTAAAAACATTATTTGACATAAAAAAACTAGTAAACATAGTTTATGTTACATATGCCCATATTTGTTGTGTTCATCTCTTTTCAGCATTTCAGTCAAATTTCCAATGTCTATATTGTTCATAAAGCATATTTTGAGAGCAGTATTACAATTTCATTGCAAAGGTGTAATATTCCTCTTTAATCTTATCTTATTTTCTTCCACAAGACACCTGTGCAAGAAACTTACACATATTTGAAAATCTTATTCTTAATATCCACTTCTTTTTAACAAAAGTAGCCCATGATGTTGTTAATCTTAGCTCCAGTATGACTAGATGGGAGAAAATCCTTTTGCCTAGCTCCACTGTGACTTAGGAGAACCTGACATCAGTCTGCTATTTAGCAATATGTCCAATATGAAAACACTGAAAATTTACTTTTTTGAGGAAGTATTTAGCTCAGAAACCTTTATTGTCAGGACCACCCTCCTGTGACAAAGTGTTCTGGCCTAAATCCAGTCTCAGGACCACCTCCTAACTCTCTTCTCTCAGGGACTAATCTCGAATTTCCAAAACTCCAGGCCAATAATCCATCGCCCTCTTTGTTTGCTGGGTAGAGTTATGTGAAGGTATCAAGGTTTTACCCATGCAAGCCATTTGAAGTGATGGGAAAATGTGTAAATGTTGTGAAGGTTGTTGTAGGTTTTGAGGTTGTAACTATGAATATGTGCAGGAACAAATCAACAAAGAATATGCTTTTGTGCAGACAGATCCATGCAGCATCCAAGTATTTTCTGGATGTGTCAATTGCAAAAGTTTCAAGTTCATAAATGTCTCAGTTTAGTTAAATTTACAAATCGTATCAACAACAGTTAAATCTTGGGTCCCACTAATATGTGACATTCTACCAAAATGAACTTAGGTGACTTGATCATATATAAAATACATAATTCAATGTGTTGAGCAATCTCTGATAATAAAGACAGTATTCCAGCAGTAGCACTCTTTCCACGTACCTTTCAATCTATCTCTAGTCATATCAAATGAGACAAATTCTTGTTTGGGAAATCTTTGGACAGCATTCTAAATGATTACTAGAGGGCAGGATCATGCAGTAATAACAGCTTCATATACCTGTGATCATAATCGCCCTAATTTGAGCCTTCAGCAGCTCCTGTAATGCAGGCTTGGTCTCAGCCTTCACTTTATTTTCCATTACAAGAAGTCCAAGAAATTCCAGATCTGACTCTACTTCTTCCCTGGAAGAAAAGGCAGGAAAAGGGAAAATATCACAGATAGAGGAAGTATCACTGAGTGCAGCTTCCTGACACACAAGGTGCATGCATTATATTTTATACTCGAGATCGTTTACTGAAACAGAGTGGTGGAGAAAGGGGGCCATGTCCTCCTTAGATGTCTTAGCACTCCTACTGTGTGGGACTTACTACGGGTAACAAGAGGGGTAGTTGGCCCCCAACGACAACCTTGGGGGCCAGCTATGCCTCCTATTAACCTCCTATTAGTAACCAGTCTGTCTCCGGATGCAGCGGTTGCTCCCCTTTGCCTCCTGCAGCTCTGGGTATCGTAGCGCTGCTCTCCTCCACACTGCTGCCAATTTGAATTTGCACATCATAGCGCCTCGCATTGCTGGACAATAATTGTGCCGTGTGTTGATTGTAGAGTTTTATGGTGCTTGTGTGCTTATCGTGGATATCAACTGCACCTGTATTTGTTTAAATTGTAATTACTAACTGTGCCCACGGAAGTATTTTCATTTGCATTGGCTTTATTTCTCATTACTTGTGCCCCAATATAGGCGTGTTAGCCTTTGTTTTCTGCTTGTTGCCATTTGGTTGTGCCTCCAGCCCGTCCCTCCCCCCACGCTCCCGCCTCCCAGCCGCCCCGCCCACGCTCCGCCCCCCTCCACCCTCCATTTATGACAGTCGGACATCCGTGCAGCGTTCACGCGCAGCGGTCGCGCCCTATGCGCGCCGAAGGTGCGCCAAAGGTAAGCCCGTCTCAGCCCGTCCGCGCCTGGACCGCGCCCAGCGCCAGTGCCCCTGGTCCCTGCATCACCCACCCCTCCCGCATTACTTACGATGGCTCGACCCTCCTATCACTGAACCCCGGCCGACTCCCTAACTGCGCCCAAGCAGGACCAGGACACACCCATGGACCCTTCACCTGCCACTCCTGCAAATTCTCCTGCATCAAGACCCACACCAAACCCTCAAACACCAAACAGAGATCCAACACCAACCACCTTAACTGCATCCTTCTCAACACCCGCTCGGTTCACAAACACGCCATTGACCTTTGGAATCTACTCGACACCGTTTCTCCGGACATCGCCTTCCTTACAGAAACCTGGATGAATGCCTCCTCAGCTCCAGACATCACCATAGCCATCCCGGACGGCTACAAGATCATCCGTAAGGACCGCACCATCCAAACAGGAGGAGGCATCGCCATCGTCCACAAGAACACCATCCGCGTCTCAACCAGCTCAGAAGACAACCTCGCCATCGCCGAACACCTTCACTTCCAGATCCACACCGACCCCAAGACTACACTAAGAGGCACCCTCCTCTACAGGCCACCAGGACCCCGTACAAAATTCAGCGAAGACATCACTGACTTCATCACCCCACACGCCCTCCCCTCGGAAGAATACATTTTACTGGGAGACCTCAATTTCCATCTGGAAAAGAGCAACGACTGCAACACTACCACCCTTCTGGACAATCTCGCCAATCTGGGACTCAAACAACTTGTCAACACCCCCACACATTACGCAGGACACACACTCGATCCTATCTTCACTTCCAGCAAGCACATCTCCTTCACTCACACCACACCCCTCCACTGGACGGACCACAGCTGCGTCCACTTCATTTACAACAAGACCACGACCCACAACCACCCTCAACCAACTTTGCGAAGAAATTGGAACAAAATCACCATCGACCAGATCTCCACATCGATTCTTCTAAAACCCCCTGCCTACTCAACGAACCCTAACCAAGCCGCTATCAACCTCACACAATGGCTAACCCAAACCGCCGACAAACTAGCACCCCTGAAAAATCACCAAATCAAGCAAGGAAGCAAGAACGCCCCCTGGTTTAACGATGACCTTAAGAAATCCAAGAAGCTCTGTCGCTCCCTTGAGAAAACTTGGAAAAAAGACCCAAACACTACCACCCTAGCCGCCTTCAAAAACGCCACCCGCAAACACCACCAACTAATCCGGACAGCCAAGAAATCAGCACTCAAAGACCGACTAGACAACAACGCTCACAACAGCAAGGAACTTTTCAACATCATCAAAGAATTCACCAACCCTACTGCCAGCTCCAACTACATCACCCCCTCTCAAGTCCTCTGCGACTCCCTTGCCTCATTCTTCCATGACAAAATCGCCGACATTCATAACAGCTTTGACAACCTACCCGTAAACCAGTCCACCCCTCTCACCTCCGAACCTGTGCCTCTTCCGAATAACCTTTCTGACTGGAACCCAATCACCACAGAAGATACCATTCACCTGATGAACTCCATCCATTCAGGATCCCCTACAGACCCATGCCCCCATCACATCTTCAACAAAGCAAACTCCGTTATCGCACCCCATCTCCGAGACGTCATCAACTGCTCCCTCAACTCCGCCACATTCCCAGAAAGCTAGAAACACGCCGAACTCAGCGCCCTCCTGAAGAAACCCACAGCCGACCCCACCGAACTTAAAAACTACCGCCCCATCTCGCTCCTCCCATTCCCTGCCAAAGTCATTGAGAAAGCCATCAACAATCAACTCGCCGCCTGCTCTATGCCGCGGCCACGGGCCGTGTCAAAACAGGGGCCACCATCTCAGCCCCTTACGTGGTAGGTCAGGGGACCCGACAGGGGTGTTCTCTGTCCCCCCTGTTATTTGCGCTTGCTATTGAGCCATTGGCTGCGCACGGCCGTATGGGTCGAGCATATGCGGGTCTTCCTCTAAGAGCCGACACCCACTACATCTCTCTCTATGCGGATGACTGTTTGCTGTTTTTGGCGGACACTTGCGATTCCCTGCGTGGGGCCGAGCGACTGCTGTCAGACTTTGGCCGTCTCTCGGGACTGAGAGTCAACTGGGGGAAGTCTTGCCTCTTCCCGCTGACGCCAGGGCCTGATGACTCCCAACCGGAGGGCGAATTACGATGGGAATACCATTGCCTCCCCTATCTGGGCACGCACATCTACCACTCGCCATTGGCCCTCTTAGACGGTAACATCAACAGAGCAATCCGGAGTTTGCAGGGCTGCATGGGCTTCTGGCGGACACTACCGCTTTCAGTCGCGGGACGAGTGGCATTGTTGAAAATGGTGGCACTTCCCCGATTGTTATATCTATTTCGCACCCTGCCGATCTGGATTCCTGCGTCGGTTTTAACAGACTCCGCTCCCTAACATCTGGGTTCATTTGGGGGTCGGGTAGACGACGAGTTGCGTTGGCCACGATGATGCGCCCCAGGGCGGACGGGGGACTTGCGGCCCCTGATTTCGAGTGGTACTACTTGGCGGCGCAGCTGCAGTGGCTCACCCAGGCGGTGGCTTTGGAGTTCCGAGGCCCAGAGGGAGTAGCGGGCAGGCTGTTCCCGAGGCACGTCATCTCCTTTATAATCTTGGGCCAGAAATTGGACCTCGCCCAGCTCACACTGGAGGAACGCACAATTCGCAGTTGCTGGCTTTGGTGCCACAGGCGCTCCGGTGCCGCTCGCCCTTATGCCCCTTGAAATCCCGCTAGGGATGTGCACGGCCTTTCCACACGGTGGCGACTGGTCAGCACTGGCGATCTGGGAGGAGCTTGGCTTGCAGGTGATCGGCGATCTCTACAAGGATGGTCGCTGCTCACGTTTCAAGAGCTGCGGGACTCTTATGATCTACCGAGGGGAGGCTATCTGCTGCACGCCTCGTTAGTGGCTGGTATTCGCCGTCATTGGAAGAATGGGCTAGCCGAACCACCGACCTCGGAGTGCTGTCAATACGTGGTCATGGCCGCTGGCACTTACAAGGCTGTCACATGCCTTTACCGGAGGTTGTCGACTGCTACCCTGCGGCCCCTAGATGAGCTGCGAACCAAGTGGGAAGGGGACATTGGGCGACCAATTCCCGAGTCGACGTGGCCGCAGCTATTGCGACGGGCATGGAAGGGCACTAGGAACGCCAGGTTCCAATTGGTCCAGTTTTCACCCTACACCGTGCATACCTAACACCAATTAAAATCTCGCAATATTTCGAGGGTGCATCTTCGCTCTGTCCTAGATGTAAGACAGCGGACGCGGACTTCGCTCACATGTTTTGGACCTGCAGTACGCTGGCGGGTTACTGGGAGGCGGTGATGTCCTGCCTGAATGCTGTCACGGACCGGCAGATCGATCCTGAAATGGGCACCTGCCTTTTATTGTGGTTCCCTCACACCCCCCGTACTCGAGTTACCAGTAAATTTTATGACTGGGGTTTGATCTTAGCCAAACGAGAGATCACCATGCACTGGAAATCTAGCCAAGGACCCTGCTACTTGCGTTGGAAGACCACTCTGGAGCGCTGGGCGAAGGCGGAGAGTGCCTTGCGGCTGCGACAGGCCAGAAGCCTGGATAATGACAGGGCATTAGAGATGGCTAGGGCGTGGGAGGCCCTAGTTGTGGCGCTCCAGCAGCCAGAGGATGACATGAGCGAGGACGAGAGGGGAACATCAGGATAGGGACAATGCGTTAAGGGACACCTCACACTCAACGAGGCACACACACTACTTACAAATAATGATAGCAGATTTGAGAGTTCTGGTTCCCCATTGATAAGCGTTACTTACCTTTTACTACGGTTTCTGTCAAGGAAGTGAATAGGCTAACACTTAACTGATTGAGAGAGAGGAGTATAGCACACTGCTACGGGGGTGGGATAGAGGGTGGGACAGCTCAGCTGAGGGATTGTTCTATATAAAAGGTGTCTTGTTGGAACTGTAATGTTATCCTGACTTATCGTCTAATGCCATGATTACTTTTCCTTGTAATGTACTGTTTGAACTTGACTGCCAATAAAAATCGTTTTTACAAAAAAAACAATCAACTCGCCGCCTTCCTCGAAACCAACAAATCACTCAACTCCTCACAGTCTGCCTTCCGAGCCAAACACAGCACCGAGACCGCCCTCATCGCAGCAACAGACGACATCCGAACTCTACTGGACAACGGAGACACAGTCGCCCTCATCCTCCTTGACCTCTCTGCAGCCTTCGACACAGTCTGCCATAGCACCCTGACACAACGCCTCAGAAACATCGGAATTCAAGGAAAAGCATTGGACTGGATCATCTCGTTCCTCGCTGGAAGAACTCAGAGAGTCCGCCTCCCCCCTTTTAAGTCAGAGGCCTACGAAGTCATCTGCGGCGTCCCGCAAGGATCATCACTCAGCCCCACCCTCTCCAACGTTTACATGAGCCCCCTCGCAACCATCGCACGTCAACACAACCTCAACATCATCTCCTACGCTGATGACACTCAGCTGATCCTCTCACTCACCAAAGACCCAAACACCGCCAAAACCAACCTACATGAAGGGATGAAAGAAGTAGCCGAATGGATGAAGCACAGCCGTCTGAAACTGAACTCGGACAAAACAGAAGTCCTCATCTTAGGTGCATCCCCTTCCGCCTGGGACGACTCCTGGTGGCCAACGGCCCTAGGAAAAGCCCCCATACCGACTGACCACGCACGGAACCTGGGCATCATCCTGGACTCCTCACTCTCGATGACCAGACAAGTCAATGCCGTCTCATCATCATGCTTCAACATCTTACGCATGCTCAAAAAAACATTTCGCTAGATCCCCACCGAAACAAGAAAAACGGTCACCCACGCACTGATTACTAGCCGGCTAGACTACGGAAACACCCTTTACGCCGGTACCACCGCAAAACTGCAGAAAAAACTCCAACGCATCCAAAATGCTTCAGCCAGACTCATACTAGAAATCCCTCGCAAAGATCACATCTCCGGTCACCTGAAAGACCTGCACTGGCTCCCCGTCAACAAAAGGATAACGTTCCGTCTCCTCACCCACGCACACAAAGCCCTCTACGAACTTGGACCGGATTGCCTCAACACGCGCCTTTCCTTTTACACCCCCACCCGCCAGCTGCGGTCGTCCAACCAAGCCCTCGCCGCCGTCCCGCGCATCCACAAAGCCACCATGGGGGGAAGATCCTTCTCCTACTTAGCGGCCAAAACCTGGAATTCCCTTCCCATCCACCTCCGCCTCACTCAAAACCACCTAGCCTTCAGAAAACAGCTTAAAACCTGGATATTCGATAAGTAAACCTCCCCCCCTTCCTCAAGCGCCTTGAGACCCTCTGGGTATGTAGTGCGCTATATAAATTCTGACTTGACTTGACTTGACTTGACTATTACCTCCAGTAAGTCCCACACAGCAGGATTGCTAAGTTCTTATAACAGACCATGCCCCCTTTGCCGACAACTCTGCAAACGTGCTCCCTGGTGCACTCTTGGGTGGGGATTGAAGTCACCTTCACCGCTGGGGTCCTTTAGGGGCCAACTACCCTACCTCTTACCTCCAGTAAGCCCCACACGGTGGGATTGCTGGGAGATGGACAAAAGCCACGCCCCTTTCTCCACCACTCTGCAAATGCACCCACTGGCGCGGTCTAAGTTGGGGGATTACGTTCCCTTGAATGCTGAGGGTCCCTGGGGGCCAACTAGCCCACCAGGTACATCCAGTAAGCGCCATACCTCTGGATTGCAGAGAGGTGGTCCAAAGCCACACCTCTTTTTACACCACTCTGCAAACGCGCCTCTTGGCGCACTGCTGGTGGGGTGATGAGGTCTTATTTTGTCCTGATGTCCTCAGGAATAGAATACCTTTTTTTTATTATACAGCCATAATCTTTAAATGTTTGTTACACTTCTTAGGTCATTTCAAATCTTTTAAAACTACTTAATAATTTTATTGTTTCTTTAACACATGCACCAAATACCATGCAGGAACACGCACAAACTCCTTATCTCATTATTTTAGGGTTCTTAAAAGGGGCAGCCCCATTTTTGGTCTTTTAAATAGTGGAAGCATGCTATAGGAAGGCAATGAGATAGAGGATTTGGGACCCTGTGAAGGGGCTGAGTGTCCATTAACGCTGCAAGGAAAATGCATGATAGGCTTATTGTTTAAAAGCCTTCACAGCTTCTCCCCTGCTGATTTAGGAATGAACTACAACATTGGATTTCCACCCCTTGCTTGGCCCTCACTAATTCAATGGGATCACAGCAGCATGTGATCTTCACACCTCACTTGGCCCTCACCAAGCCATTGGGTAATCATGTCATATGATCACCATCCCTCCCCTCTCCCATCCCTGAGTGTATGTTATATCACATGACCACCCACCTTCTCTTTGTCTTCACCATGCCAGGGTGGGTTTCACCAAAGAAAAATCCCGATGCTTTATCAAAACTAAAAACAAGGATGTTGCTAAACCGGTATTCTGCACAGCAAGGGCTTTACTACAACACCTCTCTACCACATTCATCTAGGTAAATATAATACCAATTTATTTATTTCCCCTCACCGGGCATAGGGGAACAGAGGATTTTACAGTGTAGCTTGTATAGGGCACATGGTATTTGCTTGGAGATTAGTTGGCAGCCGCACCCTGCCTACTCCACTTTCAGACCCCGACTGCTCCCGCCAGGGCTACAGTCTCTGTCTTGAGGGGCTGGACAGATATGGTCCTTGTTTGGGCCGCACCAGGGTTGATGGTGAGAGAGGAAGGTCCATGGATATGGGTGAGCCTGGATGCATTGAATTGGGAGATGTGCATATAGGCCACTGCGAGAACATGTAACATTTATTTTCTTTTTTGTCCTTAGAGATTTCCTAAGTGAATTATCTTTCAGCAAATCCAATTTTTTGCAAGATTATCTGTAAACTATTGTTTTTTTAAACCTTAGTAAACTTTGCAAAGTTAGTGAAGTTTTAAAAACAAATTTCACTCTCTATTTGTGATCAACATAGGAGGGTGTTTTTGATTAATAATGGAACGTATTCCCATGCATAAGATAAGAGTTGCAGTCCTCTACCTTACCTTGTGAAACTGTCCACTCCAAAGTCTGGCTTTGTGGGCAGGGGTTTGTATGCCAGTCCAATGACCCGGAACCCTTGCAAAGTATAATATTCAAGCTCACTTGAGAAATTTAAAGGCACTGTTTGGGAAAGGTTAAACAGAATTTGAACGACTAAGCAATGCCTTCACCCCATAATCACATATAATTGATTAATCATTAAATCAAGCAATTACTTTTTCAGGAACACTTCTACCTGAAACGAGGCAAAAGGCAACAAAATAGCTTTACAGTTAACTTAATTACTTAGAGCTCACCACACAATATTATAATAGTTCATGGTTGCTAAAAAATATAAGTTTAAGCGCCAGTCACCACAAGGGACCTAAGTCTGTTCATGGAACTTCAAATCTCCAAAAACTTCACCCTAAGCGGAACCCTCATCTACCAACCACTGGGACCACGAGCTTCCTTCATCAACCACACCACAAAATTATCAACCCACTCACCATTGACTCCAAAGTCTTCGTACTCCTCGGGGGCCTCAACTTCTACCTGAAAGATAGAACTAACCCCTGCTCCACAGCATACATAGAAAATCTAATTACCATCAGACTAACCTAGCTTGCCAGAGAACCTACACACATTGTCTGAGACATGTGAGACCCAATCTTTGCCATCTTTGATGGCATCAAGTTCAACTCAACCTCACCTCTCACATGGATTGACAACTCCGCAATTTACTTCCAAATCTACTCACCGCTATTCAATGCACTCACCAACGTCAGCTTATCCAGTTGCAGCTGGAGCAAAATCACTGATTGAGACTGGCTCAGCGTAGTCAGCATGGGCCAACCCTATAGTCAACATGAACAGAGATATTGACAACTTCAACAACTGGATCAAAACCTGCACAGACTCCATTGCACGAATCAAACTCAGCAGAGAAGAACCAACAAAGCAAATCAGCAAGTATCCTGAGGACCTTCAGGACACCAACAGACACTGCAAACAGCTAGGGATAAAGTGGACACAGCTGCAAAGCATCTAACAGAACCATCTTTAAAGCTGCACTTGGACGATACCACCGAAAACCTAGAGAAACCAAGAAAAGAGTCGTATCGGAACGCATCACAGGGAGCTACAACAGAAGCAAAGAAATCTTATAAACATCAAAGATTTCAACACACCGACACCCCCTGTCAATGGCATCACCCCCTCTAATGAGCTGTGCAATGACCTATCAAACATCTTCAACAGCAAAATCTTGAACATCTACGGCAACTTCCGACAACAAGTAGTCCCAAGCGAACCCATTGACAGCCTCCAATTCACAAAACAAGACAATCCCCTGTCTGCTTAGAAGACTATTACAAGTGCAGAAACAGCCATAATCATGCAGACTGTCTACTCTGGGGCGCCAACAGATCAATTCCCTCAACACATCCATAACCTCGGTGCATTGCCAATCAGTACAGCACTGACCGACATCCTTAACTCCTGCATCATCTGAGCTACCTTCCTGGAAGTTTGAAAGCACACACAGGGCAATGCCCTCCTCAAGAATTCTTCAGACGACCCATGCCAATTGACCAACTTCCATCCTATTTTCCTGCTTCCCTTCCCAGCAAAAAGGAGAGAAAAGACTATAAAAAAACAACTCACAGGCCACCTTGAGCTCCATCATCCATGGGTAACATACAATAGGGATTCAGAAAGAACCAGAGCACAGAAACAGCACTTATCTTTTTGAATTTTTTGAATTTGAATTTTGAATTTTGAGTTATTTTTAAAGCGCACGTTCACTAGCAGTTTCATGGCGCTTATCGCAGCCTCAGATGACCTCATGACCCTCCTAGACTGAGGAGACACAGTTGCCCTCCTCCTACTCCAACTCTCTGCAGCATTCTACACAGTCTCCCACAACACAATCATCAGAAGTCTCCACGAGACCGGCATTCAAGGACCAGGTCTTAACTGGATCTGCTCCTTCCTCACGGGAAGAACCTGATGAGCCAGACTGCCTCCTTTCACATCTGAGTACAAGAATATGCAGAGTACCCCGCAGATCCTCCCTCAGCCTGATTCTGTTCAACGACTATATGACAATGCTTGCCAACGTCTTCAGATGTCAAGGTGTCACCATCATCTCTTAAACAGACGACACCCAATTCATCCCCTCCCTGACAGACAAGATACCATCACGAGTGCCAGCTTCACCAACTGCATGACCTTGCTAGCAGAATGGATGAGAACCAACTGCTTGAAACTCAAGTTCAACACAACAGAAGTACTGTTCTTTGGAAACAGGAACTCCCAGTGGAATGCCACCTGGTGGTCATCAGAACTAGGATCCCAACAATGGCCACCGACCACGCCTGAAACCTGGATGATCATTTCAACATAATGGCATAAGTCAACCGAGTGAGCACTGGTTGCTTCCAAGTCCTGTGGATGCTGGAGATAATCTTCACGTTGCTTCCACAGAGCACCAGAGGACTGTCACCCCAGCACTCATCACAAGCAGGCATGTCTGTGGCAACACATTGTACTCCGAAATATCCAAGCAGCCCGTGAACAGACTTCGGTCCATTCGGAATGCCGCCGCTAAACTCATACTCAACCTTCCCTGCTGGACCCACATCTCTCCTCCCCACAGCTTCACTGGCTCCCCATTCAAAAATGCAACCAGTTCAAACTCTTTACACACACCTACAAAGCCCTACATGGCATTGGACCCGCATACTCAACAACTGCATGTACTTGCACAATCCATCCAGACACTTATGCACAGCATCAGATTCACTTGCGTAACCCCCCCAATTCAGAGCAGGAGGTCGCTTCTTCTCCTACATTTCACCACAACACATCAGAACCTCCTCTTTGCTACTTGAATTTCATAAGATACGGAAGACCTGGCACTTTGAATAATCTGACTAGGATCACAAGATTACACACCTGCTCAGCACCTTTATACCCTCACGGGGGGTTGGTGTACTCTACAAATAGACATGACATAACAGTTATAAAGTAAATTAAGAAGCACTTTAACAAATGACAAGGAATTGCATATGTATACCTAGTAGCAACAAAAAAGTATGGCATTTGTAGAGAATCAATCACACAGCATGCAGGTGAGACAAGGTGTGGGAGTCTGCAGAGACTCTGGGGACAAGAGCTATGTGTGAAAGAGACAGAGCGAGTGACATGAAGAACAGATGCACATGACTTGGAAAACCCTACGAAATTCATTGAATGGTATTTTTAATAATTTAATTATGTTAGGAAACAAATATAGGTACCTTCATTAACACTATGGTTTCCACATCTTTCTTATTTTTCTATCCAAATTGTATCTTTTTGGCACAGAAATGTAACAATATTGCTGCAGATTCTCATATAACTCCCTGATAATGTCTAGACCCTCTAGATATAGGATGGTCGTATTATGAACCTGGGATAAGTCAGATTTTTGGTGATGATGTCATTCAGGAGTATTTTGTTCTTGTTGATGGGCTGAACATGTCTTTGGAGAGGACAAGTGTTTTGTTCTATTGTTCCCTTGACTCTGAAATTAAGGTAAAGCGGATCACATGGACTATCCTTCCCATGGCAGTTCCACAAATATCCAAAGCCTGCCCAAGTCCTTGCAGAACAAAAGCAATGGTCATGCTTTATGCAGAGACAGAAGCATTTGTTTAATGGGTTGGGTAGGCTGCACCTTGTGTTGACTGCTTTGTGCTCTTTGCAAGCATTCTTGGAGGGTCTTGAGTCTTTTTGAAGATTACATTTGGATTTAGATTTTAGTTCTATGTTGTTTCTGCCCCAGTTTTCTTGATGCATCTTTGTTTACTTTCCTGCACCATTTGTTGCAAAATCTGTGTTTTACACACAACCCACAATGAGCCTTCCTGAATGTACTGATGACTTCCAATAACTCCCTGTTACCAGGGCCTTGAGAGGAAGGGGGGACGAGAGGCATGTGACAGAACCAGAAAGACAGCAATTAAACATGTTTCTTGATGTGGGATGTACCCTTTTTCATCTGGTACTAACAACTTTATTGTCCAGATGTTGCAGGGGGTTGAAAGTTGGCAATAGCCCTTCTTGGAATTATTCTCAACCTCTAACTAAGGGTTGGGCAATTAAAAACAGTTAATACACTCTGCAAAAGATATGAACTACTAATAATGTTCTGATCAGAGGACAATTGTGCTTAACTATTCGGGGTATTTATTGAGTATGAACTTAATTCCAGGTGAAAGTGATGAACGTCTAATAGAACATGGAGATATGTAACAGGCACAGAGAGTATGGAATGGAAAACTGTTTAGCTCAAGAAAAGCATACAAACTATACATGCTATCTGTCTATGTTTATTATAACATACCTTGGTATTATGCACTGTCAATATTTTTAAATCTGTAGATAAAAGTACAGAAGAAGAAACCCTTTGCCCATTTGTACCAACTGTGCCATGGCAGAAAGTCCACCTACCTGTCTGTGGCAGGCAAAACCTGGTGACCATTTCTGGTGCCCCTTTCATAAATCCCATAAACTCATTCGATCCAGTCACACGGGTGATGACAGACATCCGCTGCAGACTGGAGGAAAATGGAAACTGGTGCATAACGACAACTCCATCAACTGGCACCTTTCATAAAAACATATAACAATACAGTCATCCAATAATGCAAAGACGCAATGCACATCTGTTTAGTTAACATTCTAAAGGTACATGATTATTTCTAGAGGAAAATGTAACTTTAACATTGGAACAATTAAAAAACAAATTGCTATACTGCATGTGGAAGGGAAGAAAGATGTGCGAGATGCATTTTCCCTACACCTTCCTAATTAAAGAAAATATTAACATCCATGGTTCTTCTCAAAATGAAAAATACTCTTTTTGGCTATTGACTTGCCAGATACTCAATGACAGGAATGTAAGGACACAGATGCAAATATGATTTAATCAAACAAAGGTATACAATATCAACCTATATATTCAATTTACTAATTCTGAAGACATTTCAGGACATGAAGTGCTTAGTGTAAACATATAAACCAACTAATTCAGTTGTCTTTATCAACTATTGTGAAAAATTGGGTTGTTGGGTGACAGACGTTTTTTTGCAAAAAACTGCTCTGAAAATCGAGAGGAGACGAAGACCAACCTGCTCCTCTCTCTGTCAAAGGTGCATCGCCGGTCGGCCTGACAAATCAATTCTGCATTATCTGTCCACCACAAAGGATGAATCAATAGGATGGTGGAGATCCTTTAGTTGTACTTGGATGGAGAATGAATGAATGGCTCTATTGTTCAGTTAATTGAAACTTGCAATTAAAACACAATCATCAATTCAATTTCAATTGAATTGAAATTGAATCATCATATCGTTAAAAAGAGCTCGATAAAAACCCAACTTTTCCTCCGCTTTTGTCTCATTGTTTCCCTGAGTCCATGTCCTCGCCAGCGATATTTTACTTTTGTTGAATGAAGGAGTCCAGTGTGTGTAAAGCTACAGTAAGAGGATGAAATTAGGACAGCGAACAACAACTAACTGTAAAGTACTCAAGCCCGTGTCCCTTTCAACCACATTTATCTTAGACGCTGTTGCTTGATGCCAGCCCCTACACCCTCCAAGTGCAACTATTGTATCTAAACCGTTGTATTGATTCATCTTTTGTGGTGAATAGATAGAATTCAGAGTGGACTTTGTAGACATTATTCTCTGATTTGTTTATTATTTAAATATGATTTGCAAAGATTAATGTTGTTATGGAACTTTATGATTTGTACACTTTAAAACCATACCTATCAAATATAATGAGGTTTTCAATAATTATTCATTAGTGTGTATCTCTTCTTTTCTCATTTTTGAGTTACAAACTATTTGTTGAATTGAGGTATGTTTCATTGTATGTTGTCACCTTTTGTTACAAGCCATTGTAGCAGAATTTCCAGAATATTTCCTTTACACAAGTGATTGCTTTGTCAGATTGTTACCTTCCAATACATTGGGTCGCCCTTTAGTGAAATGAACTTTCTAAAAGTACCATTTTTAAATTTGTAACTTAAATTTGACTTTTACCATTAAAGATGATTTTAAATCATAAATCATAATACTTAGGCACCAAAAATGAATTTCCTACCTGTTCCTCATCAAACGTTAGCACTTATTAAATGTAATAAAGCATCCCAAAGGTATACTAATCCTCATTCTTATTTACTAGTAATCCTAGTAAATTTTCCCACAAATATAGGCAAAAATCAGTAGTCAGTGCAAACACTCTAAGCAGTCTGCTTGACAGAGCTAGCAGGTGCATTCCACAGTAGCGTCTAACAGACTGGAAGTCCATGGCTAGAAAAAATAGACTACCTTTGCAGCTCTGGGTCCTGGCTTGATCACCACGCCTGAGGATGAGTTGTCTTTGTCCTTATCGGTGGTGCAATTCTCAATAGTCTAAGAAAAATAAAAGAGACTGAACAACATAGAAAATATCAACATGCAGCAAAAAACATTTCAAAAAGAAGATACTTCGAATTTTTATTATAAGTCAACTGTGCTATTTGACTTCCCAAGGCAAAGAAATAAATGGTGAGGTCAAGCAAGTTCCACAAAGGACAGACTAATTATAAATTGGCCCAATGGAAGAACTGACACAATTATATGGCAAGAAAAGGCCAATTGTGCTGAATAATGTCTCAGAGTCTGTGTCAATATTATTTTACTATTTTTATGTGTTTTTTTAAATATACTTAATACTGTTTGTGCTAAGGTTTCACCACATTAATACCCCGAGGTAAAAAGTCGACCAAGGCATAATTGTATTTATACTGGCATAATTCATGTAATTTAGGGAATTTCGCATTATGCTTGTTATGTGAATTTCCAGAGTTTATGCCGTTACACCAGTTGCTCTGTTCACTATAAAAATATGGCACAGGAGTGTAGGAATAATGTGAACAACCAGAATGCAATCAACTATTGCTATGGGTTATTGTGTTTTTCAGCTATTTTTTAGTGCAAATTGATGCAAGGACACATTTCATGCTAGAATATTACACTGAATGACGGATTTGCATTTTGGGTATTTATATGCAAATTCACATATTCTTCCCATATGTTTAGATAATTCAAATTATGCGAAGTTGACACTCGCCTATTATAGATTTTTTATTTTTATTGAAATGGCTTTATGTGGTAGGCAGTCTTAACAGCTACTATGGTACCTATGAAGTTCAGCTACTAGTACGCAGGAACTTTACCACATTTCTACTCTTTTTTTCACAGATAATTATACGAGGATGCTCCACACTAGAAAAACTGTTTGTTTTGGAGATCTCAATATAATGTGCCTTCCAGATTGCATAGGCAGATTTGTGTCAGGGGTATTTGCATTTATCTATGAAACAAGCTGTGGGTAGCATTTAATTTAATACCATGCAAAACAAGGAAAACATGTTTTTTATATTGAAAATGATGCTAACATCTGGCACTGTACAATTTATTGACACCAAACTCATAACTGCCACCAGCTTTTACTGCTGGTAAACATAAGTACATGAGAAGCAAACTGTTTACCTGATCCAATGCCTTTTCTTTTTCTAGGGCAAGTTTTCTTTTCTCCCCTACACCTGGAGGGTTGTCAGCTGGTCGACAATCCACTAGGTTTAAGGTTGGGTGAATCAGTGCATTGTTACTGTCATTTGTTTAGTTTCAGAAAAAAGAATGTACTTGTGGCTAAACCCCTGTTCGAATACCCTATTGAATGCAGGGGTAGGAGAGGGGACTGGAAACATTTTAGTTTCTAAGCTGGAAGCCTTTTCATACCTTTTTTACACAGAGTTTACTGTGGGGTTTAAAACAGTTTTGTAAGGCAACCACATACCTGCTTTTTCCACCTATTACCTTCCTTTTCCTGCACTTCCTCCAACAGAACATCTGTCAAGGTTGCTCAAATTTCCACATGAGTAAGCTCTTTTTTATTAGAATTCCTGATACTGTAAATGTCATTTTTTTAAATGGATCTATGTTTCTTCATATTTGTAAGTACTAGCTGATGTGACCAATGTATTTAGTGAGATTTATCTTAATTCAAATTGTTTAATTCATGAGTTATATTGTCATACATGCACAACTATGGCACTTATTGCAAGTGAGCCAATTATTGATGTGAGATGTTTGGAATGTATTGAGTGTAATATTTATCACCTATTATAAGCTGGTCAATAATAAAGGGTATTACATGAGGTCCTTAGTGCTTATCACACCAATTTTTGAATGTCCCACTAATTAGTCACCAGTGCTCTTACTTTGAATTTCAGCAGGTTTGCCCTACCAAAATTAAACTGGGGTGCATATTCATTACACCCATAATGGATGGGGTGCGATAACAAAAAGACAAACTAATATTTCTGAGATATGCCATAATAAGAGCCCACACGGTTTGTATGATGAAACAACACATGACATTACAATGCATGCCTTAACCCCTTCCATGCTCATGACGGAACGGTTCCGTCCTGAGCGTCGGTTGAGCTGTGCTCATGACGGAACCGTTCCGTCATGGTTCCATAAGCCCAATGGAACGTTCAGCACAGCGCGGAAATTCGCGCCGCTGAAGCGGTTAACAACGCAGTCATTACAACAACCACGTCAGTATCACCCATACTTTTATAACATGTGCCTTAACCATGCATACACCCACTCACACAACCACTCACTCACCCATATATCTACTCATACCATTAGTCACTCACCCATACAGCAGCTTTTACAGCCACACTCTTACCCAAACAGCTACTACATACACACTTATTTACCTGTAGAGTCTCTCAAACACCCATTCGCTCACCCATTCAGCCTCTAAACAAACTCACTCACTCACCCATACAACCAATCACACACTCAGTCACACACCCACAAAAAGACTTACATACCACTACACATCCATACAAGTTCTCACACATCCACTCACTCATCCATACAAACACATACTCTCCAATAAAGACACTCACACACCAACTCACTTAACCCAACTCCTACTGAAAGGGCCACTTCCTCACCCATATAGTGCACTTACACATCCACTCACCCACCACTACAGCCACTGATACTGACACTCACCCACACAGCTACTTACAAACCCACTTAAAACACCCACACAGTCACTCGTACACCCACTCACACACCCATATAGCCACTCAGATGCCCACTCACACACAGATATAAGAAGCCACACACATATTATATGTTAAAAGTAGTATCCCTCTTAGTAATACACCTAGTATACTAATTCAACTTTTGTAGTAGCATAGTATATATGTTTAACACTCATAAACTCTTGAAAAACACTTACACTCACTGAATGATGTCCTCAGTGATGTCATTTGAGATGTCACCAGTGATGCCATCAGTGATGTCACTGACCATGTAATGAGTAATGTAATATGTAAGATCAGAAGCAGTGCTTGCAGGGACATAAGTTATATTTAGCTCAGGTAACTATAACTGCGGAATTTCACTGACTTTGTATGAGTGACAGCTGAGCCTAACTATATGGTCCCGGTAACCTTTGATTTTTTCAGTGAATTTCTAAGGTGCTTCAAATTCTATTTCCTAACTATAATGTCAATGTAACCTTTGGTATTTTAAGTTGGTTTCTATGTTATTATATGTATTATTAGTCATGTTTGCAGGGTGGTGGAGTAAGGGGGTGGGGTCTTGGACCAGCTTTCAGCAATTGCACTGTGTGTGACTTACTGGGGGTAATAGGAAGGCTTGTTGGCCGTCAAGGGTCCTAAGCATGCAATGGGACTTCATTCCCAACCAGTAGTGTGCCAGGAGGCGTGTTTCCAGAGTGGTGGAGAAAGGGGCAGGCCTGTGATGACCCCTCAGCAACCCTGCCATATGGGACTTACTGCAGGTAATAGGAGGGGTAGTTGTCCCCTCAGGAGTCAAGGGGACTTCATCTCCCAACTAGTAGTGCTCCAGGAGGCATGTTTGCAGAGTGGAGGTGAAAGGGGCCAGGGTCTCCAGCAACTTGCAGGGTTCGACTGATTTGGGCCCTGGGGACCCCATCCCCTGCCCCCCTCCTTTGTTGGATATTGCCCTGGGCAGGCGGTGGTCCCCAGGGCTGTGAGGGGGGGCTTTAATCCCATAACCACCATAAACCCTAAAGGTTCCCTTGCCACCCAAAACTCAAACCTAACCTAGACCCTAAAATGCCATTGCCACCAATAATCCTATTACCACCCTAAACCCATAAAACTCCCTTCCCACCCAAAAGCCCTTACCCACTGTAAACCCTTAAAGTTCCCTTGTTACCCAAAATCCCATACCCCCAAACACTAAAAATACACTTGCCACCCAAAAACCCATACCCACCCTAAAAATTCCCTTGCCACCCAAAAACCCATACCCACACAAAACATGCATAAAGTCCTTGCCAACCAAAAGCCCAAAACAACCCCAAACCCTAAAAAATCCCTTTCCATCCAAAAACCAATACCCACCCTAAACCCTAGAAATGCCCTGTCACCCAAAAACCCCAAACCCTAAACATTGCTAGGCCATCCAAAACCCATGCCCACCCAAGAACCCATACCCACCTTAAACCCTAAAAATGCCCTTGCCACCCAAATTCCCATATCCACCCTAAACCCTAAAAATGCTCTTCCCAGCAAAAAATATGTAAACACACATGCATACACATACATTACACTTACTTTTATACTTACATGAGGCATGCTAATGGCATGTGTTGTACAGGCAGGCCATGGTTAAAAAACTGTGTGGTAAAGACATGTGTGGTAAAGCTGCATGTGTTTTTAAGCTTTTGTTGTACTGGCATGCATAGTTCATACCACATTGTAATTGCTGTTTCCTGACCACTTGTAACAAAGGCCAATGTTTCTTTTTTTGATGTATGATTCCAAAATCACCAATGTTTATTTGCATATCTTAATTATTCTACATTACCCAATTGGTTCCTTCAAACATCTTCAGGTCCAGTGGATCTCCCTGCAGTTTACCATCCAGAAAGATGAGTGAGTGACAGCTGGCCAGGGCAGCTAATAGTGGGCTCCAAGGTAATGCATCACTATCACTGAACCTGTGAACTTTCTGAAAACTGGGATCAAAAAAGAAGCCAGAGATATTCAGTGTATCAACTTTGTAACAGTTGGGAAAAATGCAGAAAACAAATCCCACACATTGATTTAAAAATGATATGAATTGTAACATCTGGCTATTGATTTAGTTCAATCAATCAATCAATAAAACTTTATTTCGGTTTTGTTCGAAAACCATAAAAGTACACTTACAATAGTACAAAATTCATAATTCTTAAAAATGCATGCCATATCAGGATACAGAAAGTGCAAAATCTAAAATCAACGTTCCAAAAAAAAAGGAATACATGATTTTTCCAAGTTGTACATACAATCTCATAAGAAAATTTCATTAGATAAAAACCATTACAAATCCAGGCATTTTCCGTACTTGACAATTGATTTTAAAAATTCAAGTACATGGAGAATACAGTCACTGTGCAAGAGTTGTAGATACATCGGCCCAATTCACAGAACTAACTTAAGACAAAATCCTAAACTTACTACTTTTGGTATTCACAGAAGTTAGGATTTTGTCTTAAGTTTGTTTTTAAGACAAACTTAAGACAGACTTAAGTTAGGATTTTGTCTTAAGTCTGTCTTAAGTCTGTCTTAAGACAAACTTAAGACAAAATCCTAACTTCTGTGAATACCAAAAGTTGTAATTTTAGGATTTTGTCTTAAGTTAGTTCTGTGAATCAGCCCCATCATAGCTGGTCTGATCTGACAGAAATTAAGTTTTCTTAAAAGTGACACCAGATAGCGTTTGATT
This sequence comes from Lissotriton helveticus, assembly GCF_964261635.1. Lineage (NCBI taxonomy): Eukaryota > Metazoa > Chordata > Amphibia > Caudata > Salamandridae > Lissotriton > Lissotriton helveticus. Next base: position 6,811,909 of record NC_136072.1, read on the forward strand.
TAGTTGATTGTCTACTAGAAATGAAACCAAGTCTTACAGCGATCTTTGATAATTCTGACCCAAAAAATAGTCCTGTCCCTAAATCTCATAATGAGAGCAAAAATCGAGGATGCACCAATTTCAAGGCTCTCCAAGACAAGTTGAAGTGCTCTTCATATTGATCAAACAATCAGTAAATCTTTGTTGGATGAGATTTCCCACCTCCAAATGAGCAAGCACCAAAAGGACATTGTTTAAAAAAAAAGACATTCCGAATGTGGGGGCAGAGCTTCCCTCATGTCATAAATCTTTTTGATTTTTGGTACAGTGATGAGCAGGCACTGTGCTGATGTCACACTGTCAAAACAAAAATCCGACAGCGTCATTAGGTGCTGTCAACGTTCACATTGGTTGGTGCTTGGGCATAAATGTCTGTCCTTGAGTACCAATCTGTGCAGGAGAGCTACCGCTGAAAAAGGGTTACTGTCTCCCAAATGAACTCCTGCCTAGGGGTTGTCCCAGGACTGCAATCTCCAAGCAAGACTACCCCACCATATACTAGGAAAGACATTTCTTGGGGGGTCCCCCCACTCGATGCCAAGGAAAAATGGTAAAAAGAAGACGGGGTTTGGAAACTGGGCCAGGCATTGGGCCATGCGCCAACGCATTATAGCACTATTTGCGTCCCTCAGGTATTTACCCTCAATCTCCTTCCTGGGGGTCAAAAAGCCCACTTGACCCCAGGGGCATTATTTAAAGAAAAAGCAGTGTTCACCCATGCCTTGGGCTGTGCTCCCGCCCAATAACAGACCTCAAAGTCTTTCTCAATGACTCCCCTCGGAGAGGGGGAACTTGGGGGATTTACCCCAATCTGAGCAAGTGATATTTAAAAAAAACAAGGAAGAACCATCTTCTTGCCACCTCTTCAAGAGTGGTGAGTATTACTATCCATGTGGCAAGCAAGAGGAATTACAATTCCACTACATGTTCCAATAGAGACTGCCCCACAAACATCAAACTTTAGCTAAAATCATGTATTTTCCTCACATTTATGTGAGAAAAAGTCAGGGAATCTGGGAGATCCACAAAATTACTACTACCCAATATACCCAAAATTAACCTGATAAGAAGTGCTGTAACATCTAAACTAGGGCCCAGGACTGGGGTGGACTGAGGTGGAAAAAGTCTCAGCAGCTAAGGAGTTAATGATTTTTTCTTTAAATGTGTGTGACTTTTTCCTCCACAAGTTCCTCTGTTGGATTTATATTAATCACTATGTTGTTTTCCAGCCAGAGGCATGTAGTCGCCTATAGGGTGAAAATACTGTAGTCACTAAAATGCTCATAGGAGCAACAAAAAATGACTAAACAGAGCTATGGAAGTATAGATGCATACATTTGAATATGAGTACATTTTGGGATTCTGGACATCAGTGATTATAACAACCAGCAATAGGAGGAACTGTAATTCACGGGAACAATCATAATTCCATTCATATGAGCCGAGAATGCAACATCCATGTACAGTATAATTGAGGTAAACAGTGGGACACAAATGTGTTTAAGAATCAAATCACATGGAAAACCATCATCCTGTCCTATTTAGTTGTGTGAATCATATGTATTCTTTACAGACCCACTCACTTGTTCTTTGTACATTTCCCTGTTGGTGGGGGTTTACATGTGGGTGCTGAATTAATGCTGTGGTTGAGAGAAGTTGGCTGTGTTTATCTTACCAAGAAACCCAGGTGAATTCTGTTTGAAAAGGCCTCTTAGAGATCGTCTATGCACAAAGCAATCTAGGAAAGTAGAACATACACCATACTGTTGGGAACATGGGAGCAGACACACTCTATGGACAGCTAGGTTTGGTTGATGAATACCACCAAATGCATTCTACTCCTATCCTTTGAGAACCCCAAAAAACACTCCACATGGTGGATGGATAAAAAAAAAAACATCACTTCCCTATGATAGGAGAACTGGGACAGCTGTCTAAACTTCTTACAGCTCCTTCCAAGGTCATGTTTTAATTATGATGGAACATAGCTTTCTGGACAGACCCCCAGAGTTAAATCGGTATGCACTTATCATGGCAGGCAGTTAAGTCTCTTTGAGAAAACTCTTTCTGGAAGCCTGTGTGCTGGATGTTGAGATGGTATTAAAACCAAATGCAGCCTAGTCACCAGTTGAGCATGCCCAGTTTACCCCAAACTATGCGAAGCTCTGCAGGCTTTTCTGTGACTACTACAAATAACGAATTCGAGAAGACAGAACTATGATATGCAGGGATGTGCCTGTTATTGTAAATCTGCCCCAATGTGCTCAACGTTTAACTCCCTGAGATGCATAAAACCATCTTTGCATGTTTTGGAAGAGGGTACTCAGAGGCATCCATCTCTACCTCATAATGGCGCTTTTGGTTATGCTGTCACCCTGGGTCCTACACAACAGTAAAGATTTTCAACTGGATTTGATTTTGAAACACATTACAATTCAAGAATGTCTTAAAGTATCATGTACTGTTTTCATGTCCACATATTAGCAGGCAATTATGTGTATCTATAGGCAACAATTCACATTCTCAGCACACCAAGTGTGCTTTGCACAGCATATGCATTGTTCATGGGAAAACAACACAACTGCAGCCTGGAATGTCAGAGCAGAAAAACATCTGGCTCAATAATGGTAGGGGGCAATGGGTGAATTGCTCAAGAGGTTGAATCCAGTTGCTTTTGCAAATCTATTAGTTTTTAAAGAGTAGATATATATTTGGGGCTGGTGAGAGGGTTGCCACATCAAGGCTGCTCTTTAGCAGATTGGTAAGGACAGACATGGAAGGCTGGGTGGGTGTCAGTGCTTCCCTGCACAGAGCAGCCTACAGGATCATGGTGGCAACATATATTTCTTCACCAAATAATATACTGCATCAATTTGAACTTGTTATTGAGCCTGAATGCCTGGGAAAGTTGACAATACTGCCTCAAACTTTGTACATTGATGCTATATAGTCACCTCCTACCCCCATAGGCTTTACACAGCAAAATGTTCCTTTGGCACTCAGTCATTAGATATTATTATATCCCAGTCATACCTTCGTGTCTTTGATGGAATAATCCCCCAGAGGTCCAGTCCATCTTCTGTTAGGGTGCCAGTCTAGATTCAAATAGACATGTGCAAAATAACAAGAACAACTCAGTGTGAAATCACTAAGCAATTGTGTTGCTAAAAAATAAATCCATTCAAGCAGCAAACAAAACAACTATATGGTTTCCATATAAAACATTTATACTCAGAAAGTAAGTTTATTGGGCCACAGTTCATTGAAATAATCTATTTTTAGAACATATTTAAGGTAAATAAATAACTTTAAAAAAAAATGAACCCCCCTTAGTTTTCTTTTCAATTGTAAAAATGTCCTAAGTGTAAATTGTTACCTCAAATTAATGCATAGAACATAAAAACGTTACTGTCACCTATTTCAATAAAATAGGCTTCAACAATTGGCACATTTCCTTCATGTAATAAAATGTGCACACTTGTACTTTTCCTATTCATACCGCAATTGCAGTATTCACCAACTTTAAGAGTTGTTTTGGTATTTTTTATTTTTTATTTAAAAAATAAATAAATAAAAAAATATTTAAAAAAATTATATTATAATTTCGTACCATACAATTTTGGGTTAATACCTAATCTATATTCCAAAATAGTGTTTTGCAGACCTGGCTAAGTCAATCCCGACTTGTACAGGTACATAGCCTCATTATACCATGAAACAATGAAGTGGGTGAACCACATTTTTTTGCCGCAAATACCTCAAGTTATATTCCCTAGTCAAAATCTCCATTTTCATATTCAAGTCCGTCCAAAACACTTTTTTTTGTTTTTTGTTTCCATTTTTTAAATTGTTTTATTTTACAATAGTGAAGATAAATACAGGAATATGACAATTCAAGTCGAAGCAGCCACCCCCCCCCACCCACCACGTTGTAGAACGGCGTGTTGATTGAATGAAAGGCGCAAAATGGAAAGAAAGAAGAGAAAAAAGAAAAAGTGAGCCGTCAAAAGTAATAAGTACATGAGTGGTACAAAGCTATCGAGTTTGGACATGGAGTCAATTGAAAAAAGAACAAAGTTTAAGCAGGCAAAATAAGGAAAAAAGAAAAAGAGAGATGGAAGGAAAATAAAAACGAGAAGAAGCAGTACATACCAGAAAGAATCAAAAAATCAAAAACTATTCCGGCTGTTCCAGCCAAGTTGTTGGTTTTTCCCACACCTCAAGGCCCTTTTTCCGACCCTTAATCCCCTTTTTAGCATAGACAGCTTTTTTCTAGATGGTGAGTAGCCACAAACCTAGCCAGCCAATGAGAGAATTATGGGGACTCAGAATCAAGCCAGGCGGAGGCAACATAAATCCGCCAATCTGCCATTGCAATGAAGATTAGTCCCTCGTTTTGAACCCTAGGGGTTTCAGACTGGGTCGCCAGCAAGATAACTTTGGGGTTTAGTGATGTAAGCTGAGTAGTAACTTCCCCTAGGACACTTTTAAAGGTAATCCTAAAGTGGGAGAATGTAAAGAGAGCAAAGCAAAAAATGTCCTTAAAATCTCTCCCACACTTGCAGCCCATGAAAATTCCCTATTTAAGAGATTTATTTGACAGATATTGTCAATTGTGCCCTCTCAGTCCAATATTGACCAATACCAACATCTTATCCACAGTTTCACAATGATAAAACACCAGGATATGAGTTTGAGTTCTGGTCTTATTACTAAACCCATAGATAATTGGGGAGGGGCAGATTCACAGAACTAACTTAAGACAAAATCCTAAACTTACTACTTTTGGTATTCACAGAAGTTAGGATTTTGTCTTAAATTTGTCTTAAGCCAGACTTAAGACAGACTTAAGTTAGGATTTTGTCTTAAGTCTGTCTTAAGTCTGTCTTAAGACAAACTTAAGACAAAATCATAATACCAAAAGTACTAAGTTTAGGATTTTGTCTTAAGTTAGTTCTGTGAATGGAGCCCGGAATGCCTAAAAGTGTTTTTAGGCACTGGCCTTCCAGCTTATTCCAGTCATAATATCAACTCATTTAAACATTGTCATACTATAAAGAAATTTAGTTTGCAGGTTCGGCTTAAAAGGTTGTAAAACCTGGGTCCTTTCAGAAGCTTTATACACCCCATTAAACTTGCATAACCCCAGTACAAAGGGAAGTTCTTGTGTTTCAATGTTGCTATTAACCCACAATTTATTCCAAGGTACGTATAGGAGATAACTTCTTCTACCCTTAACTTATTGATGAACCATTGATATTTTTTCTTCTGACAACCAATTATCAAAGTTTTTGATTTGTACATGTCAATTACCATCTTTAGCAAATGCCTCCAATTTCCTTTTCAATTATATCGCTATTGCTTCAATGATTACCAAATCGTCAGCATATAACCGACGGGGAATGCGCTGCCCTCTCATTTTGGGAAAAAATGCTTGCACTTCAGACAAAATAAATAAATAAATCAAGGGAAATCAAGGTGGGGGCCAACACACAGCGCTGTCCTAGACCATTTTTAATAAGTAGTTTCTGACACAAAAGGGCTTCTTGATTTAGTTGGACCACTCCCCAATTACCTTTGTGCAACTCCTTCAGAATATTTATTTATCCTCACAAATTTGAATGTTCTGCAGCTGCTCCGACAATATATCCCGCTTTCCCATGTCAAAAGCTATCTTGAAATCAGCAACGCAGCAAAATAGGTTTATATAGCAATATAGGGAGAGTAGTCGGCCTAACGGCTAGGGTGGTCAACCTTGAATCTGGGGAACTGGGGGGCATATTAGCAAGGACGATATCGCCGCTTTAGCTGGACTTTTTCCTGCTAAAGCGGCAATATTTTTATCTCCCTATTATCAAGATGTTGCTAACAGTATTTAGCGTCAGCTTGTAGGCAATAGCAACCGGTTTAGGGCACGCTCTGCATGTCAGCGATATTTATTGCTAATGACATGCAAAGTGGGCGTACCCAACCTGTTAGCGACTGAAAGCATTCGCTAACACAGCTATCACCTATTAGCAAGGCAGACGAAGAGATTTAAACAATCGGGCTAAGCGCAAATATCGCCAGAACCTAACGCCTGCTCAGACCATCACTTAACCTGTATATCCAATGGGAGGTGGATATTCAGGTTAAGTCCCCATTAGCGATAAAGCCTGAATATCGCTGGATTTCCAGCGATATTCACGCATTGAGCCGCTAACGCCGGATATTTTATCGCATTAGAGATAAACGTTGCTAATAGCATGTTATCTCAGCGATAATATCCGGCAATTGGCGGCGATAAAAAAAATGCGCTAAATGCATTTAGCGATAATTATTGCTATTTGTTGCTAATATGCCCCTGGGTTCGAGTCTCGACAATGACACTGAACATCCTGTGATTCTGGGCAAATCACTTATCTCCCCGTGCCTAACAAAAATGAATGTGTTCTCATGTAACGCAACTGGTGCTATGTAAAGCGCTCTGATACCCGATTCGGGTCAAGTTTGCACTATATAAAACTCTATAAATAAACAAATACATGAAATAGGTTGCCAACATCTCTATCGATTTGATTGCCTTTGGCCATAAACTAAAAATGTGATCCAATACTGAGTGACTTTTCTTGAAGCCATCTTGCTCCCCTGGTATTAATCCATGATGCTTAAGTGCTACTCAACTTGGTTAAGTAAAAGTTTGGAGAACATTTGTAAGCTCACATCAGAAAGGTTGATATACGCCTATTATTCATGGGATTGCAGGGGGTCACACTTTTTAAATATGGGTCTTCTTATCAACCACCTTCCAACGTTCAGTCATAATACCAGTGGTTACTAGTATTCTGAATACTTGGCAGAAAAGTGATGCCCGCCAGTCACTATTAACCTTAATTTTCACTAAGGGCAAGCTGTCTAGGGATACTGCTCTGGCACCCTTGGTGCAGTAAACACCTCTTAAATCTTTTTGAATTATACACTCCCTAGGAAATTCTCATCATATTTGTACTCTGCTAAAAGATGGTTTCGAGGACCATATAAGTTACTTTTATCGGATCCATACCGGTACCATCTTGCACAAGCTTCCAAAATTTCTTGGTGTTTTTAGACTGAATCACATTTGAAAACATTTGCCACTTTTTCATATAGGATTCACATTTTTCTGCTTAATTAGTGACCTATATTCCTGCTTCCTAGTAAAATGTATTGATTCACTACTTGACCTTCACGGTGTGAGGTTTATCTGCACACGCCCTCCTTAGCACAAATGTCTCCTCATGTACCACACTTAGAGAGCTCAAGTCAAATACTAAAGACACCTTTAGGATGGTGGGATACTGAGTGATCCTTGTCACAGGAAGGAGTTCAGGTGTACGGCTGAGGTTCTCCTTATACATCGGACACTCAGGCATATATGTGTTGAGGGAGAGCTACTGTTGGATATTGAACAAACCCTCAAGAGGTGATTGAGGGCTGAAAGGGAATACTGAAGAGAAACTCAGGTGGTGGGATAGGAAAGAGGGGAAGAAGAGCTCAAAACAATTCAAGTTCAACTCTTAGCTTATGGAATATGAAAGCTACCCTTAGAGGGTGAGACGTTGCGGACACTCAGGTATTGTGATATTGAGGAGTCTCTCAGATGGTGGTATATTCAGGAGAGCCTCAGGAGGTGCATTATTGAGGGGCACATCAGACAGCGTAAAACAGAGGAGACCCTGAGAAAAACATCAAATGGATTGATATTTGCGAGACCCTTGGGTGATAGAATATTAAAGAGATCCTCAGGAAGTAGAATACTTGGGACCAGATTTGTCAAAGGGTTACATTGCCCTTTGGGTTAAAGAGGGTGTCTCAAGGGCAACCCAATCCTTAAATCAGATATTTAGCAAGCTGTGCAGGGCCATCTTGCATGGCCCTGCGTCGCTTGGTAAATCTGGGTAAGACATGGCAGTGCAAGCCTCTGCCTTTTGTTAATGTGCACCAGGAAAGCGTTGCCTGGGTCTAGCGTGGGAGTTCCCACAAATCCACATGTGCTTTTTGGCACATTTCCAGATTTTCCAAGATTGGTAAACCTGGAAATGCACCAAGCAGCATGCCTTTCCAATAGAGGAGCATCTGTTGCAGGGAAATCGCCCAAAAACAGAACTATGCTTAGGAATATTTATTTATTTATTTATTTTTGAAATTTATAAAGCGCAAACAAATGCCCTTGGGCGTCTCGGTGCTGTGAGCTCAATGCAGGATTCACGACTGATTTTACTGATTAAACAGCCATGTTTTTATCATTTTACGGAACTGGAGTAAGGATTGACATGAGCGAATCTGCAACGGCAGGGCGTTCCAAAGCCTAGCTGCAGTCACCACGAAGCGTCTGTCTCCCCAGGACACATTTTTTGTACGTGGTACCACTAGCTGGTGAGCCATGGTGGATTTTAGTTGTCTGCTGGGACAGTAGATGGCTAGCTGTTTTATCAGGAAATGAGGGCCTTGTTTGTGTACAGCTTTGAAAGTGAGGCAGAGAGCTTTAAATTTTATACGGTTCTTGATCGCCAGCCAATGGTATTTTTGAATTACCTGTGAAATTGGTTTGAATTTGGGAATCCCTCAGAGCATTTTGGCGGCTGCATTTTGGACCGTTTGCATTTTTTTGATGACCCTAGATTGTGCATTGGCGAACAGTCCATTACAATAGACCAAAGATGACATTACCAGTGTGCTTACCAATCTTTTTCCTGCGCTTTCAGGTAAGTAGGGAATTATTTTCTTAATTAATCTGAGTTTATGGAAGGCCGTTGACACGACTTGGTTAGCATGGGAAACAAAATTTAGATTGTCATCAAACATGATTCCTAGGTTCCTAACACTCGAAACTGAGTTGGGCAAAGATCCTAGTGAGTGTGGCCACCATGAGATTGACCAGGCCGGCGACAATTTTCCAAAGATAACAACCTCCGTCTTCTCGGAATTCAATTTGAGGCAATTGCTGGCCATCCAGTCCTAGATGGCCAGCATGCCTTCCTGAAAGCGTTCAGCCACCTTCTCCCCATCATTGTTTATTGCCAACACCAGCTGTATGTCGTCTACGTAAGAGGTAAGGCCCATCTCGTAAGCTTTTATGATTCTAGCTAGGTCCGACACATAGATATTAAAGAGTGTCGGACTTAGGGATGAGCCTTGAGGAACTCCACACGGCAGGGTTAACTCAGCCGACTGAAAGGGTCCCAAGGTAACTGTCTGCGTTCTGTCCGACAAGAAGGAGACAAGCAAATTTTTTGCTCTGGAGTGAATGCCCATAGCAGAGACACGGTCGATCGGGATGGAGTGATCGACCGTGTCAAAGGCAGCTGATAGATCCAACAGTATAAGCACAGCTGTGCCTCCCTGGTCTCTGATGAGTCTTATATCTTCCGTAGCTTTAATGAGGGCAGTATCGGTGCCATTAAGCTTGAGGAAACCAAACTGTGTATCATCCAAAAGGTGATGTTCCTCAATAAATTTGGAGAGTTGTATGTTCATCGCTCTCTCTGCCACCTTGGACAGAAAAGGTAGGCTAGCTATAGGTCTATAATTTTTCAATTCCTCTGGATCCAAGTGAGGTTTTTTAAGAGCGGTTTAAGGAGGGTATTTTTTAACCCATCTGGGTAAATCCTAGCCGTAAACATGGAATTACAAATTTGAGTTATCACTGGCGCTGTGGAATTGATGACAGGGAGGAACACTTTAGGCGGACACGGGTCTGTAGCTGATCCTGATTTTATAGTTTTGATGATATCAGCTATGTGTTGTTCGTTGACTTCATTAAATTGCAACAAGCAATGATCGGAAGGTCTAGTGCAGATTAACTGTGTGTTGGTTTTAACTTTAGTAGAAAATTCCAAGTAGATGTTGTTAACTTTTTCAAAGAAACAATTGGCCAAGGCATCACAAAGAGCTTGTGACGGGGAAGGGGCAGGATCCGGTGCTCTTCCCGCTAATTTCTTCACTACTTGGTACAATTGTTTATTTGAATTTTTCGCAGTTTCAATTTCCTCACTATAGTATTTTCTTTTTTCCTCCATAATCATCTTTTTATACTTAGCGAGTTCCTCTTTATATCGCATTTTTAGTTCTGTAGTATAGGTTTTGCGCCAATGTCTTTCATAGTTCCTGCACTTCTGTTTCTGTTCTCTAAGGGAATTGGAGAACCATGGTGCGGAGGGAGAGGACCGATTATTGGAGATAGTTTTCTGAGGCACTGGCCTATTCATGGCATTACTTATCCAGCCCGTGTATTGCTCGATGGCAATGTCTGGATCGGCAGAGATAGCCGGGGATGTGTTGTTTAAGAGCGCTGTGAGGTGTGTATTATTTATGTCTTTCCAGACCTTAAAAATACCTTGGTTAATTTTAGCCATCTTCTTAGTTGGTGTGCTGTTGGTTAATATGTTAAAAATGATAGCGTTGTGGTCTGACCATAGTAGTGGAAGGATATCCTGAACCTGAATTTTCTTTGAGTTGGAGAAGATACCATCCAGCGTATGGCCAGCTTCATGCGTGGATGACGTGACCAGCTGGGAGAGCCCCAATGTCTCCATGTCGGTCAATAAGGCTAAGGTTTTATTATTATCTATTTTTTCCAAATGGAAATTAAAATCGCATAGGACGGTGAAAGAGTCCTATATCACTAGAGATTCTAATAGAGTATTGAAGGTGAACAGAAATTCTGTGCGAGCTCCTGGGGGTCTGTAAAGAAGTAATCCCTTAAAATTGTGCGAGGGCGTTAGCATGATAGAAAAGTGAACAGCTTCACATATGAGGGAGGGTACTTGGAATGTTCTTACAGGAAGAAGACACCGGAGTATTATCGCCAGACCACCGCCTTTTTTGTTCAGTCTGTCCTGTCTTTGAACCTTGTAGCCATCGGGTATGGCAATCACCAGGTCCGGTTCGGACGCATTGTCCATCCAAGTTTCTGTGACAAAAAGTATATCGATTTTTCTATCAATAATGAGATCTGCTATGTCCTGTCTGTGTTTGCCCAAAGAGCGGGCATTAATAAGTGCTGTTACTATATTAAGACTGTTGTTATTGTGTGCATCGAAGGAATTAACAGTGTGTTTAACTAGTGGCAGGTTGGACTTACAGTAGTGGCAGTTTGTTTCCTTGTGCTTAACTGTGTTCTGTGGTTCCAACCGTATACAATTATTATCCACAGCTGGGCGGAGCTGGATCAGTTCGCCTCTAGTATGAGAAGTCACGACTCCTGTCAATGTGGGACCAGGGGACAAGGTCCTGGGCCCGGTCCCGACATGGACGGGCGCAGACGGGCTTGCCTTTGCCGCGCCTTCGGCGCACCGCGGGCATGCCCGCTGCACCCGCCCACTGCGCGGACGGGAGCTGGTTGTCATTTTATAGGACCGGAGGAGGGCGGGAGGCTGCGAATAACTGGTGCGCAGCCCTCGCAGTCCCCCTAAGATGGCGTCTCCCCCTCTCTCCTTCCACGTCAGCGCCTAATCGGCTGCACAGGGAGCAGGGGTTGTGATGCGGCAAGGAACAGGTGAATCAGCACCTCAAGCGTGGTGCAAATAGTCCGTGATTAAAAACCAAAATAAAACGAATAACACACTTTTTATTTAAATAAAAGCCTAAACCCCCAGCTTTCCGCCTCAGGGGAGAATCAAGCACTATGTCCATTAGTGCATAGGGACTGAGTCATCCTACCACCATAGTACCTATGCGTCCAGGACTGACTAGCTATAGTGTCTCACTTGCTCTCCTACTCATTCACCGAGAAACAAATGATTAGACAACACAGAACACAAATTCCCCAGATCTCTCAGGAAATCGGGGTAACAAGACACACCCTTTCGCTTGCACTCTTGTATTTGACCACAAGAAGATCAAATACGGACACAAAAAACTTTAAAAAAATAGGAGGAGCTTCGCGCGCACCCAAGATGGTCGCGTGAGCACAGGGCTCCCGGACCCTCGTCACCTCCATCGACTATCCTGTACTTTATCCTGGTTCGGACGACGAGTGTTTACTGGCGCAGTTCTACTGATCATTTATCTGTTCCCAAAAACTTTTTTGGACTTCGGGGTCCAGAGCTACAGATCGCCGCAGTTTTCTGGCCTGCTCCAAGGTGACGCCCCGAGCTATCTTGTCTGGCCTGCCGTCCAGTAAGTGAACAACAACGGATTGCCTGACTTGCATGGGCTGGCGACCGCTTTTGGTTTCGATTCCTGTCCGGAGATCAACCTGACTTTGTCAGCTACGTAGACGGCCGGACGTGCCTATACTTTTGGTCTATCCGCTTCTGATGCCGATCTGTCGTGGCTTTCAGTTTTGAGACTGGCACCATCTTCGCTCTTTTGGTCCTGCATTTGCCACCGCAGTCACAATTTTCACCCGACAACAGGCGACCCGCACGGGTCCATAATCTAAGATGGCCACCAAGCCAGAGAGCGAGAGGCGCAAGACTAAACCGGGCGTTCGAGGGAGCGCTTTGCAAACGAACATTATGGACCGGTACACCCTTACTAAAGGATCGCTGGGCGCAGCATCTAAACCCTCGACGGCAATGCCGGAGGACTCATCGATTGAGGAAGAGCCCTCGTTGCGAGATCTCATGGGCGCCATTACCGGTATGAAGGCTTCATTGGGACAACAATATGAGGCCTTGACTCTTAAACTGGATACTGTGTCGATTGATGTCAATCTGATCAGGGCGGATTTGGCGAAGACAAACGAAAAGGTCAAATCCCTGGATCTGAAGACCTCTAGCCTGGTCACTGACGTCTCTGACTTACAGGCTGAAGTCGGGAATCTGCGAAAAGCTAATGACTATTTCTCTGGGCGCCTAGAGGACTATGAAAGCCGTGCCAGGCGCAATAACATCCGCCTGATTGGGGTCCCGGAATCATCGACTGCAGCCTCGACGAACTTATTGGTGGAAGACCTGGTGCTGAATCACTTGGCGCCCAAGGGTCTCAGCAAGTTTTTCGCTGTTGAGCGTGCACATAGGATACCCGGCGGTACACCTAAATCGGGTGCTAACCCACGACCCATCATTGCGAGGATCTTTCATTTCCGGGACAGAGACGCTATCCTGCAGGCTTCGAGGCAGTCTGGTCCCATTGCCTTTGAGAACTCAACTGTCAGCTTCTATCCGGACTTTACACAACAGGTCCAGAAACAGAGGCTGGGGTTCCAAGGGGTCAAGAAGAGACCCTGGGAAAGGTCTATGACGTATGCCATGCTCTTCCCGGCCCGTTTGCGGGTGGTTCATAGGGATCATACCTTTTTCTTTGACCATCCTGGGGTCGTGAGTGACTGGCTTGACTCGCTGCCTACGGATCAAGAACCTTTTGAGGACTCTGGCAGATCGGATCGGGCGGACGGTGGCCCGACGGAGCAGGAGTAGATGTTGACTTTGACCCCGTACCCTTCATGTTGGCTTTGAACTATGCTATGCTGTGTCATTAATGTTTGCAAGTAATAGTCCTTTTGGGGGTGGGTGGGGGGTGAGCGGGTCCTTTCTCCTCCTGGGTTTTCTTTTCGTAGATTAGTTGGGTGGTTGGGCGACAGGCACACTGCAGTTTATGGGGCTTTTTGGTCTTCAGCAGGGGTGCGGGGTGGGGGGTATAGTTGTTTTGGCATTGTTGGGGGGACTGGGTTGTTGGTTTGAATTTTATTGTTATTTGCAAGGCGAAGAAAAGGCAAACTCCTGTTTTATGCAGTTGCTTTGGGTGTGGGGCGGGGGAGGGGCTGAATTCGGGGATGGGGGGTAGGGGACTTCAGATATTGTGTTGGAACGTGAACGGGTTGGGGGATGGGATCAAGAGGAGAGTGGTGCTGCAATTGCTGAAACGTTTGTCTCCTGATGTTGTCTTACTGCAGGAGACTCATTTGCTCGGCAACAAGTGCTACGCTCTGAATAGGCGTGGTTATCGCCTTGTGGCGCACTCGGGTTTCACTTCGGGCTCCAGAGGGGCGGGCATTCTGGTTCGGACCTCCCTCCCCTTGGCCATTGATGATGTCATACTGGATGATAAGGGACAATACGCCGCCATTGTGGGGCGCTGGGAAGGGAAGGTTCTTATTCTGCTTTCCGTGTACGTGCCCCCGGGCCTCCAAGCCACCACATTCGCTGATCTGAGTGGACTTATCCTGGGTCTCCCCGAGGGTCTGCTTTTGGTTGGGGGTGATTTTAATGCGGTGGTCTCGGGGATGTGTGACCGTCACCCTCCCAGGGAACTGCCGAAGGCCCAGACTTGGTTGAGTGACTTCCTAGAGACGCTGGGGCTCACTGATTGCTGGCGCTTGCTTCACCCGGGGCAATTGCAATATACCTATCATTCTGGTGCTCATGGTAGTCTCTCGAGGTTAGATCATATATTGCTGCCCTCGGCCGATGCATCCCTCATACGGGAAGTTAAACATCTGGCAAGGGGTATCTCGGACCATTCTCCGCTTTGGCTGGTGGTTGATGCACGGCAGGGTTCGGCGGGCCGAGTGGCTCCGATTAACCCCTGGTACTTGAAGGACCCCAGGGTCAGGGCTGAGCTGGTTAAAACACACGATTGTTATTTTGCGGAAAATGTGGGCTCTGTTTCCTCCTCAAGTTTGCTTTGGGAAGCTTACAAGACTGTCATTCGTGGCCAGGCCCTCTCGTTGATTGGCAGCGTGAAGTTGGCCAACCGTGCTGAGATGGTTCGCCTTGAGGGGGAGGTCACAGCCCTGGAGGGGTGCTTGGAATCTGAGGTCACCGCTGAGGGGTTACATCTATTGGAGTTGAAACAACATGAATACAGGGCTCTGGTTACGGAAGCTGCTAAGGAAATGGGAAAGGAACAGCAGGGCCGCCTGTATGACGTGGGTGATAAGGCTGGGAAATTACTTGCTTGGCTGGATAAGAGGGAGAATGCAAGTCGTGTCGTCCCTGTGATTGTTGCGGAGAATGGAGAGTGTTGTACTGACCCTGCTGATATTGTAGAAAAAAATAGTGCGGGCAATGCACAGCGTTGTTGAGAATGAACAGTTTTTTAAAAAATATTTTCAATTGATTCTTTATTTTAGAGGTGCTCCTACTGGTGGCGTAACTGTCCGTTTGCGCCAAATATGTGAATCTCAATAGTGTGTGCACACAGACTGTGTGCACATCCCAGTGTGTGGGCACTCCCTCTGGTTCATCAAATATGAATAGACTCCTCTTGATTTTGAAATTTATTTTAATTGTATTTCGTATTGCCTTTCATGAATGTAGATTCATTTCATCAAATTCATTTGGCTTTTCCATGATTTAAATCAAATCAATGTCGCTCCAATGCATTTCGGGCCAGGTGCCCTTTCTCAAGGAGCTCTGAAAACAAGAACGATCATCATTTGCATTATAGAACATCATAATATGACAACTCATATGTTCAATTCAGTAATAATCATAAACAACATGCTTCAAGTGGTGGTGAATACATAAATACACGTGTGGTATAAAGGATTAATAACGAGAAAACGGAAGGAGGGAGGTAGCGAGGTGAAGGTATTTTGAAAGGGAACACCCCGAGTGAGGAGAAGCGAGCTGTGGGCATGCCAAATAGCAGGAAACGATAAAAAACGCTCACGTGTTTTCACAGCATTCATTGAAGCTGAAAAAACAAAAGTGGAATGTCAAAACATGAGGTGTTCGGGAAATGCGGATCGCATTTAAACGAAACTAGTCAAAGAGATCTTAAACGAGCTTACCGGAAAATGGTTCGAGGTAGGGACTGTGAAGGTCTCCGTGTGTGTTGCTAGGCGCGACTAACGAAACTGGTGTGTGTGTTTGTAGCGTGTGGACGCTATGTAGACATAGTAGAAGGACTCGTGTACACCGCGTTAGAATGGCAATAAACGAAGGACTGATGGTTGGAAAACAGGGTCGGCCATCTTGAAAAGGGGGACATAACAGTGATGAAAAAAGGGTGAAATCACCGTGAAGAAAAGAAGAGTAAAAAGTGTAACATGAAACGGAATAGTGCCATGGTATAGAACAAGTTTAAACAGAAAACATGAACAACATTGTAGTGAATTCGCACAGGAGATATGTGTCCTTGAGTACCACATTGGTATTTATAAAAAGCAGCTTAGTTCAATACGGTCATTAAGACCGAATGGTTTGCAGGATTGCAGACGATAAATCCAGGCTGTTTCTTTTTGTAAAAGGAACTTATTATTGTCTCTTCCTTCTCTTTTTTCAATGGTTTCTAGCACCATGAATTTTAACTGTGCCACATTGTGGTTGTATTCCATAAAGTGCATAGCCACGCTGGATTTTGCCTGTTTGGTTCTGATGTTTGATTTATGTTCATTCAACCGAACTTTGATTTTTCTCTCTGTTTTTCCTACGTAAATTTTCCCGCAGGGACACTTGAGTAGGTATATTAGGTTAGATGAATCACAAGTTGCATTGGCTTTTACTTTGATTTCTGTACCCTTCATGGGGTGATTGATTTTATTGCCTGTAATGATGTTGTTGCAACTGTTGCAGTTGAAGCACGGTCTCGTGCCTTTGTAGATGATTTGTTGAGGTGTTTCTCTCGATAAAATCTCTTTTATGTTGTTGGCTCTGGTGTATGCGAAGATTGGAGGATTCTTAAACAGATCTTTAAAATCCGGTTCGGATGCTAAGATTCTCCAGTGTCCAAGTATGATTTTTTTGTACCTTCCTCTTAATGTGGTGTATCTGGATACTACCACCATCCTATTTTCTTCACATTTTGTTGACTTTTTTAGTGCCTTTTCACGTTGGATTAGAGAGACTTTTCTCATGGCCTCATTTGTTATTTCAGGTGGATAACCTCTCTCAATGAATCTCAGGTTCATTTCATTAATTCGTTTAGTGCAGACTTCTGAGTTAGAAACTATGTGTTTAACTCGCAACATTTGGCTGAAGGGTAGATGGCGTTTGAGTGAATTCTGGTGGAAACTTGCAAAATGTAACGTATTATTACGATCTGTTGGTTTCCTATAAAGGTCCGTTTCTAGGCCTGTGTTGGACCTAGTAATGGACACATCCAGAAAGTTAATGTTGTGTTCATTCAAATTCCATGTCATTTGGATTCGGTGGTCTTTGGTGTTGAGAATGTTCAACTCATTTTCTAACTCATTTTTTGTACCTTTCCAAATGAAAAACAGGTCATCGATGTACCGGACGTACATCAGTAAGTTGTTGGTCCATTCAGAGTTGTCGTAGATATGGGTTTGTTCAAAGTCAGCCATGTATATATTAGTGTATGCTGGCGCGGCGCAATTGCCCATGGACATGCCAGATAACTGTTGAAACCATTTGCCATTGTGGGTAAAGTAGCTGTGGTATAGTGTAAAAATCATAAGTTCCATGAGTAGGACTTGCATAGGTTCAGGGATATCACTGTTCAACAAGGTTTTTTCGATGGCATCAATTCCTCCACCATGTGGAATGGATGTGTATAAACTGTTCACATCAGCTGTGCAGAATTTAAGGTTGTCATTTTCATTGATTTCAATTTCAGAAAGCTTTAGCAAACATTCAGTCGTATCCTTAACGTAACTTTTAAGTTGTTTGACAAAAGGTTGGAGATAACGGTCAAGGAATTTTCCTACAGGTTCATGGAGTGACCACTTAGTTGATACGATCGGCCTCATCGGAGGATCCATTAGACATTTATGTATCTTCGGTAGTAGGGTTATTGTTGGACTTCTTGGAAATTCAACCAATAGAAACTTTTTGGTGCGTTCATCGATTGTTTCTAAATCGTGTGCTTTGATGACAATTGATGTTAGTGTAGATTTATATTGGCTGGTTGGGTTAGATTCTAGTGGTGTATAAGTTTCTGATTCCCAGATGTGTTCATTCATTTTGGCTTCATACATGCTAGAATTGATTACGACGAGAGCACCGCCTTTATCAGCTTTTATGCATTTGATTGTCTTATTGTCGGCGATCTTTCTTAATGTATCATTGTCTTTTTGTGTTAAGTTCATTGTTTTTATTTTTTTCTTAAAGTTGATCTTTTCCAAGTCCTGTTTCACTAATGTCTCGAAGGTATCAATACTCTTATGACTGACAGGTGGTATATACGAGCTCGGTGGGCGTAAGCCACACAATTGATCTGGTTTTTTGTCGGCGACCGGTGGGAGCACATTTTCAAAAAAATGGCGTAACCTTAATTTCCTTGTTAACTTGAATGTACTGGTCTCCAATTCAAGTTGGTTTGTAGAGGTTGTTGGGATGAATGATGTTCCTTTTTGTAGAAGGTTAGTCTCGTATTCAGATAATTTGATATCAGAAATGTTGATAACTAGCGATTTGTTTTCTTTTTGTCCTTCTTGGAACTTCTTGTATTCAGTACTTCTGATTCTTTTTCTCTTACTCCGCCTGGGTCGTCGGTTTCTCGTGGGCCTTTCTCTAAAAAAGGACCCGAAGTGGTCGCATTCTCATCCGATTGAGTTCTTGCGTGGTCTTGATTCCTATTCACATCGGAAGTTGTTTTTCTCGGTGGTCGGTTGGATGCGTCACTCCCAGAAGAGGAGGTATCCGTGTATTGGCTAAATGGTTTGTTCCGTCGGCGTTGAGCGTAAATGTCAGCCCAGGTATAGACCTCATCCAATTTATAATCGAGTGTGTCACGTCGAAATTTTCTGATTTTTCTGTCATTGATGTCTTTAGTGTGCTTTTCTAATTGTGTTTTAACATCCTCTAGCATTTGAGACAGTTCTTCGGATGATGTAAATCCTTCAAGTTCTTTTTCGACTTCGCTTATTTCATGGGTTAAATCAATCAGGAAAGTAGACAATTCCTCTATGATGAGGAGAATTAAATCTAGGCTGCATTTGTTTAAAATGGCGTTCCATTTAGCTTGGAAGTTTTTAGAGTTCTTACAAAGAGAGGGCTTTAGCGCAATTCTGAGTCCACGGGGAATGCGAAGTGCTTGGTGATATTTCACTAATGTTTTGGCATGTAGTTGCTGATTAATGCGGCGTTTTGAAAGGTATAAAAGATGTTTGACACATTGTTCTCTTGTGCGACTAGTGGATTCTTGCGACACGTCGTCTTTGATTAAAGCATAGATGCGTTCTTTTTCATCATCTCCATATGCCAGGAGGTCTGCTCTAGCTTCAGTTGATTTAGAAATTTCTTCGTATTGCATTTTAAATGCGTGATATTGCCTTGAGGGCGGAAAATGCTTTTAGAAAAAAATGCTGCGGGCAATGCACAGCGTTGTTGAGAATGAACAGTTTTTTTTAAAATATTTTCAATTGATTCTTTATTTTAGAGGTACTCCTACTGGTGGCGTAACCGTCCGTTTGCGCCAAATATGTGAATCTCAATAGTGTGGGCACACAGACTGTGTGCACATCCCAGTGTGTGGGCACTCCCTCTGGTTCATCAAATATGAATAGACTCCTCTTGATTTTGAAATTTATTTTAATTGTATTTCGTATTGCCTTTCATGAATGTAGATTCATTTCATCAAATTCATTTGGCTTTTCCATGATTTAAATCAAATCAATGTCGCTCCAATGCATTTCGGGCCAGGTGCCCTTTCTCAAGGAGCTCTGAAAACAAGAACGATCATCATTTGCATTATAGAACATCATAATATGACAACTCATATGTTCAATTCAGTAATAATCATAAACAACATGCTTCATATTGATATTGTCACATGTTTTGCCAATTATTTCCGCGAGGTGTATTCCCAGGTGTCTGATCGATCTGAGCAGGATTCTCACCTGCTATTGCGGGATATTGCACTTCCCCGATTGTCTGACATTGATAGGGATGCTCTGGATGCGCCGCCTACTGTGGACGAGATTGCCGCTGCTGTCCGTTCGGTCCGATCCGGCAAGGCTTCGGGCCCTAATGGGCTCCCCATTGAGCTATATAAACTACGCCCGGACACGCTAGCTCCACATCTGCGCTCTATGTTTCTTGAGTCTTTGGAGGTGGGTTCTCTACCACCAGACCAGAGACTGGCCACTATAGTTGTCATCCACAAAGATGGTAAACCTCGGGATCGCTGTGCCTCTTTTAGACCCATTTCGTTGATTAATGCGGAGCCTAAAATTTTGGCCAGGCTGCTGGCGACACGTTTGGCGACTGTCATTGGGGACCTGGTTCACCCTGACCAATCCGGCTTTATACCGCAACGCAACACGGCGCTTAACCTCCGAAGGATGCATGGCGTCTTGGCACGAGCCGAGACGCTACGTGAGCCCGCCATCTTGGCGTCCTTGGACGCTACGATGGCGTTTGATACGATTGAATGGCCGTATTTGTGGGCGGTTCTCGCCAAGTTTGGTTTCGGTCCGGAGTTTGTTCGGTGGGTCAAATTGCTTTACTCCGGTCCCATGGCTCAGGTGGTGGTCAATGGTCGGGTCTCTGCACCCTTTGCACTAGGCAGGGGAACGCGACAGGGCTGTCCCCTGTCCCCCTTGTTGTTTGCTCTCGCCTTGGAACCGCTGGCGGCCTGGTTGAGGTGGGAGCCGTCCCTGAAGGGCATTAGATGGAATTCGGGGTTTGAAGACCGTGTATCTCTCTATGCTGATGATATTCTGCTGTATCTCACATCTCCCCGTAAATCCCTCATTGTACTGTTCGATGTCTTAACGTCCTTTCGCAAAAACTCGGGTCTTGTCATCAATTGGTCGAAGTCCTGTGTATACGTCCTGTCGGGGGACGCCCCTCTTCTGCCGAGTGGTTGTCCTATCGCGATTGTGAGAGATGGCTTTAAATACCTAGGCATTTTTATCACTCTGAAACCTGAACTGCGGTTTGACCGGAACTTGCTGCCCCCTCTTCAGCGCCTTCGGGCAGATGTTGTCGCTTGGGGGAAACTCCCTCTCTCTCCCCTAGGTAGGGCGGCATTGTTTAAGATGATGTCACTGCCCCGCTTCCTCTATGCATTGCAAAACACACTTGACGTTGTCCCGGCTAAATATTTCCGTGAGGTTGAGAGTTTACAGAGACAACTGGTGTGGGGGGGTAGGCCCCGGATCGCCGTCGCTAAACTGTCGCTCCTGTGGTACGACGGTGGAATTGCTTTGCCTGATATCCGTCGCTATTATTGGGCGTCTCAATTGGGGGCAATAAATCATTGCATGTATGGCCCTTTGCCGAATCCGGCCTTCGAGATGGACAAATGGTTGTTACCGGGGGGTGACTATAATAGAGCCCTCTACTCGAGAATCACCCCTCGAAACGTTACGGGCCCCACTAGGACGGCTGTCCAGGTGTGGAGACATGCTTCCATGGCGCTTGGGTGGACTGATAAATTGACTCGTGCCACCCCACTGTATGCATCCGATAGACTTGGCTCTCTCTGGCAGTCGAAGGGGTTTGATAGGTGGGACTTGATAGGTATCAGCAGGATTGATGATGTTTGGACTAAGGGGAGAATGAAGACGTTTGAGGAATTGAAAACCGAGTACGCTCTGAGCGATCGCGAGTTTTTTCGCTATGCGCAGGTCCGCCATGCGGTGCTCTCGGTCTTCCCTTTGGGTGTGGAGATTCCGGAGTCGTCCCCGCTTGAGGATAGGGTACTAGACGGACATGTTCCTGATAGTACGATTTCGCTTATTTATAAAAAACTGATCAACTCCAGGTCTGATCTCCTGTTTCGCCTTAGAGAGGTCTGGATTGGTGATGGGCTGGAGCTGGACGATGAGGACTGGCAGGCGGCGATCTCCTCCCCTAAATAGGTGGCCATCTAGGCGCGCCTTAGATTTGTGCAACTTAAAGTCCTGCATAGAGTGTATGTGACTGGTCCCCGTTTGGTACACATGGGCTTTTCTGTGGATGGTTTGTGTCGGCGTGGATGCGGTCTCCTGGGCACCTTTTTACATATCATTTGGGAGTGCCCTGAGATAGTGCGATTCTGGACCAGTGTGCACGAGGTGATGAGTGAGGTTACGGGGGTGCGATCGATGCCGGAGGCTAGGAGATGCTTGCTGAATGTATGGGAACCGAACGACTACTCCGTATCGCAGCTTCGATGGGTGACCTTGGGCAATATGATCGCCAAAAGAGACATTGCGCAACTGTGGGGCGCTCAGGGACCACCCGGGATTCGGAGGTGGAAACAAAACATGGACTGGTGCATGTTCAGGGAAAAAACTGTATATACTTCCCAAGGTACCCCCCGAAAATGGGGGAAGATATGGACTCAGTGGAACACTTACCGTTACGATATATGTACCCCCCCTCTCCTTGACCCAGATGTTGAGCCTACGTCCCCATAACCCGAGGGTTCCTCCACTTCTTACTGTGTATTGGATACATTTTGTTCCTTCTGCCCCCCCCCCATGCGAGACTCTTTCTTGATGGAAAATACGCTCATTGGTTGACCTTCCCCGCTCCCGCACTATGTAATGCAATGTTGTTTATATTGCTGTCTTCTCTTTTTCTTTATTCCTTGCAAGTTGTTTGTGTTTGTATTTATAAAATTAATAAAAAGTTTCAAAAAAAAAAAAACAACTTTAAAATATTTATTTTAACTAACGTGCCTTAACGTGCTGTATAAGTGCCACAACAAGCAGAAAAATGCCTAGTACAAATACAGTCAGCATAGCAGCTAGTCCATATATCATGAAGGGGGATAATGAAAAGACAATGGAGTCTAACCTCCGTCCCCTTGCTAAGAAACAGTGGCCCTCATTTATGAAAAGTGACGCATCGCTGCGTGAAAACAGCGATACGTCACTTTTCACTGCGCCCTCCTTGCAACACCAATGATGCGTCATATTTACAGTATGATGCATCATTGCGCAAGGAGTTACAGATATGTCAGTATTTCTGACGTATCTGTATGGCGCAAAAGTAGCGCATTGCTGGAGTGTGTCAGAAAAGTGACGCAACTCCAGCAATATGTCCTTTCACATGGGGCAAGCCCCATGTGAAAGGGCCTGCGTCAGTCTTACGCCTGCTGTGAGGCAGGCGTAAGAAATTGACTCATTTGTGTCCTAGAAGTGGCGCAGTGAAATCACATAGATTTCACTGCGTCACTTCTATGACGCTTTCTTGCATCAATACGCCCCCCTTGCATACATTATACCTGGCGCAGGTATAATGTGGCGCAGGGGTTTACAAAGTGACGCATCTACCTAGATGCGTCATTTTGTAAATATGGCGCAACAAGGCGCATTTATTACGCCACTGGTGCGTCACAAAAAATGACGCACCGGCGGCGTAAAAGTGACGCACGGCCTCATAAATGAGGCCCAGTATTATTATATGCTAGAAGATCTCTGGGCTATGTCAGCAGACTCCATATCTTAGCCTATAGATGGTGGAACTACATCAAAGGTGCTGTCTCGTTCTTTTCCCTGGAAAGTTCTCACTCCAAGTATATGCTACCTATTTGTGTATTCCAATAAAACCCCAAGTACATTGCATCCGTACGTTTTGTCGAAGGGCTAAAGCTTGGCCAAAACAAAATAACAAGAGACATTGTCGTTCCACCTTGCTCACAATGTTCAGTCAAAATCACAGGAACCTGCAGAGAGCGAACAAAGCAACGAGTAAAGATATTGGGCGAAAAGATTGACAGTATACCGGGTTCTTGCTTGGCTTTAAAATTAAAGAAATTAAAGCCTCATTCGAAGACAAGGGGATTGACCCGCCAGCTATCAGAATAGAGTTAAATAGCTTAACCCAGATAGGGATGATCTCTTCCTGCAACACTGGGTACAGTTTGCTGGGTTCCCATCTGAGCCAGCGGCTTTACCTTTTTTTTTGCTTTTTCAGAATATCCAAATTCTCACTGCCAATAATTTCTTGTCCCAGATATTGTGCTTGGGTTTCTGTAAGTTTTGGGAGCTCCTTTTTAATTAGCCACTTTTGTATTTCTTGCTCTGTTACCGCTAGGTCTTCTGTGTATAGCTCCTGAAATTTTATTTATCACTCTACTACACAATCAACCCTGACTTCCCATCTAAGATCTTCCCACCACTGAAGCTTTAGTTCCAGTCCAGCCTTGATTTCCAAGGCAAAAAATTCCCTCAACACTCCCCTTGAATGATATCTCTGGCTCTTCTCCCCTTCTATTGCTGAGTCATTTTCTCTTCCATTTTGGTTCTGAACTTCATGTGTAAGCCTTCCAACTTATCTACCCACTCCTTCCTGACCATTATCATCCTTTAATAGACTCTCTGCCTTTCTCCTCCTCTAAACTGTTAATATTTTTTCTCTTCTCTGACCCAGTTTACTGTACATTTGATAATAACTCTTAACCATGTTTTGTATGCATCCCATACCGAATGCAAGGGGGCTGACTCCAGATTCCAAGAGAAATATTCCTCCGTGTTGCGGCGTCCCTGCTCCATTATCTCAGACTGCCGCATTATCCTCCTGTTAATTGTCCACCTACCGATAGTGTGGGTGTCTCTCCTCTTGATTTTCAGAAGCAATGCTGCAATGTCTGACAAGTATATAGACAGGTGGTCTACCCCCTTTACCTGCTCCACTTCTTTCTTGTCCATGAACAGGTAGTCTATTCTAGAGAAGTGCCCATTCTTCTTACTATGGAAGGTGTAATCCCTATGGTTACCGTCCACTCTACGGAAGACATCACATATGTTAGAATTCTCTACCATATCTAATAGATATGCCCTTCTCTTGGGGAAGGTGATCTGGGTCCTAATTGATAAGCTATCAAGATCATTAGTCAATAAGATATTAAAATCTACACCAAGAATGATAGGAGATTGAAAATCTAGAAGGTTAGAGAAAAGCTGAGTCAGGGGGGTTACACCATTTATGTTTGGACCCTAATAACTTGCTAGTGTATGTGTTGAGGGAGGTATTTTAATTTCAACTATTATCAAGCTGAATACTTCTACTCTATGCCTAAGTAGCTCTATCCCTGACTTCGCCTTTAATAATATTGCTATACCTTTAGTACAGTCAATTTGGTCTGTAGATACCCAATTTCCCACCCATTTTTGTTTAGAGAAGAGTTCCTTACATTCTTGTCTCAAGAGATGTGTCTCCTGAAGCATAATTTGAAATATTGCATTATTACTCTTTGCGTTCTTTTTACCCGCAGACCATTAACTTTTCCAACATAAAATCGACAATTATCGCGTATTCATGCTCCTTCATCTTCCTCTTTGGCACCCCTTTAAGCTGACCTTGTTTTGGTGATTTCTGAGTAACTTTCCTTCCTTGACTTGAGGACAGGATAGCCCAGGAGGAAACCCTCCTGAAACATTTTTTAGGCATCGCTACTGTCTACTGAGCTCATGTTGGGGGAGAGCCTATTACCTGCATTGCCTTCGCCTCACCTCACCGATTACCATCTATCTGTGGTGGATTCCCTAATTTTGCTTCCCCCCATAAATGTATCCACCTCAATCGGGTATAAAAAGTTATGCATCTTGTTATGTAATATCACTTTAAAAAAAGCAGGGAATCTCATTGGTACAGATGCTCCCAGTTTTTGTAGCTCATCCACTCTGCTCCCAATGCCCACTGTCTGTCCGCTGTTTCCTTCAAAATATCAAACCTCACTCTGTAGGAGGCACCCAACGCTTGCAGCAACTTTTCTTTTAGAGCTAACCCCAAAAAACTTTATTTCACAGAGCACAATAAAACATTTACCAGGGTCTTTTGCATTTTTTTCCAACCAGGATGTAGCTTAAAGGGGTCTTTGTGTATGTGTTGAATGTCTACATCTATATTCAATTGAGTTACCTCCTGCAGTAAGGAATTTTTCAGCATATTTATCAAAAATGATTTAATATCTGAACATCCAACCCCTCAGCCACACTTAGGATTCTGATATTGTTCATCCTGGCATTATTTTCCAATCTTTCAAGTCTTTCCGACAGTATCCTCTCTCTCTGCTTCAGCTGTTCCACCTCTTGTGAACTCGTTTGAGCTTTAGCCTGTAGGACTTGTACCACCCCGCTCAAACTTTTGCGATCGCAAGGAAAGACCTTCGATCTTTCCTTCCAGGTTTGAACACATTTCTTTTTGATTTGCCTCAGAAAAGTCGAAACATTCTTTAACTTCATGGCATAGGCAGCTCAGCATCTCCTGCACCGCATCCTTATTGTTCGAGTGACTAGCGCTAGCACTCATGCCTGCTCCCTCAGGACTTGGTGACCCGACAGCCCACATATACTGCTACAAAGTGTCTCCCCCTCCTTCTCCTCCTTCCTCTCCAACCGCGGGGGACAGTTCCTTCAGATTCAGAGCCGACAATCATTTTTTTGTCTTGAGTGCTGGGTGGACTAGGGGGTCCCATAGTCACTCATAAGTGTATTTTTGCTTCGATCATATTTACTTTATTCTAGAACCTTCCTGCTCAGGCGGTATTTTGTTTACCCTCCATGCTATCTATGCTATCCTCAGCACTTCTTACGTCAGTCCTGACCTTGACGTATACCTAAGTGAAGCTAAAATTTTCCTTGGCTCTAGGGCCAGAGTAGTTTGTTTCCCCTAACGGTGCTGCATTCGCCCGGCTGGTTGTGATCTTTTTTGGAAATGGGTCTTTATTGGGACCAGTGTTTGTTCTAGTTTTTTTCTAACCTGCAGTTTCACTGGGGGCAGAGCGTAATTTTTACCAACCCCTCCACCCTCTTACAACACCCACAGAGAGCAGATGAGTGATCTTAACGTATTACTCCTATCGGAATGAGCCTGTATTCTACCTATATTTTTAAAACTAGGGGGCATATTACCAACACAGGCGATAAAATTATCGCTTGCTTTATCGGCAGAAAACTGCCGCTAAAGCCGCTTTTGCGGCAGAAAACTGCCGCAAAAGCGGCTTTTGCGGCAGAAAACTGCAGCAAAAGCGGCTTTAGCGGCAGTTTTCTGCCGATAAAGCAAGCGATAATTTTATCGCCTGTGTTGGTAATATGCCCCTAGGTTGCTTGGATCTTTCTTGTCTCTCCCACTGTGGCTCAAGCTTTAGGCTGTTTGATTCCATCTGCACTGTACCGCTACCTTTCTCTTCATGGCTCTGCCTTCTGACAAAAGAAGCTTGCTGCTCACCTATGGCATCAACAGTCCCCTCCTGCGTAGCCTTAGTTAGCAGGTCCTTCTCAGAGAGCAGGCAGCCTGTGCTGTCTCTGCTCCCTCCATTCGCCTCCTTCCCTCGCGGCCACAGCACCAGCCGAGCCGCGGGGAGCGTCGGCAGTGCTCCCATTTTTTTGAACCAGGAAGGAGACCTTGGAGCCACCATTCACCTCGTGGCAGCAGGCAGCAGCAGAGCTGTATACACAGCTGTATCCATCCCCACACCTGTGTGCCAGAAGCGAAGGCAGATGAAGGCAGGCAGCAGTGAGTAAGACTTATGATATCTAGACGGCACTCCCCCATTGAGCTCCAGACCGGCGTGAGCCGGCCGCCATGTTACCTCCTCTTTACTCAATAGTGATTATAAGATCTTTACTGGTATTCTTGTGGCCTGTTTGAATAAGGTGCTGGGACATTTGATTCATCAAGATCAAAAGGGTTTTCTTCCTGGTAGCTATATGAAGGAGCTTAATTACATCTGGATAGGTACTATAGACCTAGCTCTAATGCAGGATACCCCCCTCGCGATTATTACGCTTGATGCAGCAAAAGCATCTGACCGCCTTTTGCTCCAAGTTTGAGGTTAAGTGAAGAGATTAAACCTTTTAAAATCAGGGCATACACAAGGAAGACTTCGCTATATGCTGACGACCTTATGGTTTATTCTTCACGTGTAGTATCTACCCTTCTACATCTCATGGCGGAAGTGAGGGAATTAGGCACACTGGCAGGATATGCGGCAAACGAGGAAAACCAGAGACAATCATTTGAAATCAAGATGGTGGAGGAACAAACTATGTTGAGGAATTGAGATACCTGGGGATTAAGATAACAAAAGACCTTGCAAAGATAATGGTTGTAAATCTTGAAAGAGTAGGAAAAGAGATAGATGGGTTGCTAAAAAGATGGCAAAACCTTCCTCTTATGAGCTATGGCGGGATTAACTTGGTGAAAATGTCCATTATGCCAAAACGTATCTTTCCTTTTGACAATATACTGTTACATGTTGAAAAAAACACTTTTGAAATTGCAAAGGAAGATAACATCCTTTATCTCGGCTAGTAGAGGAATACGACTCTTATGGAAAAAGCTGAGACGGAAAGCGGGAATGGGGGGTTGGGTCTCCCAGACCTACAGCTCTATTGTTGGGTGTTCCAACTTAAAAACAATAGAATGCTTCTTCCATGACCCGATGAGTCCCTATAAGGAGTTATGTTTAAAACTGTGTTGATGGGCCTACCTGGGGAAGGTTTATCTTATAAATATGGATCTCCAATTTATTTTTATAAAGGTCAGACTGAAATGTCTCCAGACAGCAGCAACAAGTTGGTACGAGATAAGATCGATCCTGGGCGTATCTTATTACAGCAGGCTGTCCCTCATATGGGATTCCCTTGGGATAGCTTGGAAAAACCGCTGAACCAACGAGATGTTAGGCAGTGGGGTCAGTTGGTGGATGATGGACAAAAGTTAACATGGAGCTTTCGGCACACTAAGACGAAAGGGGCGATCTCTAGATTTAAAATTTACCAGGTCAATGCCTGGCTCAAGGGCCAAAATGGCTTGGATGTAGATTCAGAACAAATGCAATTGAATCTCCAGGATACAGCGGCAAGGACAATAGAGGTGGCACTTTGGTATCAATATCTACAGGCAGCAGAACGGGCCGAGATGAAAACACCATACAACACATAGGATGGATGCTTGCCGGATGCGGAGCTGGCAGATTTATGGCAAGTATCTTGTGCTACACTTTATCTGGTAGTTAAACTGGCTGCTTTAAGGAAAAATCACTTTTTTTTACCTTGCATATAATCTAAATGATCCCAAAAAACCTGGAAAGATAAAAGGAAGCATTGACATAAAGTGTAAATGGTGTGGTAGTGGAGATGCTGATGTTGTGCGTATGTTTGCCACTTGCCCAAAACTGGAAGAATCTTGGTCAGCAGTGGGTCAGACTATCTCGCACTCTGTGGGTGTCAACATAGAGGTAAGCCCTGATTCAATTATGTTTGGGATATCCCACCAGAAGAAACACATGTATGATTTGCAGGTAAATTGCCGCTATTTGATCTTCTACTTAATATTACTCGCAAGGAGAGAAATCTGAAAACTGTGGACTCAGATTAAGGCTCCACCGTGGCAGGGACAGGAGAGATCTGTTCATTTTTTCAAGGAGACGGATAGAAGTAGATTCGGGTTTTGGGACTTGCTAAAGATTTGAAGACCTTCCTGTTCAATGATGACACATTCTCAATTCAGCAAACTGGGAGGGTTGTGTAAACTTTGATTTAACCAAGTAAATGTCATTGATTTATCGCCGATTTTGGGCATTCACATAGGGTGCATCGATTAGAGCCAATTGGTGGTGACTTGAGGACCATATATAAAAAAATAAAATAAAATAAATCACCACAAAGAGATCTCATGTGAAAACAACTATAGAAATTATTGCAAAAAAAAGGTTGCGTAGTAACGTGGGCAAAGCAGCCGGCAAGCTGTAGCGTGCTCACGCTAGCTTAGAGAAGACGACAATGTCCCTATGGGCCATGTGAGGCAACCAGGAGAAATATCTTTATTTCTCCTTGTTGTTTCCTTTTTTTAAACGTGTTGCATTCTGCAGCACACTCAGAAAAAGGAAAATGCATCTAAGGACTAGCTCTGCCTGTAATGCTGGCAGCCTTGTGCTATGGCTTCAGGGTGACTGTGTTGTCCCTAGGCAGCACATAGAGTGCCAGGTCATTGAGAAAGCATGTATGTGCCATACCTTGGTAAACATGACGCATCCCTGCCCTCTCCGTTTGACGCTGTTGTTTTGCTGAATTGCGTTCTATCAAATCATGATCAATCTGGGAACTAATATGATCCTCATTACAGCAGACTGATCAAACTGTTTGTCATCTTTTTGAGAGCAAAACTGTTAAACTGATCTGGGAGTCTGATTATGTATGTGTGAGCCATAATCCAGATTCTTGGCTTCAAATGATGGAAACAGAAATTCCACAATCCTTCTGAGCCTCCGCGTGTGCATGGTTACATAACTCTACATGCAACCAATGGAGTCCTAGCTGCGAGCATAAGGGGGCATCAGAGGCCATACCCTTCAGCATCAAACAGTATACCCAATCACCACTGGTACACAGTCAGCTTCCTGGTCAATTTTTTTCCCACCTAGGATTTAGTTTCTTTGAAAAATAATTTTAGAGATGCTTTTAACCATATACATATTGCATCCCAAAAACCCAATATAACAGCTTTAAAATATGATTATTAACTTTGTTAATGCATTTATCAGCCAGAGGGAAACCTATCATTTTTTCCTCTTGGCATCATTGTTCAATTCTATACCATCTACATTAATTTCATGGTTGCACAATGTTCTGGTTCTCTTTAAAATTATTTAACCAAGCAAATCAATACACCAACATCCAAACAAGACCACAATACACAGGATGTGAAGGATAAAAGAACAAAGGCTGCCAAAATATCCACAACCATGGAACACACATACACACGTAAAGAAACGTAGAACGTGTATTCATAGAACACACACAATAAACACACTCAGAGCTGTGATTATAAAACACACAGATTACAACACATACTTACATACACGCATCACACACTGCATACACAACAAATACCACATGCATCAAGCATGCATATATGTATATATAAACCACAAACACCATGAATACAAAAGTCAACACACATGCGCTCACACTAACAAAAACACACACTGCAGTGATGCAGAGGCATGTACACAAAACCAATCACACACACACATGCACACATATTATGCATACCACTGATCCTATGACACAAAAGAAAATACACACTCCACACTCCTCAGAAATATAGTGCATACACTGCAGTCACCAGATACTAAACACACATGCATAAATACACATAATCTATACCATGCACATACACAGTATAGATCATTCAAAACACACTCCATTGAAACACACATACCCACATCTCACACACCACATGCTCTGGAAGAATCATGAATGCACAAACGCATACATAGGTGTGCATGCTGTACCCATCAAGAACACATTCAGAACCACACAAACCCACACATGTGCACATAATAGGCACACCCATACCCACAACAGCTATACCCATCCCCCCTCACTCAGCATAACAAACACATAACATAAAAATAGTTCCAAATGCTCAGATGCACAAAACAACTACATACACATTCACACAAAACACATACACACATACACACACAGCTAATATAACATGAGCCCCAGTGCATCACCACACCTCCCAGCCCCCACACAGATGTATAACTGCCTGGACCTTCATAAATCCAGATTTAAAATTAATTAGCTTACAGATTCCTGTACAAATGAAACTGCAAATCTGAATAATTGTATACATTAATTTGTCAATGGGAGAATGTAAATTGAGCAGGACTTCAAAGTTGTACATGGTTCAAAATGAATAGATGATAGTGAATAATCCGGAGAAATTATTTATAAACAGTAGGTGTAAAAAATGCATGTGAAAATAAAAGCTTGCTGCCAGGTCTCCTAGCATTAACGATTACAGAATGTGTGCCTACACCACTAAGTAAATATTAGCGGTGGGAGTAACTCGCATAACTCTGTATTGCATAATCACACAGAATTACCTGAGAATTATTTGAGATTATGAAATAAGAATGATTCTGTGTCTAGCACTATTTCTTCGTAAAGAACAACAGGAATGTGACCCATAGACCAGATTCAGATCTGTCTAAGTATATGTTTTTCATTTTGTCACTTTGCGTCCCTCACTGTGTTTCCACTTGTCACTTGCCATCACTCTTTGTTTCACGAGCACTACGTGCACAAAGTCCCCTTGGGTTGCCTTCGCATTTCATGCCCAGAGTGCTGTTATAACTGTCCTGTATGAACTGGGAATTTTTTTAATACATGATGCCTTGAGCACCTTTGAAAAAATACCGGGAGTCTCTCCTTTCTTTGCTACCTTGTAATGTCATGTGCATACCTGTGTATCTGCCTTTTCATTGAATCTGGTTGAGACATTGTTGTTTAAAAACACATAGCACTATTTCTTAGCACAAAAATGTCCCCTCGTGTCAAAAAGGTGTGCACTAAATAAGGATAAGTTGGCAGGGTATGCTCAGACGTGAGTCCGTTGCTCGCTTTGACACTGGATTCAAGCAAGCCTGGCTGATGAAGGCTGAAATGCCAGAAACCGGTCCTAGGAATCTTGTTTCCGGTCCAGGGAAGACATGGCTTGGCAGTTCAGTCTTGACTGTTCCCATGAGGCACAGGGTCAGACTGATTTGCATATAGCCATGTCTGAACTGGGGTGGCAGAGTGGGCTAAAGAACGGTGATGGATCAAACCCAGATCTTTTGACTGGGTGTGAGTGGTTGATTGAATCAGATGCTCCGTCCATCACCACGCCCTTTTGTACCGCTTTTGGCCGCCATAAGTGTGGCAGGGTATGCTCAGACGTGAGTCCCTTGCTCACTTTGCTACTGGATTCAAGCAAGCCTGGCTGATGAAGGCTGAAATGCCAGAAACTGGTCCTAGGAAGCTTGTCTCTGGTCCAGGGAAGATATGGCTTGGCAGTTCGGGCTGGACTGTTCCCATGAGGCACAGGGTCAGACTGATTTGCATATAGCCATGTCTGAACTGGGGTGGCAGAGTGGGCTAAAGAACGGTGATGGATCAAACCCTGATCTGTGACTGGGTGTGAGTGTTTGATTGGTTCAGAAGCTCTGTCCATCACCACCCCCTTTTCTACCGCTTTGTTCGTCATAAGTTGGCAGGGTATGCTCAGACGTGAGTCCCTTGCTCACTTTGCCACTGGATTCAAGCAAGCCTGGCTGATGAAGGCTGAAATGCCAGAAACCAGTCCTAGGAAGCTTGTTTCCGGTCCAGGGAAGATATGGCTTGGCAGTTCGGGCTGGACTATTCCCATGAGGCACAGGGTCAGACTGATTTTCATATGGCCATGTCTGAACTGGGGTGGCAGAGTGGGCTAAAGAACGGTGATGGATCAAACCCTGATCTGTGACTGGGTGTGAGTGTTTGATTGGTTCAGAAGCTCTGTCCATCACCACCCCCTTTTGTACTGCTAAATAAGGATGAGGACACACAGCTAAATAATCTGTGACATACTGTTCTGAAGGTTAGTGTTAGTGGTAGTCCCAGTGAAGCATGGAGGCATGGAACTTGAATTTCTTCTCATCGGGCACAGACAGAAGTAAACTAGGTGAGAACAGTCAATGATGGAGAAGCCACATACCTTGTCAAAACAAATGAGATTAAGCCATCCAGCAAAGCTGATCTTCTTAGGACTGATACAGCAAATTCCCTCCTTTTTGAGCCTCTTCTGGGCATACATGATGCCGACAGCCAGACCGGCCGAGAGAGAAGGTGGGACCATACCGGTCACTATAAAGAGTGAGTACACCACTATGTCACTCACAGGTACCTGGAAAATAAATATTAATTTCAACAAGAATCTCATGGAGAAATTTTCCATCAAAGACATTTGGAACACTAAAGTGTGTTTTATATATTAACAATAACAATTTTATTCTATAAAGTTAATAAAAACAAATTTAAAATACCCGACCTTTTCAAAACATACTATGGTTTCCACTTGTGCACTATAGAGAATTATAGCCACATATTTGCTTGTAAAAACAAAACAATCTTTGGACAACGTTTGATATTATACTGCTATTCTTTTTTTAAACATAATGTTTTCCACTTGTATGTTGTAAAGAATCTTCACCAACACGTGTTCTGCAGGACTCTATTTCCATAATATTTTGTGACAAAACTTTCTTTTAGGAAAGTCAAAGTATTTTGTCTGTCCCAGTTGTAGACCTTGGCGCTTGCTCAGTCATATTTGGGTGGTAACTGAATATCTGTATGCTTCCAAATTGTAACAAGCATTTGCAATGTAATAGGTCTTGCATTACTAAAAGTTTGAGTTATTGGTGTTGCATAATTATTTGCAAACTTTCAGTAATGCGAGACCTATTTCATTGCAAGTGCTTGTTTAGCCATGCTGCGTAGCATCCTGATGCTGATCATCATGGCTAAAGGAAATACATTTTAAAAAGACCATAAAATGCTGCAGTCGTGTCCTTCTGTAGGAAACCAACCAACGCATGTGCACACATACAAATGATGCAAGCATTTTTGTATCTTTTTCTTTGACGCGTCGGTGGGGAGGTCAGGGGCGTAACACAGCCCCCGCGGTGTGGGGGGGCCCTCACCCTCCATGGGGACCCGTCAGCACCGCACTTCTGCTGGGGAGTTCTAGATTGACTCCGGAGGGGGGCCCTTCACGTACACTGCAGGGGGGCCCCCTCAAGGTTTGTTACGCCACTGACAAGCAACACAGATTGCTGGCAATGGGGGGAGAAGCAACCAGTGAGAGAGAATGAGGTCAAGGGTGGATGGAAATAATGGAAGGGGTGAGGAGAAGCAACAGGCGAGAGGGGAACATGCAGCAGGAAGTGAGAAGTACACAGGCTCGAAAGAGAGAGCAACATGGAGCGGGGGTTAGAAGCACACTAGGGAGACAGATTGAAAACATATGTACTCTAGTGGAGTGTAATCGCGGCACCCGCGCTATACTTATAACATTAAAAGTACTGTCACTCGCTGTGACAACTGCTTAATTTGTCGCGCACCTATATCCCACTTCGCTCATTCACCCATCTTGCATTCTACATCATGCACTTTGTGAATCCTAAGGTAAGCGGAGTGCACTGTCTGCTGGTGCACCCAGATGTGCAGATGTAGCGTGCAGATGCTCTGATGTGACATCCCATTGGATCCACAAACATTGCCATCCTCTTTTGACACCCCATGCCCTCTGTCCCACCTGTTCTTGACTCACTCAAGCACACCAGCTCATGGTCATCCACTAGGAGGGTTTGTTTTCAGGTCTCCTGGCCTCTAATCTTATCAGTGCTTAGGGAGTATGATTTCTACTGCTTTCCTTCTGATCAGTGGTGGAGGATCAATTCCACTCCGCCGTTGGAGTTTGCAGAGTTTTGCCTACTCCACGTTATGCTAACTTTGAGAATGATATATACCTTGCCTGCTGCCCCTGCAACCTAATATATATGAGGATATGACAACAATTAAGGTCAAGATAAGGATCATGGAACACAAGAACACTGTAAGAAAACCATGACAAAACTAATTACACACTTCCTACAGATGAACCATTCAGTGAATGATCTCATGTGGTCAGTCTGCGACAAACCCAATGTCCCTCATAATATAAGAGACATCAAGAATTTTTTTTAAACAAGACCAGAGATGGGTTTACAAAATACGGAGTTATTAGAATGGACTGAATGATGATATCTCATGAGGCCATCTAGCCTAATCTGTTAAGTAAGCATTGGCAAAACCAACCATTTTTCTCCAGAATCTAACATCAATGGAGAAAGAGTTTTTTTCCTGAACATGTGTGTGTGTCCTTGACGTTGTATGTGTCTATGTCATTTTATTTTACAGGGTCCTGGACCACAGTTGGTCCCACAATACCTGTACTCTTTTTTTTGTCTTGACCAGGTCATTTTTCCTGGACATAAGCAAAATCCTATTGTAATGATATGATTTATACTGCTTTTTTTCTCCACAGGTCTGACCATATTAACGCCAATTGGGCGCAACAGACTGATACATTGAAAGACTATTAGGAATATTACACTAATAGTTTAATTTTGTATTCATTTTTATGTTTTTGTAGAGCACACTTTTACATTAACACTACATGTGAGTAAGGTGAGGGTAGTAGTGCATATCCTCGTCCTGAAGAAGGGGTCCTTGTACCCCGAAACATGTCAACGCACTTTCTGAGGTTGCTGTACCTAAATATACAGTAAACAACCTCTCACTGCACCCTTTTAACAATACCAGCCGAGGGCTTAATAAATTAAAATTTTTATTTTTCCACACCCTACGAGCCAGGTTTTTTTTTTTAACTATCACGTTTCACCACCTCACCACTCACACTTAACCACTCTCCACACACCGACACATAGTACACCTGAAGTGCTCCTACGCAGCCGTCAGTCGTAGCACGCCGCATCCCGTAGAGGGGTGCGAAGACCCCAATGATGGTAGAATGACACCAAGGGGCCTGTTGGTGTGTGAGGGGTATTCTAACAACACGCTGTGCTCCCCACCACTGTAGGGAACAGCACCACTACCAGAGTGGATTCTATTTTGTTTATGTGATATCCCCTGGCACCATCTCATTGCCTATGAGACATACATTGTAGGGATTATCCAGCGCAGTTTTATATGAGTGACAACTGTGACACTGAAGTGTGGCCAGACCCTTCGGGGGGTGGCTTGAGGGGTTCTCTTCCAAAAGGGATGACCAGCTCTCACTGTGATGTGTCGGATATATATAGAACTAATAGAAACGTGGAAACACGCTACGGAAATCTGATCTGGGATGTGTATAATGAATGGAGATCTCCACAGGTACATTTTGAGCCTCCAAACATATATACCTACACAACATGTGGGTAGGTATACCACACCAGTGGTAGTAGTTGTGACCTTGAACAACATTAGTGAGTGGAGAAACAACACATCACTGTCTATCATCATTGGCATGAATGCTCATTACTTGATGACCTATAGTCCCTTAATATACACAATAATTAGGGTGATAGTATACAAGGCGAAAAAGCTGAGAATAGAAAATGTTTTTAGGCACTCAAATTCATTAATCAACTTGCAAAACCGATTGCTGATCAGGTGACTACCATGACCTTAACCAATGTGGATGTCTAGCAGTACAAGAACATAGCGGATTCAACCAGTGGTTTAGCTTCCAGACTAGATGCGTGCAGATACGAGATGATGTAGCAAAATAGTTGACCAGCAAATTGGCTGCTACAAAAGGGGTGTGCCCACACGCTAACACCCAGCTACAGTGTTGGCGGTGAACACAAAATACTGGCGGTGTCAACCCCTTGAAGAAGACTTAGATCGGCTTAAACAATAACAAGCATACCCTTAAAGACCTTGTGCTCTGAAATACGTGGGGTTTGTTACCGGCTTGGTGATCCTTATCTATATGTTTACTTTGATACAATTACGGCAGCACTGTCACATTTGCTAGCACCATTAGCAAAGTGATGGCAAGGTACAATTCTCAATGGGTTGTCTCACGGCGACTGGCCACAAGAGTGAAAGACACATTCTTTAACTTGGGTTTTGCAGCACTCAGGACACCCAACCTGACTGTTTCCATTGGTACAAGAAAGTCTTCCTATCTCTATTCACCTCCAAACCCAAGGATATAATCTGTGGTGTCCCTCAAGGATCCTCCCTCAGACTCACCCTTTTCAATACCTGCATGACCCCTTTGGCCAACATCATCAGATCCCGTAGACTAAACATAATCTCCTACACAGAAGACACTCAGCTCATCTTCTCACTCTCAGAAGATACCGACCAACACAAAAACAAACTTCCACAGGTTCATGAAGAGCATTGCCAACTCGAAGAAGGACAACTGCCTGCCGCTCAACTCAAACAAAACATAAGTGCTGATGTTTGGGAAGCACACCATCCCTTGGAATAACACCCGGTGACCCTCAGAACTAGGACCATCGCCTAAACTAAACGGCCATGCCAGAAACCTCGGCATAACCCTGGACAGCAACCAGACCATGAAGTCCCAGATGAGTCCGTTCTCCTCTGCCTGCTTTTTCATGCCTCACACATTATGGAAAGTCTTCAAAAGGCTTCCTCTGAACACCAGACTAGTGCCACTCTGGCCTTGATCACCAGATGATTAGACTACGGCAATGCACTCTACACTGGGATCACTACACACCTTCTGTAGAAACGCCAGACCATACAGAACTTTGACGCCAGACTCATCCTTGACCTTTACAGAAAAACCCACATCCCACCCACCTCAGAAAACCCAACTGGTTCCCTGTAGAGAAGAGATGCCAATTCAAGCCACACCTAAAAAGCACTGCACAGCCTACATCAACCAACAACTGAACTTCCACCAACCTACCATACAACTATACTCCACCTTTCTCTCTCTCACCCACACCCCTCACATCCACTTAAGAAACAGCAGAGGATGCTCCTTCTCCTAACCATAGCGAAAACCTGAAATGACCGTCCTCTGTATCTATGGACTGCCACCTCTCTACACGAATTCGGGTGGGCACTTAAGAACTGGCTGTTTGATCGGGTCACCTGAATCATCATGACCCTAAATAGCCTGGATACCTTCTTGAATGATTAGTCATGCTATATAAATCCCCTGATTGATTGATTAGTTGATATTTTCCAAATTGGAGCAGATGAACTGTTCATGTTTAGTGTCTTTGGAACTCTAACGAAAAATCAGCTTTTATGGTAAAGATGGATTTTGAATTACAATTTTGAAAATGCCTCTTTTAGAAAGTTGGTATTTTTCTGCCTTATCTCTGTAGTATTTGGAGCCTATAGTTGGCAGTTGGCCTTTGTGTATTCCTCCTAGACAACCACTCACAATAGAGAGCGTAGGTGTCCCTGGATGGGCCATCACTGGCAGGATGGGACGGCGGAGCTAGGCACAGCACCACTTACACCTGAATAGGATGTGTCCTGCCTTCACAGTAGAATTGCATTCCTCCTCTAGTTAGTCTGCTACCAGGTGATGGAAGAAACCTGAGCACTTCAAAGGGAGTCCTCTAGAAGCTTTTTCCACTCCAAAGAAAGCACCAAGTATAAACATTGGACTTCAGACACCAACTCTTGAGTACACTTCTGGACTTGTGGAAAACTCTGCAAGGGAGCTGGTCAGATTGGAATGTCTGCAAGTCAGCTACCCAGATTGACATGTCTAAAACCAGGTGAAACATGATGACTAATCAGAGATGTAGGAATCATTGTTTTCCACACACAGCCTTTGAATGTTTTTAAATTGCCAAAAAGTTACCATGAATAAAATGACGCAACAGTACTTGGGATACTTAAAAAGGCTTTCTTAACCCTATAGATATGTTATTTCCTGTCCGAAACATTGGGATTATCCACAACATCAAAGAGCTCATCTAAAGGTGGGGTTGAGCCTACCCGGTGGAACCATCAATATTGGGTGAGGACTGAATGATGAATGGTGCCACACAGGTGCTGTATATCTTAGGAGACAGGTCCAGCATTAGGACCCGCAACGCGTCTTGAGATCCTCTGGGCAGTTCTTGATTTTCATCCATAAATTTACAAGTTCACGGGTAGGCGGTCGCTCCTTCCGAG
This sequence comes from Lissotriton helveticus, assembly GCF_964261635.1. Classification (NCBI taxonomy): domain Eukaryota; kingdom Metazoa; phylum Chordata; class Amphibia; order Caudata; family Salamandridae; genus Lissotriton; species Lissotriton helveticus. The sequence goes on from NC_136072.1 coordinate 6,851,240, forward strand.
TACTGGCTGCCTGCCGATGGAAAGGTCTGCCTCTTTTTCGCAGGCAGTTCCAGCACCTGCTCAGCTTTAGGAGACAGCTAAAAACTTGGCTGTTTCAACAATAACTCCTCTGAGGCGGCTTGGGTCTGGGCTCGAGCGCCTGTTTGTCGGTGTTCATTAGCGGATGTATGACATTACAATGCACACTTTTACAACGCATACCTTTACAACGCATTTTTCTACAACGCAACATCCATTACAACGCATTTCATTACAACGCATGCCATTACAATGAAATTTTAAAAACTACATTTACAACGCATTCCATTACAATGCATAATACCTTTACAACGCATACCATTACAACGCATAACATTACATTGCATGTTTGGTAAGTATTGGATAGTGTAGGGGTAAAAATTACTATTCTAACTCCAGGGGGTGCAACAGTAGGGTAAGTGTTGGATAGTGTTGGGGTAAAAATTACTATTCTAACTCCAGGGGGTGCAACAGTAGGGTAAGTGTTGGATAGTGTAGGGGTAAAAATTACTATTCTAACTCCAGGGGGTGCAACAGTAGGGTAAGTGTTGGATGGTAATGTTATGCGTTGTAATGGTATGCGCTGTAATGGCATGCGTTGTAATGGATGTTGCGTTGTAAAAGTTTCGTTGTAATGGTAGTGCGTTGTAAAAGTTGCGTTGTAAAGGTTGTTTCCCGTCATTAGCGCCAGGACACTCTGTGGAGTAGCTGTGTGCTTTATAAGTACCCATTTCATTTCATAGGGCTATGTAGGGGAGAGTCTTTAAAATAAAGAAGTTTTTGATGTGTTTCAGGGGTCCGGAGGGTGCTTCTCATTCGGTTAGTGATAAGTTTGATGGCAGTCTCAGTCTCAGACACTGAGCCCACACACATGTGCACAATTGTACATGCACATGACAATATGCAACCAACCCCTGAGCCTATTATCAGAGCTACATAGCAGGAGGCATTATCTAAAAAGATGTACACTGAATGTTAGCACTCCCAATCCTTTATAACAGAGCTTACAGGGAGATTGACTCAGGGGGTGAGACTCATATATTGCAGAGGTCCATAAACAAAGTAGTCGAAAAACTGAAAAATCCATCAGGAATAAATTGGGGGTACCCATTTCTCACAGTATCCTTTCTTTTGGACACAAATACCATTAGGGAATTTGCTTAGCAGGGTCATGTTTGGTGTTATTCTCTCAGAAGCATGCCTTATGACTAAAAAATGCCCTCGCAGAGTAGTTAATTTGGCACAGTGTGGTGATTTAAAGGCAAGACTCTAATTAGGAGCTCTTTCAGAAAAAAATTGATAATGTGCAAGGGGAATTGCAGGTAAATGGAAATTAACACTAGTTCTACATATGGGATCCCAATTTATCATAATATTGGTGCATTAACCTAGTCTATAGCCATAACTAAGGTAAAACAATGGTTTGGTGGAGATTCCACCCAGTATATCCAAAAAAGTGAAGTACACCCACTTTTCAATAAACTATTAGGCTTGCCTAGGTCAGCATGAATTCACGAAGGGGTTGCTCTGCAACAGGCTAACTATACTAGTGGTTAGCACGCTCAATCTATTTTAATTGTGTCTAGAATGAGTCAGACCCAGTAAGACCGACTCTCAGCCGAAGAAAAAAATGCAGATAGTCAAAAACTAGAAATCCAGGGCCTTAAATGGGTTAGACCCCTGTTTCTTACAAACCAACTTCACAGGCTAGATGACTGGGTGCTTGAGTTTGGTCTTCTACTTTTTAGGTCAGGCCTTCAAGACAGCTTTACATTTTTTACCATACCATTTTTGAGAAAGTGATCCTTTCTGTTTGTTCACCCCATTTCTTTGCATTGCTGCTGTTGTGTTTTACTCTACTCTGGGACACTGCAGTCCAGGCCCCAGTGCATTTTCTCTGATCCCAAAAACTTGTTTATAGTGGCTAACTCCTAATTGGCTGATTTGACTTTCTTCTAAGGCCGTTGAATATGGTGCTGAAAATACAAATATGACAATAAAAGTTAAATGTCACCTGTAGACGGCAGTACTTATCATGCCATCCATGAGTGTGACAAGGAAAACATGGTTTCAGGCCCATACGTGTGACCTGACTGACTGCTGCAGTTTACACCTGCAGCCTGACCTTTCAAAATAACACATTTGAACTTTGTTTTAAATACTAAGGTAAATGCTATGGAGGGCTTGAAGCCCATAAGGTAGGGTACGTAGTATTTAAAAATGGGACATGTCGAAATTTCATGTCCCTGCAGTGAAAAACCGTGAAAATATATTTTTCACTGTGGAAGGCTCTGTCTGTCCCACCAGGAAAACTAGAGTACAGATTAAAATATTGATTCCATATCTTGGTTTGCAACCAGCTAGAACAATTATTCCACACTCTTTAATATTTATTACAAGCCCAATTTAATGGTAAAGTTGTATGTTTAACAAATATTTAGTAAAATGTACTTTTAGAAAGTTATATTTTCCCTGCATGAAGCTCCTGAAAGAAACTTTACAATAGCTCTCTAGCAGCTGTCAATTAAGAACTTTACCTTAATGACATATACACAGTCAGGCTGGCACCAAACCCAATGGGAGTAAATCTACCCTCAGAACTTGAGTGGCTACAGAGGATGTTGACTGCTCATCATTACCTTGGCCATGCTCTTGGGGGGGTACACTGTGGTAAATAAATAAATAATACCCTATTTTTGACTAGACATATATCATAACAGATAGCTCAATAAATAAGAGTCAAGATTCGAGGTAGTAGGAGTTTTGCAGGTTTAATACAGCATAAGGACAGGAACAGGACAACCTGCATAGGAATAGGATGACAGGGCCCAGCAGCTGCTGGGGCTGGATCTGGGATGAGCGCGCTGACTTTTAATAACAATACATGAGCATATATACATAACGCAAACACATAGCATTACATTGCAGTAGGCGTAGCAGTGGGTGGAACAGAAGGCGTGACGCGTAGCAGTCGCGAAAGATAAGGGTAAAAAGAGGTGTAACAGGGCGTATACATAGACATGTGATGCAAACGTAACAGAATATGTCATGAATGGGGCGGAAACCATGGAGGGGGCTACCTAAGGAGCCGGGACCTCTAACCTGATGGTGCGCGCAAACTAGCAATGACGTATCACTAGGAGAAGCTGGGGGCTATGAACTCTGTGCTAGGAGCAGAGACTGAAGTCTGGAGGGTCGGAGCGACATGTACCTAAACCCTATCTAGTATCTGATGTTTAGGGAACATGTTGATAGGAACTAGAAGTCAGGAGGGGAAAGGCTGACTTGATTCTAAGACTGGACCATGCATTATTCTACATGTAGTGCGTGATGAAGAATATTAAATGACCATTAAATGCAGTATTTCTCTAACGTGGAGACGTGAAGGCTAGACAATGACGGAAACTATTGATGCAGTTCAGTAGCTTAGGAATGCAGAGAAGGAGGACTGAACTGATAACTTGAATCATAACATATTCTTGGCAGACTCAGAGACTGAGCCAGGCTGGGCCGGGCACTGCGAGGCAGGAAGTAAGTGAAAGGTCGAGGATACAGGTGGGGGCTGTATCGCTCCTCAGCGAGGCTTCAGGAGACAGGAGCTGAATCTGGTGTCCAGGCCCTTTTGAGGCCTAGAAACGGGGACTTTACAATAGAATAACGTGCACACTGAGAAACGTGGCAACGTAGCTTTACATAGGCCTGATATACGTAGTATTCACGAGGACTGGAAACTGGCATACTAGAGGTGGACACAACTGTAATTGCGTCATTAATCGGACATGGGGAATGCATATGCATATTTAATCATGCACACATAACATATGATGGATGACACGTAGGGACACAGAACATGGCAAAATTTACTTTTCCACATTCCCTCCTTGTCACTACGTTTCCATCAGGAAACATCAATATTCATGATACCGTCTATCATTTCATACAGTATCATTTGCTCGTCTCGAATTATCCTGGAACGGGATTTAGAACGGGGCTTGGGACTAGGAATACAAGAGGTAGCACAAATGCCGCAAATCGCAGGGCCACATTGTATACAGAGGCAGCAGCTGAATATGATCGCTGCTGCAATACCTAGAAAGGACAATATTTTCCATCCCCATGCGGAAATTATATTCCAGAACCAACCGGACCATGTCCAGGTGCCTGGGTCTTGGTGTATCAGATGGGCAATTTTATGGAGTCTGGTTATAGCTGAATAAACAGACGGCGCGTTATTTGGAATGAAAATGCAGCAACTAGATCCGATGACTCTACAGGCCCCGCCCCTATCGGCCAGTATGACGTCAAGGACGAGACGATTCTGTAAAACGACAAATCTCATAGCAGATTGCTCTTCGGTTAAGTTACCTAGAGCAGAGGCAGTCTCATTTATTACAGCTTCGAGGGTTCTGGTTAACCTACGGATCAGTTTACTATTCTGGATAGGTCCTATAAAGAAAAAGAAACCTCTGTTGAAATCTGTATACTGTTCTAGAGCAGTTTCAGTATAATCGACAATTGGGGACTCCCTTCTATGTCTAACGTGTACTAGATGTGTATTCCTGTGATAATCAGATGGGGCTAGGAAAACTGGTGGCAGTAGGAAGGCAATGTAACAGGTTCCCTCCCAATCGAGGGGCAAACGAACATATGCGGTTTGACCACAAATAAAATAAGAATGACGTGAAGCTTTGAAAATAGATTTCCCACTGTCACTATACTTGACAATAGTAGTACAATCACTATGTCCTACATGTACGGAACCATTATTTCGGACACATAATTCGCCTTTGACTGGTAGTACTGAAATAGCAGGTAAGTCTGGAGTAGTATCAGACTGAACATTCAAGACCATGAAATTCGACGAATAATTACCTAAATTATACACTTCATTTTCTAGATCTAAACCTGTTCTGTGGGGGAGACCTTGCTTGTCTTGAAAACATGTACTGTTAAGAAAAGACATATCTGTTGAGGATGACGTTAACGTGGACCATGCTCCACACGAACCATTATGTGAAAATGGATAAGGAAAAAGTGGCAGAACTCCCTTCGGTGTCTGGAAAGGGGGGAGTCGACCACACACCCAACAATTAGTGGCATTGCTGGTCTGGTGTGAGTAATGTAACATGCGGATAAATGAGTTATTTCGCATGGCGAGGCGGTAAGAGAGTTCATGAGGAGGCAGATCACTAAACGTGTGCTCTACTGTAAATACTAGGACTTTCTGTGAAACCTTGAGGAGCTCGTGTGAACATATAGCTCCTTCCATTTAAACAAAATCCGAAAAGGAACTGGCTGTCTGGATGAATAGGAACACTGAAAAATGCGTTCTTGAGGTCTATGACAGTGAAGAACGTGGCTTCGGAATCAATGGCCGTTAATAGGGAAGAGATGTCTGGGACAACTGGGTACTGCGGAATAATACATTTATTAAGCTCTCGTAGGTCAATCACTAATCGATATACTGGGGGTGCATTTGGATCAGTACGTTTCATGACTGGAATGATCGGAGAATTACATACATTGGAGTCAGTTTCTACAACCACTCCTTGAGCCATGAGCTCGTCAATAATTTTGGATAAGGCTGCTACAGCCTCAGGTGGCAATCTGTACTGTCTGATTCGTGGTAACACTACACCTGGCTTGAGAGTCACACGATAGGGTGTGATTTGCATGTAACCTACATCAGTTGGACCTTGCGCCCATAGATGCTGTGGAACATTAGACAGTCTTGAATCAAAATCTCATAATACATAGTGACCCTTAAAGTCACGTAGGAACAATCGTATTCCCTCTGGGGAACAGCATATAACTGCACCTAACTCTTTCAGTGTCTTAATGCCTAATAGGTTTTCTGGACATGACTTAGTAAGTAACAGATCAGTAGTGCGGGACAATGGACCTACTTCTAGAGTAACTGGCTTTGAAATCTCATTTACGATAGGTTTTCCTGAAAATCCAAGGGAAACATTTCTTGAGCCTGAGAGCGGAGCCCCTGGAACTTCGGCATGACTAATTGTGGTCCTACTTGCCCCTGTATCAATCAAAAACTTTCTGTCTTTCCCTAATACTTGACTGTGAACATAGGGACCTTCTTGATCTACAGGTATCTCGATGAGAGGCAAGCCTACCTCCCTCTCTAGGCTGTTTCATGAATACTGCTGGTACTCTGGATACTCAGACTGTGCATACTGGTACATCTGCGATGTAACATGCTGTGTTGCAGCAATAGGCTGCGGTGCTGTAACTGTCTGTGGTGCATTCTGTGACTGAGGAATCTGGGAAACTTGTTCTTGTCTAGGCGGACGTGGTCTTTCTTTAGTCTTACCAGTAGCTATGTTGTGTTTCAGAACTGTACACTCATTTATAAAATGACCTGGCTGTTTACAATAATTGCAATTCTCTTTAACGGGAGCTGCAGGACGACTGGCTTGATTCGGACCCCTCTTCTGACTGTCTTGAGGAACAGATTGTGCAACTAGTACTTTCATTTTCGTGTCTTTCATACGTTTTCTTTCGTGTTCTTGCTCTTCTCTGATTCTATTCTGATGATACTGAAGCATTTGCAACATCTGGGACGGGGTATTAGCTTGCCAGGTACTTTCGACTTTCAGAACTCGATTTTTAATTTGTGGACTTGAATTCTCGACTAATTTGGTAACAAAAAGGTGAGGGTATGACTCACTACTTGTCTTGAGGCCACTGTTGATACTAAAACACTTTTCAAATCTAGAATAAAAATCACTGATATCCTCATCTTGCTTCTGTTTACAGGCTGAGATTGCATCCCAGTCTTCTTTTCTCGTTGTCAATAATCTGGGTAGAACTTGTATTAATAATTCTGGTAATTCTTTACATTTATCTCCAAGACCGGTACCTGGTACTCGTGCCTTATCTTCAGCTTCTAGAACTGCCCAATCGATCTTTTTCTCTCCCACCTCCCATTCTTTTTCCTTGAGCTTTTCATACACCCCTGCGGGCAACAGAACCTTTAACATTTTAATTATATCTGGGTATGTGTATTCTCCCATACGGAGCATGTCTTTTAATTCTCTATGGAACCCTGCTGGATCTTTGTCATGACAGGGAATTAATTTCTTCATCTCGAGGAGTTCCATCTTTGTTATTGGAGTGTAAACAAACACTCGCTGCATTTCGCCACCCGTTCCTTTAACTGGGTGGACTTCTCGTAACGGATTCTGTCTCTCCATGTAAAATGGTTTATTTTCTGGGGGTGAGACATGAACAAAATGCGGGTTCAGAAACGTTCTATATTTGTGACGCTGTTCTAGAATGACACTAATTAAGTCGGTACCTAAACCTTTCCATCTATACTGGAGTAACTCGTTCAGGACATCGTGTAACGGACCTGGATCAGAGTGTTGACCCTCATACAAAGTAATGAGGTGCTGGATCATATACATACCCACCATTCGTTGCTCGGCTGGGGGCAGTTTCAGAAACATTTGTGCCACTATTTCGTCTGGAAAAGTGGTAGAATCAGTAATCCATCGGACTGCTGATCGGGCTAGTTCTTGTTCATGCATGGTACTTAACTCACTGTAACCGATTCGTGATTTCAGAATGTGATCAGTAGCTTGGAATACTTGTTCTAGTGAACCTTGTTCTGGTGCTGGATGATGGAAAGTAGACTTGTGTTCTAGGCGTAAATGGCGATCTGGAAATCTAGATTTTCCTACATACGCTATTCTGGCGGGATTCTCGTCCTCTACCTCTTCAGTATCAGAGTTACTTTCTTTCTCGCTTACTTGTGCTGCTTTACGTTTTTCGTGTATCTTTATTATTTCTCTACGGATTTTCTTGTACATACTCTCCATAGCACCGACGGTCTTGTGCTTACCCTCGGCTATATTATCACTCCACCTTGTCAGGATTTTCATTTCGGCTGGATCTTTAGACGGGTAATCTTGTTCTCTTATTAGACAATTGATCAGAAACTTTAATATCATGAGCTGGATCTCGGCTTTCCTTTGAGACATGGCCTCGCTAATACTTTCTGGATCATCCCCTGTACGGATGAAACGATATATTCTGTCTAGATCTTCTTTCATATTCGGTAAGGTGACTAGATACTCGGCCACCTTTCTTACGCGGAATGAATATAAAACCATATTATCCTCGCCTGGGACTGGATCATAGCCGCATTCGGCAAGGGATTTTCTTATTTCTGCTACAGTCTGATGTCTGGGCGTACGCTGTGACGCTTGTGCATGTAATTCGGCTAACGTTAAACGCTTGTGTGGCGGCGGGGTTTGAGGAGTACCTCCCCCTGCGGCCCCTAAACTGGAGTCTAGGTCTACTGAGGCTCTTCGTCCTGGCAGAGTGGGAAATGGAAATGTAGGCTGGACTTGTATGGCGGGCTGGACCGGGGGTACCGTAACAGGTACTCCGGTGTCTGGAGGAGCGGGAAGTGCCTGATTTACAGGGACTGGTGGAGCGCGAACAGGATTTACATATTCTGGGACTGTGTCGTCCAAATAGGACGAAATAAAAATATCAGCTGCGGTCTGTTTGTGACGTAGCTTGGTCGGAACTAATGGTGGCGGGAAATTACTGGATGCCTCTGGGGTCGCTTTTGGCAAGCCCTCGGCAAGGAGAGGATACATACCCCTAATAAGGGCATGCCTCTGTCTGTCTGACTGCTCGACTTTGACTTGTTCACCTATCTCGATTAGTTCTTTTTCTTGTGCTCGTTCTAAGGATTCTCTACTTAATTCTGACTTTCTGATTTCCTTTTCAGTTCTTTTATGAGCTTCTTTGCGCCATAACTCGATGGCATCTTTCTGTGACTGTCTGGCTTTCTTTTTCCATAATGCTTCTTCTACTCGCATGATGCACTCGGCATCCCATGTACCCGATACGGGCCATCTATACTTTTCTTCTAACTGTTTGGTATACTCTACCCATAAATCTAGATACAATATGGCGCTTATGCCATGCTTCTGATACATAAAGTGACCTGGACTGTCCCTCGGCGGAACAGGAACTGCTTCTTCTAACAAACCCTTTCTAGTTTTTAACTGACGTAATCTCGAAAAGAGAGACATTGTAAACTTGAATCGGAACACAATACAATACACGAGGAACAATAACAATTGGGAAAACAATTCAGGCATACCACGACATTGGAAATACATTGAACAACATCATAACATAACAGTTCGGACAGAATATTACCTGGAATACTGAGAACAGACACACAAGAATTTCTCGAGAACGGAACAGACTAGAGTTACTGGATGCACTGCTGAAACAGTACGGAACATACCGGTCCCATAAAGGGACGCATCAAGACCCGTATCCACCTAGGTGAACACTTCGTTTGTGAGTCTGTGTACCACCAACCCACGGACCAGAGTCAATTTCGATTGACCCTGTCTAGATACTACCCCAGTAATGGTACTCACCGGGCAGCAAGAACGGAAAGCCTCGGACTGGACTGGACTGCTACGACGACGGACAACGAACTTCGGACTTCAGTTACGGGTGGGCCTCCGGATACCTCGGACCTTGGACTCTTGGCTTGGGCTCTGGTCGGGACTCGCCGCGTTCCTCCACCGTCTCGTTTGGATGCTGGACCGCCTCCTCCGTCTCCTCCGTGGGCCTGAGGGATACTTGAAGCAGAAATATCTGCCGGTGCACAGAAGAGTTCCGTCACGACTGCAGAGGGTCAGGGGGTCGGCGTGGCTTCACCGACGCGTGGGGAAAGGGCAAGTCCCTATTCGGGCGCCATTATGTGGTAAATAAATAAATAATACCCTATTTTTGACTAGACATATATCATAACAGATAGCTCAATAAATAAGAGTCAAGATTCGAGGTAGTAGGAGTTTTGCAGGTTTAATACAGCATAAGGACAGGAACAGGACAACCTGCATAGGAATAGGATGACAGGGCCCAGCAGCTGCTGGGGCTGGATCTGGGATGAGCGCGCTGACTTTTAATAACAATACATGAGCATATATACATAACGCAAACACATAGCATTACATTGCAGTAGGCGTAGCAGTGGGTGGAACAGAAGGCGTGACGCGTAGCAGTCGCGAAAGATAAGGGTAAAAAGAGGTGTAACAGGGCGTATACATAGACATGTGATGCAAACGTAACAGAATATGTCATGAATGGGGCGGAAACCATGGAGGGGGCTACCTAAGGAGCCGGGACCTCTAACCTGATGGTGCGCGCAAACTAGCAATGACGTATCACTAGGAGAAGCTGGGGGCTATGAACTCTGTGCTAGGAGCAGAGACTGAAGTCTGGAGGGTCGGAGCGACATGTACCTAAACCCTATCTAGTATCTGATGTTTAGGGAACATGTTGATAGGAACTAGAAGTCAGGAGGGGAAAGGCTGACTTGATTCTAAGACTGGACCATGCATTATTCTACATGTAGTGCGTGATGAAGAATATTAAATGACCATTAAATGCAGTATTTCTCTAACGTGGAGACGTGAAGGCTAGACAATGACGGAAACTATTGATGCAGTTCAGTAGCTTAGGAATGCAGAGAAGGAGGACTGAACTGATAACTGGAATCATAACATATTCTTGGCAGACTCAGAGACTGAGCCAGGCTGGGCCGGGCACTGCGAGGCAGGAAGTAAGTGAAAGGTTGAGGATACAGGTGGGGGCTGTATCGCTCCTCAGCGAGGCTTCAGGAGACAGGAGCTGAATCTGGTGTCCAGGCCCTTTTGAGGCCTAGAAACGGGGACTTTACAATAGAATAACGTGCACACTGAGAAACGTGGCAACGTAGCTTTACATAGGCCTGATATACGTAGTATTCACGAGGACTGGAAACTGGCATACTAGAGGTGGACACAACTGTAATTGCGTCATTAATCGGACATGGGGAATGCATATGCATATTTAATCATGCACACATAACATATGATGGATGACACGTAGGGACACAGAACATGGCAAAATTTACTTTTCCACAACACAGCAGAGAGGGGTTTCCCCATCTTGGAATTTGATAATAAGGTGTATTGCAATGTGATTTTGCTTGTAGTAGGCCAAACAAGAACTGCTGCAAAAGTGGATCTAGTTGACCCTGGGAACTTTTACCATGTTGGTTATTGCCTCGTCTTAGTAGTGGTTTGGGTACCAAAAGAAAGTCCGGACATTTGTGTAACTCTTTCTCCAGAGCTTCATTGCGACCAGTCGGAAAATGTTTCTGACTAGCAGTTCCGCAGCATCAAATTGGAGTTCAGATTCGTCTCACTCAAAGATCCCAGCACCTCTGAAAAAATGACCAAGAACCATTCTGTGCTGAGACTTAAAAAAATGGCCGCAAGAAATCTACGAAGTTTCGGTGACACAGCAAAACCAACCTACTTCATATATCTGGTCTTTGCTTCCATGGCGGCAGTTACAATTTCAGCAGCGACCTACTCTTTACTTGGAGTTAGAATAAATGTCACTGCTTTTCTTTTAAAAAAACGACCCAGTTGCTTACTGAAATGGAGCTTCTGATGTGGACTCCCCTGAGGTCAGCCTGAAATTGTGCCAAGGTCCCGGTCTGCCGCGTCCAGAAACATTGATTGGCACTTAGTGGTGCAAATTTTCACTTAAATCTTAAAAAATGTATATCTCTGGTTCGCTTCAGTGGATTTTGATTGCTTTGTTGTCCTATTGCTTATAAAAAATGTCTCTATTTTCATAAATTGCGGTGGGATATTTATTGTGCTGTGTCTCTTCACTTTTTAACTGTTTTGGTACTTAAATGCTTTACACATTTTCTCAAATTTTAGCCTAGCTGCTCTGTGACATAGCTACCAGGGGGTTGAGCTGAGGTTTACACTGTTGTGACCTTTGATTGAAACTAAGAAATGTGTGTACTTTATTACCACCATGCACCCCAATTAATTAATGTTCATACATTTTCAAGAAAAAAACATACACAATATATATACATAAAGGGGTGTTTGATCAGCAGGCTTCATCCATTGGCCTATTAAAGTGTCATTCACATTTGCTTCTACCAATCACAGCATGCTGCATTAGGTAATAAATCAGCCCATTCTACCAGTGGCTCCCTTCACTTTGGGTGACTGCACAAAGATTGATTTTTTTAATCACATTTATGTAAAACATCTTTAAAATTGGGTATTGGTGTTGCTTGGAATTCAGGTGCTCAGTTAGAGGATGTGTTCTCTAGTGTCTCCTTTTTAAAATTGATGTTAGAAAAGTGTTTTAGTGACAGTATGATATTTTAACAGCCTGTAATTTGAACACTTGGTTGATTGTTTCTTCTTGTCAGCTTCTCAAATATAATTGCAAAATGCACTGCACAATAAAAGACAAATTATGCTTTAAAAGAAAATCAGATCAATAGTAAAACATCCACCAAAGTGAATATTGTTTCAATTTGCTATGTATTTATTCTGTATTTGAAATGTATGGTGACACGTTTAGGTGACAGTCTGGTTTCCTATCTGTTCATTTTGTGAACTAAATTTAAAATAAAAAATGTAAAAAACAAATCACAATTGCACCAGTGTGCCAATGCCAGACCTATTGACTTAGCCAAGGCCTATTTCCATAGTCTTTGGAATTACAAAGCATGATAGTCTCTTCATATTCTAGACATTATCAAGCAGCAAATTGTAGTTCATTCGAAAACTATTTGTATAGAAGTTGGTTCAGGACTTCCCAGACCAGTGCTAGGAGTGTCCATGCCGCAAGCATCCGTACAGTCCTCCATGCTGTTCAGTCGCTTCAAGGAGCTACAAATATACTTTGTTTAGGAAGTACTGCACTTACACATGTTCCTCAAGAACATAGAATCTTGGAGAGTCAACCATCTCCTAAACATGAGCTCACAGGAAAATGAAACACATTCTTAAAAATCATAACTAAAGCCTTCGGTCAGGACAAGAAATAAGGGTCTGACTTCATGTCTGAAGATGGCCTGAAAAGTACTATAACCTCACAAACAAAATACAAACATGCAAGACAAACAACTCTCAGCTTAAGATGGTCAAACACAACAAGTAAGTTCTTAAATCCTGTAGTGTCCAAACTCTTCTCATAAAGAGGATGAAGGAACTCATCCCTTCTACAGACTTCAAATCAGTCTCTGTCATGTCAGAACAAGAAATGCCAGATTGTAAGAAGGGCCTAAGATATAGCACTTTGTAAGCATGATTTATAGTTGGGATTGGATTTATACTTATTAATAGCAATGTTCATCCTATAAATATAGAGTATTAAGCAGTAGGAAAGATAACCAATGACAGTAGTCTTTTGTGAATTCATTGCCTAATAGTTGATTTATTAGATACCCTCAATGTGGCACCTGCTTTGTCTTTGTCTGGGTTATGAAACAGGATGTATTATCCTTTTGGTATTTTGTTGGTATGGGAGCAGGGGGCATTGATCCGAGTAGCAATCAAACAGTTGCAGGATGTCAAGACGACTAGATGTAGAATAAACCTAGATTCAGGAACATACCTACCTTTAAGTGTTGTGAAGGATGCCATGTTTATCTGAAACTTCACTTACCCCATTGCTTGTGTGCACAGTCACTGAATAGATAACTCCAATAACGGACAGTGCCAGAAGACCGAGGAGGAATCTGACTGCATCTCTGTATAATTTGGCATCAATCGGCTTTGAGTAGAGAATAGACCTCACCAAATCACCCTTCGCTGTATTGAATCCTATAAAGATAGATGAAGAACATATATAACAAACTTGGAATTTTTTTGACTTTTTTTAACAAATATTTTACATGTAACGTGTACTTTGAAAGATGAACTTATGTTTTATGTATACCCCCTTTCTGTTGCCCAGTACATCCTCTGATCTTTCTCAGACAGAAAACATGGAATCAGCTGCAAGGAAGATCCTGTTGATATTTTTTCATGGTCCAAATGGTACAATTTCATGGTTGGTATAAGGACTACTACATGGCCTGGCTGTTGGTGATTTTGTGTTTCTTTTGAGGGTGCTAACTTCTGTCATTTGGAGAAACACTATGTCTCATGTAGGGAAGGATTGCTAGGATAATTTCCCACTGCACATGTTGGTACTCAACCAACCAAAAGGGGAAAACATGTAAATAGAGGGTTCAATATAACTCACAGGAACAAGTGACATTTTTCTCCACAAGACACCACATACATGTCAAGAGGCATACCATATGGGGGAGATGACAACAGAGCGGTGGAGTCTACACTTCCAGAGTTGTGTCCCATGTTCTCTGCCCCAACCACCTAAGGACCAGGATTTGACTGCCAGGTAAGAGAGGGCAGAGGACTATAAGTAGTGGATACGGAAGACTGTCTGGCAACATCAGTTGTTTTGACTCGTTCGCTTGATACTTCAGTTCGCACCCATTTCTTTGTTCCTTCATTTTAGCAGTGTTTGTTGTTACTAGTTCCCTTGGTTTCCCTCCTTCCTCATCCTTGCACTTACCCTTGTTTGTGTCTAGTACTGATTATTGGATTTTGACTCTGCTACTCTTTTCACAGACTCCTGACTTCCCTCTGCTATTAGCCTTGAATATTTAGAACGTATTTCCGTATCCAAAAATAAAATGTATTCGGTCGTCAGACCATAAAAGTACAGATACATATATACAACCCAATACATTTTAAAAAGTTAAAAACTATAGTTGCGTAAAATCACAACAGTTCATTAATATATACATATGCCTTAAAAACAGCACCGCAGTTATGCTAAGTGCATAAACAAAACAGCTATCTGGGGTTGTGTCACTAAAATGTGGTAGAAATAAACTATTAAAATTATACTTCCACTAGCATGAAGGAACATAAGATCAGTGTCCAGTGATTCTCTCAGTGGGATGTATGTTAGTACAGCGCGATCTTTTAGATCGCGGTACTTTACAACGCTGCCATTACAACGCAAGTCGTTACAACAACTTGCGTTGGTGTGCGTGGATTGTGGAATATTATAATTTTATATTCTAACACCAGCCCACGTAACAGTAGGGAAGGTGTTGGAATATAAAATTACAATATTCCTTATACAACAGTGCCATCCATCGCAAGTCGTAGTAACGACTTGCGTTGTAATGGCATCATTGTAAAGGCAACGCGGTGTAAACAACGCGTTGTAAACGATGTTTCCCCTCTCAGTGATATGATGCCATCATGTTCAAGCTCCAGTTTCCCACCATCAAGATCTGGGCATATTAGGATAAAATCAGGGTTGAGCTCAGAGCATTCCCTTGTATTCCCCACAAGTGGCCCAGGAACTTCGTGGTTGCGCACACCAATTGATGTGGTTGAGGCAGAGCAACAGGAACAACCTTTGGTCTGTGGAGCTTCACAGGGCCAAGAATATGCAGAAATCCTGGGCTTTAAATTTGACTCTGCTCTTTCAGGCAAAGCACAGGTTAATTATGTATCCTCTCAATGTTTCTGGAAATTAAAAACGCTCCGTAGGTTTCTTCATTTTCTCCCGATGGACAGCAGTTAGACAGTGGTACATGCCCTGATCACCTCACAATTAGACGATGCCAACAGTCTTTATCCGGGCCCCCCAGCTTATTTAATCAGGAAACTACAGATTATTCAAAACCCAGCTGCAAAGCTGATCAGAAACATTCCGCTTCGTCATCACATCTCCCCTCACCCGTGAAGCCTCCACTGGCTCCCAGTAAAGAGAAGAATAGAGTTTTAAGCATTAACCGTAGCACGCAGGGCTTTGACAGAGAGAGGTCCCAAGTACCTCAAAGCTAGAGTACAGAAATACACCCAGACCAGATCCCTGAGATCCAACAATCAGGAACTCTTATCAGTTCTTCGTTATAAAAAGGCGCGTTTCGGCGGTTGTTCATTCACTGTTAAGACAGCTGCACTGTGGAACACCATGCCAATACATATCAGGAAAGCCAAGACAGAGAGACTGTTTAGGAAGGCTCTGAAAACTTGGCTATTTAACCTTCCATGAATCTCCTAGCCTCCCCCTCCTGCTGCTGCCAGCGCCGGGACAACCCCGTCGGGGGTAGCCGCGCACTCTATAGGTGACAATAATAATAATAATAATAATAATAATAATATGTGAATTAATTTAACGGCAAGGAGCCGTGGCTAAATTGTGTGTATAGTTTTCTATCAGCCGGCACCTTGATAAGGTCAAAATAGCCTTCTAAAGTGCAACTTGATTTGAAATCTATAAATTCCTTGGGTAGTCTGCCCCACTTGCTAGCCTTTGATTCTATCTGCGCTACCCAGCCCGAATACAATTCTTTAGTTTGTTTATTTGTAAGTAGTACTGGGCAGTTAATACTGTGCCCACTTATCCCAATATAGATGATGAGGTTTCTAATGTTTTTAATCCATCCTATTTTGTTTGATGTGTCCAGTGAGCAAACCTCATCTAAAGCAGCTGCGTACGTGGACAGTTTTGTAGTGGATACAATCCTATGCCAGAGTAGAAGCGGGGGAAGCTTCACTAAGTCCTTGACTGGTTTTATACCCATATCCAGTTTTAGGGGCAGAGTGGTGTGCTAGAAGGAAGGGACACTAAGTTCCTGAGAAACTTATTCCTAGTCGCTATTATGTCACCCAATTTTTCAAAGCCCCAGAGCTCTGTCCTGTAAAGGGCACTGCTCACAACCTTTCTTTTACATAGCTCTAGGGCTGGAGCAACTGGTTTTGTGTAGGGACAGCAGTGTTCTCTCCTTAGAGCCCCAGTTACCTGTAGAAATTTAAGATGGGACTTGTTTAGGTGCTGTTTCTAGGCCATCACTTCTGACAATTTGATGCCAAGTATTTGAAGCTACCCACACTCTCTCTAGGGGAATGTTCTTTAAAGTTACACACCCCTTGAAGGATTTATGGGGGTTCTGCATCATCAATTTTGTCTTCAAAATGTTTATTTCAAGAACTCTCTCATCACAGAAGGCCTTGAAACAGTTTAATAGAATGTGTGGTCCCATAGGTGTTTTGGAGACGAGGAGAGTATTGTGTGCAAAGAGCAGGGTTGCAATTTTCTGTTTCCCTAATGAAGGTACGTCCGCTGGAACTTTTGTATCTTGGATCTATCCTGGCGACATCATAGGCTAGGACTCTACTTTTCTGGAGAGAGGTGGACATTTCATTGTCAGTTCTTAGGCAAGTTTCCTTATTTGGTGGGGGGTATTTCCAGTGAGGCAACATTTCACATCAGTAAGCAGCTCCATATCTGATATGTTCTTTCTCGTTATAAAGTTCTGTACATTTACTCACTACTGACTGTCTTTTGTTTTTCCTTCTTATCAGTGAGTCATAGTTCAGCTCTGCAGCATTGTGCCATCCTGTACCTCAGAGAGTCCAGTCCAGAAAAAGCAGAAGTCATTTTGGGAATCAATGTTAAAGTTCTGTTCAAGCAAGGTGTTTGTCATGAAACAAACGATTTGGGGCCAGATGTAGGAAGGCCATTACCGGTCGGTAACGGCCGAAATCGGCCGTTACCGACCGGTAATAGGCTTTTCCTATGTAGGGGGCAAATATACCTATTCAGTAAATACCGAATCGGTATTTACCGATTTGGTATTTACCGAATCGGTAAACGAAATGTAGGAAGCACTTTGAAGAGTGCTTCTGTGCTTACAGGATTCGTTATTTACCACCAACTATTAGTTGGTGGTAAATACTGAATACCTCTGTAAATGCAAATCTGTGCATTTACACCTGTGCCATGTGACAGACATACATGCCCTTAGGGCATGTATGTGTGCCACATGTGCATACAGGCACTATTCAGGGATGCAACAGGGTGTCAAAGTGACACCCTGTCACCCTTGAAGCTTTCCCTATTTTCCGAATCGGTAATTACCGATTCGGGAGGCCCATAGGAATGAATGGCAATTACGGAATCGGTAATCACCGATTCGGTAATTACCGAATCTTAACGATTCTGTAATTTTTACCGATTTTTTACCTACATAGGATTTACCGATTCTAAAATACCGAATCGGTAAAATTCGGTATTTTAGAATCGGTAAATCCAATTTACCTACATCTAGCCCTTGGTGATTTCCTTCGAAAATGAACATATCGAAAAGATACGTTTTGATCTCCCTTGATCTCCCTGATGCCACTACCTTCCCAATGATATTAGGAATCTATTGGCTTTTCCAGCATAATCCTCGGATCAATTGGAAGGAGCAGAAGATTGCTTTTTCTCCCCAGTGTGATGATAAGTATTTTCCACCTAAAGGTCAGAAACAGGAAATGGTCCTAACTTGTGGATTGTTCTCCTTTCACCTAACTCAGAACTTTATAAAGACTTCAAAGATGTGTTCAGTAAGAAAGAGGTGTACTAATTACCACCATACTGGCTGTGTGACTTTCCAGTTGATCTTCTGCCAGAAGTTAAAAATCCTCATGGAGGCATCTTTAAGATTTATGATCACAAAATATATATGGGCCGACATAAAGTTAAAGCAGAACAAGATTGCACAGCTTCTAAATAAGTGAAAGATATTCAACAGTTTCCAAGATCTGTCAAAATGTACACAACTGCATTGACAAGTGTGAAAACAATCTATATAGCTGGCTGCGTCCCGTGCCATCAGAAGCACCACACTGGGCCAGCGGTAACATTGAAATATGGCAGGCGAGAGGTCACTGGCTCAACAATGTACTTGGGCCTGCTGCAGTATGAGAGTAAGACCACCACACCCATAATTGAGCCCTTAGTACAGCTTTTTCCTTACCAATTATAATTTTCTCAATTTTAGTTTTTGTTGGATTTATTCCCCATTATTTTCATTTAGTTTGGCCAACAGTTATTATGTTGTGACAGCTCTAAAACACAGTTCATCTCAATGGTTAAATAACAGTGTAAACAATGCAAAGTAGGAATGATTCATAGGTTCCAGGAGGTGAAAGTAGGGAGCAATCATCCTGCATTCTTGTGTCATAATCCTGGAGAAGTCAATTCAGGCAAAAGAGTTTTCTAAAGACTCATCTTGTTTTCCAGTAAATATTTACTGATATAGGGCCATATGTAGGTGGGCTAATACCGGTCGGTAATGGCCACAAATCGGTAAATTTCCCGTTACCGAACGGTATTTAGCCCTTTGCTATGTAGGAGTCTGGATTTAAGGGTTCCGCAATTTACTGATTCGTTATTTTAAGGAATCAGTAAAATACATCCTATGTAGGGAGCACTCAAGTGAGTGCAATTTATGTTTAAGGATTCGTTATTTACCACCAACTACAATCGGTAAATACATAATACCTTTAAGAAAGCAATTTTGTGCTTTTTTAAAAGTGCCATGTGGCAGACATACATGCCCTTAGAGCATGTATGTGCGCCACATGTGCACACATGCACGATTCAGGGGGGCAACAGGGTGTCAATGTGACACCCTGCCACCCTTGAATATGCTCCCGCTATTACCAATTCGGTAAATACCGAATCGATAATAGTGAATGGCTTCCCATCCATTCTTATGGGCCTTAGGAATGAATAAGAAGGTATTCCTTATTACCAATTTGGTAAATACCGAATCGGTATTAACGAATATGACAGAATCGGTAAAATGTACCGATTGTTTACCTACATTCTATTTACCGGTTCTTAAATACCGAATCGGTAAAATTCGGTATTTAGGAATCGGTAAATAGAAATTACCTACATCTGGCCCATAGTCTCTTGGAAGGAGTTTACAAGTATAACCAAAGAATGAGGAAACTGTGTTCCAAACATTTATGGAGTAGATTAATTTCCATTTTAATACATATATTTGCATTGCCCATAGTATCAGTAGTATACCTTTTCTAACTTAAGCAATCAAATGTATAGTGACAATCAGAAGTACAGTTTTTCGTTGCAATATGATAGAAGGAATGGTAATGGATTCTAATAACTCACCGGTCTGAAGTACAACTGCTTTTGCAGGTCCAGTACCTGATGCTTTTGTCTGTATGAGCTCGGTCCCACAGAATAAGACATGCTTCTTGTAATCCTCTTCACAGTGGATTTTCCATGGAACAGAGTTGTTGATGTTCGGCAGGGGGATCTTTGTGACTGGAATGCTCTCGCCTTTAGGTTTAAATGTGTTTATGTTAGACACAGGACTGAACATGACATCATTTTCCTTCCATACTCTGCAATTGTGGGCTCCTTGTCAAAACTGCTGGAAAATTCTTTGTCAATGAAACACTATAGTAGCCTGACATTTTGTTTCATTTTGTATGATTCAGTGCATACATTTTAGAAACATGTTCTGTGTTGGTGAAAACCAAATCTTAGGGGCCAATTCACAGAACTAACTTAAGACAAAATCCTAAACTTACTACTTTTGGTATTCACAGAAGTTAGGATTTTGTTTTAAGTTTGTCTTAAGACAAAACTAAGATAGACTTAAGACAGACTTAAGACAAAATCCTAACTTAAGTATGTCTTAAGTCTGTCTTAAGTCTGTCTTAAGTTTGTCTTGAAACAAACTTAAGACAAAATCCTAACTTCTGTGAATACCAAAAGTAGTACGTTTAGGATTTTGTCTTAAGTTAGTTCTCTGAATCGGGCCCTAAGTTTTCATTGAGAAACATCTGGTGTACCATCAGCCTATAGAATGTTTAATATTGTAGGAAATAAGAATCACATACATTTCAAATACCATGGGCCCGAATTCAGGTTATGCGAATTCAATGCTGAGATTTTGGAAAAGTGAAATTTCCTGTACCAGCCATTAACTCACAATAAAATTCATACAATCGTGAGTTAGCCTCTCGGAATCTGAAATAGATTGCCAAATTTTCTTTACTGGTATTCAGTATAGAATTCCAAAGTCCATGTAGTTTAATGAGCACAATTACCACCTTTTGGAGCAAGTGGTCATGTCTGCCAAGGCTCGTCTTAGAAGCAGGGTGGGGGAGGGAAGGGGAGGATGCCACCTGGTGAGGTGAGCATCAAATGCTATCCAATGCCTTGGGAGAATGCCATGTGGTGGCCAGAAAGGGCTCTGGGCTGCACAGCCCTTTCCCAAAGTATATATTTTCCATTTAGGCACCCAGAAACTTCTTTTCTTAGAGAGTTGGACATCATATAATTGTGGTAGCGAACATGGGAATTTTGTTCAACACTACTCACAGTATGGACCTATAAGGGAAAAGGCAAAATAAAATCTAGAGGTGGTTATAGTTACGACCATGTTTTCTTAGGAAAAGCGAATTTTGACTTCCCATGTCTTTGGCGCGGCTTGACAAATCTCCACAACCTTTTCCTTCAAGTGGGGGCCGAGAAAAAAAGGCGGGTCAAAAAAAGTCTGTTCCCCACATTAATTTCCACTTAGATTTTAGTCACAACTACAGAATTACACCAAATGATGGCAGTAACGTAGCTCCTAGTGTAAGTTTACCTTTTTGAATCAGGCCCATGGTATATAACATATTAGATGGTTTTTGATTCTTTAAACACCAACATTTGCATGTTATATCCCATGAACCCATAATAGGTGTTATTTGTTGCACCGATAATCAACACACCCCATGGTATCGGTATTTATCATGGGCGATGAATAACACCTTAGGTCATAATCAGGCCCAATGTGCAAGGGTTAAAGGTGCCAGTGAGCCCTGGCCTAAGAAAAGTCTTTATTTTGCCATTTGGATTGTGCCATAAAGCTCAAAAGTCAACAGTAGACTCTCAAAATGTCAATGTTTGTTCAGACAATAGTGTAAACACTTGAGGAACATCCAGGGAGTAAGTAATGAGTATCTACCAATTAAATGCTAGTGTATTCCCCACACGATTCCATGTTGCGTCCACAGTGCTCACAGAACAAACTTGGAAAGGAGTACAGGAAGGAAGGTTCTACTTCCTGTGAAAAAGGAGTTTCTCTGTTGTGACTGGGAAAAGAAAGAAAAGGGGAGCTGTGTTGATTACTTAGCCTTTGTTGCTGCGTATATGAACTTGTCTTGGGATTATAGAACACAGCTTCCTTAACCAGTGCTTAATTGTAAAAAGACTAAGGGCCCGATGTAGGTCGGTCGGTAACGGCCGAAAATCGGTATTTTCGGCCGTTACCGACCGGTAATTTACAAATCGGTATGTAGGGTCACATATTTTACAGATTCGGTAAATTTACCGATCGGTAAATTTACCGAATCTGTAAAATACAGAATCGGTATTCATACCTATTCGGTATTTTTGCTATGTAGGTGGGACTCTTCTCAGTCCCACAACCCCTACCGATTCGGTATTTTACCATCAAATATATTTGATGGTAAAATACCGATTCCGGTGTGCATGCACATGTGTGCATGCACACCTGTGCCATATGACAGGCAGACCTGCCCTTAGGGCAGGTATGCCTGCCACATGGCCCCCGAATCTTTTTTGGGGGTGCTAGAGGGTGTCAAAGTGACACCCCCTGCACCCTTGTCAAAATCTGTATTTACCGATTCGGTAAATACCGACCGGTAATGCCCCATTCATTCCTATGGGCTTCAAAGCCCATAGGAATGAATGGGGCATTACCGGTCGGTATTTACCGAATCGGTAAATACAGATTTTTACCGATTCGGTAAAAGGAACATCTGGATGTTCCTACATCTCCACCCCTTAGATTTACCGATTTTTAATTACCGAATCGGTATGATTCGGTAATTAAAAATCGGTAAATCTATTTTACCTACATCGGGCCCTAAGTACTGGTGCAAAAAGCTCTGCTCTGGCAATGCTATTAATAATCTTCACACCAGTATCAAAGCTTCACTTCACAGTGATTAATCCACCTCAAGCCTCTTTAATCCACTACCAGACACTGTTGCCCCTATATTTCACTCAAGCCGGTACTTGCTTTCTCCCTTTGTGTCATTATTTCTATCTTTTCTGTCCCTCCTTTCTCATTTGGGTATTTTTCTCCATCTTGTTCACGATGAATATGAGATGGGTAAAAATAAGAGTTGGCCCCCAAAAATGAGTACTGGCAACCACCGGCTCAAATTAGGCACTGTGCTTGATGCCTCTACAGGGTTCAGGGGGATTCCCTGTCACTATCCTTGAAGTCCTTCTTTACCATTGTTACCTTAAATTTCTGATTTTATTAGATTTTAGAATTTCTTGCAAAACAGGATTTTATTGTAAATTGTTGATAACATTTTACTGGAACATACCCATATTTCAGGACATTTAAAAAAATGCAAGTAAACAAGAGGATCTCGTTGAAAAAAGTGTGACTGTCAAACTCAACATCTGGCACATCCCTCCCTGAGATTTGTAATCACTATACAAGGCACTGACACAAGTTGCAGACCAGATGTAAACCCACCTTGTTGAATATAGGTTTAGCTGTTGACCTACTTAGATGTGCTGATTTCCATTAAGGTTTTATTTCTGACGTACACACTGATTATAGCTACCAGTCCCAGATAATGTTCTTTGTTGAAAAATGGAGTGCTCAGAACCTTTTTTGAAGACCTTAAATGACAGCAAGAGACTGAGTGGTAGAAGATAAGATTACCAAGGAAGACAGCCTTGATGAGAAAATAAGCTTTCACCTTAGGTCATGGGTTTTGACACAAGTTTGGAGTGGAGTATTTTGTAGGAAGTTACCCTTACTTGTCAGGTGACTAGAGAGATTTTACTGGTAAAGTGTGAAGGAGACATACAATATTAAAACTCCAAATTTTGAATTGGATCTAGATTATAACAGGGAGTCAGTGAAAGCTTTTTGTTCAGAGATTGCATTGCCGATTTTGTGGTGCCAGATTAATACAAATGTTGAATTCTAGGCTCCTTGAATGCGATCTTTTCTTGGAGCCCTCAGATGAGAGTTGATGGCTACCAGGACGGCCATACCTTAATGGTTAGTGGCTAATAAGGGTAATTGAGTGATCATATTATTTAACTGATTCAAACAGTGGCTTACTAGGGCAGTGACCAGGATATTAAGGGAAAGATCTGAGGCCAAGATCAACCCATAGCCTTTTAACTTAGTGATTAACCCCCAAACGCCATCTTCAGGCCAATTGCTTGCACTAGGGCTAGATCGACCATCTTCCATAGAAAAATCTTCCTTCTCCCACGTGACTTTCATGAGCGGGATTTTTCCAGTTTTCTTTCTTTCCCAGACTTGCACTGAAACAACATTATCATTGTTTTTTTCTAAATAGCATGATATTTCTTACATTGGTATCTTTAATGATGTTTAATTTGTATTTGCATTGTTCTTTTGTTGAACCCAATCACTTGAAGCACAATTTTAGAAGGTTGGTCATGTTTCTCAAGCTCCACTTGCAAAGAGGAGCCAAGGACTGAATATATAAAAAAAACTGGTTTACTCATATAGGATCTTATTTTGCAGTAGTTTGGGTGTTTATATCTAATATCAAGAGTGTACCCTCTCTCTCCAAAGTATATCAGTCTAATTCCATCCCATTTCAATATATCATATTAAAACTGAAGCCTCTTTTCTTTTGCAGGGACAGCTGCTCCCAGACACACAAGACATTAAATGGTATATTAAGCAAAGAAAATATTTTACTGGTGCTCATATGTCATGTCTGGCATGTGCTAAGAACTTGCAAACAGTGTTCCTCTAATGATGGGGAATGGTTAATCCAATCAAACAGAAGTATAAATACCGACTTCCGCCTAACATAGATGTATTAAACGAGGTGCAGAAATGTAGAATATTCAGGGATTTGCACATGTGAATTGGGATTCCTAATGATATAGTACTCATTGATGATGCAGCTACCATTTATTACCTTCCTGTAATCATTTCCATCATAGATGTATTACTTGTAAGGATGCCCTAATCAGTATAATACCTGTAAGCATGCCCTCGTCGAGAATGCAGCTCCCATTAATGAGAATGGCATCACATGGAAGGTAAAGTTTCTTTCCTGGTAAAAGGAAGACATCTCCTGGGACCAAATGACGTGATTCAATCTCTTTACAATCTAAGAAAATGAATATATTGAAAAGAGAGACAATTCAACAGTGTTTGTATTTTATTACTTCACTTAACAATAAGAACGCCCTTGTTATTAAAAGTATTTAAATTAAAGTGCAAATCATTTATAAGAAATACACAGAACAGATAAAGGTTAGTGCAAATATATGTCTTATAGAAAATCTCAAAGGATATTTTAAGCAAGGTTGAGCTTGGCACTTTTTCCCTAGCTGCCAACTGGGCTGGAACTTGAGGTTTGGATATGAACTATTGCCTTTCTTTTCCCACTATGTAAAATATGTTTTTTATACTCCATCAATGCTGTCTCTATCAATATTATCTTGTTTGGGAATACAATATTAATGTTATGTATTTCAAGAAAAATAATCATCTGAAAGTAGTTATGAAGCTCAGTGAAACACACTAAGATCATTCTAGAAAGGATTTATTGTCAAAAAGGTTTAACAAAATTACAGAGGTGAAAAGGTGAAGTAAATCACCATGGTCTCCCCTATTCCAACTCACAAATTTTTTTCAGATCTTATTAACCTAATATTGATATTTTAATTCATGACCAATATTCTTGTCAAAGGCTGTATTATCCTTAACTTAGACTCAAGTTACATTTTCTGTACTTCTGAATCATAACTGTCTCAAGACATTCTTGAAATCAACTTACTAATTGTTGACAGAGTGATTTGGTTTTATTGACTCTAGGATGAACGGACTCCAACAGGCAGAATCCATACCACTTATTATGAAATATATATTTTTTAAACTTTCTTTAAAAAGCAATTTACCAATTAAAAACGACAAACTTTTGGCAGCTTCTTAGAATGAAGCTATATTGACCAAACTCAATTAAAAGAAAAAAACAGGACAATTTAAATTACGGTTAAATGACTGGAAATATAAACTTTTCACACCTGCAGGAAGATGAATGGAAAAAACTAGACAATGTTGCCAGACAGGGTGCAGCCATGTAAGGCTGAAACACAGCCACAGCACCTGACGGATTCTTATTCCCCAATATCCCATCATATGCTATCAATCGCCATTCCTAAAAATCTTCATACCCAGGGGAGTTTAATCTTGATTTAAATGAATATTACCCTGAAGGATAAATAGAATCACAAGTAGCAAACTATACATTTAACTACAGGTAATCTCCCTTGATAATTCTAAACACCAATGTTGTGAGGTACACAAGGGCCTGCGCACAAGTCTCCATTTTACTTACATTTTTAAACTTGACATCTTTTTCTAAACAGTGACTTTTTACTTTTTACATGGCTTGTACTTCCACAATGGCACACTTAGAAATTATTCTGCATTTAGCACGTCTTATTAATCATGTTATCATGTCATTCGTACACTGTATCCAAGGCTAAGGAACATTGAATATGATGCGCTTGCATTTAGTTGTGCGGTTGGATACAGCTCTGAGTCTCAAGACAAACAATTATATCAGTGCTGCACCTTTGACACAGTGAAATTGTGGACTTTTTTTTAATTATATAAACTGCATATGAGCTAATCTCTGGAGAGGAGCACTTTGGCTGACACTATCCTGGACCGCTGTGCCTGAGATGCAGCCTCGATGCCTCTAGCCTAAATCCAGGGGCAGACCCCGATACAACTCCCAACCATGGGAAATGACAACGAGACACCAATTTTACAAAAACTAGGAAGTTCCTCGGTTTTTAATCTATCAGGCAGATCCCAGACCAAGACAGAGATACTAGTCTTGGAGAAAGGACTCTCTTTTGTCCCTTCGAGGAGAACAGATTTTGTGAAAATGAAATTGGAGATTCTTGAGTTCTGCAGAAAAATTAGACTAAAAACCTATTTTAAGGATCAGGAAATGGAACCAAGCGGAGAAGTTACAGGTCTCCGTAAAAAATCAAATTTTTGTCCAGTAGGCAACAAAGTACCAAAGGAAGTTTTAACTTTTGAAAAAACGATACTTTCTGCCATCGCTCAAATGGAGTCTAAAAAACAATACGTTAAATTCAATTTGCCTAAAGATCAGAAGGACGCCATGTTCTCATTAAAAAATGATCCAACACTAATAATAAAGCAAGCTGACAAAGGAGGAGCAGTAGTGGTCTGGCAAACGGATAAATACAAAGCAGAAGTCATGAGTCAATTAGAAAATACGGATTGCTATAGAAAGATCAGAAGTGACCCAACATCTGACCTACAAAGACAACTTTTTAGTATCATACAATCAGGCCTTGAACAAGGTTTTCTTGGTCCTAAAGAATCACTTTTTCTACAGAACAAAAGACCTTGCATACCAATTTTTTATGCATTACCAAAAATTCACAAAAATGAAACAAATACCCCGGGCAGACCTATCATCTCGGGGTGTGAGTCTCTTTGGGAACCAGTGTCTAAATACATAGATTTTTTTCTGAAACCATTGATCTCACTAGTCCCAGCACATCTACAGGACACCACTGCATTCATCAATAGACTGGTCAACATTGTGTATGATCCATCTACACAACTGTTGGTTACAATGGACGTCGTCTCCTTATATTCCCAGATTCCCCAGGAAGAAGCACTTGAAACATTGACCTACTTCTTAAATACAAGAGAACAACCGGCGAGGGTACCTACCGAGTTTATCATTTCCCTTGCCAAATTAGCACTGCAAAAAAACTTCTTCATGTTTGGACCGCATTTTTTCTATCAAATCAAAGGGGTGGCCATGGGCTGCCCTTTTGCACCGGAATTGGCTGTACTATTCATGGGCCTTTTTGAGGCGAAATTCATCTTTGATAACAACCCATTTTCATCACGCATTAATCATTACATGCGCTACATTGATGCTGCTTTCTTTATTTGGAGTGGTTGTGAGGAACATCTCAATGAGTTTCTGTGTTGGCTCAACAGACGTACAAAGGACATTCAGTTTACCATCAATTATAATAAACATCAAATCACTTTTTTGGATGTTAAAGTTTATTCATCAGAAGGTACATTGGCTACCACTTTATTCAGGAAAGAAACTGACCGTAATCGGGCTTTACATTACACAAGTAACCACCCACGGAATCTCCGCCAAAATCTTCCTTTTGCCCAATTCTTACGAATTAGGCGTAACTGCACATTCAAAGATGAATACTTCGAACATGCCCAAAATCTGTTGGAACGTCTCTTGCTTCGGGGGTATCCCAAGAAACTTCTTAAAAATGCAATGCGTAGAGCATGGTGGACCCCGCGGTAAGCCCTCCTGGAGAAAAAGGTGAGGCCAAACTTGGAAAGAACAGTCTGTGTCACTACCTTCTGTCCGCATGCCAACCAACTGAAAAAAGTCATCAATCAGAATTGGCACTTAGTGAAGAACCTTGAAGTCAGCCTACTACAGCCACCTCTTTTTGCTTTTAAAAAAGAGAGAAGTATTGCCAACTTTCTAGTTCGTGCAGCACTCCCAAAAAAAGAACCCTCTACATTAAGAAGTATGTTGGGCCTTCAGCCCATTTGTGGACATCATAAGTGTGGCACCTGTATATGCTGTGACAACACAATTGAGGGGGACGTTTTTACATACAATGACATATTTTGGAAACATTCAGCGTTTACGAATTGCAAAACTAAAAACGTTGTATACGGGATCCTTTGCCCCTGCCAAAAGCTGTAGGTTGGCAAACATCCCAAGAAATCCGCCAGCGGATTTGTCAACATAAGTCAAGAGTCTGAAGAGCTGTAGCTAACGCACCTCTAGTGAACCACTGGACTATGGAAGGGCATACAGAGCATGACATAAAATGGACTGTGTTGTCCAAATTGGAAATGGACACGAGAGGAGGCGACTTGGAAACTAAACGAAGTCAACGTGAGGCAACTCTCATTCTCAGATTTAACACTGTCAACAATGGATTAAATGAACTTTCTGAGGTGTCGCGGGTTTTCTGAATAAATTGACATTTTGGCCGCATATCATCATCGGTAGTTTTGCGCAGGACCGACATTGAAAAACTACAACATCCAGAATTCCCCCCGCTACACTATGACCCCGAGCGACCAATGGCAATCCTTGTTATTACGACCTGCCTCAGAACAGCGGACAACGTGTTCCTGGCCCCCGGTAGGCACGGATCCCTCAGTCGCGTTCCGTTTTATGCACTCAGAGAGTCTTGATTCAGGTACGCATAGCCCCGCGCTAATTTGTTTCCTACGTCGTTACTCTGTATTTGTCTCCGCCCGTTTCAAGACACAAATTACATTTGGCTTTCAATCATTTTTTTCAGTCCATGGTGCGCCTGCACGGACTTCAGCCCTGCGCCTAAAATAAGTCTACGGAGGATAACGCTGAGCCCTACCAGGCTACTTTTGAGGTAAAGAGCTGGCCCCATAAAACCCACGAACTACTAGAGAGTGGTTGGCCCTTCCTGTTAGATAGATCTCCTGTTAGATAGACCGCCTTTTTAAAGCAATGGTTTTTCTCTTTTGCAGCCACTCAATTGATTATTTCTACATACGGTGTTCCGCTGCATTTGTGTTTAAACAGCCTTTCCAGGAGACACGCTCATACACAGCCCAATGGCAGGTACTTTTGCTTGTGATATGAACACATCAAATAAGACGATTAGACAAGACTTTTAGCAACTAACCTTTAGTCCACCTTTGTTTATAGACTATCTCTCCTTTTCTAAAGAACTTAACAGCTTTGAAAAGTCTTCAACACTCAGGTAGGAAGGTCTGCACATTGTTGGTCGCTTTGTTCTCCCTCTTTTTTTAAAAATAGTAGTTTTGCCAATTCTAAAAGGAAATATGTTTCCTCTTTCAGATATTCTGTCTGGTCCTGATGAGAATCGGACAAAGGGTCCGGTTCGAAACGCGTCGACCTTGTTTGTTTTGGGTTCTTGTCAAAATAATTGTATATATCAGTGTAAAAAAACTGTTATATATTAAATATCTAGAGAAACAGTCTTTTACTCTATGTTATCTTGTACAGTCTTAGGATTAAGTAATTGACTATTCTGTTTCCCATGTTGTCTATTGTGTTACATGTTTGGTTTATTATAAATTGAAAGCAGTGTAAGTGTGATTGGAAGACGGATGTTTTTCAAGAGTGCATGAATTTTTTGTACATATTGTCTATTCTATGGAGTGTATGTCTTTTCCCCAAATTTCTTCTCGTTCTTTGATTAGTCTTCATGCATATATATATTGAAAGTTTTTCATTGTGGTTGTGTTGATTTACAAATTTTCCATAAAAGAAATAAATAGTGATGGATAAATTCCAATATATGGCTAATAATTTATTGTTTGTTAGCTCTGGAAACAAAAAGGTTCATTTGGAATTACACTCAGTATTGGCATCTTCTTTGTTGATTATATTAATAGACTCTGCTTTACTGTAGATGAGTCAAAGCCCTTGGTCGTTGTTTCTAGCCTAAATCCTGCATAGGACGGTAGCCTCCTCTATGCCAGATCAGCATCCTGATACATCATACATAGGCATGGGTGCTGACTTGTCCCAAGAGATCTGGCATAGGTTACTCCCACTATGCTCTTGAAAGTGTAGGTAGTACTAGGATAGGAGTATAACTAAAACCATTATCAGACATTAATATTATAATGATTTAAATGTTTATCTTTTTCACCATTCTTGCAATGCTGGTTGTAATGCTTTGCTTGATCTTACTAATAATTGCAGTTTATGCTTTTTACACAAGAAAACAATTGTTTCAATAAAGGTTTGAAAAGCCAGTTTGTATCTTTCTTGTGTCTCCCATTGAGCATGCATGAATAACAACAAAAGGGTAGATCTGTTTCCATGGTTTCCTTGGAGAATTAGAGGGGTTGTGTACTGAGGTTGCAGATACCCTCTGGTACCATGGTATGGTTAGGGGTCCAGGATGGCACTGTGAGCTACCTAGGAATTAGGCCATCTTACTCAGAAGAATATGTGTGGAATAAGTCCCCATATTCTGATGGTTATGTTATTCAGATACAAAGTTCCACTAATTTGTATGAACCGTATGACGTAGCGCTACCAATCGTCTAGTTCAGGTACTTATTTAATGGGTCTCCTGAGTAGTTCTTGCATGTGCCCAAGGAACCTATTCACCTTACAGGGAGACATCTGCGGTGTTAGGGATTAATCCTCCTCAGCTAAATAGGAAACCTCTATTTCTGTCGCCAGGTTATTCATAAAGGGATCACGTTACTATAGTTTTTCCCTTCTCGTACTTCCGTTCACTAAATATGGCTCAAGCAGTAGTTATTTTTGTTAATTACAGACAATCTGTAACAACAATGTTACAACAACAAGGGCTTCCTCTTGCAGGGGGAGTTGTTATCTTCATGGTAGAGACCCGCGTAGCTTTAATAACAGAGGTATTCTATAGAAAGGTCACATTTCCTGCAGCAGATGCAATACACAAACATTTCACAACTACACTGCAACTATATTACCAGGCCATACAGAGCCTAGGAATATTTAGAAATTCCATTAACATATCAGCAATGAAACTAAATAGAAGAGTAAAGCATTCCTAAGCACTGTGAAACAATAATTAAAAAAACAAATATGCTTCAACCAAAAGAGGTTTCTCAAAAGCACTTGATCCACTTGAGCCACTGGCTTAGAATCAAGTCAAGACAGTAATGTCTTCTGACTATAGGTAGGCCTCACAGTAGTGAAAAACAAATTAAGGTGTTTTATCTACCAGGACATGTAAAACTTAAAAGTGCATCTCCAATCTTTTGATTACGATGCACCCTGCCTTATGGGCTACCTTAGGGGTGACTTATATACAGAAAAGGGGAGTTTAAGATTTGGTAAGGGGGTATTATTGTTAAGTTGAATTGGCCGTTTAACCTGCATTCAGGCTGCGATGGCAGACCCGGGATGTATTTTTATGCGGCTGCTTTGGGGGGTGGCACAATATGTGCTGCTCTCCCACATCTAGCATTTAATTCACAGACCTTGGCTATATGGTCTACAAGGGACCTATATCCAAAGTAATCATGCCAGTCAGGTGTAAGCCAAACAAACCATGTTTTATGGCGAGAGCATAAGCACTTTAGTAATGATTAGTTGTGGCAAAATGCAGTCCTAAGGCCAACAAAAAAAAATAAAAAAAAAATGTGGAGGGTGAAGGCAGAACATTTTGGGGTGACCCTACAGACCCAGGTCCAACAACGTAATTTCAGGAATTCTGCCTTACACTTAAGCAAAATAACTAGAAATTATGCCGTTATGACACTTCACATAATTATGCACCATTCTCTGAATTGTTTACGTGCTCTTGTTGAAAATAATCCACATGCCAAAAATTGATATGCAGATGTATTTAAAACTAAAAAATAGCAGGAAATGAAGTATTTACATTTTGCATAATTGCACGGACTTTTGCATCATTTTGCTATAATTTCACTTAACTATGTGAAATCAAATTCATCAAATTCCGCACACCTTTATCTTCTTTGTGGAGAAGTGTGGCTCACTGGTTAGAGGAGGCAGACCTGGAAGCAGAGGTCAGCCCGGGACCAGGGTTCAATTCCCAGCTTGGTGGGGTCTTGAGTCCTAAATTGTCCATAGACTCGACAATTCTCGCTCCGGTGCCTACTCGATTCACGGGTTCACACTCTGTGACTCTGGGCAATAGCTTGCTTAATCTCCACAACGGCCCCTCGCGGCGGGATGCCTGACTTTCACCTTGCGGATACCCTGCCGGGGTTATCTCACAGGGGAATACCAGGACGGGTTCCCTAAGCAAGCGCTTAGAAACCGCTCGGTGATTTGCGCTATATAAATTCCTGTACATTTACATTTCTGCGAGCCACTTTACATAATTTCTTAAAAGGAACAATCTTGAATGAATCAAGGGTTGTAGCTTTAAAATAGAATACGATTTTCCAATTTTATTTCACAATATACCTCTGCAAAGATGCTAAATGGTCCCCCTTGAGCGATTGCAATATTACATTGCAGCAGAAATTACACAAAATTCTAATTGGAGGAACTAAAGGCAGTATTGAAGGGTGCAGCAGTGTACAATATTGAGATGAAAGAGGTATTTGGGAAGGCATTACCCTAAGAACTAAGACAACTGAAAAAGCTCCCTCTTGACCTATAAATACTTTTATCATGGGAGTTACCTCTCAAACACAGGGCATACACCAACAATGTCTACACAAAATGTGAATTTTTCTAATTTTATTTCATTTTTCAGTAAAAAGGTCTTTTTTTCTTTTATCATATTTTTCAAATGCAATAATTATAAAAATATATACATTCTTCAAAGAAGCTTCAGGAAAAATATTTTTCAACACAGCAAAGCTATGAATATATATCCTTAGTTATTCAAATTCATATAAAACACAGGATCAATTAAATGTGCACAACCAGGTAAAGAGCCACACACACACAACACATACATGCTTCCTAAACATCCATCCCATCACAAAAACAACAAAAAATGTATCCTATAGAGTTGAATCTGGTGTCCAATTGATGACCAAAGTCATTAGATTTAAAAGGAAGGAGAAAGGTAATTACCCTAAGAACTACTCTAAAAGTGTGAACAATTGCTACAACAGGAAGATTTGAGATCTGGAGACTTAAGAAAACTAGGCAGGATAACACATTTTCAAGGAGCCATTCTTCCACATCCCTTCATCCTTGTGCCATCTTCATATCTCTAACCCAGTTAACAGCACTAAAAAGACTCTTAAACTTAAGCCTGCCACAATCTCTTTCCTTAATGTTAGCAGGTATATTTGTAAAGGCAGTATTATTCTTAGATGTTGCAGTGCACTGTAATGACTCTCTGGTCCTCAGCTCTCCCTCCCACATTAATGCATAGTATGCATAGCAGTTTACCATCTGACACCTTCATCTCTGTGAAAAAATGTAATTCTCAAATTGTGTGTTCCTTCCAAATAACTGACTCCCTCCATCGCTAGAGGTATAGATATCTAAACTCAGTCATTGTCAAACTCAGTGTGACCCTTCAGATTGATTTTGATTGATACCACATCTCCATTCTCAATTAGTGCACAATTGTGTAGCTCTTTTTCAGTTCTTCAGATCTCTAGTGCAGTGTTTATGAATCCATCTATCAAATCTTCAGATCTTCAGATTCCTCAACTAAGAAGTTTAGCCACTGATGTCCATTTTTCATGCCACTGTCTACTGAATGACTTGCATATCTAACAATATCCACATTTTAACTCTATCTTGGCTACAATGGCTGCCCCTTGAGGTTGGGGAGCAGTTTCAGATGGAGTGAAATGCTAATTAACCTGCTTCTACATTTACTTTTTATGCAATTTAGTCTGGTATTTGGATGTGTATGGCTTTGTAAGTGTTCTGCTAGGACATGCATTTCTTGCAACCCTGGAGGAGGTGCTAGTTTGGATTTCTAAGAATGAGATGATGTGAACTCAAAGAATGGGAGAGAGCTTAGCTGATGAAGGGACTTTATGTAGACAAAAAATCTAGAAAAGCAGGATTGCATTGTTAGAATCTAAAATGTAAATAAATTAGGCCATATGGCCCCTCTTCAATGACACAAAGAAAGCAGAAAATGCGCAGGTTGCTGCCACAGGTTGTTACAGAGAACTTCTCTTGCCTTCATGTTTTATGAGTTTGAATGTTTGTTATCTTTCAGCTGGAAATGGTTACAAATTAGGACATGAAAAGACAAGATCAAACAATAACTGTAACTTAATTGTAACTCACCCCCATCCTTTCGACACACGGTAATGATGACACTGTTGTGGGCCTCAACGAGGTTATGAAGGTTGATGGATTGCTGTGGAGTTAGGAGTTAGAAGGAGAAGATTTACAGACCTGAAACCACACAGCACTGGGACATGTCCACCTGTATCCCAACAATTTTCAAAGACCTCACCACAGTGTGACAGATCAGTCTTGCTGTCAGAGTATAAAAAGTAACTTGATTGTGGTCTTCTTAAAATATCATATTTTAATAGTAAAGCGCTATTTAACACCAGTGGAAGAGCTCTAAAATCTAAACAATACAACAATGCAAGGGACAAATGCATCTTCATATTCACACAAATAACACTTTGTCACTGTTTTATCAACTCTCTATCCAATGTCCTGTTATCTGCACAAATCCCCTTGGACTAAGCACAATGATGAACATTTGACTAATTCCTGCCCTTAACTTTTTTGTCCATGGTCATTATGATATGATGTAACACTGCTATTATAAACTATGGCATTATAAATTGTAATGCCATTTTGCTCAGGACTTCTTCTAAAAATCTGGCCAGACCTCAGAGTATCCAAATTGAAGTGTCTAGAACCAGTATCAGCTTAGGTAAATCTGCTCATATCTCTCATAAGCTTAGAAGATTGTATTTAGTTTTCTTTAACCCCTTCAGTGCGGATGACAAAGCCAGCTCTTCATGGGCGTTACCTGCGCTACGCGCATGACGAGCTGGCTTTGTCACGTAACCCGCGATTTTTAAATTTCAGCGCGCAGCGGGAGAACCCGCTAGCGCGCATGCGGTTAAAAAGATGACTACCATCAAACCTCTATTGGTCTGATTTATACTTTGGTGGGTGACCAACCACCTGCTAAGATGGAGGAGGTCTTTCCTTTGCCACTGTCGGTGGACAACAGCTAGAATATTGTCTTGGAGTGTTCCCCAGAAGGCATGACATTTGGTTTCCAAAAACAAAGCTCCACAATGGGAATCTCTTTTTGAAAACCACAAGATAAATTATCCTGACACCCGGGGAAATTTCACCCATGCTGTGAGAGTAATTGTTCTATTTTTAATTATTCAGGTCCACCATGGCTTTCCTGGTGCTCCCTAACAGAGAGAGATAAGCCAGACTGTTCATTTAAAGTAGTGTGGATGGAGATTTAATATTGTGTCAAACAATAGTGTCGATCATTGATATCATTGCAGTAATATTGCCATGTCATTGATTTGACGGAATCCTGTATTACAGGTAACATCTTTTTTTGCAGAATTATTTTAATATTGTTATATTTAATATTTGATGCAGGTTTAATGCTATTGCAATTTTCCTATCAATTTTAAAGTATGCATCATTTTTTTCATTTTTATTCAAAATGATAAACTGTGGTAATTATTAGTCATCATACAATCTTTATTCGATCGCAAGAGCCACCATAGAAGAGCATAAAAACACAACATGCACAGCCATACATAAAACATGTGCAGAGAATACAAATAATTAAATGCATTATCAGCAGTAAAGGACATAAAAAATTCCACCTTAACAATATTACATGAATCAGTCTGATCTAGTGTTGTGTAGTTCCCTGCTTTCCAATAGGAACTGAGCGTTTGTTGGGCAACATAAACATAAGGATTGTGCCAGACTGATTCGGTGCACCCCATAGGATATGTCGCCCAAGAGACCAACTAGCCCACAGTGTAACCAGATGCACCCCTAAACCTAGACAGGTAGCAAATGGTTTTGGCAACCATAGACCATACCAACCTTGAGACTTCTCAGGGATCGTGGTAACAGATCTAAGACCCTTTAACTCAGTGCTCTCTTTCCCTCTCAGAGAAATATACAACGAATACACAGAGGGGTGTTTTCAATGGTAGTGAGACAAAATATCGAACTTAAAATATCGATATACAATAATATCGATGTTTTAATTTCGATAGTATAGAATATCGATGTCCAAAATATCGACAGACAGAATATCGTTTTTTTAAGGTATGTATGTTACTAATATCGAATGTTACTAATATCGAAATTTTGTTTAGTGTTATGTATTCTATTATGTTGTTTATATGTTTGTTAAACATGTTTAGAAATGTATGTTTGAAAATTATTAATTTTGTTAACATTTTGCGTTTTAGTAGTAGAGCGGGTTGTGGGTTTATAGGGGAATAGGGTGGGAAGTAATTTAATAATAATTAATTAATTAATATATGTTTGTAAATATTTTTAATTAATAATTAATTGGTAATTAATTAATATTAATTAGTTAATTAATTAATATATGTTTGTAAATATTTTTAAATAATAATTAATTGGTAATTAATTAATATTATTTAGTTAATTAATTAATATGAATTTGTACATATTTTTATTTAATAATTAATTGGTAATTAATGAATATTAATTAGTTAATTAATTAATATAATTTTGTACATATTTTTAATTAATAAATAATTGTTAATTAATTATTATTAATTAGTTAATTACATTAATTAGATTACTTTTTTAATATATATAATTTTTTGTTATTGTTAATTAATTATTTGGGAAAAATTAATATTAATTAGTACATTAAATTAATTATAGCTAATGTGCTAATATATTTACTTTATTGTTATTGTTAATTAATAATTAATTGGTAATTAAATAATGTTAATTAATTTTGGGTAAAGGAGTATTTTTGGGGTTCAGGGTCAGTTTTCAGTTTTTGGGTAAAGGGGTATTTTTGGGGTTCAGGGTCAGTTTTCAGTTCTTGGGTAAAGGGGTATTTTTGGGGTTCAGGGTCAGTTTTCCGTTTTTGGGTAAAGGGGTATTTTTAGGGTTCAGGGTCAGTTTTCAGTTTTTGGGTAAAGGGGTATTTTTAGGGTTCAGGGTCAGTTTCAGTTCTTGGGTAAAGGGGTATTTTTGGGGTTCAGGGTCAGTTTTCAGTTTTTGGGTAAAGGGGTATTTTTACGGTTCAGGGTCAGTTTTCAGTTATTGGGTAAAGGGGTATTTTTGGGGTTCAGGGTCAGTTTTCAGTTTTTGGGTAAAGGGGTATTTTTAGGGTTCAGGGTCAGTTTTCAGTTTTTGGGTAAAGGGGTATTTTTAGGGTTCAGGGTCAGTTTTCAGTTCTTGGGTAAAGGGATATTTTTGGGGTTCAGGGTCAGTTTTCAGTTTTTGGGTAAAGGGGTATTTTTAGGGTTCAGGGTGAGTTTTCAGTTTTTGGGTAAAGGGGTATTTTTAGGGTTCAGGGTCAGTTTTCAGTTCTTGGGTAAAGGGGTATTTTTAGGGTTCAGGGTCAGTTTTGGATTTTTGGGGTACAGGGGTATTTTTAGGGTTCAGGGTCAGTTTTGGGTTTTTGGGGTACAGGCGTACAGGGTAAAATTAAAATAAATTTTAATTTAATTTAAATCAATTAAATGAAATTTAAAAAAATAAAATTACATTAAATTATTAAGTTTTTAATTTATTTTAAATGTATATGTATTACTTTTAATTAATTAAGTAATATAATTCTGTACATATTTTAAATTATTAATTAATTGGTAATTAATTAGTATTAATTAGTGATTTACATTAATTAGATTACTTTTTTAATATATATAATTTTGTTATTGTTAATTATTTGGGAAAAATTAATATTAATTAGTACATTAAATTAAATGAAATTAAAAAACAATTACATTAAATTATTAAGTTTTTAATTTATTTTAAATGTATATGTATTACTTTAAATTTTTTAATTATGTTTTAATGTTTTTATTTAATATTTGTTAAATTATATGTATTTTAAGATTATTTTTACATTATTATTAATACATTTACAAAAACGATATTTTTAATTTCTATATTTTTGTACTACGATATTAATTTTTCGATATTTTTGTACTTACCTTTATGAAGATAGGATCCCGATATTATTGTCCTCGATATTTTTGTTGCGATATTTTTGTAGTGGGATATTTTTGTGGTCGATATTATGTCATAGATTCGTTTTCAATATTTATTGAACCAACATGATTTTTGTATAGAAATATATGCACAATGATCAATAGAAAGAAGCAGATAAAAGTGATTAGCAATATAAGGACAGTGAACAGAATAAAAAGCTCCACCATCTTGCTAAAACAATATAGGTATTTATTGTGTACTCCTACTATGCGTTCCCTATCTTAGATGCCTAGGGTATATGTATGTGTTCTGCAAAGAGTCCCCTACATGACGATCCAACCCTAATTACCTGAGTAGGTCTCCATCTTGGTCTCAGGATGGACATCCCTCCTCGCAGAGGAAATAGCGAGCAGCTGGGGAGAGGTTTCAGCGTAGAGTTACCACACAATGACAGCAAGTGCTGCTCTGCCTAAACCCTTACATGCTTGTTTATTTACACCACAAAAGCATCCTTGTTCTTGAGCCTTGACCTTAGTCAGGCCAACTTTCTTATCATCTATTGATAGTTTTATCACCTTATGGAAGAAATCAAATAATGACATTTGCACATTGTGAGTCAAAGCCTTGTATGTGGGGTCCAAGGTGATAATGTTCTTACTAAGTGGAATTTTTAAGTGAAGTGGTTTAAAAAAGAATAATACTGCATTTTCCTGTACGCAAATGTGTGCCAAAAGTCATTGTGTGAAAGAGAAGGCAACTTAGGGAGTGTGTACATGTTAAAAATGGCAGCGTTTACCCCCAGGCCTAACTAAGACAAACAACACCAGAAAGCCTTGATCTCAGCACGACTCACAAAAATCAAGAATTAACATATAAAACATGCTTGTTGGGAATCAGCTGCAGATACGTAAGTGCAGGACATCCTTGGTAAATTTCAGGAACTTTAACAAGGGGATGGTAAACTGCTTTCTGGGGACAATAAAACATTTACAGAACATGACAAAATGTAAAGTATCCTGCGGAGACCCATTGTCGCAGCTGCATGGCAACTTGGTACCAGAATGAGACCAGCTGATGGGAGATGCCAGAAGATGGTGTAACAAATGGAGCCTAAACCTAGCCAACAGGAATCTATCCCTCCCGTTGGATACATGGGCTAGGTAAAGCTCCGGGCCCTGAACTGTTTTCAACAGCATATGTCTCTGCATCGTAGGTTTAATCATTTTTACTTGTTCTCTCGTTAAGAGTGCATGCTCTGAAACAGGTCTTCACCCTTCTAAAATATAAATGAGACAGGGGCTCATTTACAAATCCTGTGTGCCTCCGGGACATTACTTTTTGTCCCTGTGGCGCACAGGTCTTAGCCTCATCTACATGGCCACGTAAAGCCACCATGCATGGCTTTTCATGGTCTTGTAGATATTGAGCGAGGCAACGTAGCACAAGTCGCTGAGTTGCCTCTCACTTTGATGGGGAGGCATGCCATGGGCGTTACTGTGGGCGTTCCCAAGAAGCACCAATGGCATTTGTCACATTCGTAGATTTACAATAAGTTGTAAATCTGGGATTGCATCCAAAGCATATGCATCACCAGGGGAGGAGTTAGGGAGGTGCAACAAGGAGAAAGAACATTATATTTACTTGTTTATTCCTCTTTCTGTGCTGCATTCAGCAGCACAAATAGAAAGAGGAATTCGCCTCCATTGATAGTTTTTTTTGCAGTAAAATGTGTCTTCCGGCACAAAAACAATCAGCCCTACACGCAGACACGCTTGCACCAGGTGCGCCAGCGTGCAGGGGTGCCTGCATTGGCTCATGGCAGACAATTGAGCGTCGCTCAAGGGAGGAAAGGCCCACCCTTGAGATTACTGACGGCATTCCGTCGGCTGTCAGCCAGAATGACCGGTCGGTTTTGTTTGGGACCGCATCCATCATTACGAGGCGGTCATAAACTAATCCGAGCAGCCGATTACTATGCAGCTGAAAAGACTCTGCCCGGGAGCCTTTTACAGCCGCATTGTAAGCGGCCCTCAAGCCTTTTACACAAATGGTCTAATACTTGCCAACCTAGATTACTGTCCTGAATTTTAAACCCTATAATCATGCTACAAAGCTATTCTCAAATTCCCTTAGACTAATGTCAATCCTTAAGTATGCATGTCTCTTGAGGAGGCCTTAGGAGCTAATCTGTGGAGTAAACTTCCTTAATTTATCAGATATAATAAAACATTAAAATTCAAGAAAATGCAGGTTTGACAGTGCCAAGAGACCTTATTGGAAGTACATGGTTTGGGCTTCACAAATTGCTGTATAGACACAACGATAGATAATGTAGGGTTAACAGTGTCTAGAATTATTTTTCACATGCAGTCCTTGTAGATCCTTTTAACTACACTGGGATCTAAGACCGGCTGGGCAGCAAATGTACTAGGCTGACACGATATAGCGGGTTAAAGGGTAAACATAACCACTTAAAATATATTTGCTCTATGCAGAATTCCAGGAGTTACGTTCATTCAAAGAGTGAAAACCACATTACATTTCTGAATTCAGTTAGGTGACCTTTTATATGCATTTGAAACATACATGAAGGGCCTGATATACAAAGCTAGCTTTCCTTTTTGAGCAATATACACTTTTGAGTAAGTTTACTACTTTTTACTTATTCACAAATCCAAATGTAAGTTACTACTAAAAAAATAAAAAAATTAAAATTGTAGTATGATCAGCACATGGTCAACCACTGGTATTGTAAAACCCTCCTAATGGAGGTAGGGAATTAAAATAAAACCCCATAGGGGTTAATCTTAACTTCAATTATTTTTAAATAGTTAAAACATAACTAAATACAATTTGATGTTTAGAAATATCGCCAACAAATGCTTCATATTTTTTTAATATAAAAAATGCCACATTATTTTATTGAAATATAACTAAAGTACTTTTTAATTTAATTGTTTATTTCAATTAATTTAAGATGTATTTCATAATTTTGTTA
Organism: Lissotriton helveticus; assembly: GCF_964261635.1. Taxonomy (NCBI): domain Eukaryota; kingdom Metazoa; phylum Chordata; class Amphibia; order Caudata; family Salamandridae; genus Lissotriton; species Lissotriton helveticus. The sequence continues at coordinate 6,892,730 of NC_136072.1, forward strand.
GTATAGCTGTAGACTTTTTTCTACATTTGAAATAATATATAAAATTAATTTACATTAATATTTAATAGAACATATTTTAATATTTTTTTATCTGGATTATTTTTAGAAACATGTACATGTGAATATAATCCACTTGGCAGAGACACTCACCTGTCTGAGATCATAGACAGTGACAGCAATGGATATGATTGTGACTGTCAATATTGCAAATGAATATTCATAGTAAGCGTAGGCCACCCAGAGGCTGATACTGGCAGCTTGAAACCAATAAAATGGATTTAAAACCTGCAAGAAATGCGCAAGCATGGGTTATATTTCTATGATCAAAGGATAACTCACTTTGAAGAATCTTTTCACTTTGACAGCTTTCTGAATTTTGTTTCTTTCAGTGTTTGTATTTAGAAAATGTAACAGAACAAGATAAAGATCCCTTAAGACACAGATGGACAAAAAGTGATTGTCTTTATCTAAAAACCTAAGAATATCACATGTTTTAATGGTGTGATATTCAGAGGAAAAGCAGGTAGTTGAAGCTACTTTCTTATATGTAGGTTTGCTTAGAAACAATGTAAGTACAAATTTACAATATTTGTGGAGAATTTAAACCAATCTGCTGGAACTACTGTGTGGCCAGGGGTAGAGTAGGAAGTCTTACCGCATACTCTTCCTTTTTTACAAATATAATTAAATTCACTGTCATTATGTCAATTAAGAGACCCCTCTTTGAAGGCGTGTCCCAAGAGCTGGTATCTTTCCATGCAGTATATATTCATCAACACTTTGCAACTGTACAATGTGCTTTAACATTCAAATAACATCCCTTTCTCTCCAGCTCCAGCATACCTCTTTGACAAGTAGTTTCCAAACGGGGATGATGTCCACGTCAATGGTATTTGGTCCACAGACCTTTTTCCTAAAATAGATTGTTGATTGACAGTGTTAGCCTCTTTAACCAATCCTTCAATTTAAGACTCATTATGCTAATAATAGCAGATCAAATAACAGTTGGAAACTTTCTTATCACACATACTGTGCAGGAAACACACATTTATTTTATTTTATTTATTTACTTAGAAGGTTTTATAGAGCGCGAACCAGACCCTTGTGGGTATCAGAGCGCTTTACAGGCAATGAAGAAAAATTATAAATCCAGGTACACAACGAGTCAAAACCAATATAAGTGTAAATACTGTGCAAGCATACATCAAACAAATGAGGTAGATCAAATATAAATAACACATTGTGCAAAATAAAATAGAGAGGAGAACGCAGGCCGAGAGATCGTCAGTGCCAGAGGGTTGTCTGTTTGCACCCACAAAAGTCATGGTATCTATAGGTGATGATCATGATGATCAAGTCTGCCAAAGCATTGGATTTTTTGCATGTTTAGGACTTAGGGCTCCTTTGGATATCATTGAAAGGGGAGTACATGACTAATGTGATACTCAATGGGCCCAGAGAACATTTCCTGTGGAGCTGTGAAATGGGTGAATTCCCTCATTTGTATGGACGTGGTCCTGATACAAGGAAACCTTGACTTTCCATGATAATTTTCCAATTTGGGGGCATGCAACTGTAGAGAGAGCCACAAGTGCCAAACCACCAAGAAGGGGTGTGAGGATTAGGCTAGGAACATATGATTGGGTGTGAGGGAGGCACTGCTGTGGACTGTGGAAAGCTGAGAAACAAGCTATCACATTGTTACACTCTATTGTGCAAGAATTAAACATAATTAAAAGATTCTATACAAAAGCATCCCATTAACATCGATACAGAAAAATATAATGAAATATTCATAAATTATTCAATGTATATTCATAGATTAACTGATCATACCTAACTCTTCCGAACTCCTCGTGCGAGTTCCTAATAATACGACGGGCCCGATTCACAGAACTAACTTAAGACAAAATCCTAAACTTACTACTTTTGGTATTCACAGAAGTTAGGATTTTGTCTTAAGTTTGTCTTAAGACAGACTTAAGACAGACTTAAGTAAGGATTTTGTCTTAAGTCTGTCTTAAGTCAGTCTTAAGACAAACTTAGGACAAAATCCTAACTTCTGTGAATACCAAAAGTAGTAAGTTTAGGATTTTGTCTTAAGTTAGTTCTGTGAATCGGGCCCTTAGAATCTGCGCGTTTAGACAACATAAACTAATGGATTGCTGTCCAGACTGATTCCAGACACCCCCAAAGGATATGTTAGCCTTTAGACCAGCTTGCTCACAGATCCACCATAAGCCCTCTAATCTTACCAAGGTGATAATAGTTTCTGGTAACTATCGAACATGACAACCCTTGATCCTTCAGGGATCGTGGAAACACTACAGTACTTTTTGATCAGTCACTCGTGCTTACTCGGTCTCAGAGAGATACACGGAATAAACAATGGGGACGTTTTCAATAAGCGTTTATTACACAAGCGTTGTCTAGTATAAAACATGCTTGCTACAACAATCCTTAGACAGAAACAGATATATAAGATTACTAGCACCGACAGAGTAAATAAAAGGTAGATGTCTACCAAGGGGCTAAAACAGTAAATATATGCAGGCATAGCTATACATGGCAGTAATCAGGTGTACTCCTACGATCCAAACCCTATCTAAGTGTACCTATGTGTACCTAGCATGTATCTGGGCGTAAAGCCGAGTATCCCCTAGGAAAGAGCAAACCCCATTACCTGATGGGAGAGACCGAAGGACCCTCTCTTGGTCTTGAATTGGACACCCCACAAGGGATATCAGACCACTGTGCGCTAGAGCTTCTGCAGGGCGGGACCTCAGTGTCTAGTGTCAGCATGAAGCGTCTTCTTTCACTACCCAGTGAAGATGAGGTTCTTTTATACCCAAAAGGTACCCTCAGGGGTTCTGCCCAGATACTAGTGGCTTGCTATTATGTATAGTGGACCTGTCATCCAAGGATGACAATAGCGGTGACTTTTGTTCAGAGTTATTGTACAGAAGATGGTAATCCTGCTGTGTACGGCCTGGATAGGGGATTGAGATATGATACTAGGAATCTTCATGCATATTAAATTAGGCCACTTTCGGAGAAAACTGATCGACATTTATTCAGCACATAACTAGGTAAAAGGTCAGTGCCAGACCCGTTATACAGAGCAAGATAGGACGAATGTAGGTAAAAGGTTGTGTAGTTACCTAGGCTTTCATTGGGGTACATTGGGGCTCATAGCAATGCGGATTTGTAAACAATGCTCACTTTAAAAAATAAATCTCATTCTAAGGACTGTCAATGAAGAGAGGCCCTCCATGTAGCTTGCTTTTGAATCAAATCTTCATTTCCCAAACTGCTTCCTTGCCCTTATCTAATTTGCTTCACACCAATGCAATATGGCTGCTGGTGTGCAATATTTTATGGAATTGGTATCGTCCACATTGTTATGCTGGAATAAACATAGCCTTGGACAGTTGTCTGAACCCCGCTGGCCTCCATTGAGAACCTACTGTTCCAGACCTTTGAGCATCCATGTTGACTACCTTTTGTGATGGAGGCTATGGATCCTTCCTGATGCGGCGGAGCAGGTGGGTGAGCCAGACTGCTCTGAGCGGGAGCAGCGACACTACGTTGAGTGTCCACATACTCCGCTGTGGTATGATGAAGCAGCACTTGAATCCATAATAGGTCGGCTGCTTTTCTCCGGGACAATTTCCTACCGAGAGAAGAAGTGGTATGTAGAACCGCACCACACACTGTAGATAGTTTTCACTTAATCACTTGGTCCTGAGGAATCGCCAACTGAATCACCAACTGATCCATAGTCGCCCCCTTTGCTTTTGACTTTTTAATCAGGTTGTGACCTCTCCAGAATAAAAATAATTATAGAGGATTCCCTAACCTGTTTTAACTTATACACTACATCTACATCTTACCAGGCCCCTCACACCCACGGCACCTATACGGCAAGGAACAAAAGATCTCCGATAAAGAGCCCCTTTATGGGTGCCCGTCGAGCATTGCAGCGCCGTCTCGACGAGGAGCAGACCAATCTGATGAAGCAGGACACCTAGTTTGCTGGATGTGTGAGTGTCCTAGTTCCGAAAGGAGGTATTCCCCACCTCCCCACAACTCTGAGTACTCACCAGGTATTGAACTTGCCACCCAGGAACACCGTACCTTCTGGCTATGGATCAGTGCCATGCCTAAAGATTCTAGAAGTGGAGTGAGACTTTGAGGGGTGCTCCTCCTGGAGCACGTCACATGATGGATTAGCTCAAGTCCTACAGGAAGTAGATGATTGCTCATGGGTGTTGTTAGCATCCTGCTCCTGTGTGCTGAATGACTTGCATTGACCTGACAAGAATGTTTATTTTCTTTACTTTTAGCATGGCTATTTTCAGTTTCCATCACTATAGGCTATTTTGGGAATCATTTTCACTGTGCACCTAATGAAACAATTGCAGGTCGTGTAATTATGTAATAAAGTATTACTGGTTACAGGAGCAGGTTGGATTCATGGACTAAATGGGTAGTGGATGGGTGGGCACACAGGGGTGTGGTGTAGTGAAGGCACATTCCTAGTGGTGAAGTGAGTAATGTATGATAACAGCCAAAAGCAAAAGGGGTTTTATTATACATTGAGAGCAGCCAATGAGTACACAGGTAGGTGTCTGTGAGATAACAACTGCTACTGCAACTACAGGTTGTTTTAGGATTAAAAGATGGGGCGCAGTTTGATATTAGTCACTCAGTAGGGGCTTTGGTGGATAATCTATTAGTGCTAGATTATTAGAGAAGGGGCTAGGTGATGTGATCCGGTTAGTGGTGACGTTTGGATACTGTATACTAGCAATGGATGTTATGATGATTGTGGTTTGACCATTAAAACATTAAAGGTGGGAATGCTGTAGCGTTATATTCTTTAAGTTAAGCAATAGAAAAATGTGTATTAAAATTGGTACACACTTGCAAGTGGATTGTGAGAAGTGTTCTACAATAACCACCAGTGGGACAGAAAGTGGACGGCTGTTGGTTGTGGTCTGACAGCTAGTAAGCGGATACAGACGTGTGTTGATAACCAGTGAGTGGAGTGGTGTGGCTCACTGGTTAGAGGCGGCAGACCCGGAAGCAGAGAACGGCCCGGGACCAGGGTTCAATTCCCGACGCGGCAGGTTCGCGGACCAGAGTCAGCAGACTCGACAATTCTCGCCTCGGTGCCTACCCTAACCAGGGAACACACTCGGCAACTCTGGGCATTAGCTTGCCTCATCCTACAACGGCCCCCCACATTCGCCGGGGATGCCTGGTTTCACCTTGGAGATGCCCAGTAGGGACCATCTCACAGGGATAGCCAGGACGGGTTCCCCAGCGGTCTACAGCGCCAGGACGTCTCAGGGCAGCAGTGCACTTTACAAGACACATACATTTACATTTACATTTAGATGGGTGAGCTGTGCAGGTATAACTTATTAGAAGTGGTTTATAAGTGATGTGTATAGACAGAGGATTTAGTAAGACATGTGGAGGTGCATGGCAACGCACATGTGTCAATATAAGAAGATGCAGTAGGGTGGATCCATTCAGTGAAATACTGGATTTTTAGATCCAAAAAAGATCCGATTGCATATAACTGTAGAAGTTTAGATAAATGTTTGCAGTGGAGGTTGTTGAGGGCTCTTTCAACATACCCAATATTGAAACTGAATGGTATCCATTAGAAGTCTTGATCCCCAGTACTATGAACATGATATTAACAATCAATTAGGACTGGTGGGTATCAGAAAGACAGCTAAACTAGGTGAGCACCAAAGTACTACCCCCCTCCATAATCCCTGCTCATAGCTTCTGGAATGTCAGTGCTTGCTTTTACCACTTTTACTGTTACAAATCTGAAGGTCAGACTAAGGGGAGAACAAAGCAACTTTGTTCCAAATGTTCTTAGTGAAAGGGGACCAGTGATTTGCTGTCCACACTACTATAAGAAAGATTTGAATGCAAGAACTCACCTGATGATTTGTTCTTCGCTTGTAAATCCTGATCCAAACATCGAATGTATATCTGAGCAGGAGTATTTGTCTTCCAGAACCCTGCAATGTGTAAAGCAAAACAGGAAATTAGAAAGTGTATTTCCAGATGGTTGTCTGGCTATGGAGGCACACGTGAGCACAAATTTTAACTCACCCAATTTTCTGGAACACCATCTCTGAACTGTCCCAAACATAGCGAATTTTCTGTACTAGGATGCACCTCACCTGAAACATCATCAAAAACAAAATCAACGATGTGTATAAGACTTAAATAAGATACAACCTCAAAGACATATTAATTCTCCGGCAGGCCCATTGGAACTCAATCTGCACATGAAAGAATGTTCCAGTTAGAAATGTGAAATCTGGCAAAAATCTTTTGTCCTAGGTCCCAATTCTGTATATAGCTTATGGTGTGAAAGGGAGGGTCTGTGAAAGGGAGGGTCTGTGCACTCCAAGTCACTACTATTATCCAACTGGGATGAACTTGAATTAACCATGAGTAGACATGGAGTAGCAACACAAGTACTCATATATACAGACAATATATACAGACAGTATTCAACACCGCCCACCTGCAAAACTCAGAATTCATGGACTACCCTAAAAATGGATCACCCGCTATTTTCAAGATCGGCAAGGACTCATGAATATGTCACCTTTCATCGGTTCTGCATATCCCCCAATGTGGTGTACCATATGACTTTTTTATTTTGCTACTTCTGTTCACCCTGTACCTCATGCTCCTTCTATACCGGATCAAATCCTTCAACCTTGACTGCTAAACATATGAAGAAAACACACAGATTATCTAAAAATTTAAAACGTCTTCAGAGATGAGGGCATGATTTAGAATTTGGATATACTTTCAGCTTTATTGCAGGTGCATTACATCCTCAGAAACTTGTATTAATGTGAAAGGAATATTTGTCACATCTGTGACAAAGAAACCCCTAAAAAACTCTAAGGTAGGCTCTGGGGGCCTGATTTAGAATTTGGCAGACCGAGTTACTTCATCACAAATGTGACGGATATACCATCCACCGTATTACAAGTGCATTATATCCTCTACACTTGTAATATGTGGACAGAATATCTGTCATGTTTGTGGTGGTGTAACCCTTCGGCCAAACTCTAAATCAGACCCTTAAGTCCTTGAATCATCAACAAATGGATAATGAGAATTCCTCTTAAACTCAATTCTGCAAAAACTTAGCTAAGGATCTGTGGAGAATGGTACAGTCACTAACAATGTGGTCCAAATAAAAGAAATCACCACAAGCAACATCATGAGAAGGAACTAGCCCCAGAGCAATGACGGATTCTAATATATCACTGACGTTGCATGTCAATTAAACCTCAAGGAGCAAATTCTGCAGCATGAAAATTTCACTTAAAATCAGTAACTATAGCTAACTTCACCCTACTATTGAGGGTTATCTATACCAGGTGCCTATCCCTGGTTTCCTATCACGGAAACTACAAATGTTCTAAAATGCCAAAGCAAGGTTTCCGCTGCACTGTCATCAGGCAGTATATAATGCCTATATTGCACTTCAAGCACTTCTTTTGTTACCGGTAACAAGACTGGACACTTAAGGCACTGTACAATTTCCACAAAGGCATTCAAAGAAAAGGCCTGCAATACCTACAACAAAAAAACCACCAATAGACCCAAAACATTACATTGCTCAAGACTAGCATCTCGACCTATTGTTTATACATGTAAGAACACATTCTTGACATTCAAGATCTGAAATACAGAAGACCACTTCAAATTCAGGAAAGAAATGAAAGCCTGGCTCTCCCTGATATAATGATCCTGATCAATTGGATCCTTTGATTCCAGCATTGAGCAAATAAGAACACTCAACAATCCAAAGTCTCCTGAAAACCACCTAGAGAATCAGGTACATTCTGCCTAAAAAAGACCAACGTCCCTGCTTAAACAGAGCAGATCCCTTTCATGGTGACAACAATGGTGCAAACATCGCAAAGACGTCATTAGAACTGGATACCACATTGGCAACCTGCAACCAGTGCGGGCTGAGTAACAAGGACATACCCTGTCGGTCCAGATTAAGCACCGGTAATAGACCTGGACTGTTGCAGGCTATGTAAGACCATGAAAAAATCATGGGAAATCCACTAAAACAAACTATAATTAGACTGAAGAGATCTACCACACATAAGTAGAACCTTCAAGGGCTCTAGCATAGTCTATTCCTTCAGGCTTCAACCATCATATTGACTTTAATCAATATTAGACATCTTGTAAGTCTAGCCTCATAAAGACTTGCTGTTATGCAGTCCATAGAGTAGATATCTGCTTTCTCTTCTCCTCCTCCTCTTTGTGCATCTTTTGATCACATTTTGTTCTCTAATATACTGCTAGGAGCTGTGTCCCAAGACAAGATGAGAGCACCTCTCTGGCAGCTCACACAAAATAGCAACAAACATCTGATAGATGGTCAATATATATCTAACATTCTTTCAACCAAGCGCACCACCATGGTGTAGCATAATACACTTAAGTGAACATGCTTCTGTGCCATACCATGGGGTTTGAAGCACTATCTAAACGCATCCATATGGAACAATACAAAAAGAAGTGAGAAGGATTGTTATAGGAGAGCATACAACTAGATTGATTAGATTTTCCTCTGCATACATACACTCATAGAATAGGAATGAAGAAGACACACCAGGGCTTTACCCATTTCAATTTCAACATCCCCTTAACAAATACCCTTAGTGGCTGATTTGGGGTTTGGCTGACAGGGTTTCCAGCCTGATTACCATTGTTGGTAAGCTTCTTCTGAGACACGACAGAGGGCCCTTTTTGATGTCGGGTGGAAAGCAATCCGAAAGTTAGTTGGAGGCTTTCTGCCTGACATCGATGGTTTCCCTCCGAATTACAATACCAGCGTTCCTCTCTGCTTCCGTCAGAATGACTCATAATCCCCAAATGGCAATGATGCCTGCTCAGGTCCCACCGTTGGGAATCTGATGTCTGTTTCCCACAGCTTTTCGCTGTTGGAAAGGGACTTTAGAGGCCCCCTGTCCCCCTTTGGGCTCCGCTATGAGGCCTGGGAAGTGGCTGTGGTGCCCCCCTAAACATGAGCAAAATACAAATAATAGTGGAGGGTCAAGACAGCGAATTTCAAAGAGAACGACTATGTGAGAGAGCCAGTGGCCCCCCTAAACATCCCTGCACTGTGTGGCAGGCACCGCATGGTGTCTGCCACAAGGAGCAAGGATGGTTTAAAAGTGTATATTTACTATTGAGGCTGGTGCTGCAACCCTCAGCACAAGCCTCAATAGAAAATATACACTTTACGACCTCCGTGAAGGCGGGCACATCCTAATTTTGAAAGCTGAACCGCTGACTCCTTGTCCATTCCTACTGCAATGTCCGACCGACATCGTAATTAGGCCCAGAGAAGGGGCTGTCAGAGGATGGGCATTACATTGCCTGCGCTATTTACGGTGAATGTTGTGATGTCCTTTTTTTCTGTGTCTCTGCCACGTAATACCTGGTGATGAGGAACACAAAACAAAACATAGAGGCTCTTAGACCGAAGAACATAATGTCCTGGGTGGTGAGGGGCAATCACTTTGGGCCCGATTCACCGAACTAACTTAAGACAAAATCCTAAACTTACTACTTTTGGTATTCACCGAAGGCATTTAGTAGTAGTAAAGTTAGGATTTTGTCTTAAGACTGTCTTAAGTTTGTCTTAAGTCTGTATTAAGTCTGTCCCACTACTTTTGGTATTCACAGAAGGCATTTAGTAGTAGTAAAGTTAGGATTTTGTCTTAAGTTTGACTTAAGACAGACTTAAGACAGACTTAAGACAGACTTAGGACAGCCTTAGGACAGACTTAAGACACACTTAAGACAGACTTAAGACAAAATTAGGACAGACTTAAGACAGACTTAAGACAGACTTAAGACAAATTTAAGACAGACTTAAGACAAAATCCTAACTTTACTACTACTAAATGCCTTCTGAGAATACCAAAAGTAGTAAGTTTAGGATTTTGTCTTAAGTTAGTTCTGTGAATCGGGCCCTGTGTATCTTTGGGAGTTTGTTTGTGAAAAACAAAAGCTTTGGTACAGCTTGGTGAGTGGCAGCCAAAGGGGCAATCCACCAAACACCATGAGAGGTGTCACCATGAAAACACTGTAACTAGTGATAGGGGAATGGTTGGATTAATGCTACTTTGCAGAAATCAATATTTATTATTTGTACCCTTGTTCTCAGCAATGTCAGAAAGTTGGGCTCAATTGATCTAGAGATTTCTATTTTAGACTTTCTTAGCTAGTTTATGGGGGCTGTTCTCACACTGCTGGGTGTGATATATCATCCCATAATCTTTCTTTTGTGTATCTAGTTTCCTTCATATGCTCTTTACTGTTAACTCATTGTAGTTACATCTGGCTGAAAGGCTTCCTATGTCCTCTGGACTTTGTACATGTCTGCAAAGAGAATGATCTTCAAGATGTGCTAACCAAGCTCAGCCAAGCAAACCTCGGTAGAACAAGAGCACTTTTGTTGATTGTTGATGTCCAGGGTTGTTGAGTGGCTTGTGAACTATACAGGAAAAGTGTGGGCACCATATTCCAGATCTCCATGTAGAAGTGTGTGAGATACTTGTCAGTGATTCGAAGTCTTATATTGATGACCGTATCTTAGAAGAGGGTCAGACTTTGAAAATTTGTTAATTGATGCTGCCACTACAATTAATTCTTGTCATGACTATTTTGTATTTGATAACTCATGAGCCTGGCTCATAGAAGCAGAAGAGCATTTTGAACAGAATGTGTTAACTGCAGCAGGAGCATTTCATAAATGAGGTGCTGTATACAGAATAATATGTGCGTGAGTCCAGAAGTCATGTCACTAGAAATTTTGAATATCAATTACAACTTTTATAAAAATGGGTCATATCCAAAGTAGATTTGTAGAATAACTTACTTTTAACTGTGGCTTCATTATAGCTCTGTTTACAATGGATAATTCATCTGTACTGATCAGGTGATCTTGTTCCCCGGTGTGCATATATTCCGGCCCGTGTAGGTATGTCCAGGTGACCTTCTTCTTGGTGTATTGTTTAAAAGCATCCTACGGAAAGATAGGGGAATGAGCAACAATGTGTATTAACCCATATGTTGACATACACTTACATATAATCAATGTAGTAAATGAATTTTACATACTGACAACCCCTCACAGACACATACACTTGAGCCATTGGCCAGCTTGTCTGTTCTGCCCAAACCTTGAGTGGTGTCAATTTCTCAATGCCTCCATCAAGGTTGGAAAACTGGTGATACCAACAATTATGGAAAATCTTGGTCATACCGTGCACCCAGTAGTATTATAATGTAATACGAATGCAATACAAAAGATGGAAAGGCACATATTTCTAATAAAGATCCTGCAGTGATTCCTGCACCATATACAGATCTTTTCTACACGACCGACTCACGGAGTTGGTTTTCCTGTTCCAGTTTCAGGGAGCAGAATTCCTTGGGCCATTTTATTGTTCTAAAATGACAGTCTGGGTGTAGAGGAGGGTGGCAATTACAACATCATCAAAAAGCCAATCCAGGAAGACCTTAAACATGCTTTAGTATTCAGTACTGATTTAAGTAAGCATAAAAGTAAATAATATTAATTTAAATAGACTATATTAAATATTTAGTGACTAACCCATACACTTTTCATTCGCCTGCCCTCATACTCATATTTTAGACACCCTTGCTCTGGCCCATTTCAAGAATACTTATTCCAGCCATTTTCTCCCTAGTGTGCTAGTGTTCTTACATGAACGTATCAAGAGTGCCAGGTTGGTAAAAGGCGTACAACAAAATCAAGGGGGGATCTCCTGGGTACATTGGTCCCAAGCTCCATAGTTGGCATTATAACTATTATTTTTCTTGCAATCATCTTATTTAATATTTTTTTTTTAAGTTTCTTACTGAAAAATGGATTTTGTCATTGGAACAGTTCCTTGTAAGTATTGTGTGATGGAGTGAAAGTTGCCACTACTGAGTGACAGGTAAGATGGCCATGATTTTTGTCATAGGTATTCTAAGGGGTCTTGGCTTTATTGAATTTCATTTCTTGAATATGAAAATTTCTGGATATCTCGGCTATTGGCATCTGAGATATACCTAACTGGAAATATGTGGATTTTTCTTTGTTCGCTCTATAAGATGCTCTCTTTTTTGTCCCTCTTCAGGGTATGAAACAATGACTAGGATTAGAAGTCCTTTGGAGGAAATAGTTGTGTCTGAGAATCTTTATTCCAACTGCAGTTGGAAAACTGGAGATAGGAGAAAGACTGGCCCCGGAGAGGCACCAGTGACCTTTCCTATTTGAAATTTAAAGATTGACCTCTTGTTGGCTATTTTAAGGCAGGGTGTAATGTTGTCAATGCCTTCATCAGTTTAGGGATATTGTATAGATTCTATTTACCCCTCAGTGTGGAATTGAACTTCACAAAACACCAAACGAATTCAGTGACCATAGCCCAGATGTAGAAACATGTCACCCGACCCTGCGCGACACCCAAAGTTATTTCACTGCACTGCGTGACTGCAAAAGAGTAGGAAAGTGACATATCTACAGAGATAGGGCACAATCTTGCTCTCTCCCTAGTGTTGTTGCACGTTCAGGTCGCAAGCACCATATACACACAACTCTACACCACAGTTCAAAGGTGTGTGCGTGACGTCTACCATAATTTTTACACTGGAAGGGTACCCTCCCGGCACAAAATACTATGGGCCTATTAGGATGCCAGATGGACCTGCGTCCGTCCGCCACCCCCGAGGTGGAGGGACCGTCCGCAGGGGCAGCGGCGGTCCCTCCGGTGCAATTAGGATGTGACCGCCACCCTGGCGGTCACATCCTGTATCTTTAACCTTGCGGCAGGTGCTGCTTGAAGCAGCACCAGCCGCAAGGTTAAAAATGCATGTTTAACATTTACATGCACAAAGCGGCAGGCACCGCGCGGTGCCTGCCGCTTTGTGCATGTAAATGCCTGGGGGGTAACATAGGTACCCCCATGTGCATCCCACACCCCCGACACCCTGGGGGCCCACAACGGGCCCCCAAACACCAAAGACCACATGCTTTTCCACGGCGGAAAAGCCACCGTGGAAAAGCATGTGTCAATGCACATCCTAATTAGGCTGACGGTGTCTTGCAGACACCGCCACCAAATAGCCCTCCACACCCCGTGGATCAGCGGCGGACGAACCTGCCGTCCGCCGCTGGTCCCACCGCAATCCCACCACCATCCTAATCTGGCGGTGGGTGATGTCTGTGGCTGCGGCAGTGAATCCGCATCCTTCAGGCCGGCGGTGGCTTCCGACGGCCCGTAGGATGCGGATTCACCGCCATCCTAATCGGCCCTATGTTTGGACAAACTTTAAATGTGTACTGTAAAGTGGTGCACACACGGAAAGTCAGAAAAGGTAGGAGAAATATGAGATTCACCTTTTCATGACTGCTTCAATGGGGCAATATTTTTTTATGCACAACCCTATCTACTATTACAGGTAAATAGGGTTTTGCATCAAAAACCATTGATGGTTGTATGAGGTCACCCATGTACCACCCATGGACACCCACTTGATGCACAGTAATGCAAAGCACTATTTTGTGTTACTTTGAGGCAACTTTCCAGAGCAAAAGAAGATTTCTGCTTGAATGGAAATAAAAAATCAAACATTTTGCCCATGACAGGGGCCTATTCACAAACTGTATTTTGTATAACGTTTAGTAGCGCTAAAGCAGAACTGTTAAAGTATTAAAAATGCAGTCCACAAACTCTGCTGCCTTTTCCATTGACAGAAGCTGCACATGTAAGTTTAGTACTTAGTAGAGAGACCAGGGAAGTGGCTGTAAAAGAGGCTTACTTACTACTGAATGTGAGGTGTTTAGGGAAGAGTAAGGTTTAAGTGGGGATTAAAGGAGTTAGGGTTGGGTTTAGAGAAGGACATACAGCCACCCATAAGCCCATTGCTATTCACAAGCTGTACTTCTATATTTACCACAGCCGAAAAGGGACCAAAAACAGCATAAAATTATTCCAGCTCAAACTTGGAGGCAGTCCAACAGCACACATGGCCAACCAAATCTGCTACTGCAGCACTCTCCCAAAGAAAACAATGGAGGTAGGGACTTAAAATAAAATAAAACCTATTCAGAAGTCAGGGCAAGTTAAATTAAATTATTCAAAATAGTAAAAAATGTAAATATACATAATTTAAAGTTTTAAAAAACTATAAAATTAAAAATGTATTATGTAATTATAAAATTTTGTAACAACACTTTTGAATTCATGAAGTAATGTAACATTTATTTTCAATCAATATAATAACCTTATTTTAATTTATTTTGTATGCAACATATGTTTATTTGTATTAGAAAGCACAAACATGGAATACACATTTACAATTCATGATTAAACAGACCATTGCATTGTGGCCACTAAAGGGATACCTACAGGCAAGAGGTCAAACCACTGATACAGGGTAACAGCTCATAGATCCAGCATACAAGGTGAATGTGGCTTCTCAGCCAAACTCCCACCCTGCATTCAGCACAGCCATTTGGAGGAGCTTAGATATGTCTACTAACCCAGATATGTCATGGGGGGAAATAAAGTAGGGGGATAGGAAAAGGGGAATCTTTTAATACATGTTCTACATCACCTTTAATAATTATAAATGCATAATAAAACACAACATTTTACTTTAGGTGGGAATTTATTTTTTAATCTAAGCTTCAGAAAAATATTTGAATTTCATGTATTGTTTTTAAATGAATTAAAAATGTAAATGAAAAATTAAATTAATAGTGCTGTAGCGGTTTTATATTTCACTCTACATTTGATATATAAAACTAATTTACATTAATTGGACAACTTCCACTCATTTTGCAAGAATAGGGGCCTGGAAATTAACACCCAGAAAACCAAATATATGGTTTTCAATGCAGGGCACTCTAAATGACCCAATCCCCAACTAGATGGGGAACTCTCAGAGAAAGTCCCTGCCTGCGAATATTTGGGATTGTCTCTAAACGAGAAAATTGGAGTGGGGTGTTCAAATCAAGAAAGTTTGTTTAACACCATCGGCGCTGCGCATTTTCCCGCTGTGCGCTGACTTTTTGAAAAACCCGCGGTTCATGACGGGCTCAGCTCGTCATGAGCGTACAAGAGGTGTACCTCATGACGAGCTGAGCTCGTCATCAGCTTCGAAGGGGTTAAGACTAGCACAAACATCAGGGGGGCTAGCTAAAGAGCAGAGGAAGTGTGTTCATCAGATGCTAGGGCTGGTCCTGGAAATATATAAGGCACAAGCGAGAGGAGCAGCTTTTTATGGGGCAGAAATATGGGGTCATCGGTCATCGGAACTACTTGCTAAGACCGAGAACTCATTCCTCAGACAACTTTTGGGACTTCCCAAAATCACACCACTCACCCCACTCCGAATGGATCTTGGAGTTTGCCCAATTACATTGGAGGTTGCCCTCAGACCCTTGCTATACTGGCGCCGTTTATGGAGCACCCCTGAACTATTTATGTACAGATATGAACTGAGGAAAGTGACATACCTTGATGGAGAAAGTAAAATATCTTGGCTTACCCACATTAAGAACTCCTTGCACAGTGCCGAAGCTTGTTGTCCGTCAACACCTAGGAAGGTTTTGATAAACAATTTCAAGGATCATAATCTTAACCTACTACTGAGGGGTCCCAGGATAGGTACACTTACATCATCTTTCCTAGAAGTCAAACTGTAATATAGTTTAGAACCCATTATAGATGATATACAGCCGCTCTTGCCCAAAAACTTTATTTGCCGTTCAGGCGTGGTGCACTTCCCTTACCTGCCATCACGCATGAGTGGGGTGGCAGCTCCATAAAAAATCCGACCTGTAATAATTGTACGGAGACTGACCTATATGTACTTTTTTTTGTCCAGCATATAAGGAAGTAAGACATCGCTGGCTACGACAGCTATGTAGGAATCTTTCACAGGCTTTTAGGATCCTAAAATATGTTTGTAATATGCCCGCTCAGCCCTCCACAGGGCTTGGTCGCCCCACTCACTGCTGCCGCTCCTGCCTGCCTTTGCTGCCTCCTGCCTGCAGATCCCTTCGCTCGCTGCCCGCTGCTCCTGGGAATTTCCTGCTGCTACTGGGAATTTCCCGCTGCCCGCTGCTTCTTGGAATTTCCCGCCGCTGCCTCCCTGCAGCCCCGCCCCCCTGTGATTCCATTCGCCGCCCCGCTCCCGCCACCCAGCTGCTCCTCCCTCCCGGCTCCTTACTTATGACGCCCCCAGAGCGACCGCGCAGCGGACGCGCGCAGCGGGAGCGCCGATTGAGCGCCGAAGGTGCGCCAAAGGTAAGCCCGTCTGCGCCCGTCTGCGCCCGTCTGTGCCTGGCCCGCGCCCAGCGCCAGGACCCCTGGCCCTCCCCGCCAAGGCAAGACGACCCGACTGACCTACGACGCCGCCACTCTCAACACACTCAATGCCGGCCGGACCCACGCCTGCTGCCGAGCCACGCCGAGACGCACCCACGGACCCTTCACCTGCTGCACCTGCAAGTTCACCTGCCTCTGAACCTGCCTCGCACCCGCCAAGACAAACACCAGCAGCAACCACCTCAAGTGCATCCTGATCAACACCC
The DNA here is from genome assembly GCF_964261635.1 of Lissotriton helveticus. NCBI lineage: Eukaryota > Metazoa > Chordata > Amphibia > Caudata > Salamandridae > Lissotriton > Lissotriton helveticus. The sequence continues at coordinate 6,909,435 of NC_136072.1, forward strand.
GCTCCGTCCACAGACACGCCGTGGAACTCTGGAACCTCCTCGACGCTACATCACCGGACGTAGCCTTCCTCACGGAAACCTGGATGAACGCCTCCTCTGCACCCGATATCGCCATCGCCATCCCGGACGGGTACAAGATCATCAGGAGGGACCGCATCAACCATCGTCCACAGGAACACCATCCGCATCACGACCGATGCCAACGACTCCTTCGCCGCAGCCGAACATCTCCACTTCCAGATTCACACCGACCCTAAGACGACCCTCAGAGGCACCCTCGTCTACAGACCCCCGGGACCACGCACACAATTCAGCGAAGACATCACAGACTTCATCAGCCCGCACGCCCTCCCCTCCACTGACTACATCCTCCTCGGGGACCTCAACTTCCACCTGGAGAACAACAAGGACCGCAACACCACCGCCCTGCTGGAAAACCTCGCCAACCTCGGACTCAAGCAACTGGTCAACACCCCCACCCACTACGCCGGCCACACGTTTGATCCCGTCTTCTCTTCCAGCAAGTACATCACCTTCAGCCACGCCACCGGACTCCACTGGACCGACCACAGCTGCGTCCACTTCAGCTTCAAAAGATCCACGACCCACCACCACCCGCAACAGGTACCTCACAGGAATTGGAGCAAGATCACCGCAGACCAGCTCACCACCTCCCTCAGCCAGAGCCCACCCGCCAACACAACGGACCCCAACGAAGCAGCCCGCAACTTCACACAGTGGCTGACCGCCTGCGCCGACGACCTCGCACCACTAAAGAACCCTCCCAGCAGACCCAGAAGCAAGAAGGCATCCTGGTTCACCGACGACCTCAAGGACTCCAAGAAGACCTGCCGCACCCTCGAGAAAGCCTGGCTCCTCGACCGGACCACCGACAACATGACCGTCCTCAAACACGCTACCCGCAAGCACCACCAGCTCATCCGCACCACCAAGAAGAAATCCCTGAAGGAACGACTGGACAACAAAGCCCACGACAGCAAAGAGCTCTTCACTATCGTCAAGGAGTTCTCCAACCCCAGCACCGGCACCAACGACATCACTCCGTCACAAGACCTCTGCGACTCCCTCGCCTCGTTCTTCCACCGCAAGATCGCCGACATCCACAACAGCTTCGGTGCCCCACCCACGCACCCAACCGTCGAACCAACGCCCCCCACCGCCACCCTTCGCACCTGGACCACGGTGACCACCGAAGACACAGCCCGCACGATGAACACCATCCACTCCGGATCACCGACCGACCCCTGCCCACACCACGTCTTCAACAAGGCCGACTCCACCATCGCACCCCAACTCCGGAACATCATCAACGCCTCCTTCAACACCGCCACCTTCCCGGAGAGCTGGAAGCACGCCGAGATCAGCGCCCTCCTGAAGAAACCTACAGCGGACCCCACCGATCTCAAAAACCTCCGCCCCATCTCGCTCCTCCCTTTTCCTGCTAAAGTCATCGAGAAGATTGTCAACAGACAGCTGACTGCCTTCCTCGAGATGAACGGATCCCTCGACCCCTCGCAGTCCGGCTTCAGAGCCAACCACAGCACCGAGACCGCCCTCATCGCAGCCACCGACGACATCCGGACCCTGCTCGACAAGGGGGAAACAGTGGCCCTCATCCTCCTGGACCTCTCCGCTGCGTTCGACACGGTCTGCCACCGCACCCTAGTCCAGCGCCTCAGCAACATCGGTATCCAAGAGAAGGCACTGGAGTGGATCATCTCGTTCCTCGCCGGAAGAACTCAAAGAGTCCGCCTCCCCCCGTTTCGCTCCGAGGCCACCGAAGTCATCTGCGGAGTCCCGCAAGGATCTTCACTCAGCCCCACCCTCTTCAACATCTACATGAAACCTCTCGCAGCCATCGCACGCCAGCACAACCTCAACATCATCTCTTACGCCGACGACACCCAGCTGATCCTCTCCCTCACCAGAGACCCCGACACCGCCAGAACCTGCCTACACGAAGGGATGAAAGACGTCGCCGAGTGGATGAAGGACAGCTGCCTGAAACTGAATTCGGACAAGACGGAAGTCCTCATCCTGGGATCTTCGCCCTCCGCCTGGGACGACTCCTGGTGGCCTGGGCACCGCACCCAAGCCAACCGACCACGCACGCAACCTGGGCTTCATCCTGGACCCCTCCCTCTCGATGACCAGACAAGTCAACGCTGTCTCCTCATCGTGCTTCAACACCCTGCGTATGCTTCGCAAGATCTTCCGCTGGATCCCGACCGAGACCAGGAAGACTGTCACCCAGGCACTCGTCACCAGCCGACTGGACTACGGAAACGCCCTCTACGCCGGAACCACAGCCAAGCTACAGAAAAGACTCCAGCGCATCCAGAACACCTCCGCCCGACTCATCCTGGATGTCCCCCGACGCAGCCACATCTCCAGCCACCTGAGGAACCTGCACTGGCTCCCCGTCGACAAGAGGATCACGTTCCGGCTCCTCACCCACGCACACAAGTCTCTCCACGACCTGGGCCCCAAGTACCTCAACGACCGCCTGACCTTCTACACGCCCACCCGCCAGCTACGGTCTACCAGCCTCGCCCTCGCAGCCATACCATGCATCCGAAGAGCCACCGCCGGAGGAAGATCCTTCTCTTACCTGGCTGCCAAGACTTGGACCTCCCTCCCCATCCACCTTCGGCTGACCCAGGACCATCTCGCCTTCAGGAAACAAATCAAGACCTGGCTGTTCGAGCAGTAGCATACCCCTCCCCCCAAGCGCCTTGAGACCCTCCCGGGTGGGTAGTGTGCTATACAAATGGCATGATTGATTGATTGATTGATTGATTGATTGATTGCTTATTTAGTGTCCCGCTACCTGTTTTCTATGTGGTGTGTATGATGAGCAGTTTTAAAGACAGAGCAAGTCCAACTAACTCACCCTACTTCACCATTATGATCAGTGATCTAGCCTTTTTAATACATGAATTTGCATAGAAGGATTGAGATACTTGTATTTTTTTAGGACATTTATTATACCCAACAATTTTCTTACCGATCAAATATCTTAATTTGTACGCCTAATTTTAATGTTAGAAAAGTTGCACTGATTGCATTGTTTTTTAATATGTTTTACTTGTGCTTTTATGGCCTTATCAGGACGAAATAAAGTATCTCTTGAACTTGATTAATATTTAACATAAAACGTTATTACTTTTTTACATTAAAAGCATATTTTTTACTTCTCTCTACACTTTAAGAAATGGGAATCCACAGTCGAGTTTGAGATGTCCCTATGGTAAATGTATCCGGAACATTTCAAATAATTTATTAAAATGTATAATAAATCAGTAAACGTTTGCCAATTTTCCTAGGTACTTTCAACCAATTAATGGATACTACAACTACTTGTACTACCTTGGACCCTCTAGACTTAGTGGAGAGGCCCCCATAAACATAGTAAATGGTGCCAATCTGCCTACCACCAGCTCAGCTCTGTCAATAGACAATGGAACCGAATCTTCTAATTCACGACAACATTTTACCCCATGTTCGTCCATTCAAAATGAATACTGAGGGGCCCATTAGGATGTAGGGCAGATCGCCACCGCCCGCATGGCGGTGGTGATCCGCCCTACATCCTCACCCGCCCGCCACCCATTGCCCCCCGCCATATTAGTATGGCGGGGCATGACTGCGGCGGATGGGAAGACCGTCTGCCGCTTTTCCGCCCGGTCAACGAGTTGACCGGGCGGAAAAGGGTTTAATATGGTGGCGTGTCTGTTAGACACCGCCAGCCATATTATGATGGGTGCGGAAAGATGCGCCCCCACAGAAAGGCATGCGGGAATGGACTGCGGGGGCCCGTTGCAGGCCCCCAGGTACTCTGGAGGGTGGGGGGTGCACATGGGGGCTACCTATGGTACCCCCCAGCAGTTCCATGCACAACATGCCTTCCTGGCATTGTGGCGGGCGGTGCTGAATGCACCGCCTGCCACAATGACAGGAATGCAGGATGCGCCCGCCACTGTGGCGGGCGCATCCTAATTGCCCACACGGGACCCCTGCCCTCATGGTGGGCGGTCGCAATCTCCGAAAGGAAGACAAAGTCCGCCCACCATCCTAATGACCCCCTAAACATTCAAACTGAACAGTCAACTCCAGTAAGCATGATGGCAATACAATGACCACATGCTTTATACCATGTTTTCAGCTGAACTCTGTGAAATGTGATTGTTGAACCAGACAGATCACACATTTAGCAGCTGTTTAAGGACCTGGCTCTGTCCCTGTCCTCACAAGGATGACTGGGTTTCACTTCTGCTCTTGCTTTAGTGTGGATGACCTGCCCCTGTCATCTCTGGACAGTTCCAACATTTGCCTGTCAATGTAAATAAACTTCTTTCTAGCACCAATCTAGTGAAGAATACACCCAACAACCTAGACTGAGAAAAACTTAAACAAGAACGTAATATGCTTATAAACTCTGAGCATGCTACTCCTCTTGATGATTTATTTTGAACCCCTACCTACATGGGTTTGAAAGTTCACTTTACCTCTCATCGTCACAATTTTGCAGATAAGGTTTAAATAAAATTAACGTACTGTGGTTCGAAGTAAAATAACATCAGCTTCTTCTAAGGTGCAGGGGGTGCAGTGAGCCCAGACGTCCCACTCTGGCGTCCAATAAAAGAACAGCCTCAGGAACCCGAGAGAGAAGATGTACCCAAGGAGGCAGGCGATGCTGTGACACGTCTGTGTCCTGAAGCCAAAAAGCTCCTAAGAAGGACAAATAAAGGATACTGAATCATTAAACAGAATTTGATAAGGCTGCCAATCAAGGGTTACTGGTCAACTCCAAAGGTTGAAGGCCTAATTAGCTTTCCCAAGCTGTACTGATCAACAAAGCATTCAACTCTAATATTCATACAAAAGGTGCATATATACAAAACAATGCTCCATCTAAATTGTCTAAAAAGATTTTACAGTCAGTTCCTAAGGGTCACTCATCAACTATTCCTCAAGACACACTGGCCCACCTTCAGAAGGGTAGTCATGGAACTCACTCTACAAGAATACAAAAAACATATTGAGGTTTTATGGGTGATTTTAATATGCTGATTTTGCAATTCAAAATGTGCCTTCAATTTTTTTCAAAAGACTAAAGTGTCTCCCTTCAGTTACACGTTTGTCTTTTAATTGTGTTGTAGCTGTTTTTGAAGAGTTCATGAACACCCTAAAGTTCAGGGCCTAGCTCTCGGTGGAGCAGCAGGTGCAGTAGCACTGGCTCCCAAAAGCGCGAGGGCTTCTCTGAACCCTCACTGTTGCTTTATTTGTTACTCAGACTAAGGGTACTTCTATCCTAGTACTGTTAATGTTTTTTCAGATTGCTTTCTCTTAGCCATAACTTGCACCTCAAATATTTTCATAATCCTAATATTTTAAAGTATTGCTAACAAAGAGCAATTAATTGCACAGATATCCCATTCCTAGGGCTAATACAACAGAGCTATCCCTATCATATAGAGTTGACAATGCAGCTCTGCACCTAACTAGACATATCAGGAGGGGCAGATTGTGTATCACTCTGCTGGCACTGGCCAAAACATTGTGAATTTGAACATACCCATGGGTGACAAGTTTTAAACTTTCATGAATGTGGAGATAGACAAACAGGGCTCAATGTGAGGGTGCGTATCTAGAACATTTGTGTAGGGAAATGTTGCCATGAATATTATCTACAAAATCTTACCCCAATGGAGTTATTACTAAAATATTTAACAATTGGATGATATTTTATAAACAATGTCATCTGACACAAACTTTTTTTGACATGAATTATGCTTATGGTATTCTGACACACAACCAACTAGGCTTTGCAAGATCAATAGTTTATACAAGTTCTGCTGCTTTTCCCTGGCCTTTGGCAAGGGTTTATTTTGATCACAATAGTTAAACTGTGCAGTGATACCTTTGAGGTGGAGTTTCCAGAGGCAGCCATGGAGCCAAAAGCACAATGTGTGTTTTAAATTACAAACATATCCAAAAATTGGAATCTGGCTAAATGGTCAATGAGTACATTCTCAGTCAAAATTTCAAATTTACAAACATCTGTAGTTCTGAAAGTCTAATTATTCTTTTGTTAATTTATTAGTACCATGTTTCAAGGTCTTCATTATTTTGCTTTTGCAAGGGTTATCACCTTTTTCATTCTCAAAACATTTTTATAGAAACTGTATTATATCCACCATGTCCATTCTAGTGCTTTAGTTTTCAAGTTGCGTCTTCTTCTTGTTCAGTTGTGAGAGGAAAGCATCACTTTTACTTTTGATGGCTTTGAGATGCCCTTCAACCACACAAAGATTATTTTCATGTAATTAACTGTTTCAGACACACCTTCCACTTGTAACTTGTCCTTATGTCCCCAAGTCCCCGGCCGAACCCAGAGAGTCAAGCTCCCACTGTTTTCCTCGGCACTTCTAGAGATCAGTTGTGCGTTCCCCGGGGCTCCTCAATGAGCCCTACCCTCTTCAACATCTACATGTTTCTGTTTGCAGCGATCGTCAGAAACCACACTCAAGATCATCTCCTATGCCAATGACAACCAGCTGATTCTCTTCCTCACTGACGAACCTGCAGCCGCTAAGAGAAACTTTCACATTGGGATGAAGGCAGTAGCCGCCTGGATGAAGGAGAGCTGCCTCTAACTCAACTCTGACAAAACTGAAGTCCTCATTGTGGGCACCTTCTCATCAGGCTCGGAGGACTCCTGGTGGCCCGCGGTGCTCGGAATCTCCCCCCACACCCACTGACCACACATGTAACCTCGGCATAATCGTCGACCAAACGTTCTCCATGAACAGCCAAATCAATGCCGTCTCATCCTCTTGTTTCCACACACCCCGCATGTTTGAGAAGATCTTCAAGTGGATCCTGACTGAATCCAGGAGAATGGTCACCCAGCGTTTGTCCACAGCAAACTTGACTACAGCAACTCACTCTACACTGGTGCCACCCAAAAACTCCAAAAGAAACTGCAGCGCCTCTCCAGACTTATCCTGGACATCCCCACTGCAGCCACATCTACAGTCTCCTGAGAGACATTCAGTGGCTCCAGATCAACAAAAGAATCACCTTCAAGCGCCTCACACATATCAAAAAAGCCCTCCACAACAACGGACTTGCATACCTCAACCACCACCTCTTCTTCGACATACCCACCAGACATCTCCTCTCCTCTCCACCCAACTGGCTCTGACTACTGCCCCATGGATCTGCAAGACCTTGGCTGCAGTAAAATCCTTCTCCTACCTCACCGCAAGAATCTGGAACTCCCTGCCTCTGGATCTCAAGCAACCACTGTTACTGCCTCAATTCATAAAAGACCTCAAGACCTGGCTCTTTGACTGAACTGCAGAACTTACCCCTCCCCCCCAGCACCTCAAGACCCTAACAGGTGATTAGTTGCACATTACAAAAACCCTGATTGCCCTCGTCTTTTGAAGGAGCTTCTTCTTGGAGCTTGAAACATCTTCTGTGTCCGCAGGTCAGCGTGCCTTGTTTTGTTCTGCCCTCCATATCATGCCACTAATCAGAGCCAATGGTAGGCTACATGAGTAATTCAAGGTATAATGTAGTTATAACTACCCAGTCTGCAATATCATATAGCTGTGGGAGACCAGTAGGTCAATGGCAAAATTAGTAGGTTGTGCACATGCGCACTGAAGCATATCTCAGAACAGTAGAAGCCACTCTACTATTATTATTATGAATATTAATTTTCAAAAATCAGCTGACCTAGGCAAAGCTACTATTCCAGGTTTCCCCAAAAAGATCCCTTCTGACTCATCATACCTTTTAATTAAGAATGTAATGTCTTTTTCTAACACTTATTAATAAGAGATATCAGATTGAGCTCCGAGGAGAAGGGCAGATGGTGGGATTCCTAATAAATGATCTTAAATGAGAAAATCCAACGTAAATCCTGAGCTGTGACCCCTTAAATGGAATCAGGTCTCAGCAGAACATTAGAGCATTCTCAACAACTGAAGTTTGTACATTTATGGAGAAAAGCTGGTGCAGTCAGTGCAGCACATCACAAAAATCCCACTTATTTTATTAAACAAGTATAGGCTCTTCAGCGGGATATACCACAGTGGCCAGGTGCAGAACAGCACAGTGTCCTCGCTTTTCCCACTGCCCTCTATTTTATTACAAAGCCACAAGCATTCACTTAGCACAATAATACATTTGGGTGACCTATTCATATTTAAAACAGACTGTTTCTTGTCAAAGAGGGTTAGTTTAACAGGTCTCACTGCAGGTTTAAACTGAAGCAGTCAGGTCACATTGGAAGGGGAAACATCCTTTACAATGCAACTTTTACCACGCAGTGCCTTTACGACGCAACTTTTACAACGCAAACCATTACAACGCATTGCGCTGGGGGGCGCTCTAGGATAGGGAATAGGTTTAATTTACTATCCAACACCTTCCCTACTATCCACGGGGACTGGAGTTGGAATAGTAAATTAAACTATTCACTATCCAGTGCCACAAAGCACTATGCGTTGTAAAGGCATGCGTTGTGAAAACAGCGTTGTAAAGGCATTAGTGGTAAAAGCATGCGTTGTAATGTCATACATCCCATTGGAAGGCATAAAGCCTAGTGGATGGCACAATCCGTGATGCAGTCCAAAGATGACATCCAGTTTTCATGCCACTGTGTAGTTTCTACAGCAGATACTACAGCTGTACAGAAAAGTCAACTATGTCAATCAGGATTTAGCCACTTTTTGCATACAGGTTTTAGCGGTCAGAACACATGCACTGTGCACTAGATGGCACTGCCCCTGTGTGCAGAGACTAAAATCCAGAAATAAAAGTTAGTATAACAAGTAAGTATAACCACACAAAAATGAGCATTTTCTTACACATATCCCTGACTAGATTTCAGACTAAATTCACTCTCATTTACCTCCTTAAGTGCTGTGGCTTACTATGTCAAGTGCTGAATCCTTTTTTACTCAGTTTGGGCTTAAGTCAACACAAACTTCTCTGTAAAAGGGCAAATTTGGCAATTTTTTTTCCCACATGTTGGTGATTCTAAAGGTATCCAGGGAATGTGGATTAGCTTGGAGGGAACTAAGGAAATAGTCTAAAAATAATAAATGTTGGTGTTTTTAAAACAAAGGGGAAAATGTGCTGTGGAAGAATTTTATTTTGTTTTTCTCACCATAGATTTTTTTTTGGGTGTATACCTAATAGCAGTTTGTAGAATAAACAGGTATAGAAGTCATCTTTGAGCCAGTAAATCTACACATTTCTAAAAGAAAGACAAATTCAGCAAGGGATCACTAAAGTAGAGCGCTAATTGTTTTCTCATAAAGCTCATCGTTGAATTAAAAAGCTAATGAAAATAAATAGAAAACACGGAGATCAGTGCAAATGTTTTCATATGTAATCCTTCGCCAGATGACTGGATTACAACATTTTTTTTTTTACTTTGATCAGACAATTCTGATCACAGGGGCCGATTCACAGAACTAACTTAAGACAAAATCCTAAACTTACTACTTTTGGTATTCATAGAAGTTAGGATTTTGTCTTAAGTTTGTCTTAAGTTTGTCTTAAGACAGACTTAAGACAGACTTAAGACATACTTAAATTAGGATTTTGTCTTAAGTCTGTCTTAAGACAAACTTAAGACAAAATCCTAACTTCTGTGAATTCCAAAATTAGTAAGTTTAGAATTTTGTCTTAAGTTAGTTCTGTGAATCGGGCCCACAGAGATAGGGTCTGTTGGTCTTCCAGACAAACAATACTTCGAGACAAATGTAAATGTAAATGTAAAATGTTGTATGTGTAAAGCGCACGGCTGCCCACGCGACGGGGTGTCCCGGCGCTGCACTCATACCGCTGTGGAACCCTTCCTGGCTTTTCCATGTGAAATGTCCACTCCTGGGCACCCCCCAAGGTGAGGCCAGGTATCAAAGCGCTGCTGGGGCCGTGGTGGAGATTAAGCAAGCTAATGCCCAGAGTCACAGAGTGGGACCCATGATTGGACGAGGCACCGAGGCGAGAATTATCAGGTCCGGGGAGATTGAGCCCAAGACCCGCCGAGGCGGGAATTAAACCCTGGTTTCGGGCCAGACCTCTGCATCAGGGTCTGCCGCTCTAACCATTGAGCCACACTTCTCCACGCTTCTCCACAACAACTGAGGTGCAGCTTACAATGACTTTCTATTGTATATTGATCATGCATTTATTATTTTATTTTAGCTGTTTTATAACGCGCTCTATTACTACCAGAGTATCCTGGCGCGAAAAAGGAAAACCAAGCAGGTGGCCAACAGAATTGAGTTATATAAAAAATCTAATAAGCAATTCTAAAAAGATACGTTTTGAGTGCCTTCCTAAAAGGAACAACATTTTTGATCAATCTCAAGGATAGGGGCAGAGTGTTCCAGGTCCGCGCTGCGAGAACAGCAAGTGACTGGCCTGCATTCATTCATTCATTTGTTAAATCTGATGATTGAAAAATGGGTGAGTATGGAAGCTATGCATTTTCTAAATGTGCACAAGAAATAGAGATTTTGTTTGTGTCATAATTTTTTATTGAAACAAAAATACTCAACAGGGTTACTTTGTAGTACAGGGAGGAAGAAACAGTACTATCAGATGCTACTAAGGGAGGGGAGGGGCGAGAATAAAAAGGGGATGGGGTGGATGGGGAGGAAGGGGAAAAGGCACAGGGAGATGGGACATAACACAGAAGAGTTAGGAGGACTAGCTGGCTTGGCGCTGGGTGTCTCCCCGGGTAGCAATTGTCAATGAGCCGGGGGCCATGGTCCCATATGAGTCGGGGGAGAAGTAAAGGGTCCTAGTAGCCGGCCACTGGAGTGAGCAGAGAGAGTGAAGGCGCAACCTCCCTCATGGGGCTGAGTGGATAGTTAGCCCTTCCACACTTGTTTGCTATACATTAGGGGGGTGGATTGCATGCTGGGGGGGGGGGGAAGCCTTGTCGTGTAAGGCTGAGGAAGACCGTAGTCCGCTGCCAGGGAGGAAAGGGAGAAACCCCAAGGGGTATACAGGAGGGGTGGTGGGGCATGTGACGATGGCAAACTACCTAGAAGGCACCCACCATACCTCAGGGTCTGGGGGAGTGAGAGAGGAGCAGGAGGTAAGAGGGGGTGGATAACAGAAGGAGGGGTGGTAAACATGGGGGTACAGGAAGGGGCAGGGAGGGAAGGGCAGGGAAAGGGAAGGAGGGGATGGCGGGTGTTGGAAGGGGTGCTGAAGGGACAGGAAGGGAGGGTGAAGGCCAAGCCCTGCAGAGGGGACTGAGGCTACAAAAGAGAGGTGGGATGGAACCGTGTGTGGATGATGTGGCATGGGCGGCCTGACATGAAACCTCTCAGGGAGGAACCTGGGGTTGTCTGCATGGTCATCAAGTGAGCTGGGCCCCTGCGCACCAGGGGCCTCATTTATGAGGCTGTGCTTCACTTTTACGCCGCCGGTGCGTCACTTTTTGTGACGCACCAGGGGCCTCATTTATGAGGCCCCTTGCGCCATCGGAACGTCACTTTTTGTGACGTTCCGTGGCACAGCTGCCTGCGTGATATTTATCAGGCAGCACTAGGCCACTTTTTTTGGCTCAATGCTGCCTGATAAATATCAGTCCCTTTAACGCAGTGTTCTGCATTAAAGGGGCGTGCAACGGGTGTTGCTGGGGGCGTTCCCAGCAACACCCATGGCCTTTTGACACTGCCCCGGATTTACGAGAAATCGTAATTCTAAGGCAGTGCCAAAAGCTTACGCCTCCCCAGGGGAGGCATAAGGGGGAGGCATAAGGGAGGCGCAACGGGGAGAAACATCTTTATTTCTCCTCGGGTTTCCTTTTTCTATGTGTGCGGCATTCTGCAGCACCCATAGAAAGAAGAAAAGCCTTTTGTGATTATTTTTGTACAGGAAGGTTTCCCTTCCTGTACAAAAATAATAATCCCCGTAACGCAGGCACCCTTGCACCATTGTGCAAAGGTGCCTGCGTTGGCGCAGGCAGCCCATTGTGCGCCGGTGCAGGGAAAAGGACAGGAATGCACCGTATCTTATAGATACGGCGCATTCCTGCCTTTTTCTTTTGCCGTAGGGAAGCGCAGCAGGAAGGCGTGCTGCGCCTCCCTACGGCCAAACTTCATAAATGAGGGCCCAGTGGCGTAAAAAATGTGCCTTGTTGCGCCATATTTACAAAGTGACGCATCTAGGTAGATGCGTCACTTTGTAAACCCCTGCACTACATTATACCTGCGCCAGGTATAATGTATGCAAGGGGGGCATTTTGACGTAAGAAAGGGTCATGGAAGTGACGCAGTGAAATCTACGAGATTTCACTGCGCCACTTCTAGGATGCAAATGCGTCAATTTCTTACGCCTGCCTCACAGCAGGCGTAAGACTGACGCAGGCCGCATGTGAAAGGACACATTGCTGGAGTTGCGTTACTTTTGTGACACACTCCAGGAATGCGTCACTTTTGCGCCATACAGATACGTCAGAAATGCTGACGTATCTGTAACTCTTTGCGCCATGATGCGTCATACTGCAAATATGACGCATCATTGGTGTCGCAAGGAGGGCGCAGTGAAAAGTGACGCATCGCTATTTTCACGCAGCCATGCGTCACTTTTCATAAATGAGGCCTCAGGTGAGTAACAGGTGAGGGGAGAAGTTAATATCTCCCACCTCATGGTATGAAAGGAGTGGGCAGAGGAGTTGGATTTACGGCTAGGGCGGTGGACCTCGTATCTGGGGAACTGAGTTCGAGTCTCTGCAATGACGCTCAACATCCTGTGATTCTGGGAAAATTACTTAATCGACCCGTGCCTAACAAAAATTATTGTCCTCATGTAACGCAACTGGTGCTATGTAAAGCGCTCTGATACCTGAAACCTTTGGGTCAAGTTTGCGCTATAAAATACTCCATAAAATAAATAAAATAAAAATGGGACGTCTGGTAGGAAGGGGGCCCAGATGTGCGTGAACACTTCCGCCTGGTCCTGCAAGTTCTAAATGATGCATTCATGCAACGCGGTCAGTATCTTCGCCACTGTCCAATATTCCTATAAGGGGTGGTTGGATGAACTCCATTGCCGGAGGATACAGATCTTGGCTGTGGCGAAATCCTTGTGGAGGAGGCAGTGACACAGGCGAGAGAGCTCCAGGGAGTCTCTCCAAAAGAGCCGGATTGAGGAGCATTAGCAAAGAATGTGGGTGAGGTCGCAATGGGCGTCCGAACACCTCCAGCAGGCTGTGTGAGCGCGGAAGCTGGCCCTTATCAGTTTGATGGGGTCCAGTGTAATTCGTTGCCCGGGTGTCCATGTCAAGGGCATCCAGGATGTCCACCCAGTTTTCATTTTCAATGTGGGTATGCAGGAGGTCCTGCCACTTAATGCAGAGGCTACGTAGGAGGGGTTGGGAGAAAAGATGGCTTGTGAGTGTGCTATAGAGTCCTGACTTCCCACCCTTGTGGTGTTCCCATGTGACTAGGTGGTTTACGACTGAGGAAGATTATACTGACCACTGGTGCAGGCCTAGACAGAGTCTCAGGCAGTGTTTTAACAGCAGATAGCACCAGGCTGGCTGTGGATGTAAACCAAATTCCTCTCTTAGCCGGACAAAGGGTTTCAGATCACCGTCAAGCAATACCTGGTCCAGGGTACTTATGCCCACCTCCATCCACTGAGTCCATCAGAGAACCTGGCCCTCAATGTGGATACTAGTGGATGGGTACCCTGCTGGACTTTGTGCCTGGCCTGTAGCACCAGGTATGGGAGGCGTGATTGGGGGTTATGGTCCCCGTAAAGAAGGCTGAGGCCACCGCCACCAGATAGATGCAACCATTCCACTTGGGCCCACTGCGGCGTGCCTGGGGTACCTGGAAGCAAGTATGCCAGTTGCAAGAGGTGGAGGGTACGTGCTTAGTGTTCCAGAGAAGGGAGGCCTAGCCTTCGCAGGAGTGGCGTGTCATCAGTTTGGACGCAGCCAAGTGGGACCTCAAGGAGCCTCACACAAAGGTCAGAGTCTGAGCGTCAATAAGCCATAAGGTGGGTAGAGGCACCACAACAGGTGGCATGCCCAGTGTGTATGTGAAGCGCAGCAGCATGACCATCCTCACCACCTGCACTCTGCCCCACATGGAAAATCCCAGAAGGGACCACTTCTCAAAGTTGAATTTCATCTGGGCAGAGGGTCCAGGTTGTCCAGGACCATCCTGTCCAACCTCTGTTGACTGGTATATCCAGGTAATTAAGTCAAGATGGCTTCCAGCAGAAAAGGTAACCATGGATCGCTGCCGCCCTGGTACCAGTCAAGAGCGGTAGGGCCTCTCTCTTGTCCCAGTTCACTTTATATCCGGACAAGGCCACAAATTCATCAATGACTTCCAATAGAGCCGGTAAGCATCGGTGGAGGTGCGTGAAGGTGAGCAGGACATCGTCAGCGTAGAGATATCTTTTGTAGAGACCACCCTTAAGGAACAAGAAATTGAGTTTAGGATTTGTGGTTATATGTACAACTCAGAATTTGGGATTACCTATATCACCATGATATTAAGAGGGCTTTTTTGCAAAGGATCTTCCTTCTTGCACAGTGGCTTAAATTTACAAGCCAAAAACAGAGCAAATGTAACCGATAATTAGAAATGTTCAACTTTCCTCTATTGCCACACTTCTCCCGATAAAAACAGAAAGCACTTGTGTGGCTGAACATATCCCCCTGCACAAAGACAGGCCTCAAAATGCATGAAGAAATCTAAATGTTTGCCTTGCATCTTTACCATGTTGGCAATGTGGGTAGCTGCATTATTGAGGCACGGGCTTGTTCGTGACACAGCGAAACCTACTAAACCAAGGCATTTCTGATCTTGTCCAATGTGGATGGGCTTCATACCACCTGTGCCCTGCTCAAGGGTGGAAATAGACTCTGGGCAAGGGTTAGGGAAAGGTGCAAAATATTCAGCAACAACCCCTTCCTCACACAAGGGAGGGGGATGTATGACTGCCCTGCCTCATGTTGCCATTGACCAAGGGTAGTTACAAACAAGTTGTCTTGACCAAAGCGTGTGGTGGAACAGTTCCTATTGTTTTAAAGCTGTCCTGAAATTCACAATCATTCAGTTCTATATAAATAAAACACTGCATTGGATTAAATTCCATCCTTGTCTGTGTGTGAGAGAAATTTATTTTGATTTTTAACTTCTCACAAACATATTACTTACCTCTCTTGCACCAGGGGACATCCAAAGTCCACCTTCACCAATGAACTAGAAAGAGCCCTCTGCTCATTGGGCAATGGAGAGAGACTGACGCCGGAGGCAGCTATTTGTTGGCGGTGCACTTCTGGACAAGGGACTGAGAACTCTATTTAAATCTCATCACACTATAGACACTATACGGTGTGTACACACTCATGTAGTGGGATTCAAAATATTGTGGTTCCCCTCAAAGAGCCAGTTCTCCCAGACAAAAATGTATTTAGGTAGCTGCTAGATCAAGACCAACATAGGGGCCTATTACGATGGAGGATTTTCCGCATCCTCCGGGCCGGCGGAAGCCACCGCCGGCCCGGAGGATGCGGAAAATCCTCTGCGGACCCACCAAAGACCCACCGCCACATTAGGATGGCTGGTGTGTCCTGGTTTCCGTCCGCCGCTTTTCCGCCGCGGTTGGCTTACAACCGCGGCGGAAAAGCTCTAATATGGTGACGGTGTCTCTCAGACACCGTCAGCCATATTAGGATGGCCTGTGAAAAATGCTTTTCCACGGCGGGTTTTCAGCCGTGGAAAAGCATGTGTAACTTCACTGGGGGGGCCCGTTGCGGTCCCCCTGGGTGAAGGGGGGGTGGCGGGTGCACATGGAGGGTACCTATGGTCCCCCCTGCATTTGTATGCAGAAATCGGCAGGCACCACATGGTGCCTGCCGCTTTCTGCATACAAATGGAATGTATGCATTTTTACCATTGCGGCGGATGCAGCTTGAAGCCGCACCCGCCGCAATGGTAAAAATAGAGGATGTGACCGCCAGGGTGGCGGTCACATCCTAATTGCACAGGAGGGAACTCCGCAGGCCATGCGGAGGTTCCCTCCTACTCTATGGTGGCGGACGGACTCAGGTCCGTCCGCCATCATAATCGGCCCCATAGTTTCCATAGAGCCTCTATTGCTCATTTTGTATAAATGTAAAGAATCAGCTCACTATTTCCATTTTCATTCAGATTTCTTTTCACCTCAACAGTACAAGTCAGTGAAGAAGCCAGGTTTGTAGTCAGGAGTAGTTTTGGGGGGTTGTAGCCCTGGTGAATAAATTGTGATGGGTTTCTCCTGTCAGCATGTACTACAGTTCTGTGTACCACGCAGACATTTTTAGCCCGTTAACCGCGTCGGCCAATGGACGTGCGCTGCCCTACAGAGGTAGTGTTCGCGACGGCCGTTGGGTGACGCATGCACGCAACGGGTTGAGCATGACTTCATATTTTGTTGTGTTACTTATTATTCGTATCAATGTACTCAAAGGAACATTAGGGATGATTATTTACAAGGGATGTACGACATTACAACGCATGCTTTTACCACTCATGCTTTTACATCGCAAGTTTTACAACGCATACCATTACAACGCATAGTGCTTTGGGGTGCTGGATAGTGAATAGTTTAATTTACTATTCCAACTCCAGTCCCCGTGGATAGTTGGATAGTACATTAAACCTATTCCCTATCCTAGAGCGCCCCCCAGCACAATGCGTTGTAATGGTATGCGTTGTAAAACTTGCGATGTAAAAGCATGAGTGGTAAACGCATGTGTTGTAAAAGTTGCGATGTAAAAGCATTGCGTGGTAAAAGTTGCGTTGTAAGTGATGTTTCCCATTTACAAGTCATGCATTTTAATTCAAGATGAACCAGTAAAAATGCTCATTGCTGGATACAATTTGCAGCTCATGGTACAATTTAAAGCTAACTGGAACAATTATGTTTTTTCAAACTAAAGGAGTTTTCAAGATAACTGAATTCGGCATTTGCTAATTTTAACTTAATATGCTTTTTTTTCTAAAAAAGGAAAGAAACATTTTGTGTAGTAAACTTCTAGGTTAGCAACATTGGAGAAACATCTGTATAGTGAAACAATGTACAATGTACATGCAAACAGTTCACTCTGGGAGGTCTACAATGTAGGGGATTTTCTTTTTCTCCAAAATCCATATGTTTGAGCAAATACAAGCATTTTAATGTCAAAATATTGGTAGGTTTGACCTTGCAATATTTAGCACAAAACCTATAATTCCGATGTCACTAGTCACTGTACATATAAGAATATTTTGACCCACCTTGTATGAGGACCGTAGGTGGTTCACACCTGATACAGCCAATTGCATCTGCTAGATATGGCCATATATGAAGACTAGGAGGCATATGTACAACAGAATGGCGGAGCATGGTGTTAAGCAAAGCTGCTAAAGCCACGCTCCACAATGCTGAAAACGCAGGAATGCACTGTATTTACAAAGATACATTGCTAAATTAAGCTGCTTATCGCCAACGCATGCACCCTTGCAGCATTGTGCAAGGGTGCCTGCAAAGGGTGCCTGAATTGGGGGGAATGATTGTTTATGTGCTGGAAGGTGTCCCCCGATTTGTATCTCCTATGTGCACTGCATTGTGCAGCACACATAGAAGTTGCAAATTATCATTTTTCTAATGATTGTTTATGTGCAGGAAGGGCCTTTAGAGGTGTCAAATGTACTAGTTCCACTGCAACCTAAGCCACATCAGGGAAAATGTTGCACTTTAGAGTGGTCAGATTTACTATTCCCTCTCCAGCCTAAGCAATGGAAGAGAACGTTTTGAAGTTTGGAGTGGCCAGATAAAATATTCTCACTCACTCCTAAGGAACTGCACTGAAGGTTCTGGATTCCAATCTAAGCAAAATTAGCGAAAGCATTGGATTTATGGAGGGTTCTGATTTACCTTCCTCACTCCAACCTCAGCTAAAGTCGGGAAAGTGTCAGACATTAAAGGAATCAAACTCGGTACTCACACTCCAACCTGCTCAATAGTAGGGAAAGGGTGGCAATTCGAAGTATCAAATTTATCATTTACACTCCAACCTAAGCAAAAGTAGGGAAAGTGTTGGACTATGGAGCGGTCACATTTGCTATTCCCTCTCCAACCAAAGCAAATTACAGAAAGTGTTAGATGGTGCAAGGGTCTAATTTACTATTCCCACTCTAACCTAAGAAATAGTAGAGAAAGTGATTGAGAGGGTTATAATTACCGTTCCCATTTCAACTTAAGCTACATTCAAAGTCTCTGGGCCCGATTCACAGAACTAACTTAAGACAAAATCCTAAACTTACTACTTTTGGTATTCACAGAAGTTAGGATTTTGTCTTAAGTTTGTCTTAAGACAGACTTAAGACAGACTTAAGACAGACTTAAGACAGACTTAAGTTAGGATTTTGTCTTAAGTCTGTCTTAAGACAAACTTAAGACAAAATCCTAACTTCTGTGAATACCAAAAGTAGTAAGTTTAGGGTTTTGACTTAAGTTAGTTCTGTGAATCGGCCCCTCAGGGTCACATATTTTATTCCCACACCGACCTATACAAAAGTAGCTGAGATTTACTGCAACGATCCTAATATACAAATATGCACACAGGCTAACTAAATAGATAGAAAAAATATGTAACAAAGGCTCCAACTGGTATATTAAAAAGTCAATTCCTTTAAACATATGTAAAAATTAATATCAAATATCACATCAGATTATTAGTGACCACTCGCCGCAAGAGCTCACACTTGTCGTACACAGAACAGCACTTACTTATCCAACTGAAGATCCAAGCTCGGAGGTCACGTCGAATTGCAAGAGAATTAAATGCAAAACGAGCGATCCAGAAAAACTTTTGCCAGAGGCAAAACTTTGGTGGGAAGAAATTAGGTTGTTGAACGGTAATAGTCTGAAAGCCTGGGAGAATTTTAGGAAAAACGTTGTCCTCGTCAATTTTAAACCAAAATCAGCAAGAGCAACTGTAGTGCCGAAGGACCAATAGGAAACATTGGGGCATATTATCAAGGACAGGCGATACATTATCGCCGCTTTTATCGGCAGGAAACTGCCGATAAAGCGGCAATAATGACCTTGATAATATGCTCTATGAATTCCAATCGAAGCCCATGTCCTTGATAATATGCCCCATTTTTCGGGCCTACAAGTAAGCAAATAATCCAAGGAGGGGCGCCCGGGCCCAACGGCATTCTACCAATGTTATATAGGCAGGAGCCGAATTACTGGGCTGAAGCACTATTGCCTCACTTTAGTTACATTATGGAAGTTGAAAGAATTCTAGATTCCTGGAAGGGATCAATCATCTTGTTGATCTATAATAAAGGCAGTAGGAATGAAGCGAAGAATTCTAGGCTCATTGCATTAATTGATCTTGACGCCAAATATTTTGCGTGCCTCCTACTGGACGAACTTACAGGGTGGGCATCGGGGAAAGCCTTAATTCCCATTAACCAAGCAAATTTCCAAAAATGCATGGGGACAACAACAAACATCCTTGCTCTTTCACTCTTAATAGATGCTACCAAAAACATCAATAAGCCATTATTTGTTTGCTTTATAGATTATACAGCCTCCTTCGATAGCATAGACAGGAGGAAGCTCCG
The DNA here is from genome assembly GCF_964261635.1 of Lissotriton helveticus. NCBI lineage: Eukaryota > Metazoa > Chordata > Amphibia > Caudata > Salamandridae > Lissotriton > Lissotriton helveticus. Next base: position 6,929,126 of record NC_136072.1, read on the forward strand.
GGCAAAATGATCTGGTTTCAACATAGCCCCAAACCTCCTGAGTCAGTTAATTCTACTCCACTCCAAGACATGGATCCAAATAAAGCTGGGGACTGGTGACGGCTTATCGAGGAAAATACCAACCACTAAGGGGGCTGAAGCAGGGTTGTGTCCCTGCTCCGACCTTGTTTAATCTCTTTACGTCTGATTTTACAACAGAGCTAGACAATTGTAACCATCACACCCCGAATCTGGGGAGTCTAACACTTTCAAATTTACTGTATGCCGATGATCTAATATTGATTAGCCGAACCCCAGTCGGCTTGCAACACCTTATAAGTACCACAAGTAACTTTTCTGATAACAATGAGTTAAGTATAAACCTAGAAAAATCCAAAGTGATGGCACTAAATCAGAGGAGTAACAAAACATCAACCTCGGTGGGTGCTGCGGGATCGGCAGTTGGAAACGTTCGAAGTGGAGTAGTGTGGCTCACTGGTTAGAGGCGGCAGACCCGGGAGCAGAAGTCGGCCCGGGACCAGGGTTCAAATCCCGACGTGGCAGGGTCGTGGACTTTGGTCAGCGGACATGATAATTCTCGCTTCGGTGCTTACTCTAATCAGGGGTTCCACTCGGCAACTCTGGGCATTAGCTTGCCTCATCTCCACAACGGCCCCATCAATTCCAGGGAAGCCTGGCTCCACCTTGGGGACTCCCAGCAGGGACCATCCCACAGGGAAAGCCAGGACGGGTTCCCCAGAGTTATACAGCGCCAGGAAACCTACGGATGGGTAGCAGTGCGCTTTTACAAGCTCAAATACATTTACATTTACAAGTATATAAGTACCTGGGTATAATCTTTGACAGGAAGGGCTTGTTCCTTCAATAAAAAGCGGCTATTAGAGTTAAAGGGGCTTCACAGGCTGTTGCCGAGAATCACTGGAAGTTCAGCATCATTGCCGAGACTCAAACCCGGTTCCCCACATTCGAGGTCGACCGTCCTAGCCGCTAGGCCAACTCCTCTCCCCAAATAGACAAGCTAAGCCTCAAGTTCAGTTCAATTCAATAGGATTATTTTGGGAAAAAGACCAATGAAACAATCAAATTGCAGCATTATTAAATAAAACACTATTACAAAAACATTAAGAAGTGTTTCAAAGAAGACACTTTTTTGCAGTTTTCGTCATCAACAAGGGAGTAGTCAGAAAAATATGAAAACGTCCCGCACTTGAACCAGTCGTCTACTCACACCAAGTGCATGAGGCAAACAAACCTTATCGTTCTGCCTTCACTATTCCATCATCAATCCATCCTTCTATACATCCATCCTTCCATGCTTCTACCATTCAGAATGTCCACATATCATCTATCCATTCTTTCACCCAGGCATCCTTTCACTTTTCTCCATCTTTCCATTTTTCATTCTTCAACTCACTTGCCCAATAACCTATTAATCCTTCTGCTCTTTTATCCAACCTCTCACCGTTCCATGTATCCATCTTTTTTACCCTTCCGTCCCACCTTTCACCTTTACTTTCTTGTTTATGTTTAACTTTCCTTCCTTTCATCCTTCCTTTCTCCTCCATTTTTATTGTTTCCTCCTGTTTACCCATTGTTTGTCTTACATCATTCATTTTTCTTCATTCATTTTTTCTCATGCGTATTTCTTTCTTTGTATGTCTGTGTTTTCCCTTATTTTCATGAATTCATCATTTTTAGGTCTCGCGCCTAGTGTTGCAGTGCACAGCACTGTCTGCGTAGCACAAGACCTCTTGAATGGGCTTCAGAAAGCTAACCACAGGCTTGTGCATGTGGTTTGCTTTCGCAGGCTGGCATTGGCTGTAGCGTACTTTTTAAAAAAAAAACAGCATGTAATTGGGCAAATGCGGGTGCATGTCCCGCATTTGCTCCGCCCATTCCCGTCCGTGTCTAGGACGCGCCTCAGCATGCGGCACAGACGACAGGCTCCCTGCCCCCCCGCTCCTCTGTGGTGCGTGCGCCCCACTGGTTTCGATTTCGGTGCACGCTCCTTTGTGGTGTGCGCGCACCACTGGTTTCAATAATATTCACCCTACTGAAAAGCAATCTCTCTCCATGGACTTGTGATGTCACCCTCATTGCAAAACCTGCACCACCCTCAAAAAATGCTTTTTTCTCCCTTCAGTTTAATGGAGCACTAATTAAAAAGCCCTCAGGTTGACAGGTAAGCGGCCTTCCCATATAACACAAGAATAGGGAGGCCTCCCGCTTCCACTCGTTTATGCAGTACGGGAGTGTCCGGGGCGGGGTTCGTCTCCTGCCCCGCTTGTTTAGAAGAGTTGTCTCCCACCCACCATTCATGCCATCGCCCCTTGTTTTGCTCCGTGCGTGTGACTTTAATCCCGCCCAAAATTATGTCTTCCCCCGTGCCTGTCTGTCATCATGGGTCTGGGATTCCCTCTCTTGTCTCACCCCCCACCTGCCTGGCCACCGCATCCGTCCCCTCGGGCCACAGCCTGGTAATCCCTGCGTCAGATTAGCATGTCTGTAGACCTGGCTGTGCTGCCAGCGTCTCCTCCACCTCCTCCAGTGTTTGCCCACACATGAAATGTAGCCAGGTGCGTGTTGTTGGGCTGTGCTTGCCCGGCTGCTGGTTAATATCAGCGGGTTTAAAGAGCAGTGCGTGGCGCAGGCCCCAAACCGGTTCACAAATCCAGGCAATTTCCAACATTTCGCAAGAAGACACAACCATCCATAATCTGGGAGGGCACATGTTGCACAAAGGCTCAACCGCAACTTTTCATCGGTTCTTGCACCTTCAAACCCTCCCCTCTGTAGTAAGCTATCTGCAAAAGGGCAAGTGGGCCTTGTGGTGTTCATGCTGTTCCTAGCAAAATGCATCCTTTTAGGTCGTATGTACAGACAGTAAGCACCACACCACCCAGCATCGGGAACCACATCCCTGTGTACCTGGGGACCACCTCCACCCTTGTTCAGATTAGGAAAGAGCACCTACGGCAGACCCAAGACCTACTCGCCTTCAGAAGACTCCTCAAGACCTGGCACTTCGAGCAGTAGCAGCCCTCCCGCCTCCACATAGCGCCTTGAGACCCTCACGGGTAAGTAGCACGCTTTACAAGTACTCTGATTGATTGATTAAAGCTCACACTGGACAGTAGCATAGTAAACTGCCCATATTTCCTCTCACAAGCCAGCCCCTGTCTTAATTCATTCTTATTAAATCTGCCTTCGACCCTATACAGCACTGTGCTGCCTTTCAACTCCTTTCTACATATACAGATACCAAGTTTGCTCTGCTTTCCTCTGGAATATATCAGCCCTCTTAAATGGGTTCGCTATTCAATATATGTAATCCGCATTCTAGAATTATATTGTGTGCAACACATGTTTTTAATGCTCACTTATGTGCCTTTAATAGTCCTGTGTAGTTTTTGCAAGGTATACTTTTTTGTTTCTTTTGTGCGGCTCGTTATCTTTACTAGCCAACCTTTGTAACACTCTGCACATAATTAAGTTTCAGGTGGCCTCCTAATGCCCTCAGATGGAGATTACAGACCTGCTCTGTTCAGAATAGAACAGACGAAAAATCTGGGTGACGAAATGGTTCGTAAAAGTGATACAATTAAACTTGGGTTTCATAAGTATGTTACTGAAAGAAATGTACAGATAGACTTCGAAAGTGGAGAGTTATAAATAAATCACGATTGAAAAATTCATCATTATTGGAAGTCGATTTGCCCAAACAGATTCCTAAATGCTGACTCGACTTAAAAGCAATCTAAATGAGCCTCGGCACGCCCAGTGGGTCGGGGCTCAATGTGCTAACACGTGCAGCGTTGTGACATTAGAGTGAGACAAACACAGGAGGGAGCCTGCAGGGCAGACCGAGAGGGCTGTCCTTGTAATGTAGTCTCAAGCAGTTCAATGCAAGCTCTCGAGCGAAGGAACGTCTACTTCTGGCGCAGGGCTTTACAACGTGACGAATCTCCCAGATGCTTCGGGTTGTAAATACCCCACAGCATGGCGCTGGTTTTGCGCCCCCACTGCGTCACAAAAGTGACGCAACTGTGGCGTAAAAGAGGCACAAGGGGCTTGTAAATCTGCCCCAGCATTGGAAGAGAGAAATACTCCACTGCTAGGCTGTGATAAGATGTGATTGACACAATCTCAGTCCAATAGCAGAAAGAGGTCGGTTGAAGAAAGCCAGCGGTTGACTGAAGCGGACCCAAGCCCACTCTGTGTACATTGTTAGCGAGAGGGATATTTGACAGCTGTGGTACTGAAAAAATCCCGACCAATCTCATTGCCTCCGTTTCCAGCTAAGCTACTGGAAGCGTGTGTTGCTCAAGAGGTGTGCAGACACTTTGTGTACGCTACTTTCCTCCATCCAGTTCAAGGTGGTGTTGGGCCTTTCCACAGCCCAGTCTATGATTCCAGCAGTGGTGGACAAACACAGGGGCAGATTAACAAGGGCTTTAAAAGCCAAAGAAGCGGAGATGAAAATATCGCCCCATCAACAACAGGGGGCTAACATGCAAAATTGCATGTTAGCACCCTTTTTCACTACACTTCCCTTTGCATCTCTAATGAGATGCAAAGTGGGCGTTCCAGAGCAAAGTAATAGGAGAAATGTCTCTAAACGACATTTCTCCTATCATCAAGCTTCACGCTAACCATGTTAGAGACAAAAAAAAGCAGCTCTAACCCCGGTTATCGCTGCTTTTTTACGTCTGCTAATTTTCAGACTTAGCCATGTATTCCAATGAGAGGTGGTTTACATGGCCAAGTCCACCATGGGCTATCAACAAGGATATCCCTATCCTTGTAGTTTTATCGCTGCATTACCAGCGATAACCTCCCAAAATGCCGCTATCGCTGGATTTTTTATCGCCTAGGCGGTTATCGTTGTTAATAACGCGATAACCAGGCGATATTATCCAGCGATAGCGGGCGTAAAAAAATTAGCGCTAAGCGCCCTTAGCATTAATTTTCCCTGTTCCTTGTTAATATGTCCTTAAGATGGTAAGAGGATCACAGGAAAAGTGTGACATTGGTTTAATTCGAGCAATTTGCCTTTTTTTACAGTCAAACCCAGGGTTGTGATCGAGCCGGTAATGGAGGCAGGGGTTCATGACAAACCTCTAGATAGAATTGGGGGGCATATTATCAACAAGTAGCGATAATTATCGCTAAGTAGGCTTACCGACGATTTTTTTATCGCTGCCTATCGCTGGATATGTTAGTGGAGAAAACATGCTATTAGCAAAGTTTTTCTCCATTGTGCTAAAATATCCAGTGATAGCGTCGAAATGCGTGAATATCGCTGATAATACAGCGATATTCACGCATTAGCGACGAAATGCTCTAAGCCATGTTATCCACCTCCCATTGGATAACATGGCTAAGAACTGGTCTGAGCAGGCGTTGGTTTTTGGCAATAGCGGGAATATTTCCATCGCTACGCCTGCCTTGCTAAAAGACGATAGCAACGTTAACGACTGCTTTCAGTCGCTAACAGGTTGGGTACGTCCACTTGGCATGTCATTAGTGATAAATATCGCTAACATGCAAAGCGGGCCCCAAACCGCTCGCTATCGCCTAATAGCTGTCGCTAACATCAGTTAGCGACAGCTTGCTAATAAAGCGATAGAATTATCGCCGCTTAGCGGACGAAATTGGTAGTTAAACCGGCGATAATTGCCTATCGCCGCCCTTGGTAATATGCCCCTGAGTCCTACCTAATGAATCAAATGCATTCTATAAAACTAGGATCATTCTCAGCTAAAGCGATTGTCTTAGAGTGTGGAGTTCCCCAAGGCTCATCTCTATCGCTTCGTTTATTCAATCAGTATATAACACCTCTATAAGGGGGCCTGGCAGCGTCTGGCTGCAGGGTGAATAACTATGCAGATGACTTCCAATTGCTATTTCACATGAATAACACTCCCTCATCTTATGAAAAGTTTCAGAACTCTTTGCGATGTATTGCCAGTTGGATATTGTGCTGGATAACCAAACACTTTTAAGATCCCAAAGGCGAGACCTATTGGCTATGCCAATGCTTTACTTCAAAATTGAAAAGTCACTCTGCACACCTACTTGCTAATGTGATAAGGCTTGATAAACCAAAGTTAAATCAATTTTAGGGAGATATGCGTGCATCCACCTAATGAGAGATGTGGCCCCCAATCTCTCTGTATAATCAAATGTTGCTCTGCTCCACTCAGGTTGTGGTTATCCATAGCCTTCCTTTGACATTTGATGATATAGAGAGATTCGGGGGCCACATCTCCCAGTAGGTGGATGCACGCATAGCTCCCTAAAATTGATTTAACTTTGGTTTATCAAGCCTTATCACATTAGCAAGTAGGTGTGCAGAGTCACTTTTCAATTTTGCAGCTTGTTCATAAGGACCCAATAGTGAAACCTGCACCCCCTCACTCAGAATGTCTATGCCTTAGAGCACATGAGTCTTTCTGATTAATTTGGTTAGCTTATTGAGACAATGTTTGTCTGTTGCTGTGCTCCACTCAGCTTGTGGTTATCCAATGCTTTACTTCAAGGCATGCTGCACTCTCCAACTAGTGCTGCTGTGTAACATGCCTAAAAAGCATTGACAAAAACTAGCATTCGCAGAGACAAAACCTATTAAGTTTGTTAATGTTGTTGTTGTGTTACTTTTCAAGGCTGATACAAACTGTATACCCCTGTGTAACGGTCTTGTCCTCTGTGCGCCCCCGCGAAGACATGGCCCTGCCCTTGCCTCGCGCTGCCCGTTGGCACGCGAAGAATGTTGGGCTTTGACAGTTGGTTCGGTTGGCGTACGGCCATTCTAAGTGGTGCTGGCTTGCAAGCCAGTCTATTCTGTGGGAACTTAATAAACCGTACTTTCTGGATTACACACTCTTGTCTGTGTGTTATTACACATTTATATGGCGACGAGGATGGGATCATTCCACCCTGTTTGTTGCATGTTAGCTGCAGGGCGATTTGCAGGAGTGGCCACCGGAATTTGATGAACATGCATTTTATAAAATGTACATGCGCACGAATGAAAAATTGTCAATTCTATAAAAAACCTCAATGGACATAAAGTATTCATGCATATGTGCAGAGTGTACTATGCTGTTTTTTTGCCACTGTCAAGTGGGGGGGGAGGGCCAGGACTCAGGAGAGGGAGCACCTTGAGTAGGCTGCAATTTCACTTCCCCTCTAAAAGGTAATAAATTACATATTACACTCATCTGCATAGGTGGTTTATGCCATGCTGCTTTAACGTATAGTAGCTATAAGCTCAATGTATTTACCCAGAGCTGAATTCAAGACAAAATTCAAACAAAGAAGAAGAAATCACAAGGATTGAGTTCATGACTTTTAGCAAGCTATTTTCCTTTTTTAGGTCGAGCCTGGGCAGCGCCTGCGCTGCTCTGCGAGGCATGCTGTATTCAGGTAGGGACTTGAAGCTCCGCTTCCTCTACGCCCATATTTCTTATTGGCTTGTGTCATTGTCCACTGTAAACTGTGGCTTTTCATTGGTCAATAGGCTTAGTAGTCCCTCCTTAGTACCGCTTTGTCTCATTTGTAACCTTCCATGGCGACACCCCCGTTATGTGTGTTGTTACTCGGTAGGCTTTCATTACAGCCTCTGAGCACTATTTTCTCAAACAGCTTTGTCCTGCCTGCTGTTGCAGGCAGAATACACTATCTCTAAACTCTTTTTTTTATTTTTATAGCACAGGCGCTGGCAGTTGCAATGCAATAGGTCTCGTATTTGTGAGAGTTTGAGCTACTGGCATAGTAAATGACAATGCCTTTATTTATCTGATTTAAAAACAACATATAAATAAAAGGCATTGTCATTTACAATGCCAATAGCACAAACTCTAGCAAATGCGAGACCTATTGCATTGCAAATGCTTGTTCTTTATTTTGCCTGCCCATACCCCTCTGTCATTTATTCCATAACAGTATTATTTACAGGGGTGATCGGTGTTAAGGGGTGTGATGGGCATTGCCCAGCCATCCTGGGCGAGAATAAAATGTGAGAAGAAAAACCGAGCAGTTAGCAATAAATTGTGCTGGCTACTTCATGAGCAATGATGTAAACCAGTTTTTTTTAGCAGGTGGCCAAGCATGGCCCTTGGCCCTGCACATTCATTGGCGGGGCAAAGATTTCTTTGACTTGGATGCATAAATCAGGGCAGGTGGTGTTACTGCTGAGAATAGACCTTTACTTTGGGCGTTATTCACATGGCCCAGGGAGGAGTTGGAAGCCCTCCTTTGATCTCAATGACTGGGGGCAAGGCAGGCCATCTGAGACAAAGTAGAACTGGGTGTGTCAGTGGCCTCTGCCTCTTCCACCGAGACCCAGCAACACTAGTTTGTTTTCCAATGAGATTGTGGGGTCTACAACCTTTACAACGCGGTCAAAACACCGCAGTCCCATCACAACGTAGATTTACCACGACTTGCACTGGAGGGCCCTCTAGACTAAGGAATAGTAGATTTACTATTCCAACACCTTTCCTACTGTACGTAGGCTGGAGTTGGAATAGGAAATCATACTATTCCTAAGTCCAGCACCCTACAGTTGTAAAAGCTGCGTTGTGATGTACCGCGATCATTTTGATCGCGTGGTGACATCATACATCCATATGTGGACTGAGGCCTGGGGAGGAGTCCAGTAGCTCCTGTCTTTGTTCTCTGGTTAGTTCATGCCGTCCACAGTCCAGTCTCATGGAACCCTGTGAAAACATTCCGTAGGTGAGTTCTTTCGTCTGAAGTTGTTCACACGACCGAGCACCATCCAAGGCCTTTTAGTTATTATTCTCTGACTCCAACTGCTCTTGAGGGCTAGCGTTGACGCTTTGTCTGAGTAAGTTGTTCCAGAGAGACTTTTTTCTTTTAAGTAGCAGCAGGCTCTGAAGAAAATTTCTGAGACCCTGCACAGATTTCGTGACAAAATAATCTCTGGTTTTTAGTGTCTGAAATCTGTCATCCTGGGACCGTCCGAGTACATTGGACCCAGTCTCACATTCCAGTGGAAAGGTGCTTCAGATGTGCTTTTTCCACAAGTTTCCCGCCCTGCCCATTTTATAACTCCCGGAGCCAGGTGAGCCCTGTGCATGGACAGTACACCAATGTAAGATCTTGAACACCCTCATCCACTAGGGCACGGCCGGCAAAAAACAACACGCGCATCCACAAGTGGCCTGTGTGACTCCATCGGTACGTGAGAAACCAGGTCTTTTTACAAGGCTTTTTAGGTCGAGCCTAGCATTGCAGCACATGCGCTGCATGCTCTGCGAGGCATGCTGTAGTAGGGTATGTTTTAGTAGTTGTGTCGTAGCCCCACCCATATTTTTCATTGGCTTGTGTCATTGTCCATGGTAAATGCTGGCTTCTGATTGATAATGAGGCTTCTTAGTCCCTCCTTGTTACCGCCCATCAGGACTAGATCTTTTACTTGCGGCGTTACACGGTCTCCTTCATTAGTCTGTAAGCACTTTTTTTTCGACTATGGCAATGCCGGCTGCGAAGCACGATGCAAATATAAACAAGTGGCGACAGCTTCTATTTTTACATGACATGTCAAGATCTCTCTGAGGGACCAGGGTTTACAATCACTCAAAGGTCTGGCCGAAACACATAACAAATAAAATGCATTCCCCCACCCCCCGTTAAAATAATAGCACGAGACCGTCATTTAATGAGAAATGTCGACAAATATTATGCAGTCAAATATTTACTTTGAAATCCCAGCTGGGCTTCTCCTGCAGTTCTTCCTCTCCGAGGGCTATAAAATAAGTATAATGAACTGGGTAATGTAATAGTTATACTTAACAGCTGTGGGCATGAAGACATTTAAAAGATTTGTGTATCTAAATTAATATATGGTATATACAGTGTTTGTTGTTTCACCATAGGATCATGTGTAGATACCCGAAGTGGCAACCAGTGCTTGATTTGAGCCCCATTATTTGCGACCAGCACTTATTTTACCTCATCGAACATTTCTCGAGAGCAAGAGGAAGGGAAAAACACAAAGGGGAAAGAAGGAGAAAGAGACAGACAGAAAAACCGTCACAAATGGAGAAAACAGGAAACTGCAGGCTTGAGATAAAGATGCAGATGGTGTCTGGGGTGGAATAAAGAGGCATGAGGTGGATTCAAGACTGCACAGCCTTGGTGTTCAGCCACCAACATGTACGAGGAAATGCCATTGTTGGCAGGGTCGGATTCGGACAGAAAACTGGCCCTGGCACTAACATTAAAGTGTCCCCTATTTCGTTAATTATAAAGCAATAAAAGTGATCCATTACACAATGGGAGTTCTCACCTGCGCTCCAGTGTATCTAAGTTCAGCAGTAAACCCTGTACAGGCTAGCAAAAAATTATTATTTTTTAGAAAATGCACATGAAACAGTTATAATATATAGCACAATTATAATTCCAAAAACGTGACCAAAGTTCCTGGTCACAGCAACACAATGTCCATTCCTCAAATCCTGGTTTCAAATAGGTTGTCAATAAATCAACAGTTCTTCAATAACTCCAAAAATCCACAATCCATGTCCACAAACTATATATTTGGTCGTAGAATTCTTCTTTATTCTTAGCTTCTTATATTTGTCGAATCAAACTTCAAAACATTCAGTCAACAGCCTACACGTGTTTCGTCTGGCTTTACACATTAGCCAATTACTTCATCAGGGCTGTATAATAAACATAAAAATAAACATTTATCAATATTTGATATTATTCCAAATTTATTTTTAGTAACTGAAAAGTCAGTGAGTAAAGTATAAGATCAAAATAGAACACTCCAGTGATTTATGAGGAATATGAAAAAAGAAAGTCTTCTACACCACCAAGGTCATCGGGTCACCATTGTGCACACCTAGTTACCCAAGTTAAAATGTGGATATGGCTATAGTCACCTTTCAACGTAAAACAGAAAAAACGTCAAAGAAGACTCATCTAATCTTCTAGACCGAAAACAATCTTCTTATCATCTGTATAATACAAATACATCAAATCAATAAACGTCCCAACTAGACTACAATACCATGTCCCATCAACCACGACATAATCTAGCCAAGTCTCCCAATCATCACTTTCTCAAGTTCAATATTAGCCGAAAATAATACTTCCCTACAAACTTACCAGTTTAATAAATCACCTTCACATCCCATAGGTTATAGGGGTTGAGGTCTAGATTCACTCCTGGTTTGCACGCGAATTTAGTGTCTATCTGTAGTAAAGATATCAACACACATCAATCACTATTCGATTGTCTGCCAGCGTCATTATCTTCTCACTGCCCCTCGGGCTCACTATATTACTTACATAAGTATTATGCGATATCCCGTAAACAAAAGTATTGCATTCACGTAGTTCAAAGAACCTCAAATATCTATATTTTAAAAAGAAATAAACTTGAATCGGTAACACTTCTAAGAGTGGGGATTCGGTATCCGCAACTTAAAGTCTAACTACATTTACAAATAGTGCTCACCTCAGGCTCAAGATTGCGTCATTAATGTCCTGAGGGAGTATAAGAGAACGAAAATATGTCAGTGTTGGTACCCCAAGTTATGCTGTTGTCTAATAAACATACAGACCCCAGGAACATGACTCACCCACTATTTTCATATCCGAAGTGGACCTGTCGTGAATAGCGTCAAATAGTAAAAGAGAAGACAAAACCAAAATATTGTATATTACTACATGAATCATCTGAGTCATAGTTCGCAGTACAGTTAGCGCAACAGTTTCACTTACCGAGTATCGAAAAGAGCACCGTCTATTTGAAATTTGGCGTGCAGCACGGTCGCCATATCGGTGTATCTTTATATACTAACCATATTTGGGCGCCAAAATATGGCTGACAATCGAATAGTGATTGATGTGTGTTGATATCTTTACTACAGATAGACACTAAATTTGCGTGCAAACCAGGAGTGAATCTAGACCTCAACCCCTATAACCTATTGGATGTGAAGAGGATTTATTAAACTGGTAAGTTTGTAGGGAAGTATTATTTTCGGCTAATATTCAACTTGAGAAAGTGATGATTGGGAGACTTGGCTAGATTATGTCGTGGTTGATGGGACATGGTATTGTAGTCTAGTATGGACGTTTATTGATTTGATGTATTTGTATTATACAGATGATAAGAAGATTGTTTTCGGTCTAGAAGATTAGATGAGTCTTCTTTGACGTTTTTTCTGTTTTACGTTGAAAGGTGACTATAGCCATATCCACATTTTAACTTGGGTAACTAGGTGTGCACAATGGTGACCCGATGACCTTGGTGGTGTAGAAGACTTTCTTTTTTCATATTCCTCATAAATCACTGGAGTGTTCTATTTTGATCTTATACTTTACTCACTGACTTTTCAGTTACTAAAAATAAATTTGGAATAATATCAAATATTGATAAATGTTTATTTTTATGTTTATTATACAGCCCTGATGAAGTCATTGGCTAATGTGTAAAGCCAGACGAAACACGTGTAGGCTGTTGACTGAATGTTTTGAAGTTTGATTCGACAAATATAAGAAGCTAAGAATAAAGAAGAATTCTACGACCAAATATATAGTTTGTGGACATGGATTGTGGATTTTTGGAGTTATTGAAGAACTGTTGATTTATTGACAACCTATTTGAAACCAGGATTTGAGGAATGGACATTGTGTTGCTGTGACCAGGAACTTTGGTCACGTTTTTGGAATTATAATTGTGCTATATATTATAACTGTTTCATGTGCATTTTCTAAAAAATAATAATTTTTTGCTAGCCTGTACAGGGTTTACTGCTGAACTTAGATACACTGGAGCGCAGGTGAGAACTCCCATTGTGTAATGTTTCTTTCCCATACTTTTGTGTGGGTTTTGAGGGTAGTCTGATAACCACCCTCATTTTCACCTAGCTGCACCATTAACTTGAAAAGTGATTGTAAATCCCTGGAGATATTTTGAGAGCCCTTTATCCTGCGAGGTTACCAGTGGTAATTGTTCTTAAAAAGTGATCCATGTTTGCAAATTGGGGCAGTGTGAACTTGTGAGGGCACGCTGTGTAAGTGTTTTGCTATATATGGAAGATTGCATGGATTTGAGCTCGCTGGCGTCAATGTTAATTTTAATATCACAAAAACCAACAGTAACAGGCATGTGCAATGCAACAGGTCTCACATTTATGCGAGTTTGAGCTTTTGACATTGCAAATGACAATGCCTTTTATTTTTGTTTTCGTTTTTACAACATAAATAAAAGGCATTGTCATTTACAATGCCAATAGCTTAAACTCGTGTAAATGTGAGACCGATTGCATTGCAAATGCTTTTTCCATCTTGTGACTGGAAAGAGTTATTCATTCTTAAATCAGACCCCTGTGTCCCTTCCTCTCTCAATTTTGGACCCAGAGTTTTTAATTTCTCTGTAGGGCTCCATTCAAATGAGAAGATTTATGAGGGGGGCATCTATCCAGACCTGATTGTCACCAGCTGCATTCTGGTACATGGAGTTTTATTTATGGCCACAGAAAACTACAAACAAAAACACTGAGGATTCATATGAGGTGAAAGAATCAGCCTTAGGAAATTTTAGAAATGTTATAAAACCTTTCCTTGGCAGGAACCGCTTCTTAACTGTCCATCCCCAAGATCATTTTGGCCCTCACTCAGTATCACATGTGGTGCTGGCTCTTTTAGAGTTGGCATCAGGTCCACACACATCACAAATATTTCTGAGAATATCAAGTTTGGTATTTGTTGACCACTGGTGACCGCTGCAAAAGCTCGCTAGCCTCGGACACTTTATTACATAGACACGTACAAATGTACAACTTGTGACCGAGACTCAGGGCATTGAAAGGGCAGCTATGCCTTCCAGCTGAAGCACCACTAATACCCATGGACGTTGACTTAAATGGTAAACAGAGAGAACACCCTGCAGCACTGAGACCTATTCTCTATTAGATAGGAGTGTGGATAACACATGGATTGGGCCATTATAGAGAAAGTCTTAGGGAAATCATGGAACTAGATAAAAACCTAACCTTGCCTTCAGTTTTTTAAGGCATGGCTTGTTAAACTTGCTCTACCCTCATACTGGAGCGAGCCATACATATTATCAAGCAGCTCCAAGAAACATCTAACATATTGTGAGTTTGTTGCAAAAAAATGACTCTAGTAACCCAAATGTAGGCTGACTGACATCACAATCTGTTATTATTAAGCCAAACCCTGCTTTTGAGAGCTTTCTAGATGTTTCAACCTCATTTGTCAAAAATACCATATATAACATTTCATTATGAAATCCTTCAAATTAGAACATACATATACCTCCAAGTGAAAGCCAGCTGTTATGCTTGACAACCAAACCTGCACTTTAGGCGAGCCAGAAAATATTGCACACATCTAGCTTTCTTGCACAGCTTATAGTAAGAATAGGAAAAAATAGATCTGTCCACTTTGTAGGAATTTGGGCTTCAGGAAATATGAGGGAGGTTTAGAGTATTGAAAAGTGATACATCACCTCATATAATCTTTAGTCTCACTTGCAGTCGGATTTACATGTAAGATTGGCTTCAAAATTCTAATATATCAAAATGTTTGTATTACGGCCCTAACTAGGAAACAGATGTATAATGTTAGGCCTGGCTGAATACTTTAATAACATGTTCTAATATCCATTATTTTGATATTAGAAATGTTTTTAATGTATAATTTGTTATGATTTTATTCAAAATACAATTATACTGACCAGGCTGGTTCAATTAAGGTTCCTAAAAGGGCTTGTATGATCTGACCATTCATCAATGGCTGTTATTACAGTAATGTTCTGAAACTAGAGTGTGTCTAATTCTGAAAATTAATGGCGGAGACTTAATGTAACTCCCCTTCGATATATAATTGTCTATTTTCATAGTATTATAAGCATTTATTGGGCAAAAAATAGGCGCTGATCTAGTATAATAGATACCTGACAATGATTCCCTTGTTTATTGATTTTGAATTAATTGATAATAGAGATTTTTTGTATTGAATTCCTTTTGGGAATCTTTGTAACTCTAAACTAGACTTTGGGGCCCATTCACAGAAAAAAGACAAAATTCTAAAAGTACTTCTTTTTGTATTCACACAAGGAATTTAGTCGTCTTAAATTAGGATTTTGTCTTAAATTAGGATTTTGTCTTAAAACCAAAATTTAAGACACACTTAAGTTTAACTTAAGACAAAATCCTAACTTAAAACAAAATCCTAACTTTTCTACTACTAAATGCCTTCTGTGAATACCAAAAGTAGTAAGTTTAGGATTTTGTCTCAGATTAGTTCTGTGAATCGGCCCCTGATTATATATATTTAAATTAAATATTTGTATGCATGTTTTATCTTGTAACTTTTATGGCCAATGGCCGAAATAAAGTTCATACAGCAATAGTTGGAGTATTTTATTTATCTTCTGATTTGTTTACTACGATTTGATGCACCTCGAAGCTGTTGTGAGGGAATTGTAAATCATACTGAGTCTTGCTAATATTTTGCTTAAATTCTGACGATTTCGATAGCACCTAGGCCTCCAGAAAGTTAGATCAAAATATTTGGGGGCAGCAGGTGAAAGAACAGGTACAGGAGCAGTTATTGTGGGGTTGAGTGTGGAGGAGGGGGGGTATTGGAAGGGAAAGTCAGAGATATTAAAGAATCCATAGACTGAGCAGGATAGGTGAGTTACCAGAATGCTTCTGAACTTGAGGCTCAAGGTGCAGGAGAGACAGAAGTGAGCTCTCAAATGCCAGAGTCATACAGAAAATCATGTTAATGTTCCAACTGTACACTGTTATGTTTTTTTTATTTTCTTTTTATTGGCAGTAAGAACAAACAGGCTTTGTATAGTATAACTAATGTGGGTACAACCAA
Organism: Lissotriton helveticus; assembly: GCF_964261635.1. NCBI lineage: Eukaryota > Metazoa > Chordata > Amphibia > Caudata > Salamandridae > Lissotriton > Lissotriton helveticus. The sequence continues at coordinate 6,945,029 of NC_136072.1, forward strand.
TATCCAGTATTGCACAAGCATATCACAAACTGCATTTGATTGCTATTTTTCTCGGTCAATAAACCTCCCCAAGCAATACCATAGCCTCCCTCAGGGGTACTACTCAGACACTACGAACTTGAGCGCGACCCTCCCGTTCTTCCCACGGCAGCTGGTAAACATAGGACACATTGGGGGAAATTTACAACAAAATGTTGGAGTGTGGTGTTACACCCAATTTGGCAATGCCACGCTCTGACATTTTTAAAACGCAGGGATGCGCTGTATTTAAAAAAATACGGCACACCCCTGTATTTCCCCTAGCGCTAGAGCAAAAAAAGGCGCCTAGTAGCAGTACAAGCACCCTTATGCCATGTTGCAAGGGTGTCTGCGCTGCAGGGGTGATTGTTTATGTGCAGGAAGGGACACCTTGGTCGCAGGGGTAGGTTGTTGAATGTTTTTGAAGATTTGAAGTGGACAAGGGTCAGAGAGGCAGCCGACTGGCTTGCTCGATTTGACAAGATCCAGAAATTGAGTTAGTGAAAGTTCTTTGAAGGAGCATAGAGTCTCTTCTTGCCTTTGCCTGGAGAGTTTTGTACGAAATGAGTTGAGGCTTTTGTTTTTTTGTTCTTTAAATAAAAGTTAGTAGTGTAATTTTCCAGATTGTTACACAATTCTTGAGAAATGGGGATGGGTATGTAGATTCTGTGTATTTTGGCTTACAGAATTCTGAGAATGTTATTTACATTCTTTATAAGTACACTGCTTTGTTGATTTGGATGAAACAGTATAGTTTTTTTGCCTTTCTGATTGCAGACTTGTAGCAGTAATAGTAAGAAGCTGTATTAATGAGTTGAAAATAATAATGAAAGTGCTTGCAAAATATAAGCAAAAGCGTATTAAAATATTAAGAACCTTTAAGAGTTACAACAGAACGTTCTAGTACAACTGTTTACAGAAAAGGGTCAAATGTAGCAGGGTTTGTGCCAAAAGCTCATCACAAGGACAGATAAAAACAGTTACAGAAGCATACAGCCTGATTCATGTAGCCAATAGCGCTCGCAAAAGGGCCAGATTCTGAGAATCTGGCCCTTTGCGAGTGCGATTTTTGCATTTGGTATTCATGATCCCAAATGCAAAAATCGCTATTTAAGAATTAGCAAATATGCGAGGAATAGCATTTAAGGAATCTCTATTAGAGATTCCTCAAATGCTATTCATGACACATCAAGAAATTGCGATTTAGCACTTTTGGGGGCGCTATTTACCGAGAGGTCAGACCTCTCGGTAAATAGCAAAAACTCAGAGAAATGCTTTTAAAAGCATTTTTCTAAGTTGCATGTTGCACACACACATGTCCTTTGGACATGTGTGTGCGCAACACCTGTTCAAATGTGCTTTTTAGGGGTGCTACAGGGTGTCCTTTGGACACCCCTGGCACCCTTCAAATCGCTATCTTATTTGCGAGTAGCAAATTGCTACTCGCAATTAAGGGATACTCCCCATTCATTCCTATAGGCCTCTTGGCCCATAGGAATGAATGGGGAGTTTTTGCGAGTAGCAAATTGCTACTCGCAAATAAAGAACATGTAGGAATCGCTATTTAATTAGCAATTCCTACATGAATGCCGTTTTGCGTGTCCTCAATAGCGAGTCGCTATGATTCGCTATTAGGGCCACGCAAAACGGCCTGTACATGAATCAGGCTGATAATGACCCAGTGAGAAGCATAAATGACTTCCAATTACCCTCAATCTAAATCTTGTTAATAAAATCTGTTTTCCTTGTAGGCTTGCATTTTGTGTAGTCTGTTGTCTTTTATTTTCTATAGTCTGTGTGGGCATATTTTGTCTTGATGGTTGTTTTGAGCCAATTGCGTTGAAGTTCAGCAATCTGTTTTTTGATATCTTTTAATTCTGCCTTCATCTGAGGGGCGTGTTTTCTTTTGTTATGCATTGATGTTTACAATGGAATTAGGAGAACAAAAGCTTTTCTGGATCCATACATAGAGGGTGTGTACAGAAATGATTGTAATCAGATATGTGTTTATGAAAAGCAGGTTGTCTCGGTCCCTCAATTTAGTGAGATTTGGGGGCATATTACCAAGCAATAGCGATAATTATCGCTATTGCTTGGTTAGAGAGAAAATTTTACCGCTGAGCCGCGGCGATTTTTACCGCAGATAAACCTTGGTATTACCAAGGTTTATCGCAAATGCGATAAAAAACGGCCGCAATGCATGAATATCGCTGAAAAGTCAGCGATATTCATGCATTACCGAGCTAATGCTCTTAGCCATGTTATCCACCTCCCATTGGATAACATGGCTAAGGACTGCTCAGGGCAGGTTTTAGCTTTTGGAGATATTCGCGCTTAGCGCGAATATCTCCAAAAGTTGGTAATAGGAGATAGCGATGTTAGCGACTGTTTCCAGTCGCTAACATCTTGGCACGCCCACTTTGCATGTCATTAGTGATAAATATCACTGACATGCAAAGCGGGGCCCAAGATGGTCGCTATCTCCTACTAGCTGTCGCTAACTGGTGTTAGCGACAGCTAGGTAATAGGGAGATAATTTTATCTCCGCTTTCTTGCCTTTTAAAGCCAAAAAAGCGGAGATAAACCCCCTTGATAATATGCCCCTAGGTGTCTTGTGTTGGAAGGCACAGAGGTAGTGGTCTGACTGACCAAGTCACTAGCCTAATTGTTTGGAACGTGACTAGGTCTGGGTTGGCAAACGTGGTATCGGCTGTGTGTCCAGTGATGGGTGTGGGATGGGTAACAAGCTGCTATAGGTTGTGTGTGCCTAGGCCAGTGAAGATGGTTCCGGATGGTGGTATATTAGGTTTGTCTAACCATATGTTGAGGTCACAAAGGATGCATATATTTGAGAATATTTTAAAAAGTCTGGAGATTGTATCAATCATTGTGTGTGGGGAAATTGCATTGCTAGGTGATGGTCTGTAGAGAAGGAGAAAGTAACATGAAAAGGCTGAGGTAGAGTTGGATCTGTCAAACAGGTTCTCACAACCTTGTAAAAAACATCCTCAGTTGTGTTCCTTTTTTAACCATGATGGATAGGTGCCATTCTTTTTTGCCTGTTGATTTTGTGTTGCAGTTTCATAGTCTGGTGGAACGGCATCATGTAATATCCGCGCCATATCCTCCCCACCCCTCATTCATTTATGAAAAGTAAGTCAGCTTCACCGTGTATTAATAGGTCAAATATGTGGTACTTGTTTCTTTTATTGAAATGAGCCTTTATCAGTAGACAGTCCAAAGAAGGTTTGTTGGAGGTGGTATGAGTTTGTGTTGCAGGTGGGTGAGAATTGTCATTTGAACTTGTGGGTGGTGTTCTCCTTTTGGTGGTGTTAACTGTTGAAGGACAGATAAAGTGTTGCCTTTTGTTTATCATATGTTCCTCCAGAAAGCTTAAAATACATTTTTGGGTGTCTGGTTATGTGGGCAGTGGTGAGTGTGCTAAATCAGTGCTTAATTTGTGTAGGTGGTTCCCGGTGCTCGGCACCAGCACTTAATTGTCGGCACCGGCCCTTATGGCAGTCTGCCACATTGTGAGGTTGTTTGTCTAATTTATAGATGATCACAACTGTTGATTAATTCAATGTACATTAAAATCACTTATACATGCCACCCAAGCCATTCTTATAGCTTTGGGGTCCTGGTATAGACTGATTGTCACACTTTTAGTAGTGGGATAGTAGTTGTGTTAGTACATGCATTGGCATCACTGGCAGGAGCAATGGGTGTTACAAGCTCCAGTGGCCCCCTGCAAGAGCCCTGACACTTATTGTTCTGCAAATTAAGCACTAGTGTGCTTGAAATTGAGGAGTTGGGCTGTGAAGTTGTCTGAAAAAGGTAGGTCTGTATTGTGATAGAGATGGGGAGGCAAGGTTATGAAGTGTGTTGTGGAGTTTCTTCCTTTTGTGTATGTTGAAGGTGAAAGGTGTATGAGTGAGGAGTGGTTGGGCGACATGAGGGTCTTGTGGTATGACTCTGATTTGAGCAATAGATGATAAATGTGTGAGTAAGTGTTGTTGTTTGTTTGTGGCTTGAGCAACTGATGCATTTGCTGCATGGGAAGTGTGAGGTAGAGATGGGTTTAAATGCGGTGTTATTTTGGCTGGTATACAGAGAAGAGTTGATGTGTGTAGGTATGTTGGGGAGGTGGGGAGGTTTTGATTGTGTGAGATTATGCTGAGTGCTTTTTTGTGCTGTTCTAATTCACCTGAACTTAGTTCAAGGGCATAAGAGCACTTTGTATGACCACCAAATTACAAAGCACAAGGTAAAATTTGTAGTTTATTCTTAATTTGTTCTAGGCATAAGGAGCCTAAGTGATTTACCTAGAGGCACAGGAAGTAGAACTGACCCTGGGACTCAAACCTGGTTCCCCAGTTTCAAAGTGATCAGCCTGGCCATTTGGCCATACCTCCAGCTCTGCTGTTCACACCCGAAAAACAACTTCTGAGCATACCAGCAGCCCCGCTGGACAGAGTCTTCAGCTCCCAGGTTGCCCCCACTAGTAAATAAGAGACATGCAAATGCCCTATGTTAGAAATGGGGGTCTCTAGTTGGCAATGGTTTGCACTTTTGTCCAAATAGGGGACCTTCCTTCTAGTCAGGATATGGGGGGGACACTCCTAAGATAACCCCTGCTTACCCCGTAGGTAGCTTGGCACGAGCAGTCAGGCTTATCTCAGAGGCAGTGTGTAAAGCATTTGCACATCACCAACAGCAATACAGTGAAAAAACTACAAACACTAAAAAAGAACACCAGTTTTAGAAAAATAACCAATCTTTATCTGTGTAAACAAGACAAAAACGATAAAGGGCCAGCAAACAGTAATTATTAATATGCACTTTGCAAGAAATACTTTTAAAAGCAGCTCCTTGAAGTCAGTAGCTCCGTCCGGGTCTACTGCGCTGCTGAAAACAACAGAATCCTGCAGTTCCGGTGCAGACTGGCTTTAGTGTCAGCAGACTTATAAACAGTACCTTTGGATCTGGCCGACCGCATTGGAGTGGGCCGATAGAGGTAACCGTTGCGGCTGTGATGTGAGGCATAGCACGGTGGCGTGCGGTGCCCTCAAGTCGTGTTGCAGGCAACGGCATGGTGACGGTCGTTCATCAGCGTCAGTAAGATCAGGCCTGTGGTGCGGAGTGAGGCAGTGCTGACATATCACTGAGCAAGCAGCAATGCCTGTTAATGGGAGCTGGCATTGGTCGGCCCAGACTGTGGTGTGGGACGGGGCAGTGCATCGTGTGACTTACGAACGGTGCCCCCAAACCACAGTGCGGTCACGGGTGTCAAGGTCATCAGTCAGGCAATGTTGTCGGTGAGACCAGGGGGGTGGAGTGAAGCGAGGCAGTGTGGAGTGCGGTCCCCACAGGTTGCGGTGCAAGCAATGGCTTGGTGGTGGCAGTTGTCATTGATGGTGAGAACAGGGTTGTGGTGCAAAGTGTGGTGGTGCCCTCTGCGGTGCCTTTAGAACACAGAGCCAGCAACTGTTTTGGTGATGGTGTCGACTGCTTTTCCCCTCTGTGGCAACTGAAACCCACAGTTCATGGGGCGTTACCCAGAGGTAAGTGAAGTGTTTACTGTCCCTGAGACTTCCTGAACAGGAGGCAAGCTCTATTTTAAGACCTTGGAGATACTCAGCAATAAGTGAAGAAAGTTCAGTCCAGTCCTTTCACTACACTGCTCTAGGCAAAGACAGCAACTGCAGGCCAACCCAAAAAAGCAAAAACACAGCAAAGGGGCAGTACTCCTGGCAGTAGTTCCAGCTCTTCTTCTTGGCAGAGTCCTTGATCCAAGCGACTTCTAAAGTCCTGCAGTCTGCGCCCCAATATATTCATACAGTATTTCTCTTTATTCTCTTGGGCAGAGAGTGTCTGTGCTCAGTCCAAACCAGTTTGCTCCTCTCTGGCCCAGCTTCCCGGCTGGAGGTGGATACAGTATTGGCCAAGGCAGACCAGGCCCATTCAGGTGCAGGGAAATCTCCTCTTTAAATGGATCCCAGGTCTAGTCAGTCCTGCCATCACTCATCCAGGAAAGGCAGGACAAACCTTAACCCCCCCGCCAGTGGCTGTCTGAAGAGAAGGTACATTCCCAGTACCAGTCACTCCAAAGCCAGACAGTCAATCCACAAGCCAGCAGAGGAACACAGGATGGCTAAGCAAGAAAATGAATCTAAAAGTGGTCTTTTCAAACACAGAACATAAAAATCATGTTTACCAAAAGATGCATTTCTACATTCTGAGTTCACACATACTAAACTCCATTTCTTTATCTTGTCCCAATGGGAAGATATACTCGTAAAATGTTACAGAGTATTCCCCAATGTGTCCCATGGGACAGATAGCCTTTCAACAGCGAAAAACGAAATAAACTGTATTTCACTATCAGGACATGTCACACACACCAGGACATGTCCTACCTTTCACTTTTACCGCACCCTGTCCATAGGCGTGCCTTGGACCTACTTTAGGGGTGACTCATATGCCCTAAAAAGAAAGGTTAGGGCTTGGCAATTGGGTGCACTTGCCAAGTCGACATGGCAGTAACAAATGTGTGCAGACACTGCAGTGGAAGGTCTGAAAACCCTTTGAACAGTTGCTCATGTGGGTGGTACAATGAGTCCTGCAGGCCCACTCGCAGCATTTGATTTACAGGCCATGGAACTCTCAGTGCACTTTACTATGTACTTACTAGTATATCAAATATGCCAATCATGGAAACAACAATCCGTAATACTGTTTACAATTGGAGCACTTGCATGTTAACACTGGACAGCAGTGAGAAAGTGCGTAGAGAAAGTAAACCAGCAAAAATAGAGTCAAAACCAGGAAATCAGAAAGCAAAGAGACAGGGGAAATACGCCAAAAGATGCCAGCTCTAACATCCTATGAGATTCCAACCCTAATGAAAACCCAGCGCCATACTTAACCATTCTTTTATAGTTTTGTGGTCAAAGTCACAAGTTCAGGCCGGCCTTGATGAAGCACTGGCGGACACAAGGACCAAGTTAGCTCCACTGAGGATTGCACCTTTAGTCTGGAATGCGACAGTTCTGAGGTTGATACGAGGTTCACGTCGAGGATGTGTTGTTCAGTGGCAGTTCTGAATACCTGTGCGGAATGTGATGCAGGCTTGCATTGGGGCTGCATCGTGTTGCTTTGGTTCACAGAGGAAGCTCCGTATCCATTCAGGGTGCTTTGGTTCTGATAAGGAGCTCTGATGCAGCTTCTGGTTTGCATCACTTTGCTTTGGTTCTGGTGAAGTCCACAGCTAGGCTAGCAGAGAAACTTTAACCCTGCATCGTGTCGCGCCCAAGCTGGGGATCGCAGGCTGCACGCCTCCAGGGCTTTGACTTCTGGTGCTTCGCCATGCTCACCTGGGTGTGGCCCAATACAGACGGCAGAAGAGAAGCCTCCACGAAGATGGACCCAGTGGCTAACAATCCTGGCAGCACCGGCGAGGATATCCCTGACAGGAAGTGGTATTGAGAGGCGGCCCTCTTTCCGGACTGCAGGGACAGCCTGGGGCCTGTTCCAGGCAGCGCTGCAAAGATTGCCACAACAGCACACAGCCCCCATCCACTGGCCACAGATCTCATTGCATGGAACAGCGGTCCCCAGTCGATGGAACAGACACAGGGGGCTAGACCAGATTCTTCCCCAAGTAGCATGGCTGGTAGCTGTGGCTTCCGCAGTCGGTTTTGGTAAGCACCGGGGGAGAAGTGCACTGAGGATACCCCAAGTGGATCTGGCTTCCCTGGACTTGTGGGCCCAGTGAAGATCCAGAACACTTGAGCAGGGGTGAGGCGTCCTGCATGTGCTGACTCCCCCCTCCCACCTGGATGAAAGCCCAGTGGGACACACTAGTACTGAATTCCTTCTACCTTATAAGCAGGAATAATGGGGGCACAGAAGGAGGGCTTCCCAGTGCTACCAAGTGGCAGGACATGTTTGTCATATTGGGCTAGGGTTTGCAAGCTCCACTATCCAGTTCCTCCAGACTCATGCCCTCCTAGACTCTCATCAATACCAGGATGGAAAAGCAACAACCACCTAAGGGGAGATAGAGAGAGTGGGGTAACACCCCACCCACCACCCACCAAGAGGCTCCATCGACAACTGCCTTGAAGATCTCACAAGCTCAAGGAGATCACTTTGATGAACTAATGTGACCAATGAAAGACTTGAAGCCCACACTTGAGCGTAGACTGGACACTTTGAGTACATAGATGGGTCTGTTTCGAGCAGATCAAGGTAACCTCAGGGACAGGGTAGAGACGAACAAGCCTGCCTTGGTAGGAATGTGCCCCATGAGATGCAGTCACATATCAAGACGCTGAAGGAGGAGATTGCAAAGTTGAAAGACAGGGCGGAAGAAACAGAGATCTGAATATGCCAAAACAGTGTCAGATAGATGGGACTCCCGGAGGGGCCTGAGCGTCCTAATATGGAACCGTTCTTAGAACAATGGCTCCTTGACACTGTACTTGGTGGCAGGAGGGCGACCTTCTACTCAATCGAGAGGGCACATAGGGTCCTATGCAGGGTCCCCCCCCCAGATCCCTGCAACAGTCGGCAGTGGCCCGACTCCGGGACCATGACCACACCCTACAAGTTGCAATGAACCAGGGTCTCTGGAAAACCGATAATGACACAGTAAATACATACCCAAACTAAATGGCTGAAGTGCACCCCCTCCGACAATCCTTTATGTCGGTCGAGCAGCAGCTGCGTCAACTTGGGCTAATGTTTCCAGCCACACTGTGAATGGTAGATGCAGACACCAAGGTATTCTTTGGTACAGCAGTAGGCCTGGGACTGGTTAGAGAAGTAGGGTGTGTTGCCGGTCTCAGGATCTGCCCTGCCACAGGAAGAACAGCGTGTTGCCAATCGTGACAGGGACCATGTAGGCCTTCCAAAGGCTACCAATGACCAGGCAGGACGTGAATAAGCCAGGGCTGTTGCAAAATTGGCCTCTTAAAGCAGCCCTATCTGTCTCCTCCACCTTGGGGGCACATTGTCAGACCAAGAGTTGGCCCTAGCCATGGAGAACATACCAGGAGAATCCCAAATGGGTCCTTCTCTCATGGCAGGCCAGGTGATGTGACCCAGGAGAGAATACTGGTATCCCAAAGTGGACAGTTTGTAACTGAGCACAATGATGGAAAAAGAACAGGTGTCTCTGGATGTGTGGAGTGGGCGAGTACAGTGTTTATAGGAGGACTTGTACTTTGCCCGATCTCACACACACCAGAGCCACCAAAATCAATATTGACATGACATCCCCACTGAATCCAGATGGAACAGATTAATTGTTTACACATTATGTTCAACGTCAGGTTGGGAGCTTGTTCGCAACCCGGAAGTGGGAGCTGGAGTGTTAGTGTTTGGTTTTCTTTCGAGGAACTGCAACAACACATAGTGAATGAGTTGAGGAGGGAAATTCAGAATGTGAGGGGGACAATGGACTTGCTCAAACTGTAACCAGTTAGCGTATACGATGGTCACACATCCAACTACACTATGGCCCACATACAACCCTGTAACCTGGAATGTACGAAGGATGGCCACTCCTAAGCGACAACATTTGATATACTCATACCTGCAGCGCCGACAGATCCACATTGTTTTCTTGCAAGAAACACATATATTCACCACAGAACTCACCAAGTTGCAACATAGGTGGAGTGGCCAGGTTATTAGCACATCATATGCACCATATGTAAGAGTGGCCCTCATCTGGATCAGCCCAATGGTGCCACTAATTACATGTCACACTGTAATTGACCCTTAGTGGAGATATGTCAAAGGATTACGAGATGGGGCTCCGATCACCCTGCTTGCACTCTATGTATCTATGGGAGGCTATGATGGGTGTCCTACTCAAGTCTAATGGAGACTCCCCTTGAAGGTATGCTCTTATCAATCTCTGTCCCTCCTCAACATTGATTACAAGATATTCGGGAAGGTCCTCGCAAACAGGCTGTTCCCTGACTTCCTACATTGCTCCACCAAGATCAAATGGTTTTATACCCGGGAATAACACATTCCTAAACTTACAAAGCCTTCTCCGACTGATGGAAGAGAACATCAAGAAGCTGTCTCTCTACACAGCGCTCTTACTGGAGGTAGAGAAGGCCTTCCGCATCTGGGCGGTGGCCCTATTTATTGAACATATTGAGGCTAATGGTGCAAGGCCCCAAACTACTTTGTTGGATAAATCCCCTGTACCCTGATTTGCTAGTCCAAGTCCATACTGGCACTGGGGTCTCACCTTCTTTTGAAGTGTGCAGAGGCACTTGGCAAGGGCCCCCCTGTCGCTGATAATTTTCACTTTAGCCATGAAGCTTCTCGCGGGTCTGTTCGGTTTCCACGGCACAACATGGAGCATACCAAGTGGCCACACTTGTGAGGCCATGTGATTATACACTCATGATACATTGGTGTACCTAAGGATGTGCAGGCAGATCTACCCCAGGTGATTGTGGCTCTAGACAAATTTGGCAGGGCTTCTGAACTGAAGCTAAATTGGACTAAACTACTCTCCTTTGGAATGAGGGGGGTAAGGGGCTCCAAGCTAACGGCAGCTCAGCTAATGTGACCGACACACTGGCTGGTGGACGGCGAAAGCCCAGAGTGCAACACCAAACGTGAGCAAGGGAAATGACGCAATAATAGATTGGTTAATGGACCCTAGGCATCCCACATCACATCCGGGCTGACTGCAGAAAGCCGCTAAGAAGTGCTGGCACAAATACAGACACATTAAGCAAAATATGCCACCTTACACACAACACATCCCACCACGGACCCTGCTGATTATCCCCAAAATAACTGACCATCACCACAAAGGACCATGGGGAGAGGCAAGCCTCACCATACTAGGAGATCTCAATGCCCACAAAAACCAAATGACTTCCCAGGAATTACAAGAACAAAATACCATGAATGAGGGTCAATTTCTAGCCTACAATGCACTCATAACCAAGATAGGAACACTATTGGGACCACAACAAAAAGAACCGGGACACAGTGCTCCCCTTCAGGCATTGCTTACCCTCAGCAGCACCCGACAGGTGATTATGGTATTATACAAAGCATTGTTAGACACATAGATAGCCATGCTAGGTCAAGAACTTACCAACAAGCAGTGGGCTGCAGCTCTCAAACACATGTGAAGGGTATTCAAAAACCCTTGCCTGAAGTGCACACACTTTTATCTACATACACCAGACATACCTCACACCGCTGTGCACACATGGCATGCTCCTGACCTCAACAACCAGGTTCCTCTAGGAGCCCAATTCTGGAGGCGGACGTCTACCTAATGGTATGGGACTGCCAGGCCATTGCATGATACTGGACAGCAGTAATGATGAACTGGACAGACATGATGGGATGGACATGTCGGGAAGACACATCGCAATGCCTGCTGGGTGTCGCGCATGCACACATAAACACAAGCATGCATAAGGTTTGTTGACCTAGCATATGTGCTGCCGAAACAGCGAATAGCTATGGCAAGGAAGTTCACTTATATCCTACTAAAGTCAGCGACAGCTGAAGTGTCCACCTGATATTCCCTACGTTCATCCCAGAGAGGGGGTCGAAACTCTCCTCAACCAGCAAGTACAATTTCTCTCGGGGTGAAACCCAAGCAAAACCTACAGGGAGAATGAAGACAAAAAGTTTGGGGGAAGACCACCCTAAGGCTGGCAGGTCTAACAATCAGTAAATTAATGATAAAATAGTGAAAGTTGCATAAAACACTTTTAAGACAAACCGGCGGGCTGCAATTTGTGAGAAGGACACAGGCAACAGAGAAACACAGAGCACAGCATGGGCTGAAGAGAAGAACACATGTAGCAGGAAAACATATAGATACTCACAGAGTGCTTCCCCCCAAAAAAAGAATATGGTAACTGATAAGCAAGCGGTGGAAGGACACAAGTAATGAGGCATTGCTCCAGGGGCAGGGACAAACACATCAAGTGGAAGGAAAACTCACACAAACTAATGAATCAAAAGTAACAAACAAGAGTGATAATAAACACAGCCAGTGATAAGCAATGGGTGACCACTAATCCCAGTCGAAGCTGACTAGAGGTCTCTTCGCAACCAGACAGCGAATGCTATCCGGTAGACGAGAAATACAAAGAGGACGGGGCATATTATCGAGAACGCTAATGCGGCGATAATGGGCTTGATAATATGCCCTGGAGAATTCCAATAGAAGCCCAGGTTAACACCAGAAGATGGACTTATATCGGAATTCTCAAGGACATATTTTCAAGCCCATTATCGCCAATTAAGCGTCAGTTTTCTGATGCTAAAGAGGCGATAATATTTAACGCCTTTCTTGATAATATGCCCCAAAGTTTGTAGAGATGAAGAAAGAGAAAGAAGAGGAACAAATAGTGACTTAAGCATGAAACATACGACGCAAGAAAGAACAAGCACGAATAATAATAAGTGCACAGTGGCTTTGAGGGAACAGGCGACACATAGAAAAAAGTTGGAAGAGAGAAAGTAAGAGGAAGAGAATTCACAGGGAGATAGGAGAGAAAGAGAAAGAAAAGGGAACACATAAATAAAAGATGCTTAAGGAGAGAAGCTCACCATCTGCATCATTTATGATATCTCTGAATTCCCTTCCACAAACAGTGTATGGTTCGAAATAGATAGTGAATGTTTGTGGTATACGTCACACCTCGTACAATACCCTGTCATTTCATCTCAGCGACACTGCATTTGAACGGACTCTCTCGCATTGTAATTAATCCAGCCCCATGGCCTTTTGAGACTTTCTCAAACTTCTTAATCCACCAATTCGCAATGCGCACACGCGCTCACTATTAACAACCTGCTTCATTTTCCGAGCCCGCTCGCATTTTGTTGGTGCCAGGTCTGATCGCCATCTCTGAAGCGGGAGGGATCTGGCGACCACCGGTGCAATATATCGGAAAGATGGCGAGTAGGGTCATAGCCAAGGACTTTCAGCCAAAGGGTGGTGTTGATTGTGATTCAACATTCAGCCTCCAAATGGCCCAAAATACTGTTCCAGAACCCCTGGATTGAGGGACATTGTGATATAATATGTGTATAATTGGCTGACAGGCCGGGCAATCTCATGCCACAGGAACCGGAAGTGATAGACTTCTTCACAATCTCTCTCGAACATATTCTCACACCAACACACAGCTGCACAAATACGCACACATGCACACACAAACAACACACGTGAACATGTTCTTGCCTTACCAACTGCTTGTGCCCACCCTCCTGATCAGGGCCGCCAAAGGGAGCTTCCCAAAATGCAAACTGGCCAATAGCTGTTTAGATCCAAGTGCAGTAATACCCTTTCTCTTTTCTAGAATCCATGCACTGCTAGGCAGCCTGGCTCTGGGTCATGCTTCTGACTTCCCTTTTACCTGACAATATTTGTCCTTTCTCAGCAATTACAGAGAGCCCCCCCACCCCAAAGTCCTGGGCAATCAATAGATGACCTTGTTGCAGCCTTGGGTAAGAACATGCTAGGGATACTTTATGCTGTATAATACTCTGACTGGTGCACTGCCCTCATGCCCAATATGCATGTTCCTTGCTTCAAGCCACCTTTTATTCCTAAACCTCCCCCCATCACTGCTGCTTCCACTTCTCTCTCCCTCAGCTTTACGCATATTTCAAACCCCCCCATCCTTATTCTAAATCCTGTCTATTCACAAGTCACAAAACATTCATCACATTCCATCATTCCGTGTCACTGCCGGCTGGTGGCATTTAAAGTGCACCCTGCTGTTCTTGTTTTTGTCTCTTTAGTAAATCTCTCCCTTTACTCTTGTCTTCAGATCACATCTGGGTGCTCACTTCCTCCCCAGCTGTCCACCAGCAGGCAGCCACTGGAGGACAAACCCCAGGGAGGAAAGGCCCTTGAAGCTGTGACCGTTCCAAGTGTGTGCACTTTAACCAAACACGCACCACAAATACGAATGTTATTGAGCTCTGGAATAACTCCTTTGCAGCTCAGATTATCCGTGCCTGCTGCAGGCCTCTTTCCAGACTTGCACTGATATTGCAGGACAGAGCGGATGAGAGAACGTTTATGGGTGTCCAGGGTCGAAGTGTAACACATGTTATGAGCACTAAACACAACAAGTGCACAGGCTCACTGCACGAGCACGAGCACGAGCTCACTGCACAAGCACAGGCTGACTGCACAAGCACGGGCTCACTGCACAAGCACGGGGTCACTGCACAAGCACAGGCTGACTGCACAAGCACGGGCTCACTGCACAAGCAGAGGCTGACTGCACAAGCACGGGCTCACTGCACAAGCACGGTCTCACTGCACAAGCACAGGCTCACTGCACAAGCACAGGCTCACTGCACACGCACGGGCTCACTGCACAAGCACGGGCTCACTACACAAGCACGGGCTCACTGCACAAGCACAGGCTCACTGCACAAGCACGGGCTCACTACACAAGCACGGGCTCACTGCACAAGCACAGGCTCACTGCACGAGCACGGGCTCACTGCACAAGCACGGGCTCACTGCACAAGCACGGGCTCACTGCACAAGCACGGGGTCACTGCACAAGCACAGGATCACTGCACAAGCACAGGCTCACTGCATGAGCACGGGCTCACTGCACAAGCACGGGGTCACTGCACAAGCACGGGCTCACTGCACAAGCACAGGCTCACTGCACGAGCACGGGCTCACTGCACAAGCACGGGGTCACTGCACAAGCACGGGCTCACTGCACAAGCACAGGCTCACTGCACAAGCACGGGCTCACTGCACAAGCACGGGCTCACTGCACAAGCACGGGCTCACTGCACAAGCACGGGCTCACTGCACAAGCACAGGCTCACTGCACGAGCACGGGCTCACTGCACAAGCACGGGCTCACTGCACAAGCATGGGCTCACTGCACAAGCACGGGCTCACTGCACAAGCACAGGCTCACTGCACGAGCACGGGCTCACTGCACAAGCACAGGCTCACTGCACAAGCACGGGCTCACTGCACAAGCAGGGGGTCACTGCACAAGCACGGGATCCCTGCACAAGCACAGGCTCACTGCATGAGCACGGGCTCACTGCACAAGCATGGGGTCACTGCACAAGCACGGGCTCACTGCACAAGCACAGGCTCACTGCACGAGCACGGGCTCACTGCACAAGCACAGGCTCACTGCACAAGCACGGGCTCACTGCACAAGCACGGGGTCACTGCACAAGCACGGGGTCACTGCACAAGCACAGGCTCACTGCACGAGCACGGGCTCACTGCACAAGCACGGGGTCACTGCACAAGCACGGGCTCACTGCACAAGCACAGGCTCACTGCACGAGCACGGGCTCACTGCACAAGCACGGGCTCACTGCACAAGCACAGGCTCACTGCACAAGCACAGGCTCACTGCACAAGCACGGGCTCACTGCACAAGCACAGGGTCACTGCACAAGCACGGGGTCACTGCACAAGCACAGGCTCACTGCACGAGCACGGGCTCACTGCACAAGCACGGGGTCACTGCACAAGCACGGGCTCACTGCACAAGCACAGGCTCACTGCACGGGCTCACTGCACAAGCACGGGCTCACTGCACAAGCACAGGCTCACTGCACAAGCTCACTGCACAAGCACGGGCTCACTGCACAAGCACGGGGTCACTGCACAAGCACAGGCTCACTGCATGAGCACGGGCTCACTGCACAAGCACAGGTTCACTGCACAAACAAGCATGGGCTCACTGCACGAGCACGGGCTCACTGCACAAGCACTAGCTCACTTCACGAGCACGGGCTCACTGCACAAGCACGGGCTCACTGCACAAGCACAGGCTCACTGCACGAGCACGGGCTCACTGCACAAGCACGGGCTCACTGCACAAGCACAGGTTAACTGCACAAACACGGGCTCACTGCACAAGCACAGGCTCACTGCACGAGCACGGGCTCACTGCACAAGCACGGGCTCACTGCACAAGCACAGGCTCACTGCGCAAGCACGGGCTCACTGCACAAGCACAGGCTCACTGCACGAGCACGGGCTCACTGCACAAGCACAAGCTCACTGCACGAGCACGGGCTCACTGCACAAGCACGGGCTCACTGAACAAGCATGGGCTCACTTCACGAGCACGGGCTCACTGCACGAGCACGGGCTCACTGCACAAGCACGGGCTCACTGCACAAACAAGCACGGGCTCACTGCACAAGCACAGGCTCAATGCCCAAGCACGGGCTCACTGCAAGAGCACAGGCTCACTGCACAAGCACGGGCTCACTGCACAAACAAGCATGGGCTCACTACACAAGCACAGGCTCACTGCACAAGCACAGTCTCACTGCACAAGCACGGTCTCACTGCACAAGCACGGGCTCACTGCACAAGCACGGGCTCACTGCACAAGCACGGTCTCACTGCACAAGCATGGGCTCACTGCCCAAGCACGGGCTCACTGCACAAGCACGGGCTCACTGCACGAGCACGGGCTCACTGCTCAAGCACAGGCTCACTGCAAGAGCACAGGCTCACTGCACAAGCACGGGCTCACTGCACAAACAAGCACGGGCTCACTGCACAAGCACGGGCTCACTGCACAAGCACGGGCTAACTGCACAAGCACGGGCTCACTGCCCAAGCACGGGCTCACTGCACAAGCACGGGCTCACTGCACGAGCACGGGCTCACTGCACAAGCACGGGCGCACTGCACAAGCACGGGCTCACTGCACGAGCACGGGCTCACTGCACAAGCACGGGCTCACTGCACAAGCACAAGCTCACTGCATTAGCACAGGCTCACTGCACAAGCACAGGCTCACTGCACAAGCACAGGCTCACTGCACGAGCACGGGCTCACTGCACGAGCACGGGCTCACTGCACAAGCACAAGCTCACTGCACAAGCACAGGCTCACTGCACAAGCACAGGCTCACTGCACAAGCATGGGCTCACTGCACGAGCACGGGCTCACTGTACAAGCACGGGCTCACTGCACAAGCACGGGCTCACTGCACAAGCACAGGCTTATGGGTGTCCAGGGTCTAAGGATAACACAAGTTATGAGCACTAAACCTAATCTGCTCATATGCAAATGTGGTAACAAGGCAGCAAGAACACACAAGTGCACAGGCTCACTGCACAAGCACGGGCTCACTGCACAAGCACGGGCTCACTGCACAAGCACGGGCTCACTGCACAAGCACAGGCTCACTGCACAAGCCCAGGCTCACTGCACAAGCACCGGCGCACTGCACAAGCACGGGCTCACTGCACGAGCACGGGCTCACTGCACAAGCACGGGCTCACTGCACAAGCACGGGCTCACTGCCCAAGCACGGGCTCACTGCACAAGCACGGGCTCACTGCACATGCATGGGCACACTGCACAAGCACGGGCTCACTGCACGAGCACGGGCTCACTGCACAAGCACGGGCTCACTGCACGAGCACGGGCTCACTGCACGAGCAAGAGCTCACTGCACAAGCACAGGCTCACTGTACAAGCACAGGCTCACTGCCCAAGCACACGCTCACTGCACGAGCACGGGCTCACTGCACAAGCACGGGCTCACTGCACAAGCACGGGCTCATGCACAAGCACGGGTTCACTGCACAAGCACAGGCTCACTGCACAAGCACAGGCTCACTGCACAAGCACGGGCTCACTGCACAAGCACGGGCTCACTGCACGAGCACGGGCTCACTGCACAAGCACGGGCTCACTGCACAATCACGGGCTCACTGCACAAGCACAGGCTCACTGCACACGCACGGGCTCACTGCACAAGCACGGGCTCACTGCACAAGCACGGGCTCACTGCACAAGCGCGCGACACAGATTTAGATAAAACGTTTCTTAGGGCAGTGAAAGTAAAACTCACCATCTCGTTCTCCTCCCCTTCATTCAGGAGTGCACGGGCTCACTGCACGAGCACGGGCTCACTGCACAAGCACAGGCTCACTGCACAAGCACAGGCTCACTGTACAAGCAGAGGCTCACTGCACAAACACAGGCTCACTGCACAAGCACAGGCTCACTGCACAAGCACGGGCTCACTGCACGAGCACGGGCTCACTGCACAAGCACGGGCTCACTGCACAAGCATGGGCTCCCTAATCTGCTCATATGCAAATGTGTTAACAACGCAGCAAGAACACACAAGTGCACAGGCTCACTGCACAAGCACGGGCTCACTGCACAAGCACGGGCTCACTGCACAAGCACGGGCTCACTGCACAAGCACAGGCTCACTGCCCAAGCACGGGCTCACTGCACGAGCACGGGCTCACTGCACAAGCACGGGCGCACTGCACAAGCACGGGCTCACTGCACGAGCACGGGCTCACTGCACAAGCACGGGCTCACTGCACAAGCACGGGCTCACTGCACAAGCACGGGCTCACTGCACAAGCACGGGCTCACTGCACGAGCACGGGCTCACTGCACAAGCTTGGGCACACTGCACAAGCACGGGATCACTGCACGAGCACGGGCTCACTGCACCAGCATGGGCTCACTGCACGAGCATGGGCTCACTGCACAAGCACAAGCTCACTGCACAAGCACAGGCTCACTGCACAAGCACAGGCTCACTGCACAAGCACGGGCTCACTGCATGAGCACGGGCTCACTGCACAAGCTCGGGCTCACTGCACAAGCACGGGCTCACTGCACAAGCACAGGCTCACTGCACAAGCACGGGCTCACTGCACAAGCACGGGCTCACTGCACAAGCACGGGCTCACTGCACACGCACGGGCTCACTGCTCAAGCACGGGCTCACTGCACAAGCACGGGCTCACTGCACAAGCACGGGGTCACTGCACAAGCACGGGCTCACTGCACAAGCACGGGCTCACTGCACAAGCACAGGCTCACTGCACAAGCACGGGCTCACTGCACAAGCACAGGCTCACTGCACAAGCACGGGCTCACTGCACAAGCACAGGCTCACTGCACAAGCAAGGGCTCACTGCACAAGCACGGGCTCACTGCACAAGCACGGGCTCACTGCACAAGCACAGGCTCACTGCACAAGCACAGGCTCACTGCACAAGCACAGGCTCACTGCACAAGCACGGGCTCACTGCACAAGCACGGGCTCACTGCACAAGCACAGGCTCACTGCACGAGCACAGGCTCACTGCACAAGCACCGGCGCACTGCACAAGCACGGGCTCACTGCACGAGCACGGGCTCACTGCACAAGCACGGGCTCACTGCACAAGCACGGGCTAACTGCCCAAGCACGGGCTCACTGCACAAGCACGGGCTCACTGCACATGCATGGGCACACTGCACAAGCACGGGCTCACTGCACGAGCACGGGCTCACTGCACAAGCTTGGGCACACTGCACAAGCACGGGATCACTGCACGAGCACGGGCTCACTGCACCAGCACGGGCTCACTGCACGAGCACGGGCTCACTGCACAAGCACGAGCTCACTGCACAAGCACAGGCTCACTGCACAAGCACGGGCTCACTGCACAAGCACGGGCTCACTGCATGAGCACGGGCTCACTGCACAAGCTCGGGCTCACTGCACAAGCACGGGCTCACTGCACAAGCACAGGCTCACTGCACAAGCACGGGCTCACTGCACAAGCACGGGCTCACTGCACAAGCACGGGCTCACTGCACACGCCCGGGCTCACTGCTCAAGCACGGGCTCACTGCACAAGCACGGGCTCACTGCACAAGCACGGGGTCACTGCACAAGCACGGGCTCACTGCACAAGCACGGGCTCACTGCACAAGCACAGGCTCACTGCACAAGCACGGGCTCACTGCACAAGCACAGGTTCACTGCACAAGCACGGGCTCACTGCACAAGCACAGGCTCACTGCACAAGCAAGGGCTCAATGCACAAGCACGGGCTCACTGCACACGCACGGGCTCACTGCTCAAGCACGGGCTCACTGCACAAGCACGGGCTCACTGCACAAGCACGGGGTCACTGCACAAGCAAGGGCTCACTGCACAAGCACGGGCTCACTGCACAAGCACAGGCTCACTGCACAAGCACGGGCTCACTGCACAAGCACAGGTTCACTGCACAAGCACGGGCTCACTGCACAAGCAAGGGCTCACTGCACAAGCAAGGGCTCACTGCACAAGCACGGGCTCACTGCACAAGCACGGGCTCACTGCACAAGCACAGGCTCACTGCACAAGCACAGGCTCACTGCACAAGCACGGGCTCACTGCACAAGCACAGGCTCACTGCACAAGCACGGGCTCACTGCACAAGCGCACGAAACAGATTTAGATAAAAAGTTTCTTAGGGCAGTGAAAGTAAAACTCACCATCTCGTTTTCCTCCCCTGCATTGAGGAGTGCCCGGGGCTCCTTTTTTGGCTTCGGTTTGCCCATCACTGTACGCCTGCTTCAGCTGCCTGTCTCTTCCTGCAGCAGCTGCCAGTCTCTGCCTGCTTCCACTGCCTGTCTCTCCTGCAGCAGCTGCCTGTCTCTTCCTGTCTGTTCCTGCAGCAGCTGCTCGTCTCTCCTGCAACAGCTGTCTGCCTCTCCTGCAGCAGCTGCCTGTCTCTGCCTGCAGCTGCCTGTCTCTCCTGCAGCAGCTGCCTGTCTCTCCTGCAGCAGCTGCCTGTCTCTCCTGCAGCAGCTGCTCGTCTCTCCTGCAACAGCTGTCTGCCTCTCCTGCAGCAGCTGCCTGTCTCTCCTGCAGCAGCTGCCTGTCTCTCCTGCAGCAGCTGCCTGTCTCTGCCTGCAGCTGCCTGCCTCTCCTGCAGCAGCTGCCTGTCTCTCCTACAGCAGTCGAGTGGGAGCTCTGGAGTGCTGCTGGTAAGGATGAACTTATGTTGTGACTGTGCCCGGCTTGCTGCTCCCAGACACGCCCCCTGCCCCTTGCACCGCACAGCCCCCCCCTCCCCCCCCAGAGGTTGTGTGCACAGCCCTGTGCGCCTGCAGTTGTTGTGGCATGTGATTGAACCAGCGGGCACCGCCCCGAACAATGAATGAAGCCCAGGATTCAAAGGTCACGACCGCCTGGCATCTGTGCCAGGGGTCTGCCAATGCTTCACCCTCGACCCCTGACCCCGTCACCGTTCTGAGGAGGTCAGAGTGTTGCTGAGTCACGCTCTCTGTGCTTGGCACAGGTGGGTGAGGTCGGGCACACTCCTTCAAAGCCCTCGGAGAAGCAACAGGTATTAGAGAAGTGAAAAGGTGCTGCCAGTCACTCACCCCCTGCTGACAAGCTCTGGATGTGGGCAGACTAGTGATGAGAGGTGCTGGGCCTTTCAAATCATAAACACTGCTTTTCAATCTGCACAGAGATAAGTGGAGTGCCCCAAACATGGCATAGGGACCCGCCGCTGGGGCTGCCAGCCTAGTTTTGACCCCCTCTCATGCCTCTTTCCTCCTCCACTCTACACTTCCATCGCTTTGTCTCATGTTTGAAGAGTCTTTCAAAGGCCTGCCTTCTCTCCTTCCTTCACATTTTCCTCTCTGTCCCGTTTTCCTTAGTTCCCTCCTTCTTAGTCAAAGTCTGACGTGAAAAGGGCCCAATGGGCCCTAAAGATGAGTTCATGGGCCCCCGACCGTCAACCCCCAGCCCGCAAGGACTCCTTGGCCACCAGACATGGTCCTGTTGGCCAAGGGTTTTCACACAATGTTAGAAATGGGGTCTCTGGTTGGCTGAGGCTTGAGCCAAAGACAGGCAGAAACCCCCACTCTACGTCAGGGCAAGGGAGTTACACGCTGAAGATAACCCCTGCTCACCCCCTTGGTAGCTTGGCACGAGCAGACAGGCTTATCCCGAGGCAATGTGTAAAGCGTTTGCACAACACACTCACAACAGCAGCAACACACTAGGCCCACCACAAAAGGAACTCCACACAAGGTTATATATAGAAATAGCCTTTGTATTCTCATAACACATTAGAACAGTAAACACATCACATACACTGTGCCAACTGGCACTGGGCAATATTCACAAGGGATGATTTACACATGACAGGGCCACGTGGGCCACTGTCCGGATCAGCACTTAGCAGAAATCGGTAAAAGTAAAGTTGATCATAAACATACAACCAGTAACCACTGGTAATCACTGTGCTCCACCTCGACTTCTAACATAAACTACATTATGCTCAGTCACATCAGGCGCGAATTACGTTCTGCGCCAACCTCACCAGCATAAACTCATTATGTAATCTCCTCGCTAGTCTAAACACATTAGACCCTACCTCCGAAGTATAACTCACATTAGGGGCGTACCTCACATAGTGAAACATAATCTCACTTGGATAACCACAGGATATGCAAAATAACCTCATAGGCATAAACCATATGTGGAGGTAGCAAAACAGGGAGCATAAAGCATACAAAATACGTTACATTTCCTAGCACCACATCGCATGATCACATCAATCACTTAGGGCCTTGCGCCCTATACATCTACCAGTCCCCCTGGCCAACTGGCCATCTCCGAAGGGGCTCAAATGCCCTGTGTCCAGAATGTCAGGGCGCGCTGCCAATGCAGCAAAAGTCAAGGGTGCGCCATCTGCGCAAACCTGAACGTTGCAGCTGCCCACTACTTGCTGGGCAGCTGAGAACCATCACATGGGGCCTAAACGATGCAGCTGGCACTAAGTGCTGCGCAGCTGGGGGAAGGCCTGGCACCTCTGTGCCACCTCTGGTCCTCTCACGAATTGAGCCTCACGGGGGAAGCCATCTAGGCTCTTGAAATCAATAAAACTTTTGCCACATTGGAGTGGCCCTCTGCAGGACGGGGCTGCTCAGAAGCGAACATCACCCTGTGCCCTGATCAGGCACCATCAATATTCTCCTCGGAGCCCCTCAGCCCTTCCTCACTCACCGGGCTGATTGCTGGGGACTCCTCTTCAAGGGGATGGTGGCACCTCTCTCGCGGTCTCCTCTCTAGCCGCTGCGCTTGGGGCATGCACTGGAGAGCCCCCGCTCCTCGGGGACTCTATCTCAAGGTACATTGCGGGGGCAGCCTCTGGCGGGGCATCGGTGCTTCACCCGAGTCCCCTTCTGGGACCCGGGACTCCTCCAGACACAAGCGGGGCTCCCTCAGCTCATGGGAGCCCCGCAACACTCCTCCATTCACCTCACCCGGACACAGTCCAGCAAGGGGTATCCTCCCGCCTGGAGTCTCCCTCCACTTCTCTGGTGCCGGTGGCCGGCGTTGGACTTCCCTCGCGAAACTGGAAGTCCCGCCTGCCGTCAGGCAAAATATCGTCTGTTTTCCTGTTTGGAGAACGGGCCGCTGCTGTGACTTTGGCGGCATAAATGGGGTGGCACCCATATTTGAAACAAATAAGCGGCAAAATGCAGGGTGGGCACCCGCCATGAAAAGAAAGTCTGCAGCAGCACAACAGCGGGGTGGGAACCCGTAATTAAATGAAGATAAGCGGGGTGGCACCCGCCATTAAGGCATGACGGGGGAATCACCGATGGGGGGACGTTCCCTCCCAAAGGGTGAACAGCATCGCGCTGCACTGCCCACGCTGCTCCTTAGCTGGCCATTAAGGGAAAATACAGCTCTCCTCCTCAGACCCACTAAGCTCGCTGTAGGCATAGAAACAAAGCACTCACAGGGCTCTAGGAAGCAAAAATCAAGCGCCCACGAGGAGCTGGGGGGCATGAAGACCACCAAGTTCCAAGGAATGACCCCTAAAGCAAAAAGGGTCCCAGTAACCATCAGGCATCCAGGGGCAGGGCATGGCCCAGGGAGGCAAGCCTTCCCCTGGGCCCCCGCAGCAGCACACCCCTGGTAGATTCAAGTAGCAAGACAAGACCATTTACTTGGGGTCCCAGCCCCTTATTTATACACCTAAATCCTTTGTCTAAAATGTGCAGGCAATGGGAGAACCAGCTACAACTGGTTCAGGGGAACTCCTGAGCACTTTATTTTGCTCAGCCGCTCTCTCCCTTTCACTGGACAGGCTACGGCCATCAGTCGCACCACAGGGGGTGGAGCAAGCATTGTGGAGGGAAGGCATAGCCCTATTCAGGTCCCAGGTGCAACTCCTCCCTCCCATCTACATGCAGATCTCCCTATTCACCACCGGGCAGACCCATCCTGGCTCCTGGAGCCAAGCACACCAGCCAGCCCCTGTCACTCACAAGCCAGACAGGCAATTCACATTCACTGCACACAGAAATGCCAACCCCTTAAAGTGGCACTTCTCCACTAGCCACAATCAATCTGCACACCCCATTGCGCAGCATTTATCCTCACGAGTTTGCACAAACCAAACTCGCCCCTGCTCTCCCCACATATCAGGAACTACCATGGACACACATAGATCCCCATGCATTCCTATGGGAGGGCAGGCCACTCTCACCACACATCCACAGAGAGCGCACGCACTTTACACTGGACCACAGTAAAAAAGTGTGCAGAGGCCTAAAATCACCAACACCAGGTTACAGAAACAGGCTAGGAGAATGCAAATGTGGGTATGTGCACAGGTGAGGTATGTGCTCATGTGAGGTATGTGCTTGGGCGAGGGTATGTGCACAGGTGAGAGTATAGGTGCAGGTGAGTGTCTGTTCACATGTGGATATGTGCAAATGTGAGGTATGTGCTCAGGTGAGGTAGGTGCATAGGTGAGAGTATAGGTGCAGGTGAGTGTCTGTTCATATGAGGGTATGTGCACAGGTGAGGTATGTGCGCTGGTGAGGTATGTGCACAGGTGAGAGTATAGGTGAACGTGAGTGCCTGTTCATATGTGGGTATGTGCACAGGTGAGGTATGTGCGCTGGTGAGATATGTGCACTGGTAAAAGTATAGGTGCAGGTGAGTGTCTGTTCATATGTGGGTACCCTTGCTGATCTGCTGTTTGTTCCTACCGGGATCTACGTTGTGCACTCTGTTCTGGTGTGCCTTGCTGGGCGGAGGCGGCTTCCGTTGACAACTCGCCGGACCCGCTTCGCGGGTCCCGCAGCGCGCCTGTGGTGGAGGAGGCTGCTGGTCACAGGCTGCAGGTGACTGCTGGGAGGAGCGCGGGAGTGGCGTTAGGACCAGCGGGGCTGCGAGTGCAAAGCAGGGACTCCAGTCTCCAGGAGCCCCTGCGCGCCCAATCAGCACCACCTGGGCTGCTCTCCCCGCTGGCCACGCCCCCCCTGCCTATCAGCCAACGATCAAACAGGTCCTGTAAACTTAGGTTCCCGTAGTTTCCGCTACGCGGGAGCGTGCGGGAACGCGCCGGGAGAAGCCCGGGACAAGGGCGGGACCGTCTGTGGCCGTCCGGGGCCGTAGGAGGCCGGGCTGGGCCACGTCCCCTTTCTCCTTAACGGCGGTGCATTTACACGGCCAGGGTGCGGCTCCGCAGGGATCTTCAAATCATGTCCACCCGCTCTGGCAAACTCCTCAGGAGTGAAGACGAAAGAGGGTCCACTGTTGGGAGCCCTGTGATTGGAACAATGGACCGCTTCATTACCAGGGTAGCAGCGGTGATAGATAAGGAGATAGCGATGTCCGAGCGGCGCCTATCTGAGATCTACCTCCCCTCAAGACGATCATCATTGGGGGTTGCTGCCCAGTCGCTCACACCGGCTAGTGAGAATGTTCACTCCGCTCCCCTACCCGGTGCTTCTGGCGATTTAATAGACCCGCCTCAGTTGGTGGAAATAGGGCAAAATATAGCTAGGCTGGAAAACCTGGCCTCGTCAATTCCCACTGCTTCTGTAGAAAATGGTGAGCTTAGTACCCTGTTTCCAACTGTAACATCTAAATCCCTAAGTGAAGCCGTTAGTGTCCCTCCTTCACCAAAATCACCTGTCCCCACAATAGTTACATCAGATGGGGTTCCAGAAGGTGTGTCTCCAAACATCCAACCTCCCGAAACTTGGCAGGACAATAGGCTTAATAGTAAAAAGGCAAGAAAACGTAAAAAGGGTAGGCTTGTTAGGCAGGCCGCTCTTTACCAAAGAGCAAGAAGGCATTCTGGGCAAGGTACGAGAAACACAAGGGCCCGGTCGCCAGAGAGTGAAGTTGTCATAGAAGGGGTCGTTGCGGTCTCCCCTCAGGGACCTCGCACAGACGACAACACCACTAATGTTTCTAACCTCACTGACTCTGTAACCATTGACAACATCCTAGAGAAGGTAAATAGTCTCCTGAGGCCCCTACTAATACAGGTTAAGGGTCTGGGGGCGAGGATAGATAAACTAGAGCAATCAACCCTTGACGGCTTCCACTCACTCAAAACTACAATTAAGCAACTAGCTAGAGTGGGTGAAAACCGGGACATGGGTACAAAGGGGAATGAACCACCACCCCAGAGCGACCCGAAGTCCCCAAACTGTTTAAAGAAGGTTGGCCCTAATAATATATTAATTCCAGCCCCTAAACCTTCTCCCCCGTCCAAAGCAGGGCCAAATCGTAAGGAGTCTCCAGTACGCTCAGTGCCTGCTATAAATAAACCCAAGCCTATCCCACAAAAGCAGCCACTGACAGCCAGTGGCAAAGTGAAAAATACTCAAACGGCTGGTACATGTAACAAATCTCAAGGTTCAGTGATGGGGAAAACCTTTAGACCTATGTCCCAATTTACAGTCTCAGCTTCCGCTCTATTGGTCCCTAGAAATCCAATGCGTCCGATTCCGCCTGTAAATCTCCCGCCAGACTGTCAACCCTTTGTTGCAGTCATGGTAAATGTCCCCCCTCTAAAGGACGGCCAGATGGAAAATCACCAATCACTCAAGAACAAGTGTATCCATTGGCTGAAGGCAAACAAGCCTATTCCCTTGGATGTAGATGGGATTATTTTAAGCGTCCGTAGAGTTGGGTGGGTAGGGCAGGGGAAAAAAAACTCAGGAAGGGGATTGCATAATTATAAACTTCCAAGACCCTAGAGTAGTGCCCTCTATCTGTACTCCTATTAAAAATATGGGGGCTCCAGGGGTTAAAATGGTAGATTTATCCTATTTTTACCCTAGGCAAGCCGTCAGCTTAACTGGAGAAAACCTAATCTCCCCCGATTGCGGTCAAACTGGGGAGTCACATTGGGCAGGGACAACGGGAGGTATGAGGGTAAACCACTTGTGGGCACCTAGCTCCCACTGACTGGAATTTGGGAGTAGAGTTGACCCAATAGGAGAACTGCCCACCCCAATCCTCCCGACCAGTGGGACGCCAGCCGCAAAAGTTAGTCTCCAAGGCCCCTGCTCCCCTCAGATATCCTTGACGAGGACCACAGACGGGGATATTCTTGCACCCAGAGACATTCCAGCTGTGACGGACCTAGCTTTCAAGGTTCTCAGCTGGAATGTCGCGGGGATTGCAAGAAAGCTGGCTCTACCAGATTTTGCTGCTTGGGTTGATGAGCACCCTGTGTGTATTTTTCAAGAGACATGGAGCAAGGTGCCGGTCCATAGGGTGGGATACTCTTCTCACTCTGTCTCCGCTCAAACTTCGGAGACAGGGAGAGGGCGTCCCTTGGGTGGCCTCCTTATCTGGGTTGCTGCCTCTCTAGATTGCAGAGTAGAGGAGTTCCCTACAGGCTGCCCGGACATTCAGAACATTATCTTAACAGACCTAAGGGGGAGACTGGTTTTAAATATCTATAATGTTTATGCTCGTGGGACCAAGGGTGGAAGGAAGTCTCCTGTAATATCTCTCCTTGAGGCCATCCTAAATAATACCCCCCACAAGAGGCGTACATTGGTTGCAGGCGACATGAATTGTACTTTCGAGCCCTTGGGCTCGGACGTCGCCCTTGACCAAGACGAGGAGGATGCTAGGTTGGGGATCCCTGTATTGGAAATCTCTCCGATCAGGAGGTGGTCAGAAGTGGCGCTCCAGCTATATTCCCTGTGTCTCGAATTTAACTTAAGGGCAGCCAATGGGAGGACAAATTCGGACAGGGGGGGGGGGCCCAACGTATAATAGACCTGGACACACCTCAAGGATCGATTATTTGTTAATAGATGTACACCTATGGACCCATGTAAGGGACATGCTGGTGGTCCCTGCGACTGAAAGCGACCACAACTCGCTTTCCCTAAGCATGGACCAGTGGTGGTGTCCTAGAGGGAAGGAAAATATAATCCCGGTACCTGTACCCCCCGATGAGTCTGAAGTCTCCCTCTGCGGTAGAAGAATAAAATGGGCGAAATTGGTCCTCTCTGAGGCAAGGGTAGGGGAAATTTCATCACTCCTAAACCATGCAGTGACAACCCTTGGGTCCCCTTTAGAAGGGGTGGGTAGAGCGAGTGGGCTCTTTGTCTCCCTGGTTGAGGCCTTGACTAATGTATTCACCCTACACTCTAGTAAGCCGGGTAACAAAAGATCGATAAAACTTGATGATGGTTGGTATACCCAATCATGTAGGGTATATAAGGCAAAACTAGTTGAGGCAGTAAAGCATAAATCCCCCAGTGAGATACAGGATGCAAGGAAGGCCTATAATAAATCCCTTAAAACTGCTAGGAGGGAGTGGGAAGACAAGTTCTGGGAAGACCTGCTCCAAGCGAGTAAAAGTAGGGACACAAGGGCTTTCTGGACTCTTATAGGTTCACGGAATAAACCCGCTGCAGCTATGAGACCCTGCAATATCCCGCCCCAAACCTGGGTAAAACATTTTGGGGCTTTATACCTCCCTCCAGACGGGGACCTGAATGCTGGGGTGAACCTCACACTAGTAACTGAACCTCATGCTTATGATCTCTTCACTCCTTTAGAAATTGAAGGGGTCATAGGGTGGGTAGCTCCCCGCAAGGCAGCGGGCCCAGATGGCCTCCCGGGGGACCTTATGAGGGCATTCCCAGTGGAATGGGGAAGGGTGATTGCTGCTCTCCTCAACGACATCATGATGGGAGGAGCAGTGCCAGAATCTTGGAAAGGGGCGGTGGTGGTCCCGATTTATAAAAAAGGGTGTAGGGAAACCCCGGGGAACTACCGCCCAATAAGCTTGATAGACTCCACCCAAAAGATAGCTGGTAAAGCTATACTCGGAAGGATCCTCCATTGGGTGGAGGAGAATAAAATCATATCGGATTTTCAGGCAGGTTTTAGGGCAGGAATGGGGACAATAGAGCAGGTGTTCAGGTTGGCACTTCTGGGGTGGAAGGTGGTGGAACTAGGCAAGGGTAGTCTTTACCTGGCCTTTATAGACCTGAAGACTGCCTTTGACCTAGTCCCCCGGGAAGAACTATGGAGGGTACTTTACAAACTGGGATTACCCCCTTACATCTTGTCCCTCCTCATTAGCCTCCATGCTAATACCCTTGCACAGGTCCGTTGGGGTAAAAACGGAGAGGTCACTGAGAAAATACCGGTGTCTAGGGGTGTAAGACAGGGCTGCGTCCTGGCGCCCACCCTATTTTCACTCTATGTAAATGGGGTGGTAGAACATCTTCAGCAAGAACCAGCCGACGCCCCCTGTCTCGGAGGAGTCCGGATCCCCACCCTGCTTTTTGCGGATGACACGCTTTTGATCTCGAAGACTCCCCAAGGCCTCCAGAAACTGTTAACGCGCTTCCAGGAGTTTTGTGCTGCAAAAGGGCTAATAATAAACGTGGACAAAACCAAATATTTAGTTTTAAATCCACCACGGAAACTGGGTCGCCCACCTACGCTTAACTCTGTGGCCCTAGAGAAAGTATCCGAATTCGATTATCTCGGAATTCGGATAACGGATAGAATGTCCTGGGCAAACCATATAGACAAAATGGTCCTTAACCATAAGAGAGTAGGAGGAGCTCTTATGAGGGAGTACCGGGCCTCACCGAGGAGATCGCTCACCCCGGTAATTGAAATTTACAAGACCAAGGTAGTGACATCAGCCTTGTACGGGGCAGAACTGTGGGGCCACTGCCGTTTGGATGCTCTGGTGACAGCTGAGAGTAAGCTTCTGAAATCAATCATTGCAATCCCCTTGAGCACTCCATCTGTACCAGTGCTGTTGGATACAGGCTGCAAAAGCATTAAAGACCAAGCTCTGCTTCGCCCTCTCCTTTTATGGACTCGAATTTGGAGGGGCGAAGAGTTAAAATCCTACGCCGATGGCCTGAGGGAAATAATGAGCCTGGGTGGCTGGTCAAAAATAAGATGGCTAAGAGACACTAAAAAACTTATGGAGAAAATTGGGTTGGGGGACTACTGGTCATCACGTTCAGCCCCCTCGAAAGAGGTTGTAAAGGCCCTTTTTTGGAAATGGGCCGCGGAGCATCTAATTACAAACTCGAACCATTGTAAGTCTACTGCCGCCTTCTTACTAGTCAAAGACATTGTGGCATTTGAGCCTTATTTGGATTTAATTACCCTTCCCTTTGACCGTGCCCTTTATTTTAAATTTAGAGTTGGTACCCTTTCGCTTGGTGCCCTGGTATCAAACTGGAGTTCTGCGGTCCGTAAGTCCCCAAATTGTGCTTGTTGCCCAAGCAAGTTAGAGTCCGTTGCGCATGTCCTATTTGAATGCCCGGATTATGCAAGGCCTAGGAGTACTTGGTTGAAGCCTCTTTGCCGAATTATGGGTACACGAAGCCACTTAACAGCTTTACGCATTCTAACCACAGACACATCCCCCCAATTGTATGTGGAATTGCAAAATTTTTAAAACAGTGTTGGCTTATTCGTTGTAAGAGATTGTCAGTAGCGATTTAATTCTTTTTAGTTAATTTATTAGTGGACACTTCATGTCCTTTTATCTCTTTTAAATGTGTTTTTTTATACTGACTTCTTAAGTGATGCTTTTTGTAATTGAAAATGATTGTATTGAAAGTGTGCTTATAAGATATCTTGCATATCGAATAAAAGCTTATGACTGACTTATGACTGACATATGTGGGTATGTGCACGGTTGAGGTATGTGCTCAGGTGAGGTATGTGCATAGGTGAGGTATGTGCACTGGTGAGGTATGTGTACAGGTGAGAGTATAGGTGCAGGTGAGTGTCTGTTCATATGTGGGTATGTGCTCACATGAGGTATGTGCACAGGTGAGAGTATAGGTGCATGTGAGTGTTTGTTCAAAATTGGGTATGTGCTCACGTGAGGTATGGGTTAAGGTGAGGTATGTGCTCACATGAGGTATGTGCACAGGTGAGGTATGTGCTCAGGTGAGGTATTTGCACAGGTGAGAGTATAGGTGCATGTGTGTGTTTGTTCAAAATTGGGTATGTGCTCACGTGAGGTATGGGCTAAGGTGAGGTATGTGCTCGGGTGAGGGCATGTGGCATCCCCTGCGCTCCTTCTATCCCTCTCAGAAGATGCCGACACCACAAGAGCCACCTTCCAAATCACCATGGCCAACATCACTCCCTAGGTGAGGACCAACTGCCTCAAACTCAATTCGGACAAGACAGAGGTCATCATCTTCTGGAACAAGCCCTCTCCCTGGAACAACATATGGTGGCCCTCTGCACTGAGCCCCCGACCCACCCCCTCCAACCACGCCTGCAACTTCGTCTTCATCCTGGACTCCCAGCTACCTATGAAGCAACATATCAGCACGGTTTCCCCTGCCTGTTTCCACACCCTCTGCATGCCCCAAAAGATCTTCCGTTGGATTCCCATCTCAACCAGGAAGATGGTCAATCAGGTCCTCATCACCAGCCGACTTGACTACGGCAACGCACTATGCACCGGGAACCAGCAAACAGCTCCTGAACCGCCTCCAGACCTTCCAGAATTCAGTCAAGACTCATCCTCAAACTCCCCAGAAGAACCATCATCACACCCCACCTTAGAGCCTGCCACTGACTACCGTCTAGGAAAGATGCCTCTTCAAGCTTCTCACACACGCCTACAGAGCCCTCCACAAGTCTGGACCTGCCTACAACAACGACCGCCTGACATTCCATAAACTGACCAGAGAACTCCCATCCTCCTCCGTCGCATTGGCACACGTCCCTCGCATCCATTGCAGCAGCTGTGTAGGCCGCTTCTTCTCTTACCTCGCCGCCAAGTCTCGGAACGACCTTCCCCTCTACATACACACTTCCCCATCTTTGAAGGACTTCCTGAAAGTGCACAAGACGGGGCTCTTCGACCACCACCACTTTCCAACCGAGGAACATGGAACCACGATCTACAAGACCCTATGATTGAATGATTGCACAGGCGAAGGTATTTGCTGGGGTTAGGGCATGTGTACAAGTGAGGGTATCTCTGCCGGTGAGGGTATGTGCGCAGCTAAGGGTATTTACTTGTGTGTAAGTATATGTGCAGGTGAGAGTATATGCAAAGGTGAGGTATGTGACCAGGCGATGGCAGTAGACAGTCCCCTTTTTGCTGCCATCATTGCTATTACCAGATATCAGTTTAATTTCCATTGAAAAAGCCCTTCTAATGGATGATGAGAAGCACCTGGCTAAGGCATCAATGATGCTATGTTTGATCCAATATCGTGGTGCTTTGTTAAGGCGCTCTTTGATATTTGACAACTAGATGTCTGTAGGAAATTGGGTTACTGGCTGAGAGGGGTGAAACGTTACTCAAGCAGCAACCACATTTCTTTTTAGGGTGAAACACAAGCAAACCCCAAATTAACCTGTGCTAAATCCTCTAGAAACTTGGCACAAAAGGAGTCAGGCTTAACTCAGAGGCAATGTGGGAAGTTTTTATGCAGCACAACAGTAATAACGTGAAAACACAACACAAGGAAAATCCCACAACAATTAATAAATAAATAAAAATAAAATGTAATAAGTTATTTCAGACTAAAATGGCAAAGATCCAATTAGTAGAACCGTAGATATGTCATTTTGACGATTCAAGTGAAAATAGTGCATATAAGCTAAAACCCCAAATGTGTTACTTGGGTCGGCTGGACCAGGAGAGAGTCACAAATTCAGGCTGACTACAATGGAGCGCGGCCTGTCAGCAGGGACCCTGTTAGGCCCGCTGAGTGAACTACCTTACGTCCTTAGTGTGCAGACTGCGTGGCAATGCTTTGTGAGGATTTGCATAATCCAGTGTCAGTTCCGAGGGGCTGAGAGGGCCGTGATGCAAAATCCTGCATACGGTTGCCTTGTGCTGCATTGGTTCCGATGAAGCGGTGCGGCAAGGCTTTGCGTTGATTCACGATGGTTCAGAAGAAGCTGAGTGTTGAGGCTTTGCGTTGCTCTGCATTGATGCCATTGAGGCTGAAAGCTGTTCGGCAATGCTTTGCGGGGCTTCAGGTAGCTTCATGTCCGATTTGAAGAAGACCACAGCTAGACCAGCAAAGCACCTCTTTCTCCTTTTTCAATGGTCCAGCCAGGAGGGGCACCATTGGAGGGTCAGGATACATAGTAGGCAGAATCCAGGTCCAAGGCTCAAGGGAGTTGGAGGCTTTTCTGTCCCTGAAGTTCTGAGCAGGAGGCCAGACAACCAGCCCTTGGAGCCACTCTGGTGGTTCTGGGTTCAAGATGCAGGTCCGCTCCTTCTCCCTCAGGCAGCAGAACAGTCCTTCTTCCAGCAGAGGAGCACAGCAGTCCTACTGACTCTTACATAGGTCCAGGGATGTACTTAAGAGTTGGGTGCACAGTTCCACTATTTATTTATTTTATGAATTCATTTTAGGAGTTTTATATAGCAGTGGCATGAGCTAAAGGGTATCAGTACACTTTACCGCAATGTAACAGCAAACATAGGACGGTCACAGTACACTGATAACAACAATAAAATCATACCAGAGAGTCCAGACAGTTATCAGTCAATCACAGCAATAAAATAATAGCAGAATTTCGAGAGTCTAGACATTCTCATTCAGTAATGAAGCATTACAATGGTGGGGTTGTGCGCCACTTCGTGGTGTAGCTATAGGCGGAGAAGTGCCTGTAACTAGGTGGCGAATTCATGGAATTCATAAGCGGTTTTCCAGAGCGATAGAGGTGCCGGTTGAGGTGAAATTCTATTAGTTGTCTCTTGAAACTCATGAAGAAGGGTTTAGTTCTGATATGTACTGGGAGAGAGTTCCAGTTTTTGGGTGGTGTTGCCTGAGAAAGAGTGAGGAGAGGGCTTTTTGTTTATTTCTTTTTGGGCAGAATCAGGAGGAGTGTGTTGGAGCTTCTTAGGTTTCTTGATTCCCCTGCTTTTGTGAGTTTGACTGCGAGGTAATCTGGGTTATCAGTGTGTTGGGCTTTGTAGGTGAGACTGGCAGTTTTGAAGCAGCAGCGTGCTTCAATGTGTAGCCACTTTAGGTTTTGCAGTGTGGGGGAGATATGATTGTGTTTCTTTCCTCCTGTGGACATCCTTACTACTGAATTTATAGTAGCTCTCATGGGGGCTGTCTGTGTGTCATGGGAACCTCACAACCCAATGTTATGTTATGTTATGTTAAAATTGGGTTTTATATAGCGCTCAGCTACTCCAAGGTGTGTCCCGGTGCTTCAAAACCTGATGCGGAAACAGGAACAGGCGAACAGATGATAAGTACTATTGAACAAACAGCCAGGATTTCAAATCCTTCCTGAAAGCTAACAGATTAACATTCCTTCTCAAAGAGACTGGCTACGTAAAATATTAAAAATGCGTTGTTATGATTTGCAATGTAATCTAATATAGACCTAGGTAGTCACCTAACCTTTCACCTACATTCACCCTGCCGTTGTACTACATAACAGTTTTGGCACTGTCCTTTTACCTAGTTACGGTACTACATAAATATTGTGTGGTTTTTCCCGAAAACTAGCCTCATTTATTATGCACGAGGATTCTCAGAATCACAGCAGGGTATCCATCTTCTGCATAATAACTGTGTATACGGTTCATCACTATTGTCATCCACAGCCGACATGACAGAGCAAGATAGAACGCTTGAGGGTATCTCTTGGGTATATACACACTATATCTTTGCTGGGGCAGGCAGAGGAGAAAGAATTTCATGCTGACACACTGACGCCAGACCCTGAGGTTCCTGCACCCAGATACTCAAGATTGCAGTGGTCTGACATCCCTTACGAGGTGCCGTTCGAGACCAAGAAGGAGTCCTTCATTCTCTCACACTAGGTGATGGGGTTGGTTCTATCCTAGGGGGATTCTTGGCTCCACAACTACATACATGCTAGGTACATTTTGATGCATCTAGTTAGGGTTGCATCGTAGGAGTACGTATATTTCCTGTCATGTATCTATATACCTGCATACATCTATTGTTTTACCAATATGGTAGAAATCTACAATCCATTTACTCTTTTGGTGCTTATAATTATTTATATATGTTTCTGTCTTATGGTGTTGCAGCACACATATTTAACACTAGAATGACATTGGCTCAATAAATGCTTATTGAAAACGTCCCCATCGTTTATTTTGTGTACCTCTCTGAGACAAAGTGATCACAAATGACTGAGCAAAAACTACTGTACTGTCTATACGATCCCTGAGGTGACAGGGCTGTCATGTTCGATAGTTGCCAGAAACTATTCTCTCCTTGGTAAGAGGGGTTCATAGTGGCACAGTGAGCTAGCTGGTATACAGGCGAACATACCCGGTGGGGGTGTGTGGAATCAGTCTGGACACCAGCCCCACCGTTTATTTCGTCTAAATACGCAGATCCTATGTAGCTTTATATGAACTACACAACAGTATCATCACACTCACATTTCAAAGTGCCCTTGTGTACGTCTCTGCCTCTTCTAGAGAGGAGTTCTGCTCAAACATGTGGAACCTCCCTGTCCGCCGAAACATTCTCATCAGACATTCTCCCTGGAAAATACTACACTTGCTGCTTCTCCTGCCCTTCCCCTTAGACATTCCAACTTGCCTTCTCCCAGGATTCCCAACAGGCTCCCATCCTTCCCCTTCCTTCTCCCAAGTGTGCTATTTAATGCCTGATATCGACTCCACACCACTCTCACTAGGCACCCAAGTATGCCTGCTTGCCATTTCTTCCGACCCGACAGGCCCTTCTGTTTGTGCCAATGCATTGGGTCCTTTTTAAATAAACGCTGCTTCAAACAAACTCTTGCATTTGTCATGTTTCAGCAAAAGGTCCGGATGGGCACAGCTGTAACAATAGAAAACTTGAAAAACGGCACAATTACCCGTGTGTGGATTAAAGGATAATGTGGATGGATAACAGAGGCATGAGAAGTTTGGAGAACGTGATTAAATATGGAGGAAACTTGGTATAAATAAGCTGCGCGCTTCAGCTGTGCAAGCAGTTTTGGGGCAAAATGAAATGCCCATGGTAATGATGGTGTTGTCTTTGTGTTCAAAGCATCTGCTTGGTTCTCTCCCTCAGTTAAGGAGGACCCCAAAATCATCACCTCTCTCACTGCTTGCTGTATTTTCATTTTCACTTTTGTGGGATGACTGTATGCATTTTTCCACGTAAAGATAGAGTTACTTGTTGTTTTATCAAATGTATATGAGATTTCTGTTTTATTAATTGGGATGAGATGGAACCGAGTTGTGAAGCGGAGATTTCGTTCAACTCCGCAGAATTCCATTTAGTGGTACTCCGCCAACTTACACCCTTAATTGCAAGTGCACAGGGAAGCCATAGAGAGTACATGAGCTGGCTACTTGTCATTGTGAGTTTCCTAGCTCCATGGTGGTTTCACTAACCCTAAGATCTTTGGTACCACACATCTTGTCTTAATAAATCCTCAATGATGTCAATGTGGGATTTATTAATAAATGCACCTAGGAAACACTTTAAAGGGTCCCCTGAAAACTACCAAGCACTGGTGTGGTCTCTGAACAGTCTCAGCCACCCTACCACCACCCAACATGTTTCTGACCTCATGAGATGAGGTCCAGGGCTCTCACAGGCCAGGAACAAAGCCTGCTCTGGGTGAAGGTGCTTTACACTTCCCCCAGGACAGGATGGCCTTCCAAGGCAGAAAGCTTCAAAGGCAATGCTGGCTATGAAATGCGACCAAGGCAGCTACAGACAGTGGAGGATGCCAACCACTGCCTTTCGTGCTCCACATTTGGCAGGAAGACACGCAGTAAAATTTGGTAAATTAGGAGGTGGGTCCCCATTCAGCCAGCACCACCATTTCGGTGGGGCAGGCGATGTGGACCCCACTTTTAATTTCACTCCATTTTGGTCTAGGGAGAATCAGCCAATTAGGTTTAGGGCAGTGTCCCTTCCCACAGGAAGTGGCTACTTGGAGGGTGTAGATACCCTCAAGCTAGGTACCCTGTTGGCTACTACCTGTCTCCCCCTTTAACACCCTAAAGTTAGTCTTTAGGTGGTATGCCTAGACTCTGAACTTAAACTCAAGGGACACAGAGAAGAAAAGGACAAAGAAGAGCTGCTGACCTGAGGACTTGAGGCCTGCTGCAGAAAAGCGGAGCCTAACCCTGCCTGCTGCCTTAAACAATCGAGGTGTGCTGTCTCATCCTGCAACTGTGAGACCTCCAACAAGCCTGGGAGTACTCCTGTATTCTACAAATTGCTAAAGAACTCCCTGCAGCCCTCAGGCACTGAACCACAGAATCTGGTTTTACTGACTTACTGCTCCCCAGCGACTCTGATGCAGCACCCAAACACCAGCTACGGAGGGTCACATCTGTCTCCCCACCAAGTTTGGAGACACCAGGATCTACAATAGCCGTGCCACACCAATACCCAGGGTGCCAGACCCACTGCAGCATTCCCCAAGGCCAAAAGTCCAATCCAGACTGCAACTGCCCAGGAAGCAAGCACCCTTTGAGGGACATTGAAACCCCTGAGACCCACTTTGTTAGTGGCCCAGCTGTCCCAGAATCGTCTTTCAAAGCTGCCTGCTCCTGACCGTGAGGCCATCTTGACCCGTGCCGCCTGGCTAAATCATCTACTTTGCACCCAGCCCGCCCGGCCTGGGTATCAACAAACCAGCTGTGCTCTCATGGTCCTGAGTCCCTTGGGAGCTGCTCCCTCAAATAAGGCAACTCAGACTTACATTTGAGTCCCCTTGTGCAGTGTGCTTTCAGTTGGCCCACTTTTTCATAGCCCACCAGGTACCAATGTCCTCAGGACCCTGCACCGGCCAAATCCTGGATGCTCCCGATAATCCACTGGTGGAATATTGGGCCTGGCCTTCCTGCATACTTAAATACCCAAAGGGGAACCTTGAAATCCAACTCTATGATGTTAGATGCATTTTCGTATTTCTTCCCATTTACTTCAATGGTGCATAATTGCACACAAAAGTAATTCATAATGAGAAATTTGAAAAATTCATATTCTAAAATTTACTTACTGTAAAAGGAAGTTCTTGGTCTGGAGAATTTTATTAAAGTTGGTGTTATTTGTATAAATTGTTCTCATATTTATCCATGAGTGTGCGTCTAATTTATTGCCGCTGTGAGTACAACAAATGCTTAGCACTTCCCTCTGTTAAGCCTAACTGCTCGTCCACACTACCACAAAAAGAGCATTAGTATTATCTACTTTTGCCTTTGTATACCAATGTGGGTCTCACTGGACTCTCTGCACAGTGTGCTTCATTTTTGGATCCCTATATAGAGAGCTAGCGTCCTACACTATAGGTTTCAAAACATCCTGGGCCGCATATATCACTTCCACGTTGAGGTTTGAAACATCCTGGTCTGTATATCACACTATCACCTGGATTTTAAAAACATCCTGGCCTGCATGTCTCGGTAGCGCCTAGAGGTTTAAAAACATCCTGGTCTGTGTACCCCTCAAGCACAATTTTCTTATAACACAATTCCTCCTCCTTTCCTGCCGCATTCTACCACGCCAGGACAATCATTGTTGGAGGGATTCCATCTATCATCGGCAGCACCAAGGGGCATGGTAACAAGGGCTGGAGATGACATTATCACCGATTTAGCGTCCGTTTTTGGGCAAAAAGCGTTGATAATCTTATGACAATATCATCAAGGACACGCAAGCGCGTGTTTCCTTGACTAAGCGCCCGTTTCCAGCATGCCTAACTTCGCATCTCAAATGAGATGCAAAGTGGGCGTTACTGGGCGTACCCCTGACAGACTACCTTGTTAAATATCGCAAAATGTACATCACAATATTTACAAGGAGGCCCAGGCATTTTTGCAGACATTAGTTTTTGGCGAAAAAAACGCGAGTCATACTATCAAGGCGGGCGATATGAGATTATTGCCGCTTTTGCGGCCGTTTTTGGCCAAAAAGCAGCTATAATTTTATCGCCCTATTAGCAAGCTGTCGCTAACAGCAGTTAGCGACAGCTTTTAGGCGATAGCGACCGGTTTGGGGTCCGCTTGGCATGTCAGCAATATTTATCGCTAATGACATGCAAAGTGGGCGTACCCAACCTGTTAGCAACTGAAAGCAGTCGCTAACATCGCTATCACCTATTATCAACGCAGGCGTAGCGATGGAAATATTCGCATTAAGCGTGAATATCGCCAAAACCTAACGCCTACTCAGACCACTTCTAAGCCATTATATCCAATGGAAGGGGGATATAATGGCTAAGACTCTGTTAGCGATAATGCTTGAATATCGCTGGATTCCCAGCGATATTCACGCATTTCGCCGCTATCGCCGGATATTTTATCGCTTTAGAGATAAACGTTGCTGATAGCACATTATCTCTGCGATAAAATCCGGCGCGGCGATAAAAAAAATATCGCTAAGCCCATTTAGTGATAAATATCGCTAGTTGTTGATAATATGCCCCGCGTTGGTTGCCAAAAACTAACGTCTGTAAAAATGCAGACTTACCCATACCGAACAAGGGGGGTGGATTATGCTGATACGACCACAGGGAAAACCAGCGATGTTCCATTGATAACACCGCTATCGCTAGAAAAAAATTATCGCCATTACGCTATGCATTGTTAATACAGCGATAGTTTGAAGCCTGAGGTTTCAATATTAGTCTGTTTGGTTCCAAGTGCTCCCTTCCATCTCTTGCTTCACCTTTCTGTTCACTAAAGGCCTCTGCTGCACTCCCTCTTTGCAGCTTGAAAACTGCCTTTTTGAACCCTCTGCTTCCAAAATACACCACACTATTGACAGAAAAGCTGTTCTGCAAATATTTCTTTGCTGGAAGGTCAAGGCCATGAGTCGTCGCTGCCCTGCGGTGAAAGGTCCTAAACCCAGAGAAATGCACATTTTTTCAGTTTTTAGTTTTCAACTCAGGAGAAGCCTTGATCCCTGTGAAAAAAATCATACCCCACCCCCAGCAATTCCTCCAGTTGTGTGTGTGCTCCACTCTGTTTGTAAACGCTGAAGAGAAGTAAAAGAGATCACTTCCGGGGCAGGAAGGTGTCAGACAGACGCTTGCTAATTACCACAAACTCTGTGTTAGAGGCAGCAAGCCCCCAAAGTTCAAAGCGGCTGCCTGGAACAGCTCCATGTCTTCCTGGACCCTCGAACCCACAACCATTCAAGCTTGAATGTGCTTCCTGCGGGCCACCCTTGCTCAAACGCTCCGTCCATCATCCCCTTTGGTATCGCTTTCTTCGCCCTAAGTTGGCAGGGTATGCCCACACGTGGGTCCCTTGCTCACTTTGCCACTGGACTGAAGCTATCCTGGCTGATTAGCCAGAAACTGGTCCTGGGAAGCTTGATTCCGGTCCAGGGAAGGCATGGCTGGTCAGTTCGGTCTGGGCTGTTCCCATGAGGCACAGGGTCAGACTGATTTGCATATGGCCATGTCTGAACTGGGGTGGCAGAGTGGGCTAAGGAACGGTGATGGATTAAACCCAGATCAGTTGACTGGGGGTGAGTGTTTGATTTGCTCAAGCGCTCCGTCCATCATCCCCTTGGTATCGCTT
Source organism: Lissotriton helveticus (assembly GCF_964261635.1). Classification (NCBI taxonomy): domain Eukaryota; kingdom Metazoa; phylum Chordata; class Amphibia; order Caudata; family Salamandridae; genus Lissotriton; species Lissotriton helveticus. The sequence goes on from NC_136072.1 coordinate 6,985,709, forward strand.
TGTTCACCTTAAGTGTGGCATCAGGCTCCAAAAATCAAAGACAAAGCAGTGACCTTTGAGGCAAGTGGATGAATCCAATGTGAAACAAGAGAACCTAAGAGCAGTCCCCCCTTCCCTGCTTGACCAAATGGTGTGATCCTAGGGAGATATTGCATTTGATTATCAGATATGAGATCACTTTCAAATACATGACTTCAAGTGCGCTGTACACAAACCTCTTGTATTTACTTCAATAAAATATAAGAATATAGGCCACGTATAGGGTGCACATGACAACTGGCTTCCCATAGGTGAGACTGGGTTTGTGGTGTATCTAGAATATGTCCTCCTATAGCTGTGGTGACTACCCTCTGTCCCTCCTGGATGATGCCGCCGAGGGCTGATCTTCACCCCCAAGGAGCTCCTGGCAACCCCTTGGGTGCTGTTGACTCTTCTCTACCAGTTCCACTTTGCGACAGCCGCCACTGCCCTTCACTCTTGGCCTACTCAATCTCATCGGATGTCCTCGAAGGTCCGGAATCCTTCATATTTATGTTCTATGAAGCAACAAGAGGTTTATAATCATTAGAAAAATTGGTAAGAAGATCAAAACTATTAAAACGAGTACAAAGGTCCATTGAAACTAAGATAAAATCAATTGTGCTCCCTTTTGAATTCCTACAGAATGTGGGAATATGGATTTTCTCTGTCTGTGATATATCATTGAAAAAGAATAAATCATATTTCAAGCTCCTCACCCACTCACACAAGGCACTCCAGGACACCTGACCAGCATACCTCAACAGACGACTCAACTTCTACACCCCAAACCGCCAGCTCTGCTACACCAACCGCGCCCTAGCTACCGTCCCTTGCATGCGAAGAACGACCTATGGCAGCAGATCATTCTGCCACCTCGCTGCCAAGACCTGGAACACCCTCCCCATCCTCCAACGGCATACCCAAGACCTACTAACCTTCAGGAGACTACTCAAGACCTGGCTATTCAAGCAGTAGCAGCCCCCCCCCCACCCAGCACCTTGAGACCCTTGCGGGTGAGTAGTGTGCTCTACAAATTTCCTGATTGATAATAAGTCTGTTAGAGTCTCACCTAAACCGAATGTTTAAAGTGCATTACTTTGTTATTTTCCTAGTCCTTAAAACCACAAACTCGTTGGCCCCTAAACTCATAAATTGAGATATCAAAATCCACTGCCAAAATTAAAAAAGTGAATTGAAAATTTCTTATGCAAAGTTTTACTATAAAAACATCCAATTATTCAATTAATGGGCCTGAACTATAAATAAATATATTGTAATAGAAATCAATCTTCCCTCATGTTATGGAAGGGACAGAAGACTGTGTGAGACAACTGCTCTGTAGCCGTACATGACACTTGTGAATATTGACTGCAGGATCGTGGTTTCTTACTCTGTTGGACTCTGAGATGTTTATGTAACTCCTGTTTGGGATGTTCTTCTAGCATTTAATCCACAAATGTCAGTGGTGACTTGCTGTTACCCACACTGATTGACCTTACTACTGTGCGAAGAACCATTTGACACACAGTTTGTGCCCTGATGAAGCCTATGTGAGGAGAAACATGTTGGCTCCATGTTTACAGTGTGCTTGAAGAAATTATAAAAAAAGATTTATCTACTACTTTGACGAGGACCCACAATTGTTGATTCATGTTAATTACTAACTCATACTCAACTGTTTTAGTTGCCTCATCCTGGAGCAGCTCTACTTCCAAATGCATGTGAACACCAACACAACCGTCAGGGGCACCCTCGTATACAGACCCCTGTCCAGCATTTTGCAATGCTGTCGCCAAAATCATCACCCCCCTGGCCATCGAATCCAATCAATTCCTCTTCCCGGGGGACCTCAACATCCATATGGATGACCTGACCAAAACACAGGCCACCAACCTCCTGGAAAACATGCACAACATTGGCCTGATGTAAATCGCCATGAGCCGTACCCACAGTGCCGGACACATCCTCGACCCCATCTTCACCACTAGCAACAGAATTAATTTCAGCCACACTTCAGAAATCACCTGGTCAGACCACAGCATCGTACATTTCACCATTACAGAAATACTCCAATACACAGCCACACCACACACTCCTGTGCAGCGCAGCTGGAAGAGATTCTCGCAAACCCAATGGACAACCACAACCCTCCACACGATGAACGACGTGAACCAGGCAGCCCAAAATTTCTCTGACTGGATCACCTCCAGCACCGACAGAATCGCCCCACCAGCAACACACACCATGTGGTTGTACAGGGAACTCCTTTTATCAAAAAGAGGATGCCCTCAGGAATTATCACCACTCCCTCAAAGAAGCCAAAATAATCACCCTGGCCGCACACTTCGAGAACAGCAGCAACCACATAAAGGAATTTTTCAGCATCATCAGGGAATTCTCCACCCCAACGGCTGTAAGGAAACACAACCTCACACACCTAGGACCCATGTGACTCCCTTTCAAACTAATTCCACAACAAGATAGCAGACATCCACAGCAATGTTGACCCTCAATCCATCCATAACAATGCCAAAATCCAGTTGAACCACCTTAGCGACTGTACACCCCTCAGAACCGAGACCACCACGACCATTCCCTGGAACCCCGACGGACCCCTGCTCACACCACACATTCAACCTAGGACGAAAGATCTACCTTCTCCTCACTTACATCCTCAACTCAGCCATCTGCTCTGCCACCTTCTCGGAAACCTGGAAACAAGCAGAAGTAAGATGCCTATTAAAGAAACCCATCACAGACCCCAACGACCTCAGGTACCACCACCCCATCTCTCTCCTTCATTCCCAGCAAAGGTCATCAACCACCGGCTCACAGATCACCTTGAGAGAAATAACCTGCTGGACACCTCCCAATCAGGTTTCCGCTTAAACCACAGCACCAAAACAGCCATCAAAGCTGCAACAGATAACATCAGGATCATCCTTGACCGTGGAGAATGCCCTCATTCTCCTCGACCTCTCCACAGCCTTCAACACCGTAACCCATCACATCCTTGTCAATAGACTACATCACATTGACATAAGTGTTAACTCACTCACACTCATCACTTCGATTCTGACAGGGCGGACTCAAAGAATACACCTCCCTCGTTCACCTCAGAACCCAATATCACTATCTGTGGCATCCCCGAAGGCTACTTGCTCAGCCCCACCTTCTTCAACAACTACATGACTCCACTGGCCAACATCATCCGCAACCACGGACTCAACATCATCTCATATGCTGATGACATCCCAACTCATCCTCTCACTCACTGAAGACACCTCCACCACCACAGCACAGAAACCGCCCTCCTCGCCGCAACAGATGCCATCTGCTCCCTCCTGGACAGAGGAGAAACAGTAGCCCTCACTCGCCCTCCTCGACCTCTCATCGGCCTTCGGCAGTCTCTTACTGCACCCTAACACGCAGACTCCACGACGCAGGGATCCGGGACAAGGCCCTCGACTGCATCCACACTTTCCTCTCTGGCAGAATGCAGCAGGTCAGACTCCCTCCTTTCCTCTCAGACCCTACACCTACCACCTGCGGAGTCCCCCAGGGATCATCCCTAAGCCCCACGCTCTTCAATGTCTACATAGCTCCGCACGCCCCATCAACAGAACACATGGACTCAACATTGATTCATACGCAGACAACACCCAGCTCATCCTCTCCCTATCCAACGAACCCAACGCAGCCAAACACAACTTTCAAGAAGGCATGGAAGCTGTCGCAAAATGAATGAAAAGCAGCTGCCTACAATTCAACACTGACAAAACAGAAGTACTCATCACCCCAATGCCTGGTATGACACCTGGTGGTCCCACAGCCTCGGAAGTCCTCCCAACCCCACTGACCACACATGCAACCTTGGAATCATCCTGGAATCCGAGCTAAAAATGGACCACTAGATCAACTCCGTCACATTTTCCTGCTTCCACACCCTCCGCCTCCAAAGTAAGACCTTCAAATGGACCCCCCTCGAGCACAGAAAGACCGTAACTCACACCCTCATCACCAGCAGACTCGACTACGGCAACGCACTCTACGCCGGAATAAACAAAAACCTGACCCGCAAGCTACAAAACATCCAGGGGCATATTTACAAGCCCCTTGTGTCATTTTAGCACCGCAGTTGCGTCACTTTTTGTGACGCAGCTGCAGCGTAAAAATGTGGCCCATTTACAACGTGACGCATCTAGGAAGATGCATCACATTGTAAAGCCCTGCGTCACATTATAGCTATGTCAGATATAATGTATGCAGGGTGGGCGTCCAACGCAAAAAAGCAGCATAGAAGTGACGTAGTGAGATATACAAGAATTCACTGCTCCACTTCTAGAACGCCACTGCGTCAAATTCTTACGCCTGCATGAAGCAGTCATAAGGAGTGACGCAGCACAATGAGGATAGGCCTCCCCCTGCATTGCTGGCGTTGCTTCGTGCTTGGGACACGACTCCAGCAGTGCGTGACTTTTGCGTCAACAGATGCGTCACGCATCTGTCAATCCTTGCGCCATGGTGCGACATATTGTACATACAGTGCATTCATAGTGGCGCAAGGGTTTCTCAAAGTGGCGCAGGGAAAGTGACGCATCTTCACAGATGCGTCACTTTCTTGTAAATCAGCCCCGCAGAACGCCACTGCAAGACTGGTACTCAACCTGCCAAGACACTGTCATATCTCTCAACACCTGCGCACACTCCACTGGCTCCCCACTGAGGCCAGAATTACCTTCAAGATTCTCACCCACGCACACAAAGCCCTCAACAGTGCAGGACCATCATACCTGAACAGCCGACTCAAATTCCACGCACCCCCAAGGACCCTACGATCAGACCAGCTCTCCTTTGCCATGGTCCTCCGCACCAGAAAGACCAGATTGGGAGGTCGCTCCTTCTCCTTCCTCGCAGCCAGAGCCTGGAACGCCCTTCCGCTCCACCTCAGACAGACAACATCACTCCTCATCTTCACGAAAAACCTCAAAACCTGGCTCTTCAACAGTCCTCCTCCTTGATGTACTGGAACCCCGTACCTCCCCTCCTCCCTAGAGCCTTGAGACCCTTACGGGTGATTAGCCTCGCTCAACAAAAATGTGATTGATTGATTGATTGATTGACAGTAAACTTCCAAAATGCTATGACCATTGCAGCACACTGGATGAAGTCAAACTGGCTAAAATTTAACATGATAAAGTATGAAAGAGCCGCTGCACTCCAAGATAAGCGATTTAAACGAGGTATTCGAGGTCCTCAGTTATATAGGTGCACAGGAAGTCACCTTCTAGGCCCAAAAGGTGCGTACAAATATCAAAACAAAACGAGCCTTACAGGGGGTAAGGACAAATCCTGGGCACTCTGGTAGGCACCTAGGTGCGTTATTGTAATTAATAATGTTCCAAACTCAATTGTCATACATAAAGTTTTGGAGTTTATTTATACAAGTCTTTCTCCATAGTGGTGATTAAATTTAGCAGTTCAATATTTCCATAATCATATTGTCATCGTATGATATGTGGGTAATGTAGATATCAAAGTCTATGCAGAGCAGTGCAATCAAATAATCCCCGATGCATTTCGTGCACAGATGCACTTCTTCAGGGGGAATCGATTAAACAGGGTGATGTGAACAGGTAAGCTCCGAGTGAGGTATCCGCAACCCGGAAGACCTTGCGGATATGATGACAATATGATTATGGAAATATTGAACTGCTAAATATAATCACCACTATGGAGAAAGACTTGTATAAATAAACTCCAAAACTTTATGTATGACAATTGAGTTTGGAACATTATTAATTACAATAACGCACCTAGGTGCCTACCAGAGTGCCCAGGATTTGTCCTTACCCCCTGTAAGGCTCGTTTTGTTTTAAAATTGAACATGGACAAGATGAAGTGCTTATCTTTGACCAAACTCCTCCTCCTGGGACTTCTCCTGATGGCCCTCTGACCCGCACCAACCCCCGCCACCCACTTTTGGAACCTAAGCATCATGCTGGACAGAGAGCTCTCAATGAGGCGGCAGGTGAATGCAGTCACCGCCGCAAGTTTCCACATCCTCCGAATGCTCCGTAAGATGTTCATGTGAATCTCACCTAGAACCAGGAAAACAGTAACACAGGCCCTCGTCACCAGCTGAATGGACTATGGCAACGCACTTTACGCCGGAATCACACACCAACTACTGACACGACTCCAGGCCATCCAAAACACAGCAGCAAGACTCATGCTGGATCTCTCAAAATGGTCTAGTAGAAAACCCCACCACAGAGACCTCCACTGGCCCCCAACCAAGATGAGATGTGACTTCAAAGATCTCACCCACACACTCAAGTCCCTCCATAATATAGGACCTGCCTACATCAACCACTGACTGACCTTCCACCAGCCCACCAGACAACTCAGTTCAGCCCATGTAGCCCTCGCACACGTCCCATGCATTTATCGAGCCCAAGGAGGGGGCTGATCCGCCTCCGACCTCGCTGCCAAGTCCCGGAACAACCTGCCCCTCCAACTCTGGACCTCCGCTACCCTCACAGACTTCAGAAGAGCACTCAAGACCCGGCTGTTCGACTACCGGCCCATCCTCAGCTCCTGGATACCCAGCCGGGTGATAAGACACGCTATTCAAATTCAAATTGATTGACTGCAATATTCTAACTCATATGAGCTACTTTGTTTTTACTGTTTTAATGTATTACACTTTTGTGCTTTTATGGTTTGTTTTTATGAGCCAAATAAAGCTACTTGAATTTAATTGAAATAATGGAAGGCCTCCCGTCCATTCAAAAACACAATACTATTCTCACACAGAAGCCATTGCACTAGGGTACTAAGGTGTGTGTGTGGCACTAGGCAGGATGACTCTTCAGCAGTTTCATCAGGGATCAGGATAGTGCTATTTCTTCGTGGATATGGAGCCTTCCTTGGTTCGTCCTCTCATATTGTTGTCAAATTTCCAAGGAAAAAGACTGCCCATGTGTTGTTTTAAGAGTCTGCAAAGGCCTGAACATGATACTGATGACTTCAAGTTAAATTATAAGTATTCATTTGTAACATGGCTTTTCTGCCTTTTTTAAATTGAATGATCAGTCAGGGATCATTAACACAGCTGCAGAACACATTTAAAGGTGCTTTCTATTTGTATTTGTTGTTCAAAGTATGTACATATAAGGGTTTTAGGTGATTTTACTTATTGTTGTGCCTGCTGGGACATCAAAATACCGGTGGAGCCATAGAAAACTGGTCAGGTGGCAACCATATCCTCTCAAGCAAAACAGACAGCATTGTGTGTGATGAGCTGTGTTGCTGGAGGTTCCCTTCCATGGATACAGCACAGGAGAAGGTACATCTGGAACCTCGAAAGAGCTGGCTGTCTGTGAGCTACACATTCAATAAAATACAGGCAATAACAACGATGACATATATAAAAAAAACTTTCATACACTACCTAGGGAACAACTTCCCCTTCTTACAAACACAAAACAATCAAAAACATCATGACAGAAGTCATGTGAATAGTTGTGTTCCTTAGAGGCACATCCTTGTTCAGTTATTACTTGTTTATCAACTTGTAGGTCACTTCCAAATCCAGTGGAACTCTACCCTCCCCGATTAACCCTCAAATGTTCAGGTGTAAACAGAGCAGAAGACGATTAGGAAACCAGTTGTGCAGATGGTGAAAATGCAGGAAGTTATGACCAGAAAATAACTTACCAGCAGTATTGAGTTTTCTTTTCATAATATTATTTTGAACCTCATCCCGGATAACCAAATTACGTTTTGCCCACCATCTACCATCAAGAAATGTAACAGAACTGTGAGTGACAAGAGGTACTTGGCAAAGTCCATTGAAATTAAAATCAATTTTAGACTTCTTAGATGTTTTCAATTTTTCTTTATTATGTTTCGGAACTCCGAGGAGGTCCACATAAAAACCATTTACAATACATAATACATTCAATGCAAGACAGACATCTACAATGTTCACAAAACATAAAGTACTCAGATTCATTTATCACAAAAGCCATCAATAAATAGCTAAAAAGCATTTAAAAAAGTTAAAAATGTTAAAGCAGAAAATTTAATTTGGGGGGTTATACAGTGCAAATAAGAAAGAGTTAGCATTTAGAATGCCCAATTGCAAACAAACAAATCTTAACCACTTACACCGAAATGGGCGCAGTGCAGGGCATATGAAGAGAACATGCAAGCGGTCCTGGGTGGATAAGTTGCAAAAATTACAAATTGCAGGAGTACCATACCACTTTGCCAATAGATTGTTTAAAGGCAACAAATCCTGTCTTAGGAGAAACCAGAATCGCCGAATGCCATGTGGTAAATTCCAGGCGACATAGGGTTGCATAACTTTACTAACATACGAGTCAGTAAGGTGGTTAGCTCCATTTTTTAGATACAAAGCCTCCTTATCCATTTTAAAACTAAGGTCCCAGGATGCCTTTTTCAAAATCGTTTTTAACTGTGCAGTAGAAACAGTAAAAAGTGTGCTCTCGTCCAATTGGAGAAGGGCAGCCGCCTTTCTAGAATTTTTAACAATTAGCGAATATTCATTTAAGCTGCCCAGCAGTTCAACCTTCATAAGATTTCTTAGTGAACCCATTTCTCCTCTAGCTAAGCTAGCAACCCACCGTACCATAGCTGCAAGGCCCTGCACCCAACTACTGCGGAGGCCATATTCAAGTCTGCAGGCAGCTACTGAACAAGCGGTATTGAGAGAGGATAAAGATCTTAACAATTTCCCTTCTACAGAATGTAAAAAATCCAATTTCCTTAGGTCATCTAATTCCATTCCATACAAAAGGGAAGAAGGGATTTTTGCCCTGAAGACTTCCAGTAAACAATTGAAATGTCTTCTCCCCGTGGCTGAGTATAACCCACTCAATGCGTAATCAAGAGAGAGAGGTAGGACCAGAAAGCTAGTCCATGTCCCCAGGTTTATATGCGGTTTAATCAAAATGAGACTAGCTCAAATTACTTTGTTTTACAAAAGTTATTTAGGGGAGGGGGAAGACTCTGGTGTGTTTTGTCACGGAGTGGGAACACCTTGCAGGTGTGTTCATAAAGCCCTCACCCACCAACCTAGTTGGTGGCATGCTTCATCATCGGGCCCACCCAGTAGCACCTAGCGTGCCCCGGGTGTGCTTCAACGCCTGACTACAGCGGAGCTGGTATATTGCTGAGTGTGCAGTGATGAAGGATAAGAGAGTGATGTTAAAACGGCTAGACGGTGGTCCCAGTACCCGAGGGTGAATTAGACTTTAATACCTGGGCCTCCGTCAGCGGTTAAAAATAAGGCAAGGGGATGTGAAGGAGGCACTACAGGTCCAGAGCAGGCTCTACCCAGAAATGCTGGTCAAGCCCTTGCCACCTCCCAACCTTGAGGTCTGACTGAGCAAAAACTAGCGTGGTCTTGAGAAGGGAATCCCCCTCTCACACATAGATACACTTTAGGGCGTGTAGACACATAGTCCCAACCACACTCCCACTAGTTTACCTACACTCACCTTTTATTTAGGTCCTGAAGAAAGCCAGTCTAGTCATAAGGCACTGGCTGAAACATGTTGACCCACTGGATGTGACTGGTCGTAACTCGCCTCTCACATCCCCTTGCCTTATTTTTAACCGCTGACGGAGGCCCAGGTATTAAAGTCTAATTCACCCTCGGGTACTGGGACCACCGTCTAGCCGTTTTAACATCACTCTCTTATCCTTCATCACTGCACACTCAGCAATATACCAGCTCCGCTGTAGTCAGGCGTTGAAGCACACCCGGGGCACGCTAGGTGCTACTGGGTGGGCCCGATGATGAAGCATGCCACCAACTAGGTTGGTGGGTGAGGGCTTTATGAACACACCTGCAAGGTGTTCCCACTCCGTGACAAAACACACCAGAGTCTTCCCCCTCCCCTAAATAACTTTTGTAAAACAAAGTAATTTGAGCTAGTCTCATTTTGATATAACCCACTCAAGCCTTTTCCCTGGGATAGGGCTTTACGGGTATTGTTATCAATATGGGGCTTATCACTCAAATTGTTGGAAATGATTTTCCCTAAAAAACATAAGTCTTTACCACCTCCAGTTTTTGGCCACCAACTGTCCACTCAAAGTACTTGTATTTAAACTTTGTTCTCCCTGCAATACACATAATTTTGCTTTTTGATGTATTTATCCTCAGGAAATGGGCTTCGGCAAAAAGGTGTAGTGCACGAAGGCGATTGGCCAACCCTTTAGGAGTTAAATCCAATATAATAATGTCATCTGCATATAACAAGCAGGAAATAGGGGTTCCCCCTACTACCGGGGCTATACCAATACTTGAGGAGACAGCTGCAGGAAGATCTGCGATATACAGTGAAAAAAGCAGTGGGGCAAGAAGGCAACCTTGTTTTAATCCATTAACTGATGGAATGAGACGTGATAATCCCCTTTCTCCACCTTGCAGAACACGACACCATGTATCAGTATGTAAAACCTGCACCAGATCAAGCAAATGGGGAGGCATGCCCATAACCGACAGCTTTCTCCACAGCAAGGGACGATCCACTTTATCAAATGCTGTGGAGAAGTCAATAAATGCCGCATACACATACCCCCCACGAACCCTAACATATTTATCGGAAATAATCTGAAGTGCAGTGAGGTTATCTAGGGTGCCGTGCCCTTTGCGGACACCAGTCTGTTCTAGTGGTAAAATATGATTCGCATCAACCCAATCATTAATTAGGGATAACAGACACTTGGTTAAAACTTTTCCAATTGCGTCGAGGAGGGCTATTTGACGATAATTCTTTGGAATATCCCTATCGCCTTTTTTGAACAGTGGCACCAGTATACTCCCTTTCCAAGAAGAGGGGATAATTTTCTTATTAAAACAGAATCTGAAGACAGGAAACAGTATTTTACTCCATAATACTGGTTCCTGCTTCAAAACAGAAATCGGGAGTTCATCAGGTCCCATGGCTCCTGAAATACGCATATCAATAATCGCCTGTTCAATTGTTCTTTCAGAGGGGGACTCTATTGGGGAATCAAGTTCAGTACTGAGGCCCCTAAGTTCCACCAACTGCCTATTCATAGCATATAAAGTGGAGATATAATTGACCCATGATGATTCAGATATAGGGATTGGGCGGGGACCAACTCTTGCACCACATCCCTCCCCAATAAGAGACCAAAACTGTCTGGCCTTGCCATGAACCACTGCCTCCCGTAAGCTTATCCATAGAGAATCCTCTTTTTCTTTTTTTAACTTTTTCTTGACCCTACTTCTCCTTCTTTTTAAACAATCAATTTTGCGGAGCCTTTCAGATGATCTGCACAGATATTGCTCCCGCACTAACTTATTTATTTCCTTATTGAGGAAAGTAATCAATCTTGATGGGAGGATCTTTTTTGGCGGAAAATGTGATTTTTTACAAGCCAGAGTAATCTTCTTCATAAAGTCCTCAAAAAAGATTAATTCAGACCCTTTCCAATTATTTAATTCAGACATAGTTTTCTCAAGGATGCGTCCAAGGCCCTTTATGGCTTTAGAGTCCCAGAAACATCTTCCAGACTTCTTATGAAGATTAACCGCATTACCATTGAGTGACCACGGGTCAGATTTAGGGGGATGTATTAAAAGGTTTAGAGTTATTAACCTATGATCACTGAAAATATTCTCTGAAATTACCAGATCTCCAAGTAATGAGAAAGTATTGTAGTCAGCGGTCACATAGTCCAAAATGGACTCACTTGTGCTGGATTTATGGGTGTATTTTGCTGGGACATCAGATGTGAGCCTACCATTCACTATTAGCCCCTCCATGAGAAACAATTCATCCAGCAGCATTTTCCCTCTTTTGTTAGATTTAATTTTATCAGGGAAAAGAGCTTGAGGTACCAAGAGGGCTTCCTCTTTGGATTTATTTCTAAAAAGCTCTAAGCTATAATTAGAGACTCTACAATTGAAATCCCCCATTAACAGCACCTGAGGAGTATTTATTGTCTGCTTTATCTTTTCAATCAAATTAAAAACTTTCTTTAATACACTGTTGTAACATTCCTCAGGGGGGATATACGCGTTTATTATAACCAGTGGGTTTTTATTTTCTCCACTACCAAAGCTACTAAGGGAGATCGCCTGAAAAAGATTGCTCTGATCAACATAATGGGAGAAGTTCCAATCTATTCTATTCGAGAGAAGGCACGCAATTCCTCCTTTTGCGTGCCCTCTCCTAGAGGGGGAGGCTACGACATCCAGCACAAAATAGTCCTTCCCCATATCAATTCTATCTGTGCACCAGGTCTCTTGGATACAGATCACATCGGGGTTCAATGAAAGAAGATATTGTAGTTTTTCAGGACTATTGTTGAACCCCGCAGCATTCCAAGAAAGAATTTTTAAGCTACTGTTAAAGATTAGGAAAAAGCTTTGGATTATTTTTGGATTTACTTAACAGAGCCCCAGGAAGCCAATTCCATTGTTGGTTATCCTCTCTTGAAGTGGAGTTAATATTTTGCGGGGCAGGAATTACATGGGACACTAGCCGTTTAGTTTTTAACACACATATTTTTAATTCCTCAAAATGAGGGGGATGACCTGCTTGTCCCAGTCCCTGTTGAAAAGGTCTATTTTCGCAAAATCTGTCTCCACCATTCGATAAGACGGGTATCACATCAATTCCTCGACTTTGGAAGATTTCAGCTTGATTCAAGATGAGGTTCACTATTAGCTTAGAATAGAACGTTACCCTGGTATAAGATGTATTATCATTTCTTGACATAGAAACCAAATCAATATCATTTGATTGAATTAATTTTAGGCTCTCTATATCACTAAAACATTTAAGTAACCATGTTCTATTTAATGCCACATCGTGGTCAAACAATGGAAGAAAATCAAGGATCAATGTATCTACAGAAACTTCCATAATTTTTCCACGCGGTTCTTGCGAACAGCTTGTACCTTTCATCAAGCAATGGAAAATAGGAGCAGCTGGATTGAGGACAACTGGGGCAGATGATGTTGTCTTTGTCTCTTCTATTTTTGGGAGGACACTCAAAGCTCCCCCCCCCCCCCCAAGGGGCAATTCTCCTATAGTAGAAGTGGGACAGGTTGGAATAGTTTTATTGCATTCTGCAAAGGGTACTTGGATATCGGGGATACAAATATTAGAATTTTGCTTCGAAGACCCCTTACCTGGCTCTTCCGTACTAGGTAGAACAATTGACTGTTCTTGGGAATTCTCAAATATTATTTGTCTCACCCTTTTTTTCCTATATCTACGAATTGGTTTTCTCTTTTTCCCTTTACACCTTTTGTGCTTCCCTATTATTTCTTTTTCTTCATTCTCAGACCCCTTGGATTCTGGCATAAAAATTGGGAAGAGCTCTTTATCAGGTTTATAATCTACGGAAACCCCGTCTTCTTCAGCAATTTCAAGATCAGAATCCCTTATACAGTTATAAGCTGAAGATTTAGGGACAAGAGGAGGCTCATTTGTAACTGGAACCCCCGCAATAATTTGATCAGAATTATACGGCATGCACAAAGGATTATTTCCGGAAGGGGAAGCGGGAGCACCAGAGGACGCAGGTTCCTGCACCCCCACTGTAGGATCTGGTTCCTGTGTCTTCTCTGGAATTCTAAGCAATAGAGCCTTTAGTATTTGAGTGACGGATTCCAGGACACAGTCTGAGCTTCCCACAAATTTATTCAATAATCTTAATATCGAAGACAACAGATGTTCCAAAACAATCAATGACTCTGAAATAGGTTTTTCATGTCTATCCAAGCCTGGTGGAATAATAGGATCAATACCTGAAATATTAAACATAGGGCTTTTTGAAAGGTTAGACTGTGTAGATGATTCTTGAGATTTAAGGGAGGGGATGCTACTATACAGCTGTAAGCCAGAAGGAATAGTGACAATCGGGGTCTTAGTGGGTTCATATAATTTAAGTGAACCTTCTGCTAGGTAACGACCACACAACTCCAAGTCAATATCCAGCCCTAGAGAATCACCATTATATGCCTCCTTTGGCTGGGTACGACCCACTAAATCATTAGACAAATACGAGTCAATCTTTAAGGGGACATTATTTTGGAACACATTCTGTAGTCTAGAACCAATCGCATTATCAGTGCAGGAGCTTTCTCCCAGTTTTAAATTGAACCCCTCACCAGATTGCATATCGGGACTCAGTTTTTCTATCAAAACAGGACTCTTATTAATTACCATAGGATCTGCAGCAAGAGAAGGAGTTACCCCTAGGTTCTTATTTATTGTCATTTCTTCAGGGTCGACCTCCTTCAACAAATCTTTATCCAAAGACTTTTCCCATAGCTGGAATAGCTGACATTGACCCTTTATTTGGAGATTTTTTGACTCCTTGTTTCTAAGGGGGTTAGATCTAGTTTTAACACATGACCTTCCCCCCAAGAGTCTCCCAGAGCGTAACTTTTTTGCAGTCATCCTTAGTCCTATATCCACAACGAAGTCAGGACACAGTGTCAGTAAGAAAAATAGTACTTAATAGCTTAAAATTAATAAGAAAGGACGATTGGATAACGTGAGTCAGAGTTCCAATGTTCGTGAACAAGTCAATGTCAAAGTCTATGTAGGCATGAATGACAGATAAAAGGCTAACAAGCTTGACAAACAAAACTAAAATTCCTAAAAAAAATAAATATAAAAATATAAGTATATGGGCCCAGCCCAGCCTACTTCAGCCACGGAGGGCCACAGAGGGCCCGCCCTTTGTCCGGGCTTCGTCCGGCGCGTCCCGCGCGCGTCCTCGCAGGACTAGGGACCTGCCGGTGCTTTATGCGCCGCCTGGCGCGCTGTTTGCAGTCGTCAGCGCCTCCCCCTGGAGGCTGCTGGGAGATGAAGTTCGACCGGCGGAGCCAAGCCCAGCCGGTCGATGTCAACGATGAAGTGGCGGAGCCAAGCCCGGCCGCTGTGCAGGCAGGAGAAACGCCTCAGTATTCAGGCTGCAGATAAAAGAAGAACAAGGGACTCGGCCCCTGCCGGTGCTTTATGCGCCGCCTGGCGTGCTGTTTGCAGTCATCAGCGCCTCCCCCTGGAGGCTGCTGGGAGATGGAGTTCGACCGGCGGAGCCAAGCCCGGCCGGTCGATGTCAACGATGAAGTGGCGGAGCCAAGCCCGGCCGCTGTGCAGGGAGGAGAAACGCCTCAGTATTCAGGCTGCAGATAAAAGAAGAACTTCTTAGATGTCTTTTGTTTTTTAAACACCCTGAATCAACCTTTATATCAGCATCAACAATCTACAATATTTACTGCATGATCATTTCCTTGCTCTTGTATTTCTTTAACCCTGGATCTCAGTTTGTTTTTACAACACCACTAACCAGTGAAGAGCTGCCATCACATATTCAGCGCCAAGACACCCCAGGGTATATGTTGCGCTTTATAAATGCCAATGAATAAATAAATAAATAAATAAATATTCTACCAGCTAACCAATTAAAAACCACACCAGTAAGTGACTTTCTCCCTCTTGATAGAGAATAAGGGGACACACCTGTGTGGTATTTGGTGTATTATGATATTGCCCAAACCTTTTCCCTCCCAAAATCTTTTACTTCACACCACATGTTGCTGAAGTTTGTACAACCTTTTTCAACAGTTTATTAACCCTTCCCACACCACCATTGGATTGTGGATTACAAAAAATAACTGTGTAATTGTTGAAACCTTTGTGCATCAGTGGACTCCATCCTCTCGGACACTAATAACTTCCTAAAGAGAACCCTCAATGGCAACAATTTTTACAAAAAACATAATAGCAATTTCTGAATAGATTTGTTCCACAAACTCTTATTACGCCCACCTGGGTAAATAATCAACCAGTACAATCAAGTACCTTGACTCATAAGGTAAAGAATGTAATGTTCCAGGAAATCTGGGGCGATTTCATGTCAAGCATTTTCTGTTAAATGCACTTTTGCTGAACCACAAAGCTTCCAATGTTTTTCTTGCATTTGTTCACCACAGTTTCAATATCCTTGTCACACCGTCCACCACAAGGAACGTCTCAGAATGTCCTTGGTAGATGTGGCAGCCAAATCACCAGAAGGACGCACAACGTAACCTTGGATATTAAATTACAAGTTGAAACAAACGTATCACTTCTTAATACATTTGCGACCTCTAATGAAAGTCCAGTTGTAACCTGAAAAAACTATTGATAATGCGTGTGCGCCATGACTTAGGCCTGCCTCATGGATCGCTGTGTTGTTGGACCAGGAGGGGCTCCTCGAAGCGATACCCTGATGATGGTGGAAAGCTACCAGGAAACATTGTTTACAACGCATGCAATCCATCGCATGCCATTACAACATGATCGTTACAACAAACGCATTGTTACATCGCATACCATTACAACGCAAGTCGTTACAACAACTTGATGTAGGGGGCAGAAGGTGTTGGATTTAAAAGGCAACGCCATCCCTACTGTTGCACAGACTGGAGTTGGAATAAGACATTATGCTATTCCAACATCAAGCGCCCCCTACAGCAAGTCATTGTAACGACTTGCATTGTAATGGTATGCGATATACGCATCTGGATGCTCCCTGTTGCCTGTAATCTTTTGATGCTGTCCGTTTTCTTAAGCAACAATAAAGTAGACTTATTATCAGCGGCTTACAATAACACATCCCAATAGGCATTTCAATTTCAGGTATTGATATTGTAAGCCTCATTTTAATTCCATTGCTGATTAGATAACCATAAAATGCTGACATCTGTTCTTGTGTGCTGGTCGATTTTATGATGATGTCATCAACACGACATCCACAAAATTGCACATATTACAACCCTTCCGAGGCTTTGATGGACCAGGTGGTCCTGCTCTCAAACCAACCCATAAAAAGATTGGCACAGGAGGGAGCAAAGCTTGAGCCCATGCCATTTAATCTGGAAGATCGAATGGTAAAGGGCAGTGTGATGTGGTGGCACAATCGCCCTATGTATGTATTTTTGTAAAGCGCGCGAATCACTGGGGGGCATCTCGGCGCTGTATACCGCTAGGGAACCCGTCCTGGCTTTCCCTGTGGGATGGTCCCTGCTGGGAATACCCAAGGTGGAGCCAAGCATCCCCAGCGTTGGGGGGGCCGTTGTGGAGATTAGGCAAGCTGATGCCCAGAGTTGCCGAGTGGGACCCCTGGTTAGAGTGGGCACCGAGGCGAGAATTATCGAGTCCGCTGACCATGGTCTGAGACCCTGCCGCGTCGGGAATCGAACCCTGGTCCCGGCCGACTTCTGCTCCCGGGTCTGCCGCCTCTAACCAGTGAGCCACACCATCCCATCCAGCCCTACATCAAGCAGTGACAATCCATAGTCCAGCCTAGTGGATTTAGTGCAGCAGCACACAACTCACTAATTGTAAAAAAAATCCACTTTGTATGTGTGCTGCACAGTACAGCACACATGGAAAGTCAGAAAATAAAGGAGAAATAAAGCATTTCTCCCTCATAGCGCCTGGTTGAAGGGTGCGCTATTCCCTGACGCTAAACCTCGTCTACTTTATTTAGTACATAAGGTTTAGTATCAGAGACCTAGGGTGCTTTCATGGGAGTGCCCATGCAGCACCCATGGTACGCCCCCTTGGCGCTAAGAAATACAAAGCGGCGCTATGCACTGCTTCATATGGTGACCGTCCTGATCTCATCAGAAGCGGTCGCTCCTCACGCTGCTCCCTGCTGCTCTACTTGCTGCTTGGTATCGTAACGCCAGTCTGCCAGATTGATATTTGCTAGCTGCTTGGTATCGTAGTGCCAGACTGCCAGATTGATATTTGCTAGCTCGCATTGCTCCCATAATTAGTAGTGCCTGATTGCTCATAATATTTGTATCATAGCGCTACACTGCGAAAGAGCGCTTTCACGATCATTGTATTGTTCTGTGCTGCCTTTGCCTCATTAAATCACTTGTTCCTGATTGTGCCGGTGCCATTGCCAATTTGATCGCGTTCATTAAGGTTGTGCCCCAATCCTCTTTCGCTTTTGGCTTGCTGCCATTTTGTTGTTTGTTGTCGTGCCTCCCTGCCCGGCTCTCCACCCCGCTCCCGCCTCCCAGCTGCTCCTCCCTCCCACTGATACTTTAAGCTCCGCTCTCCCGTTGTAGCGCTGTGACCGTCCTGATCTCATCAGAAGCGGTCGCTCCTCACGCTGCTCCCTGCTGCTCTACTTGCTGCTTGGTATCGTAATGCCAGACTGCCAGATTGATATTTGCTAGCTGCTTGGTATCGTAGCGCCAGACTGCCAGATTGATATTTGCTAGCTCGCATTGCTCCCATAAGTAGTAGTGCCTGATTGCTCATAATATTTGTATCATAGCGCTACACTGCGAAAGAGCGCTTTCACGATCATTGTATTGTACTGTGCTGCCTTTGCCTCATTAAATCACTTGTTCCTGATTGTGCCGGTGCCATTGCCAATTTGATCGCGTTCATTAAGGTTGTGCCCCAATCCTCTTTCGCTTATGGCTTGCTGCCATTTTGTTGTTTGATGTCGTGCCTCCCTGCCCGGCTCTCCACCCCGCTCCCATCTCCCAGCTGCTCCTCCCTCGCCCCTCCCCCCTCCACTTCCCACTTATGACAGATGCTTTTGCGCACAGCCTTCACGCGCAGCGGTCGCGCCCTATGCGCGCCGAAGGTGCGCCAAAGGTAAGCCTGTCTACGCCCGTCCTCGCCTGGACCGCGCCCAGCGCCAGACCCCCTGGCACCCGCAAAAACCATTCCGCCCGCATAACATAGGACTCCGCAACCGTCTCAGCCCTTAACCCCGGCCGCCCACCAAATTGCTTCCAAGCAGCCCCAGGACACACCCATGGACCCTTCGCATGCCACTCCTGCAATTTCGACTGTATCAGGACCCACGCCAAAACCACAATCTCCAAACAGAGCTCCGACACTAACCACCTAAAGTGCATCCTGCTCAACACCCGCTCGGTACACAGACACGCCATTGAACTTTGGAACCTACTCGACACCACATCGCCGGACGTCGCCTTCCTCACAGAATCCTGGATGAACGCCTCGTCAGCTCCCGACATCCCCATAGCCATCCCAGACGGCTACAAAATCATCCGAAAGGACCGCACCAACCAAACAGGAGGAGGAATCGCCATTGTCCATAAGAACACCATCCGCATCACGACCAGTTCCGACGATAACCTCGCTACCGCCGAACACCTTCACTTCCAGATCCACACCGACCCCAAGGCCACACTCAGAGGCACCCTCATCTACAGACCACCAGGACCCCGCACACAATTCAGCGAAGACATCGCTGACTTCATCAGCCCACATGCCCTCCCTTCCGAGAACTACATTCTACTAGGAGACCTTAACTTCCACCTGGAAAAGAACAACGACAGCAACACCACCACCCTTCTGGCCAACCTGGCCAACCTCAGACTCGAACAACTCGTCAATACCCCCACCCACTATGCCGGACACACGCTCGACCCAATCTTCACCTCCAGCAAGCACATCTCCTTCGATCACACCACAGCTCTCCGTTGGACGGACCACAGCTGCGTTCACTTCAACTACAAAAAAACCACGACCCACAACCCCCCACAACCTATTCCCCGAAGAAACTGGAACAAAATTACCACCGACCAGCTCTTCACATCGCTTCACCAAAACCCTCCTGCCAAATCATTGGACCCAAACCAAGCTGCCACCAACCTCACACAATGGATCACCCATAGCGCCGACGAACTAGCACCCTTGAAAAACCATCTAATCAAGCAAGGTAGCAAAAAAGCCCCCTGGTTCAACGACGACCTTAAGAAATCCAAGAAGTTCTGTCGTACCCTCGAGAAAGCCTGGAGAAAAAACCCAACCACGGACAACCTTGCCACCTTCAAGAACGCCACCCGCAAACACCACCAACTGATCCGATCCACCAAGAAATCAGCATTTAAAGATCGACTTGATAACAATGCCCAAAACAGCAAGGAACTATTCAACATCGTCAAAGAATTCACCAACCCCACCGCCGGCACCAACGACATCACTCCCTCCCAACACCTCTGCGACTCTCTATCCTCATTCTTCCACAACAAAATCGTCGACATACATAACAGCTTTGAAAACCAATACGAAGACCAGCCCACTCCACCCACCTCCGAACCAAAACCGCACTCTAACAACCTTAGCGCCTGGAACCCAATCACCACTGAAGACACCATCCGCCTGATGAACTCCATCCATTCAGGATCGCCAACCGACCCATGCCCCCACCACATTTTCAACAAAGCAGACTCCATTATCGCACCCCATCTCCGCGATGTCATCAACTGCTCCTTCAACTCCGCCACCTTCCCGGAAAGCTGGAAACATGCCGAACTCAGCACCCTTCTGAAGAAACCCACAGCAGACCCCACTGAACTTAAGAACTACCGTCCCATCTCGCTCCTCCCATTTCCTGCCAAAGTCATCGAGAAAGCCGTCAATAATCAGCTCGCCGCCTTCCTTGAATCCAATAAATCCCTCGACCCCGCACAGTCCGGCTTCCGCGCCAAACACAGCACCGAGACCGCCCTCATCGCAGCAACAGACGACATTCGAACTCTACTGGACAACGGAGAAACTGCTGCCCTCATCCTACTTGACCTCTCCGCAGCCTTCGACACAGTCTGTCATAGCACCCTTATACAACGTCTCAACAACGTCGGAATACAAGGAAAAGCATTAGACTGGATCATCTCGTTCCTCGCCGGAAGAACACAAAGAGTCCGCCTCCCCCTTTCAAATCAGAGGCCACCAAAGTCATCTGTGGCGTACCACAAGGATCATCACTCAGTCCCACCCTCTTCAACGTATACATGAGTCCCCTCACATCCATTGCGCGCCAACACAACCTCAACATCATCTCCTACGCAGACGACACCCAGCTGATCCTCTCACTCACCAAAGACCCAAACACTGCCAAAACCAACTTACACGAAGGAATGAAAGAAGTAGCCGAGTGGATGAAGAACAGCCGTTTAAAACTAAACTCGGACAAAACGGAAGTCCTCATTCTAGGCTCATCCCCCTCTGCCTGGGACGACTCATGGTGGCCACCGGCCCTGGGAACCGCACCCATACCTACGGATCACGCACGTAACATGGGCTTCATCCTGGACTCCTCCCTCTCGATGACCAGACAAGTCAACGCCGTCTCATCATCATGTTTCAACATCCTACGCATGCTCAAAAAAATCTTCCGCTGTATCCCCACCGAAACAAGGACGGTCACCCACGCACTGGTCACAAGCCGCCTGGATTACGGAAATACCCTTTACGCCGGAACCACAGCCAAACTACAGAAAAAACTCCAACGCATCCAAAACGCCTCAGCCAGACTCATACTGGACATCCCCCGTCTAGTTCACATTTCCGATCACCTGAAAGACCTCCACTGGCTCCCCGTCAACAAAAGAATAACGTTCCGTCGCCTCACCCACGCACACAAAGCCCTCTACGACTTAGGACCCGAATGCCTCAACACGCGACTGTCCTTCTATACCCCCACCCGCCACCTACGATCGTCCAACCAAGCCCTCGCCGATATTCCGCGCATCCATAAATCCACCATGGGGGGTAGATCCTTCTCCTACTTAGAGGCCAAAACCTGGAATTCTCTCCCCACCCACCTCCGCCTTACACAAAACCACCTCTCCTTCAGAAAGCAACTAAAAAGTTGGATATTCGATAAGTAAAGCACCCCCCCTCCCTCAAGCGCCTTGAGACCCTCTGGGTGAGTAGTGCGCTATACAAATTTCTGAACTTGAACTTGAACTATATTACTTTCACCATATTTCCAGCAGGAAGTAATTTAGTGCTGGAAAGAAAATCTGACAAAAATGTTTTGCGCCAATTTGCATCAGGAGTAAAATCAAAGGGCCTCATTTATGAAAAGTGACGCATCTCTGCGAGAAAGCAGCGATGTGTCACCTTTCCTTGCGCCCTCCTTGCGACACCAATGATGCGTCATATTTACAGTATGACGCATCATGTCGCAAGGAGTTACAGATTCGTCAGTATTTCTGACGTATCTGTAGGTGCAAAAATGATGCATTGCTGGAGTGTGACACAAAAGTGACGCAACTCCAGCAATGGGTCATTACACATGGGGCAAGCCCCATGTGAAAGGGCCTGCGTCAGTCTTACGCCTGCAGGCGTAAGATATTGACGCATTTGTGTCCTAGAAGTAGCGCAGTGAAATCTCATAGATTTCACTGCGCCACTTCTACGACGCTTTCTTGGGACGGAACGCCCCCCCTGCAAACATTAAACCTGGAGCAGGTATAATGTGGCGCAGGGAGTTACAATGTGACCAATCTACCTAGATGCGTCACTTTGTAAATATGGTGCAACAAGGCTAATTTTTTACCCTGCTGGTGCGTCACAAAAAGTGGCGCAGCGTTGGCGCAAAAGTGACGCAAGGGCTCATAAGTAAGCCCCTGAGTGAATCTGCCCCATGGTGTTCATATATACGCTGAAGAGCTGGTCTGCACCGGTGCAGCACAGGACGCGGCCTCAACGGATGGCGCCAAATCCTACAGTTTCAAAGTGGCCAGCTTCTCTATAGGAACAAATAAGTTAGTACAAAGCTTCACATTCATTTTAAAGGAGTTTCTCTTGGATTGTGAGTCAGGGGCGCCGCTGGGATCTGCGAACAGTCATAACAGGGTCAGGAGGCGCACACTGTTGTGCAATCTCCTGACACCAGGCCACGCTTGGTGCACAGAGTACGCTTGTGTGCACAGCAGCTACTGGCCTCCTGCCTGGGGCGAGCAGAGCCGGGGCCCCCACCCCGCTACTGTAGGTGCATTGTGGGCACGCTGCCTCTGGCTTGGGTGCTTTTAACCCCTTGCGCTCCCCCAGATGCGGAGACAGTGAACGCCTCTTGTCTTGTCAAGGACAGACCTCACCGGAGCCCCCTCCTCACATCACAAGGCATCACACGCGCTGCTGGAGCCCGGGGGCGAGCTCTGCCCCCCATGAAGGGCTCACAAAGTTCATGCATTGTATGTGAAAACCTGCTAACTCCGCCATAGCACGTAAGTGTCATAATGGCAGTGTAGACAATAACATCTAGTTTAAAATACAGTTAATACGCATCAATGTACAAAAAGAGGAAACAAAACATTTAAAAAAACTGCCCCACCGGCCGATAAATTACAAAAGAACACAAAATGCTACTGGCTGTAGGGAGTGCGGCCCCTTCCCAGTTAAGGTGCCAGGTATGCTGTTACCTTTCTTTCTGCCCCATTTGCATTCTTAAAATCACTTTGGACAGTCAGCCTCGTGGAGTGTGCATTGATGCTGACGTCACAGGGGGGTGCAGAGAGTACACTCCCTTGTTCTCACACTTGTGTAGGGCGATGGACAGCCACACCTACAATTCAGGCCTCAGCAGTAATCGCTTTACAGCGTCTATAAAAAGCGGTGCACGCTCATCCACGTCATTTAGGGGTCGCCAGGGGTCGCAGCTGCGAACTCTGGCTTGGCCCCTCCTACCCCTGACACTGCATGTGAGACCCCTGGCCTCAGAGGTAACAAAATCAGTGCCAGGAACACAGGGGGACGTGGGTTGGGGCTGCGCTCTCTTTGTATTCTGTCATTTATATTATAACACTAATAGTGGATTATATATATATATGACCGAAAAGCTTGAATAAAATCACCGCTGGTTCAAACATCTGTGTCCACGGCGTGCTGCTTTACTATCCTGGAGGCAGCATATTTGGAAATATATATATATATATATATATCAAAACAATTCCCTTGCAGACGTAGAGTGACGCATAAATTATGCAAAAAAGAAGAAGAGCACTCTGGGTAATTCCAAAGTTTAGGTGGAAGGCAGCTCCCTCAACACCTCAATCCTATGCTTAAAAACTTTGATAGGAAAGTAGACATTTGAGGTGAGCAAATTTAGAGAAACGCGTCGCAGTAGAGCGGGAAAGAAATAAATACCTTCTGCCTCGTACATTGTGGTCCGCCTTCTTAATTTTCCCAGGAGTGGATGAGTGGAGAAATTGCCGTTTGGGTATATATACACTGACGAAGGCTCACGCCGAAACGCGTCGTGTGCTTTTTTCCCCGAAATAAATCACCGTGAAAATTTCCAAGCTCCTTGAGTGCTGCCTCTTTTCTTACTAAACTGAGGAAAGTTCGAGCGTCATATATATAACCAGCGCGGCTTCGGCTGAAGTTGCAGCTGAGGTACAGCGTGATTGTGCACGAATCTAAGTGCGATAAAACCTTCGGACGAGGGTTTTATTTCGAACTAACAACACTCCGGCAAAATGGATTTGTCAAACAGGGAAGCTTCAAGACGGGAGGCGGCGGAAACGCTTTTCATTCCGCTCGACAGTGACACTATGGCAAGTGGAAGTACAGGCACCGCTATCAGAGGAAAAGTAGCGAGCAAAAGAGAGTTGTGGGATAAATTGTGGAAATGCGCCAAGTTAGAGCAAGTGAAGTGGTGGGAGGCCACCACCCTACAAAAATACGTGGATTGTGAGAGAATTCCGCGTGGCTTGCGCATTTTCATTACCCCCACGTTTGTCGATCCTGATCCAGAACTGATCGAGCAGTGGGTTCAGAACAATCACATCTGTTCTACAAATATGTTAAAATTACTCATCATGTCGGCTTTAAAAGAGACCAAGAGGCTATCTGATGAAATGGCAGAGATAATACAAACACTCAAGGAACAAAATTCTGAAAGTGAATTCGAGACAGAAATGAAAAAAGTTACAACCAGACTGCATAAAGCTGAGGAAGAAATTAAATTAAAGAAACAGAGCAAATTTCATCGTGACCAGCTTGACTATGAAAGGGGGCAAATTTTTACTTTTGGTAAAAAGTTTGATCATTTGCGAGATTTGAACAAAAAACTTTCAAAGACTCCTGAAAAACAACAAGCAGTGGGTCAACAACAGATGGCAAATTTACATACTGAGGTAGAGGCTGCAATAGAAACCAGCACCACGGGTGAAGAGACTAACATACCGGATACATCCGGAAATGATATGAGTGGAGTAAAAACCAACATTTTAATAGAGTTCGCCCTGATGGCACAAGGCAGGCAAGGAGCACCCAGCCCAAAGCCACAGGACACCCCAAATCGAGGTCGCGGAAGAGGCGCCAGAGGCGGCAACAGAAAAACCGCCAAAAAGCAGGGATTACTAGATGCCTACGTGGGAGTAACAACAAGAGGCAAAACGGCCAAACCATGAAGGACACCTACACTGTGGTAAATCTTTCGAACTTGATTTTATCTGTTGATCAAATTGAATTGTTGTCACTTGGAATGACTTTCTGTCCCTCTAGTCAGTTTAATTATACTGAAAGCAGAATAGACTTGTTCCACTTCATACGAAAATTAAAATTGAAAAAGTGGTTTTGTAATAGGAAACAATTTGTGGGGACAACCCAAGGGGAGGATACTGTGGTAACCATTGGAGATGTGAGTCTCCTACAGACAATGGCAGGTCTAAATAATGACACTGAGAGTGTCCCAAGTACTTTGGAATGTTTGGAACAGGAAGAATTAAGATTTGACTGCTTGAGCGGAAGTGGGTTCAAAGCCAGGTCCCGGTTCTTGCCTCAAATACATAATGATAAAATCGATGTCTTTGAAAATGGAGTAATTGAGGAATTTAAGAAATTAGAGAAAATGAGTAAACCAAGACAGGATAATCTTTCACGCCAACAACGACAAGCCTTAAGTGACTTACAAAACAACAGGGATGTTGTGATAAAGATGTCAGATAAAGGTGGTAATGTCGTGGTATGGCCGGTTGAAATGTATTTATCTGAGGGCAAGAGACAACTTGATGATCAGGAGAATTACACAATCAGTAATAGAATGTGTTATGAGGATAGCAATTTAAACTATCAAATCCAATTGTCAAAATGGAAACAAGAGGGTCTCTTGTCTGAAGATGAATTTAAATTCCTCAAGTGCGATCATCCTAAATTGGCAGCATTATACTTACTCCCAAAGCTACACAAGAATGCCCAGAATCCCCCGGGTAGGCCCATTGTGTCTTCCATGGGAAGCACGTATGAAAGTACCTCTAAATACATTGACCACTTTCTACGTCCGTATGTACAAAAGTTACCATCGTACTTACAGGATACCCGAGATTTTCTGAATGTCATTGATCCAGTTGTGTGGGAGGACGGTATGTGGCTGATGACACTTGATGTCAACAGCCTGTACACGTGCATACCCCATGATCTGGGATTAGCCGCGAATGAACACTTTTTGAAGCAACGTGATGTAAAATATTTGCTGCATACAAAAATGCTCGTAGACATGATGCATAGATGCCTGACGAACAATTATTTTTTGTTCAATCACGTGGTCTATTGCCAGGCCCGGGGGACCGCGATGGGAACCTGCTTCGCCCCCAGCTACGCAGGACTGTTCCTGGGCTGGTGGGAGGAGCAGGTGGCCAAGAACAACTCGGCATTTTCCCACAATGTGGTTCTGTGGGCCAGGTATATAGACGACGTGTTTTGCCTCTGGAAAGGTACGAAAGAGGCGGCACTACAGTTTGTTGATGATCTGAATGCAAACAGTTGTAATTTGAAATTTACTTGCTTGATCGACCAACAGTCGGTAGAGTTTTTGGATGTAGTGGTATTTGTTGACAAGGACAAACTCAGAAGCAGGCTGTATCGTAAACCAACTGCAGGGAACAGCTTGCTCCATGCTTCCAGCTGCCACCCCAAAAACTTGGTCAGCAGTATACCCTTTGGCGAACTATTGAGAGCAAAACGGAACTGCGGCACTCCTATAGATTTCGCCAGAGAGATGACATGCATGAAACAACGATTCATTGAGAGAGGTTATTCAACCAAAATTATAGAGCAGGCGTGTGCTAAAATCAAGACTGTAGCCAGAAGTGACCTCTTGAACCCCATACCTTCCAAAGACCTTGAGCAAGAGAATGGCCCAATCAGATACATTACTTCATATTCTGATCAATCCTGGCAGGTGAGACGTAGTCTCAAAAAATATTGGCACGTCCTTAATCTCGACCCAGTACTTAAGAAAGCGGTCGGAAGTCAACCACAGATCACTTTCAGAAAATGTACTGCATTGAAAGATGTTTTATGCAGTAGTACTGTAAGAGACAAGAAAGAAAAAACTGGTGTCAGAGGCTTCTTCACCTGCAATACATGCAAGGCTTGCAAGAATAGTGTTAATAGGAAAGAAATTGTTCTCTCAGAACACTATCAAGCTTTTAAAATACAAAAGCATTTGTCGTGCAAATCTGACTACTGTGTTTATGCACTACGTTGTCCGTGCCCCTTAGTATATATTGGGAGCACAATAAATGAAGTGAAGAAAAGGGTGTTGGAACATACAAGGGCCATCACTAATGAGGATAAGAACTATCCAATTGCCAAGCACTTCAAAGATTTCCACAACAAAAATGTCAGATTGCTGCAATTTTGTGCATTAGACAGGATTCCTAAATCAGAAAGGGGCGGCAACAGATTGAAACAGTTGCGCCAACTTGAATCACGTATGATCATAAAATATCAAACGGTCCAACCTTGGGGTCTTAATAAGGATGAAGAACTCTCTGTCCATCTAGGTTAAATCCTGGATATGTGTCTGCACATCCCAATCAATATTGCCCTCAAATTATATAAATCAACATGAGAACTAAATTGAAATAATCAGGGCTCTAATATATTTGCCGAAACACTGTTGAGAAAAGATATTGTAAAAATTGAAGCTTTTTTAATCAGTTTTTATTCACTTTTAGTGATTATGGTTTTTCTTTCTATTTGTAGGAGACTGCTCTATAAACAGATGAGAACAAGCCTTGGGGGTTTCCTTAGGAAATGGAGTCTATGCAAGTTTTCAACTACAAAGCAGATGATAAACCCTTTTTTTGATGTAACAAAATGGATAAAATGTAGTGCAATGTTGCCTGTATGATTAATGTAATCTTAACCGGATGTTCGTCTGGCATTAGTAGCACATGCCCACTTGGGCGGAACTTCACTGATTTCGCAATCAGTATGGACAATTAAGTGTGTTCCATGCCTTATGAATTCTTGCCCACTTGGGCAAAACACATTTTTTGGAGTTTTATTAATAGCATGAATACCTATGTTTTCAACTAAGAAATACAAATTGTATTGTTTGTTTAAATGTCAACATTGACACTTTATATTCTTTATATGTGCATTATAACATCTCAAATGCGGGGTATCACTAAATTGAGTATGTATCAGTTTAAACTTGAAGCCTGTTGTGAATATTCAACTATGGCCGCCTCCATTGTTCAACAAACCTGAAGTTATGAGGAAGTAGTCCTACTTTTATGTTGTGCACTTAATTTGCTTTTTCACTTTAAAAACTCAAAATGTCATGACTGAATTCACCCGTGACCAAGGTGCGGCTGCACCGAAACGCGTCGGGCGTTTGAGCCATTTTGCTGAAATAAATCTATCACGCTTATGGAGATTGTGGCTCGAGTTTCCTTCTTTTCTACCCAGAAAGTTGGTTTGACATATATATATATATATACAATATATAAGAAAAATATATTTTCCACTATTAGTGTTGTATACATGGAGTTCAATTAGCTGAAATATGACCCTCTCTAGCAGCTCAAATATGTGAATGTTTCTAAATGTATGTTGTATGTGTGCTTGTGGGCGACAGTGGGTTTATGTGAGAGTCTGTGTGTAAGCATTAATGTTTTGTGTATATGTACGCATGTGTTTGTGCGTAAAAGCGAAGGTCAAAGGGCGTGTGATATCACCTCTGATGGCCCAGGTATCTTGGTGATTTGACGTGCATTCACGCACTTTGTCGGCCCTGATTCTAATGATGTTAGTGGTCCAGCCCTGATTGGCTATTCTCGCCCCTCGTTGCGTTGCTTAGGTAACCGGATTTTACATCAGACAGGCCTGGGAAGATACATGTTCAATGATTGTTCCATTCATACTCAAGGTTACAGAATCTACATATTTTTTAATTGTTAATTCTTCTTACCCCAGAGGATGAATCTATACCTTAAGAGCCAAATTCATCAAGAAATCCCACAGTGCAGAGAAGCAAGCCACCTTGCTGAGCTATGTGGTAGGGAAAGGGCAGAAATGCACCATATTTAACATTATACGGCACATTTGTGTCTTTTCTTTGCACAAGCACACAATGTGCTGTCTAGCACCAGCACAGGCACCCTTGCACCATGGCGCAGGAGTGCCTCCATCGTAAGCAGGATTGTTTTTGCGTAGGAAGGGACCCCTTCTTGCACCCAGGGAGGCATAGCATTTTGACACACTGCCATGCCTACCAGTAATGGTAAATCTGGAAATTCACCAAAATTCATGGGTGGATCAGTGGGAAGACACAAGCTGCACCCATGAAGTGCCTCCCTGGGGAAGAGTAACACAACGCAGCGATTTGCGCCACATTGCGTTACTCTAGATTGATCAAGCCACACAGGGACACGCAAGGTGGCATTGCATGGCTTGATAAATCCAACTTAGTAGTTTTTTCGCACTTGCACTCCCTTGGGTGGCACAAGGGGGAGACAACTCTTTGTTACTTATGCCCCAAAATGTCTAGCTGCCTCACTCTAAGTCTCATACAGCCGTGAAGAATCTTAGGTAGCATGTGACCATCGAAATTGCTTTGAGAACCTAGACCGTCATATCAGGGTTAGCTCCCTGGAGCACAAAAGGCAGATTAATGGTTTATTGCCTGCCTGAAAGCATGCATTTTTTTTTTCTACTTTATTTTTATTTCATTATCCTCAAATCAGTTCAAATCTTTTGCGAATCGAATTTTGCAATGTGTGAGTTTCGTTCATCGTTAACATAGTCCATCTGGTCCATTTATCTTGCAGACAAGCTCACCATCTCTGGAGGATCTCTGCACATCTGTTGTTCCATGCCGATGGGGTGTTTCCAAGTACGAGGACTTCTGTCTTCTCCAAGTTGAGTTTTAGGTAGCTATTGCTCATCCAGGCTGCGACGTCCTGCATTTCTTCCTGGAAGTTGAGTCTGGTTGTGGCGGGGTCCTTCGTGAGGGAGAGGATGAGCTGGGTGTCATCTGCTTAGGAGACTATGCTGAGGCTGTTCTGTCGGACGACGGCGGTGAGGGGAGCAATGTAGATGTTAAAGAGGGTAGGGTAGGGCTTAGTGATGATCCCTGTGGGACTCCGCAGTAGACTTCCGTGGATTCGGACAGGAAGGGTGGTAGTCTGATCCTTTGGCTTCTGCTGGTGAAGAATGATCGGATCCAGTCAAGGGCAGTGCCTTATATGCCGGCGTCATGTAGTCTGGCTGCGAGTGTGCGATGGGAGACGGTGTTGAAAGCTGCTGATAGGTCGAGTAAGATCAGGGCTGTGGCCTTGGTCGAGGAGGGTGCGGATGTCGTCGGTGGCGGCGAGTAGGGCGGTCTCGGTACTGTGGTTGCTGCGGAATCCAGATTGCGAGGGGTCGAGGACGACGTTATCTTCGATGAACTTTGTCAGTTCTGTGTTGATGGTCTTCTCGGCAACTTTCACCGCGAAGGAGAGGAGCGAGATGGACCGGTAGTTTTTTAGGTCCGTCAGATCTGCTGAGGGTTTCTTGAGCAGAGGCCTTACTTCTGCGCATTTCCAGTCTTCGGGGAAAATGATGATGGTGCATTTTAGTGCGCGTGCAATGGCTATGGCGGCTCTGTGGTATATGTGTGGTGGGCAGGGATCTGTGGGGGCCCCAGAGTGGATGCTTTTTATGATAGCGGCGGTCTCTTCGGTCCCGATAGCTGTCCAGGAGGAGGTGATGGGCTGGCTGGCGCTGTCGGAGGGATGGCTGATATGGGGGTCAGGCGTATGGTTGTTGAAGTTGTCGTAGAGGTTCTTTATCTTCAGGTGGAAGTAGGATCCTAGTTTGTCGCAGAGGCCTTGGGAGGGGGTGATGTCAGTGGTTTCGGTGCGGGCTTGGTGAATTCCTGGATTACGCTGAAGAGTTCCTTGAAGTTGCTGGAGTTGGCGAGGATTATGTTGTGGATGAACGTCCTTTTGGTGTTTCTGATGCATTGAAGGTATTCCGTTATGGCGCCCTTGTAGGAGGTGTGGTTTTCAGGGGTCTTGTTGTTTCTCCAGGCGTCTGCAGGTGCGTCTGGCTTCTTGGAGGTTGTTGGTGAACTAGGCGACTTTCCTGGGACGCTGCTTGTCGGGTTTGCATAGCGGGGAGAGCTTGTCTGCTCAGTTGGCGATCCAGGTGTGGAATTCGGCGGCTGTTTGGATGGCGTCTGTTGCCGCGGTGGGGATGTTGCCGTTTAGGGTGAAGTTAAGTTGATTCTCTGCGACTTTGCTACAGTTCCTTCTCGGTGGGCATGGAGCAGGTTCGGGTGGCTTGGGTTTGCTGACGAGGAAGTGTACTCAGTGGTGGTCGGTCCAAGGGGGTTGCGTTGTATGACTGAAGGGGATACTGCTCCCTCCAGTGAAAATGGGGCCTTTTCTATCTATCCACCAAGGGTCTGGAACAACATTCCTGAATCCCTCAGGAGCACCCAATCGCTGCTTTTTTAGGAAAGAGTTGAAAACGCACCTATTTAAAGCGCACTATATCACAATGCATTACCCGCCCACAACCCAGCTTCCAGTCCTATCACTCATCAACTTTTTGCTTTTATTTGACACTGTACAATAGTACACTTCTTTTTGCCCTATAGAAATGCCATATATATATATATATACACATACATACATCTCAAACCACACACGACTTGTCATTCTGTCAATCTGAGATTTGTGTGCTCTCAGGTGATACAATAGACTGGCCTGATCTGCCAAATTCCACCTGGAAGTCAAGCCCAGCTCTAGCCACAGCAAGTGTGCACCCTTAATACCAATGTAGGAACATGGATAGGACTAAATATTGAAGATGGAATATCGTAAGTACACTAAATCGAGGTTAGTAATATTGCTGCAAAGTCTATCTTATTTGTGTTTAGTATAATAATATCAAATGTGAAGTATTTCATTTCAATCTTATTTCTTTTTATAAACTCTTAGTCATATATTTTATTGTTATCTATGTTGTTTCCATTTATATGTTTAATATGTGTATCAATAATTTATTTTTCTTTAAAAATTTGTTGTGTACAGTGGGGTATTAGATGGGTAGTGTTTTAAATATCCGTAGTGTTTTAACATATTATTTTGTATGTTAATTTTTTTATTTGAATATATTTTATATTAAATTAAAATTGCATTTAAAAAAAAATTAAAACGTGTTTAATATGCTATAACTAGTTTTCTGATTTAATTACAGAGGTTTATGGTGGGTAATGTTTTGAAATAATTTGTATGAAATTAATTTTCAGTTTTGTAGTTGTAAAATTAATTGATAATGTATTAGAATTACATTCATGTGAATATGTTTGCTAATTGTTTTTTATAGATTTAAATTCATTTAATATGGTATTTCAAATTTAATTTGAACTAATTGTTTTATGTTTTTGAGGTTAACTTTCAAGTTTTTCCCGATAACATTTTTAGCAAATTTGTGAAATATTTATTCATTTTTGTTCATTTTAAAAATAATGTAAAAGATTTATTAAAGCTTTAAAATCTTTCTTTATAAAAAGTGTTAAAATTGTGATTCTTATTTCTGATTTTACATTTAGTTGCATTATTAAAGTGTTACTTTTTATTTTATTTCAAGTAAATTATGTTAATAGTAATTGACATAATACGTGTCAATTTTGGTTTTTTAATTATTAGTTACTTCATGAAAACATTTACAAAATGATTTAATATAATTATTTTACATGAAAGTATTTTAAACGTTATTTCCTCGCTTTGTATTTGAAATATAAATATGGATTTATTATGAGAATATTTACATTCTATATGATTTACTTTAGTTTTTTTTTTGTAATACCTGAGCTGTTTGAGAACACATTTTTATATATTATTATTTAGATGATTTGGCTTGTAATGTAAATTGTTTTCTAAGTTGAGGGTTTATTTTGTTGGAATATTTGTTATATATTCTTATATTTTGAGTGAAAAAAGTAAGTGTACCCCCTTCAAGTTTAATTATTTGTGGGAGTAGTACATTTGTATCCATTAATGTTCTGTACTTTCCCCATTATGGTTTAGATTGAAGTAGGAATACTAAATCTATCCCCCACAAATTACAACACTTTCCCACTATGTCTTAGGTTGGAGGGAGAATGCGAAAACTGTACCTCTCAAAGTCCAACACGTTCCCCAGTGTTGCTTAGATGCAGTCTGAATAATAGATGTGTACCCCTCAAAGTCCAACACGTGCCCCCGAGGGACTTACAATGGAGTGGAAAAACTAAATTTGTACCCCACAAGGTCCAACACTTTTCACAATATGTGTAAGCTGGCGTGGGAATAGTAAAAATGTACCCCTCGAAGTCCAACGCCATTCCCAAATGGCTTGGATCTGAGGGGAAATAGTAAATTTGTTCTCTTTGTGTGGAATTTTAGTTCGTGTACTGAACATCATCTGCGCCATCTTGCAGACTCACGTATGAACATACACGACAGCCATTCTAGGTATCATGGTCTCCCTGTTCACGATCGATCGTTGGCGCACTTCCCTGACCCTGCAAGCATCCCCCACGCACCCTGGCTGCCCCCGCTCTCACATGCACAAGTCATGAGCCCTCCCCTCCCGCATGACTCTGTCTCTGAGAATCACACCCCGCGCCTGACCAACACCTCCTTTCCTTCCATGAATACCCCTCCTTTTATGACCCCGTCCTCTGAGCCTGATTGTCTGCACGGACCGCTGGTCATCCCTCAGCCTGAGGATACAGTTTATTGCCCACTACTGTATGCACTCGCCCCTCTTCAACGGAGCTACTATTGATCATGACCTCCCCACCCCATGAGATTCGATCAGGCGCACACATTCCAAAGGAATCAGCAGAACACTCAGCTGCGTGATAGCCCCCTCCTATTGTATGAGGGGTAAGGGCCTCTACTGTTGTCATATGTTGGAATGGGCTGGAACTGGGGGGGGGGGTGCCGGGGATGTCATCCTCATACTTCACAATGTCTTTGTTGTAATAAAGAGCGTTCACATGTCTTAAACCAGGGTATAAAAGACCAGGCCTCAGAGAGGCTGGGAGAGCACCTCGAGACGATGCCTTGTTGTCCGATCTGACGTGTTCTGCTCCGTCGGAATAAAACTTGTTTCCTGTCTTCCTGTCTCCAGCGCCTGCCTCTTTATTGATAAACTTTGTAAGGTATTAGAGGCGTTTAACGCCGGGCAAAATTAACTTAAGACACATCGACTAAATCGCCTGACCATTTTGTATTGATCTTCATCAATTGGCGTCCCAAACGCGGGGCCCATCAGCGACACGTGGATCCAGTGGGAGAGGTCCTGACGACAGAGTGAACGACTGCAACGATCGGGAGAGCTCCTGTCCGATAGACCCTCGTCTGACAGCCGATCATCTGAACTTCACTGATTCCGAGCAGACCTCTCCCGAGTGATCTACGGTCCTGACTGGGAACCACCAGGAGTGCCGCGGTAGCAACAGAGAGTAGAGGACGATCGGGCGCTGGAAGCGGAAGACGAGAAACTGTCCATGCGGTCCGGGTAAGGTCGTGACACACGACGAATTGCGAAATTGATTGATTGTTTTTATTGATTGAAATACTAGTATTTGCTTTGTCGCTCTCTGAGATATTCGCTGCCTGCAAACGGGGAGGAATAGGAATATTCTATCTCCCTTTGCGGATAGTGAAGGGTAGGTAACGCGGACTTTTGTCCCCCATTGTAATCTGCCGTGCCTATTTTTCTCCCCATTGATTTATTGTTTGATCGAGCATTGAATTGTTCGAAGTTGGTTCTCTTAAGGATCTTCTCTGCCTACAAACGGGGAAGAATAGGAATATTCTCTCTCCCTTTGTAGAAAGTGAAGGGTAGGTAACGCAGGCTTTTGCCCCCATTGTAACCCGTCGTGCCTATTTCATTCCTCATTGATTGATTGTTTGTCCAAACATTGACTGTTTGGAATTGGTTCT
Organism: Lissotriton helveticus; assembly: GCF_964261635.1. Taxonomy (NCBI): domain Eukaryota; kingdom Metazoa; phylum Chordata; class Amphibia; order Caudata; family Salamandridae; genus Lissotriton; species Lissotriton helveticus. The sequence continues at coordinate 7,020,819 of NC_136072.1, forward strand.
TTTTGGAGGTATTCTCTGTTTGCAAACAGCGTAGAATAGAATATTCCGTCCAGTCTTTGCAAGTAGTGAAAAGATAGGTAGTGCAGGCTTTTGCCCCCATTGTAATCCGTCATGCCTATCTTCTCCCCATTGGTTAGTAGTTGGGTCAACTTGGACCGCTTATTAGAGATGAACCATCCAGCTCCATTGGAAGGCACCCCTAATAAGGACATGTTCACTAAACAAGGACTAGTCGCTATAGCTTATAGTAAGTTATGGCATAAATATACCAAAAAGGACCCCGAAAGTCAGTGGCCACTGATAGGTTCTTTTGATGAAAATAAAATAAAAACGTTAGAAGCAGCTGTAAAAATAAATAAGGCAACGCCCACTATGCTCGATAGTATTGGCATGTGGCGCAAAGAAGCAGAACAGCGAAGGAAAAGAGAAGAAGCAAAAATAGTGAAAGAGTTATGAAAAGCAGCCCATCTGGCCGCAAAAGAACTAGATGAAGAAATAAGAAGAAAAGAGGAAGTTAAACAAACACAAGAGTCAGGACTGGCAGGCCAATGCCCTGTCAGGACCCCCTCTACGCTCTACCCAAAGGTGCCCTCCAAACAACGGGCAAACGACGAATTACTGCTAGGCCCTCCGATTATCTACATGCCCCCTCCTTATGCCCCCTGCCAGCCTCTGGCACAGCACCTGCCAGCTCTGAGTGCGGCCAAGGGTGACCCTAGCGCTAGTGCCCCGGCTCTTACGGCCTTCGCACCAGCCACAATGGTAACAACATCGGATGAACTCGAGACTGGCAAGCAGCTAACGGCCAGATCAAATAGGTTGAGCAAAGACGAGTGGGATGGGATTGACAAGATAGCAAAGACACTGGTAGAACGGAAGGAGAGCGAAGAATATACGATGAATATGCACAATTCACATGCCGGTAGTCACAGACGGCATTTCATTTTACGGTTCAGCTACCACACCCTGAACGCATATGAGGATAGGTATCAGAATAAGGGTCCTGCTAAGCTGACGGCTCTATATAGAAGGGTCGATGTTGGAGATGGGACTGAGAGAGATGTGACGGACCTCTTCATGCAAACCCTTGAAGTCTTCCGCCACCTCGTGGAACAGAAACTAGAGGTCAAGATCCCAGTCCCTGAGAGGGTTGAGCCCCCATTAGAAGCAGCCAACACTATGATGCCTATCAGAGAAGCCGCCCCCTACTGGGTTCCCCCAAGAGGTCCGGGAACAAACGATGATATCAACCACGCAGATGCAAAAGGGAGGGTTGTGTACAATTGGGTTTACCAACCATGGGATCGGCAAGATATTTTAACTTTTAGGCAGACCCTGCCCGATTTGAGAAAGAACCCAACAGCATTTTATACCGAACTAGGCACAGCCTTGGGCTCAACCATAATGACTCTATCGGACATTGATTTGTTTTTCGGGTTGTGTCTACCGGCCGATGTGTGGAAGCAAATCGGGAAAGCCGACCACACAGATCTGTTCGGACACACCTGGAAGCAACTCATTGAACTAGATAGGCAGCGAGAGCCCGGAAAGAAACCTGTAAAAGACATACTGGAACTCCCCGACAAAATAGTGCAGAAGCTAAAAACGTTGATCCCAGAGAAGAAGGTAAACTGGTCGGTAGTCACGGCTTGCCGTCAGAAACCCCAGGAAGACGTATCAGAATATTTCTCCCGATTTGAAACGGTGTTCTCCGACTACACTGGCCAAGACATGACCACCGTAACCCGACAACACCTATTCGTGCAAAACTACGTAAAGGGGCTATCACAAGAGGTCTCCCAAAAGTTACAGACGAGCGAGAGTAGTTGGGGAGCCTCCAAACCAGCAGCTATCCTTCAGATGGCTCAGTATTACGGACACCAAAAGAACGAGAACGAGAGGGCGACTGAGAGAAAGAAAAAGGACTTAAAGGAACGAGTGATGATTGCTCAATTGCAGGGCGTGAATACAGGAAGGGAACGGTATAGGGGAAACTACCAGTCGAATGCCCCTAGGAATCCGCCCCCTAGAGACCGCAACCCCACACCCGGTGCTCCACGAACTGACCTCGATGAGAACCAGTGTGCATTTTGTAAAGAATTTGGACATTGGAAGTCTCAATGCCTGGCCCTTCGGGAAATGATTAAAAATAGAGAGACAAGGGACATGACAAATGGCCCCAAAACTGGAGGGCAGGGGCGAGGGCAGACCCACAACACCACCAATGACCGACCTGGCAGACCAAACACATTCGACCGCCCCCGACAGAATCAGTGCCAACAGTCCGACTGCAACAATGCTCACGACTCTGCATAGGACTGCCAGGGGCAAGGGAGGGATCCAGTCGAGCTCTGTATTGACCAGCAAGGTCCTTACGTCACTGCTAAGGTCCCGGGTACAAAGTCTCCATTCTTGGTAGACACTGGAGCGACACGTAGTGTATTATCAAAGCGACTGATTCCAAGGGCACCCTTGTCTGGCTCACACATTACATCGATAGGTTTCGATGGAACGCCCTCCACTAATCCCCTGTCTGTACCTATCCCCTTTGACCTAGGAAACAATCCCACTGACACAACATTTCTGCTCTCCTCCAACTCCCCTGACGCCATTATGGGTATTGATTTACTGAAACATTTCCGAGCTACTATTAGGTGTTCCCCAGATGGAGTACGAGTCATCCTGTACGACAACCCGAGCATGTCCAGATCCCGCCCCGCACGACATATGTACTCTATAACAGACGCTGACCTATCCTTGCTTGACACCCTACCCCTGTACCTATGGGCCAGAAACGACTCGGATGTAGGACGAATGATGATCGATCCTGTACACATAACTGTTCGACCAGATGCAATACTCCCGAAACTCCCACAGTACCGGATATCGCCCGAAGGCGAGAAGGCATTGGTAGCGATTATTCAGTCCTTGGTAGATGCAGGAGTGGTAGAGGAAGTGGTTAGGAATGTCTGCAATAGCCCTATCCTACCCATTATTAAGAAGCAAGGTGAGGGAGATGAGAAAGCGTATCGCTTCATCATCGACCTACGAGAAGTCAACAAAATAGTGGTGCCACAGTACCCCGTGGTCTCAGACATCACCACCATTCTGACCCTCATCCCGTCCACGGCCACCACCTTCACCGTTATTGATCTCAAGAACGCATTTTTCTCTATCCCCATCCATCCAGACAGCCGTTATCTCTTCGGCTTCACTTTAAAAAACCGCTCGTACCGATTTTGTAGAGCTCCCCAGGGCTATACTGAAAGTCCCAGCATTTATAGCCAGGCCCTCAAAAGACAGCTGGACGCTGTCCAGCTACCGGATGGAGTGGTGTTGATCCAATATGTCGATGATATCCTTTTGGCGGCCGACACCACTCCACTTGCAATCACGGCCACTATCCAGCTCTTGCACTTTCTTGCGGAGAATGGCCACAAAGTCTCCAAAAAGAAACTACAGTTTTGCCAGCCCTAGGCCATCTCCTGTCCAAAGAAGGGAGGAAACTTACGCCCGACCGAATCCAAACCATCCTAGACACCCCCATCCCAAAAACACAGAAGCAAGTCCGTTCCTTGGTGGGCCTTACCTCTTTTTGCCGACAATGGTTACCAAATTTCAGTCTCATTATAAAACCCCTACTTTCCCTGTTGGCCAAAGATGTCCCTTTCCCACTCCCTTGGACCCCCGAATGCCAAGCGTCCTTTAAGGAGCTGCGGGATGCCCTTTGCTCGGCACCCGTCCTAGGAACGCCAGATTACTCCAAGCCCTTCTCCCTCTTCACTCACGAAAGGGAGGGATGCGCATTGTCTGTTCTAACTCAGCCCATCGGCGCCAAACAACGCCCTTGTGCCTACTTCTCTGCCACTCTTGACCCAGTCGCCAGAGCTTTACCTGCCTGCCTTCGAGCGGTAGCCGCTGCTGCTGTCCCTATCCGCCAGAGTGAGGGAATTGTACTTTCGAACTCTCTCACGGTATTAGTACCCTACGCAGTTGACACCCTCTTGAACCAGACCAAGACTCAACACCTGACTAGTGCACGACTGACGGGGTACGAATTGACCCTACTTGCACCCCACATCACTCTGAAGAGATGCACGACTTTGAATCCTGCCACACTGTTGCCCTTGCCTGAAAATGAACCCGATGCGCCCCCTATACACGACTGTGTGACCCTCACGGACGAACAGACCAGAAGTAGAATTGACCTCCGAGACATTGCTTTTATAGACCCTGATGGAGAATTATGGGTAGACGGCTCTTGTATCAAACTCCCAGATGGCACCACTTCAGCTGCCTATGCGGTGACGACAGCCCGAACAGTAGTTGAAACAGCTCGCATCACACAACGATCCGCACAGGCGGCAGAACTAATTGCCCTCACACGAGCATGTATCATAGCAGCGGGAACCACAGCAAACATTTACACAGACAGCCAGTATGCCTTCGGGGTGGTTCATCATTTTGGGCTCCTGTGGAGGGAAAGGGGATTCCTGACGTCCCACGGCACGCCCATCCTTCACGGAGATCTAGTCTCCGCCCTGATTGAAGCAGTTCTCCTCCCCAAACGATTAGCAGTAATCAAATGCCAGGCACACAAGAAGGTGACAGACTTGGTCGGACAGGGAAACGCACTAGCCGACATCACTGCCCGAACCACAGCTGAGAATAGGACGACGACACGCATGTATGTGACCAGGTCACAAGCAGAAAAATTGACCAACGCTAGGGAAACGATTAGGGACATCCAATCGGCCAGCACACCCCACGAACTGACTGAATGGGCACGGGTGGGTCTAAGGGACGATGAAGGCTGCTGGCGGACAAAAGACACAAACAAGTGGTTGCTGCCCAACTCATACTTGATCCCCATACTGACAATGGCACACTCCCCTGCACACATAGGTTCTGCCCCCATGATTGAACTCATTTCCAAAGTCTGGCACAACATCAAGATCCCCGACTCAGCCAAACGCCTAGTCCAGCAGTGCCTTATCTGCCTACAACACAACCCCGGGAAAGGAACTGTGGTACCCCGGGGAGGGTTTGGGATCCCCGACCACCCCTTTGAGGTCCTCTAGATGGATTACATCGAGCTGGAGAGGTGCCAAGGCTTGAAGTACGTATTAGTCATTGTATGTGCCTTCAGCAAATGGGTGGAAGCCTATCCGACCCGTGATAACACTGCCATGACTACTGCCAAAGTACTACTGAAAGAGTTTTTCCCTCGCTACGGCCTTTGTCGAATTTTATGGAGCGACAATGGCCCCCACTTCATAGCTGAAGTTATCCAACTAATCCTGAAGGGGTTGGGGGTAAAACAGAGGTTCCATGCAGTCTTCCACCCCCAATCCGCTGGCCGGGTTGAGCGACACAATGCTACACTGAAACTGAAACTGTCAAAGATAGTGGCCACCACAGGACTTAAGTGGCCAGATGCCCTCCCACTGGCATTACTATCGATGCGCTCCACTCCCACTAAGCACCACTTGACACCCTACGAGGTTGTGTTTGGGCGACCAATGAACCTCTGGACTGCTCCCAAACCGACCTCCATTCACGACGTCCCTGACGTCCTACTGTCAGATTATTTATACAAGTTAACTAAAACGTTGTCTGTCATTCATCAACAGGTGCAGCAGGCTATCCCCGATGCTTCCAGGGGTCCCGGTCACGATATCCAACCGGGAGATTATGTTTTAATCCGAAATTTCCAACGGGCAAGGAGTCTGGAACATTGATCTTCATCACTTGAGGTTCAACACTTGTTCCAGTATGCATTAGGCTGAAGTATAAATAATAAAATTGTACCCCTCAAAGTCCAACACTTTTTCATATTGTGACTTAGATTGAAGTGGTAATAGTAAATATGTAGCCCTTAAAGTTGAACACTTTCCCCAATATGTGTTAGGATGGAATGAGAATGATACATTTGAACCCCTCAGAGCCCAACACTTTCCCCAATATGGGTTCAATCGTTTTTGAAAAACTAAGGTTACAATAATATAGACAGGCTGGACGAGGGGGCAGCGAGAGTCTCAAGAGTCTCAAGAGACTTTTGTGGGAGAACCAATTAAGAAATAGAGCCCTCTTAATGCTCTCAAGCTCTGAGGAAATTCCGCCGCCGTGCGGGGCGTTCCATTGAGTGGGCGGGTGTTAGACCTGTCAGCCCTAGGGTGGTCTTTCCCTATTTTTGTTGCTCTTGCCTCATTTTTCCCACCCTCCTTTTTGTTGGCCTTAGGTCTCCGCGCACCTTCCCATTGCTAACCAATGCTAAGGTGCAGGTGCTCTCTACTTCAAACATGGCTGCCATATGCCCCTGCTACTGCAGCGTGGCCTTTTGAGTAGCACTCTAGTTGCCAGGAGCTGGTTGGAATCCTTAAGCATTGTTGCAATACCAGCCCGCCTTGCCTGGCCATAGTTAGAGTAGGGAAGCTCCTGGAACCTTCTAGAAGAGGGGCGGGGTCTGCTTTTGCAGCCTTAGAGAGTGGTCACCTGACCTGGGCATATATAAGCAAAGGAGGGGAAGTTTTCAGTCAGTTGATGCATCACTGACCTGGGGGACCCTACGCAGGAGACTTAGGTGGTAGGGCCTAGTCAGAAACCTCTACCACTGGGGGTGACAGGGTTTAGGCGCTGCCCACCAAGCTGTGTGAGGAACACTGAACTAGCCCACTGATCTGGCCCGGTGGGAGGGGAACCCAGGGACCACCTGCAGTTACCTGCTGAGGAATCCTCTCAGCAGCCTTCAACTAAACACCCCCCCTCAAGAAATTATCTACAAAGGGCGCAGGAACCACCAAGCGCCAAGAAGACCCTATAACTGCCCACAGGACTATGGGGGATCAACCAGGTATTGGCGCAGTGTCACCCCTGCGCTCCCTGACTCCACCTGGGTCCCCTTTGCTGAACTGCCACTGTCGAGTGGCCTAACCTGCTTAACTGCCCCCCCCCCAGCGCTCTCCTGCTGAGTCCTTGGAGAAGCTCTGTTGACCCCTGAACTGCTGTGCCAAGATAGCGCTGCATTTTCTCCCCGAGCGCTGTGCCACCAGCGTTATTGCGAGAACTGTTGAACTGTCCCCCCAAGCGTTGGAACGCCCAAGCACCGTGGTACTCACCGCCGCCACCGCGGTCAATCTGTGTGGCCCCAGAGCGATGCCTGCTGCATCAAGGCGCTGGAGTATAGCGCCGCTGCTGCCGCTAGTTGAGTGGACCCCCCGCCTGGGTCGGCGGACACCGTTGCGACGGGGGCCTGCCTGAGGACCCCCCTCTCCCTTGGTGCCATCGTTGCAGCGGCCCCGGTGTCAGAAGCGGGCCGCCGGAGTTCGCAGTAGGCCGCACTGGGTCCCGAAGCTGCCTACACCCGTACCACGTGACGGGTGCGCCCGGCCGCGTCACAGGCCGCGCCCCCGCCCTTGTGGTGCCGCCATTGGCCTGCCGGGCCTCGCTCCTCTCCGCGAGGCCCCCGATTGGCCCAAACCCAGGGGAAGCCACGGACCAGCCCGAGAGTCGGTACGGAGGGGGCCTGGAGGAGTAGGAGCCCCCCTCCGCCCGGCTACACCCTGGGGGTCGGCTCGGCCATCAGTGCGGCCCGTGAAGCCTTCCTGCGCCCCGTGGCCAACCCCCGCAGTGCTGGAGATACCTTGGAGGGCCCTCAGAAGAGCGAGGGCCCTCCACCCTTCCCGGAAGATGCCGCAAGGGCCCGGGAGGGCCAGAGAGACAGGTAATCCCCGGGGAGGCGGGCGGGAGGCCCCGAGTTCGCCCCCTCCCGGGAAAGACTGTTGTTGGGCCCTGTTGGCCCCTCGTTGTGCCCACAAGCCTGCTAGAATGCTGCAGGAGCCCTGTACTGACTGGTGAGCCCAAAAGTAACCCCTCACTAGGGGAAAGGCGAACGCTAAGGTGATACTGCTTCTGGGGGATCGCCTAGGCCCCAGTCCTAACAATTACACTGAGGCCCCCAGCCATGATTGAGACCTGTTAAATGAAATGCTCCTTTTTGCCTGTTGCAGGGTTGATCATTGCCTAATGAAATGCTCATTCTAGCCTTCTGCATGTTTTACTCTGATCTAATGTAATGCTGACTTTCCTTGAGGAGATATTAGTCTCTGGCCTAAGGAGATGTTGCCTGGGATTTAATGAAATCGTTACCACGGCCTGTTGAATGGTTCATTACTGCACAATGAAATGTCTATAATTGCCTTACTGCCAGAGAGCTGTAATTCAGCCTAATTCCAAGTTGAGGAGGTGCCCACAGTTAACTCTTGACCTGCTCCTTAATGAAATAGTTATTGACACCTACTACATTGATGATTGAATTGCTTCCTTTACTCTCCTGAAGAACTGCCTTAATGGGATATTGCTACTGTGATTATTGATTGCTCTAAATGAATTACCAGACATGACCTTGATCTAGATAAAATCTATTGATTGGCATCAAACTTACTGGTGTGGTCTCAGTCAATGTGTGTGTTTCAATGTCTCAGTGGATGTGTGTGCTGTGTGGTCACTTTACACCTAAGCTTTCGGGTGCCTACCTGCTCGAGCCAAGCTACCCCCGGGGAACTGGTGACCCCAGTTCCTACAGCGGGGCCGTTGGCCGACGGGTGCAGGGAAAGGGTTAATTGCTCAGGGAATTTTACTTCCCTTGGGCCATCTTGATCAAGTGGGAGGCAGACTCCCATGGCAGTAAGTGCTCTTATTGGCTGCTGCCAACATGAGAAAGATGTTGCTGACAACCATTGCAGGACTCAGGAACTATATATATATATATATTCTTTGAAAAATACAAAGATTAAATTAATTTCATACTTAGGTGAATGTCAGTGACATTAACGTTATGACCTTTAAAAAATACAGAAATTCACCAGTTATGGTTGAAAATAACCTTAACTTATTCCCCTTTATGCACTACTTATGACATATATACATATATTTACACACCGCTGCTCAAACACCGTAAGGCACAAAATGTTCTCATTATTTTGTGGAAATGCGATTATACTCTTGGCATGTTCTATTTTTGATGTGATGAACAGCGCCATGATATTAGCATGTGCCTGCTGTAGGGCTCTGTGCCTGTAAGATAGGCCTAATTTGTATGTTCCTGTTGCACCAAGCCGAGTATACGATCTGGAGACCAAAAGACTGCAGTGAATTTGGCATTTAAACCAACTAGGAAGATTACAAAAAGCATTTAAATATATACCATGGTCCTTTTGTGCCATCTCGTTGGATTCTGGCAACTTTACCAAAAGCTAGACTTTCGACTTTGGCAACAGATATTATCATTTGCGTCATTTATCTGTCATATCAAAGGTAAGAAGGGTATGCAGCTCCTAATAATCTGTCATATCATATATCATATTATTTGCATGCTCGGAAAGATCTTCAAATGGCTCTTAGACATCACCAGATGCACCATCACTCAAGCGCTCATCACCGGTCGCTTGGATTACGGCAACGCACTCTACGGATGAATTATTGCACCTGTGCTGAAGAGACTGCAGACCATACAGAACTCAGTGGCCTGAGTCATTCTCGACCTCCCCAAACAGACACACAGCACTCCACACCTCAAGAAACTCCACTGGCTCCACATCCACAAGAGATGCCAATAAAAGATGCTGACCCATGCCTAGAAAACCCTGCACAATCAAGGACCAGCGTACATCAACCACCGCCTGAGCTTCCACCAAACCGCCAGACACCTGCGCTCTGCCTCCCTTTATCTCGCTCATGCCCTTCACATCTGCATCCGCCAAAGCAACAGTGGAGGACACTCCTTCTCCTACCTTGCCGCAAACTCCTGGAACAGCCTCCCCCTCCAGCTCCGGACCTCAACCCCCCTTCTGGAATTCAGGAAGGAGCTCAACCCTGACTGATCTACTGATCCATCTCCAGCAGCATGACTCTCAGCGCCTGGATACCCTCGTGGGTGAATAGCAGCACGCTATAAATACTGTTTGATTGATCTGAAAGTAGCACCTTATGAAACAACTAACGAACTCATCAAGTACATGTTTCCTCTGCATGTCATTGGATGGAGTTAAGAAAGGTCTAGTACGTCAGTCTTCACGTCTACTTTTATAATATTCACCACGGTGCACTTCCTAGATGTACCCTCAGAGGAAACATGCCTGTTGTCACCATTTTGAGTAACTTGTCGTCTTAAATGTAATTGTCATGTTTTACAAAAATACTCTAACACCTTAACCTCACGGACTAACTTACAGGGATTCTGTCGCAATTTTGTATGTGCGTACACCCCATTACAATTCTGCATAAGAAACTCCTGGGACCGAAGAGATGTTCACAGAGCAGAACGTGACTGTCTCTGCGACCCCAGAAAGATCTTTAAAGAGACATAAAATGTGTAAAAATAAAAACAAAATAAAGTGAACCAAAATGCACAAGCTTTTGCAGAAAGACCACCCCGCAGAGCACCATGGTGAGGCAGCATCTTGTACCCACTACTGACAACTTGGCAGAATACTTTTTCACTTTAGTTTTATACATCTTTATTTTGATTTAATTCATTTTTGAATAATGTCTGCTGATATTTTTGTCTATTCCTATGCTGGGGCACATATTTACAATGAAATGTTGCAGCCTGGTGAAACAAGCAATTTTGCTGCGCTGAGCTGAGTCATTTAAAAAATGCAGGGATGTGCCGTATTTACAAGAATACGTCACGCACCTGTGCTCTCCCCTGAGCCGGTGCACTTACGGCAGCCGTGTGCCAATGAAGGCACCCTAGCACCATGGTTCGTGGGTGCCTACGTTGCAGGGAGGATTGTGTTAGTGCAAAGGGACACCTTTCTGCATAAAAAAGTAAATATTGGCGTGTTGCTCCTTTCCGAATACAGCACATATAGAAAGATCAAAAAACAAAAAAAGTATTTCTCCTTATTGCACCACTTTAACACCTACCCTGGAAAGGCGGTTGTTTTTGGAGTTGCCTCAGATTTGCGAATCCTTGTAAATCTGGGATAGTGTCGAAAAGTCATGGGTGTTGCGTGGGAACACCCACAGCAACACACATGACACGCCCCTTTGACAAAGAGTACTGTGCAAAATAGAGACGTATATACAATGCCGTTTAAAGCCACGCAAAGTGGCTTTGCCTGCACCTGTAAGTATGGTCAGCACACACCGCCACTGGAGCGTCAAAGGAAGTGACGCTCCAGTGGCGCTCTAATCGTGTAAATATGCCCGTTAGGTTTTAACTATTTATTGTATACATATAAATGTTCTTGTTCTTTCCAAGCACCTGCTCTCACACAGCACGGTCCAGCAGTGTATGGGCCACAAAAGGCACTTAAGTGGTGTGATGGAAAGTTACAGATGGTATCAGACACGCTAATCCCCCAACATGCACTAGTAATTTGCATATTTACATTACATCATATTTCAGCCTGTGGGGAGTTGCCTTGAGGAGTTCTTGAGAGACTGACGCAAACTATTTTTCTAAACTATCCTATAGATTCATCAAGCATCCATTTTACGATTCCTTATTAGCGAAAAATAAGGATTCGCTAATAAGGAATAGCAAAATGCCATGCATGAAGAACTCGCTTAAAAAATAGCGATTTCCTAAAATTCCTTCATTGCGACTCGCAAATTGCGAATTGCAATTAAGGAATACCTCCCCATTATTCTTATGGGCCTAGAGGCCCATAGGAATGAATGGGAAGACAATCTCAATTTGCGATTCTCAATTAGAGAATCGCAAATTGAGATTGTATTTTCAAGGGTGCCAGGGTGTCAAAAGGACACCCTGTTGCACCCCTGAAATCTGCATATGGGTACATCTTGCACACACACATGCCCTAAGGGCATGTTTGTGTGTAAAATGGAACTTTGAAAAATGCACTTGTTAGTGTATTTTTCAAAGTTTTTTCAAATTACCTTGAAGTTCAACTTCATGGTAATATGCTCCCCCTATTAGCGAAATCGCAAAGTTTTTAACTTTAATGCATTGCATTTAAGGAATCTCAATTTGAGATTCCTTAAATGCAATTGCAATTTAAGTAATCGCAATTTTGCAATTTCTTAAATTGCGATTTTTGCATTATGGGATGATGCATCCCAAATGCAAAAATACCGGTCGCAAGCGGGCAGATTCTCAAAGCGGTGTTTAGATTGATGCATCTATGTCTAGGTTATGTGGAATTTTAATTGCGAAAGTGCCCTTTAAAGTGTCTTACACTACTAAGGATTACTTGGCGCTGTTGGTGAACAGAATGTCATGAGCAGATAATGACAGATGAAACAACAAATTCCTGTATGCTGGCGAAAGGAGGCGTCACATTTACTTTTGCCAAAAAGGTGTTTGGATTTCATTCCAAAGTGCAGGAATGCGGCAGAAAAGACGTCAGCACTTTGTGACCTTAAAAAACCAGGGCTTTACGGGTGAGGGGAAGTTACAGGTGAGCAGGCCCGGTTTATGTATCACCGGGTGACTGAATAAGGCCCTCAGCCAGGCCGGTTAAAGAGCAGGGAGTGGGGGCCGGACAGGCTCCTGTTTTTGTCCCTCCCTAACTGTTATCCTCACATCAAGGGCTGTTATTGGCAGTGGTTAATTTGTAAAAAAAAAAAAAAGAAAATGCCAGGGCTCTTGTCAAGAGGCCACTGCAGCCTGCACCACACATGGCCAGTGATGTCAATGATAGTAACAACACATCTACTAACCATCAGACTCCAACAAGTGTGACAATTCAGACTATTCCAGGCCCCCAAAACTACAAGAATGGCACCAGCAGCAGGTAATAGTCAGTTTTCATGTATAATGAATCCATAATTGACAGTTGTGGAGGTCATCTCTAAATTAACCAGACAGCGCCACCTTGTGGCAGACTGTCACAAGCGCTGGAGTTAACAATTAAGTGCCTGTGCTAAGCGCCGGATGACACCAGCTCAAATTAATGACTGGTTAGTGGACACTATGGGCCCGATGTAGGTAAAACGCATTTACCGATTTTAAAATACCGATCCGTACCGAATCGGTATTTCAAAATCGGAAACTGATATGTAGGAAATAATCATCGGAAAAATACCGAATCGGTAGCATTCGGTATCGAGAGTCGATACGTACCGATTCGCCAACTACCGATTCGGTATAGGCCGGGTCGGACAAGTCCGAATCGGTAATAAAAAAATGCGGAACCAACCGATTCGGTAAACGCCGAATCGGAATTATAAATACGCCCCATGGGCCGAAAGGCCAATAGGAAGGCATTATACATTCCGATTCGGTATTTACCGAACACATTCGGAAAATACCGAATCGGAAAATACCGATTCGGAGAATGCCGTTTTGCCGAGCAGGTTGAGTGACACTGAAGACATCAGCCAATGAGCTGTAAGCACCCTCCCCCACAGGGTGTGGCAACCCAGGCAGGTGCAACTCATCAGAACTTTCTGGAAAGCTGCCTGAGCTGAGCAAACACAGAGAGAGCAGCATTGTGAGCAGGATCCCTGTGAGACATGGACACCAGCACAGAGAGCCAGAAGGCAGCGCGGAAGCGCAATCCAAAATTCAGCACCATGGAGCTGCAAACTTTGGTGGAGGAGGTGGTGAGGGTGCACACCCAGCTATATGGAAGGCTGTCCCTCACTGTCCCGGAGAGCACCAAGAGGAGGCTGTGGATCGACATCGGGGAGAAAGTGAATGCAGTTGGTGTCACCCACAGGAGCCTAGACGACCTCAAGAAGAGGTTTTATGACATCCGTGGCGTGACAAAGCGCAAACTGGCCGACCTGCACAAGCAGGCTGGACTCACTGGAGGAGGAACAAACCGTGCGCCACCCCTCACTCAGCTGGAGGAACTAGTGGCGACCACCATCGAGAGGGCCAGTGTCGTGGGGATTGGGGACCTGGATAGCTCATCCCGAGCTACAGCTACAGGTAAGAAGCATGCGCAACTTGACACACCATACCAGACACCTCCCCTACAGACCCAATGCACAGCCAAACCCCAGGCCAGTACTGCTAGCAACAGACATGAGCAATGCATCTTGCTAAATGTACTCTGCAAAAGTTACCAAAAATGCCACAGCAGAAGCATGAGATAAATAACTGTAATACAGCATCAACGTGTTTGTAATGAGATGTGCAATGCTTTAATAGTTGTGACTGGAACACATTAGCACCCACTTGACAAATGCTTCTTTGTACCTAGGGGCACCATCAGGCGGGGGAGCTGCATCAGCTCCAGCACCAGCTCCAGCACCAACAGCCAGTGCGGCGGTGGCAAGCACCAGTGCAGCAGCACAGGAGGAGGAGGACAACAGCTGTGCCCTGGCAAATGAGGAGGACACTGGACATTCCCTCACAACTCCACACTCCCCCCGACTGTCTCAGTCTCAGTCGCCCTCATTGCTATTCTACCCGGAGAACACACCACCACAGAGCCACCCTGCACCTGCCACTTCCCCGGCCCGGAGGAGAATAGTAGCTCCATTAGTCATCATGGAGGGGGCAGCGGGTCAGGCTCCTGCACAAGACCCCGTGACACCAGCGTCACCAGAGCACACACAGCAGGGCAGCAGAATTCCACATAGGCCACGTGCAACCAGCAGCCCAATACCAGCACCGGGAGGCAGCGTCTTCGCAGGGCTGGAGACCAGCATGGTCACGATACAGAGGATGCAGGCGAAATCCATCCTGGCCTGCCATCGCCAGTTGCGCCTGCACAACCTGCAGATGGGTGAGATGACACAGGGCTTCAAGACCTTCGTTGACAGCAACAAGGAAATAGCGACATCAATTGGCCGAATGACCACTGCCATCACCCAGCTCTGCAACAGGTTGGATGACCATGAGCTGAGTCGTCGCAGGGATGCACGAGTCACGAACAGGTCACTCAACCGCCTTGCGGCTGCGACTGCCCAGCTATGCCAACGTGGGGCAAACATGGAGGCCAGCCTCACACAGAACATGTCCGAGGTCACTAGGGGCATGGGCCGTATTACAACCACCATGGAGACACTACTCATCTCCAACACCGTAGTGAATCCCGTCCTGGGCGAGGCTGGGGACAGCAGCAGCCGCAGCAGCCCGGCCAGCGCTGCGTCAGAGCCGCGCCGGAGCAGCAGGCGCTCAGCTGAGGCTGCAGGGCATTCAGAAGGGGGTGAGGCTCATCCTAGTGGGCCGGCTAAGCGCAGCAAAAAATAGGACTGCCACTGCGGGTGAGGCAACCCGGACATTGGACATTCCTACCCCTTCTTGTTTAACTTTTCTTTTGTTGCACATCAGTGCAGTAACGTTGATGCAACATTATTAAATTTAATTTCTGAAAACATATATTGACCTGTTTGTGCATCTGTACTCACTCAGAAATAGTTGTCTGTGATCTCCTGACGCCTGTATCTGCCGTCAGATGGTGCAGAGACTCCAGCAGGTAGTGGTAGTGGCACAGCATTGTCATTGTCAGGGTCCTCGTAGTCGGATAACTACCTCAGTGCCTTTCCTGACTGCAAGGTTGTGCAACATTGCACAGACAGCAATAATCTTGCAGCAGGTGATGGGGGTATATTGCCTTGCACCTCCGCTCTTGTGCAGACATCTGAACCTGCTCTTCCAGATGCCAAAGGTCCTTTCCACTACGTTCCTCGTGCTTTTGTGGGCACGGTTGTACCTCCTTTGGCTGGGTGTTGAGGGGTTGAGGTAAGGGGTGAGAATGAACGAGCGTAGGGCATATGCACTGTCGCCTAGAAGGAGAAGGGGTAACATTACTCACATGCATACATGTACTTCACACTGCAATTTTGGTTATGGGGGTCTGACACTGTGTCTTACCTAGGAGGTATCCTTCGCCAAATTCCCCTGCCATCAGCCGTGCATAAATTCCGCTACTCTGGAAGATATAGGAGTCGTGGGTACTCCCCGGAAACTTTGCAACCAGGTCAGTGATCACACACTTGGCATTGCATATCACTTGCACATTTATGGTGTGCCGTGACTTCCGATTGCGGTGTACGTATTCGGTGTCAGCAGGGGGGCAAATCGGTATGTGTGTGCCATCTATGCAGCCAATGATGTGGGGGAATCTTGCCATCTGATAGAATTCAGCTTTTGTCTGTGCCAGTTCTGCATGGGTGGAAGGGAAGGAAATGTAGTGGTCCATCCTTTGGATCATGGCATCAAGGAACTTGTGGAAGAACCTTGACAGGCTGCTCTGGGTCACCCCTCCTGCCACAGCAACTACACTTTGATAGCTGCCAGACGCCAGCAGGTGTAGGCAGCATAGCACCTGCACCTGCACAGGGATTGCGTGTGCCCTTGGGGTGGGGTGCTGCAACAGGGGTTGGAGGTCCCTGATGAGGTCTCTGATGGTGTCTGCCTCCAGCCTGTACCTCTGTAGGATCTCTGGATCTGTCAGCATGCACAGGGTCACCCTCTGCCTGTACACCTGCTCCTCTCTCTGCCATTCCCTCTCTCCTTCCTGCTGTAGCCGTAGCCGTCTTGCTATGACATAGAAAGCTGCCATGTTGCAAGTAGAACTGCATTTTGGGTCATTTTTTATAGGTTGCACCTGGTTACCACCTGATTCCAATCCATGGTAATTTCCGACTCTGAAATACCGAATTTGAAGCAAAATCGGTATTTCAGTGCTTACCTACATCTCAATCTTAGGCTTTTCGCATGGAATCGGATTTTCACCGATTCGGAATTTATACCAATTCGGCGATTTTACCGAATCGGAAAGTCACCGAGTCGGTCGGATTCTGAATCGGAAAAAAGTAGGAATCGGAAAAATCTCCGATTAGGTAATCTACCGAATCGGAGATTTTTTCCGATTCCTACTTTTTTCCGATTCGGAATCCGACCGACTCGGTGACTTTCCGATTCGGTAAAATCGCCGATTTCGCCGGATTTCGGCCTCCTACATCCCGTTGTCTCTATTCCGATCGGTAACGGCCGAAAATACCGATTTTCGGCCGTTACCGACCGACCTACATCGGGGCCCAAATCCTCTATTGGAGCTTCAGTGTTTACTGCTCACTAATGTGTGTGGTGGTAATATACACTATTTGGAGTGTTTCTTAAGGGGGCTGATGGCCCTTACTGATGACTTGTACGGTGTATTCTGACACTGGTCTTGAGCGGGTCGGCCTCTGCGGTGTAGCGCCTTGAGTTGCGTCCGCTGTGCGAACTAATGGCTCCTTGAGATGTAGCATAGTCATAGTTTAGCTTTTCATGACCCTGAGTATTCTTGGCACTTATTCTTAACGCATTGCTATCCAGGTCTTGGCTAACCAGGAATTTGGGGGCATATTATCAACAAATAGCGATATTTATCGCTAAGTAGGGTTAGTGGCTATTTTTTTATCGCCGCGCATCACGGGATTTTATCGCTGAGATAACGTGCTATTAGCAACGTTTATCTTAAAAGCGATAAAATTCCCGGCGATAGCGGCAAAATCCGTGAATAACGCTGAGAATACAGCGATATTCACGCATTATCGCTAACAGGGTCTTAGCCAATATATCCTCCTCCCATTGGATATAATGGCTAAGAACTGGTCGTACAAAGCCATACAAAAGGGGATGAATGTCGTGGCAGGTGTTAGCTTTTGGAGATATTTGCGCTTAGCGCGAATATTTCCATCGCTACGCCTGTGTTGGTAATAGGCGATAGCGATGTTAGCGACTGTTTTCAGTCGCTAACAGGTTGGGTAAGCCCACTTTGCATGTCATTAGCGATAAATATCGCTGACATGCAAAGCGGGCCCCAAACTGCTCACTATCGCCTACAAGCTGTCGCTAACTACTGTTAGCGACAGCTTGCTAATAGGGCGATAGTATTATCACCGCTTAGCGGAAGAAAACGGCCGCTAAAGCCGCGAAAATTGTCTATTGCCCCCCTTGATAATATGCCCCTCGGTTCTACCGAAAGCTCAGTTGCTTGGAATCTGAACCACGCGCCTTGTCCTGTATCTGGAATAATTGGTGGGCACCAGGGGATGGGGTCCCCAGGACTGAAATTGGCATGGAGATGGGGCCACATACTCCCCCTCTCAACTCAAATATGTAAATTGTTCCCTATGGGACCTTGGCCACCTGGGGAGCATGACAAAAACAAGTGTGGGAGACCATGCTTGTGTATTTTCTTGCTGTTGCTGCTGAGCCATGTAGCCTCTGTGGATCTGTGGTTCATCCATGAATTTCCAGCAAAATAAAAAAAACTTTTGGCCTGGGTCATCATTGAAGCATGGCAGGGGCACAAGTTAAAGTTTGCTCTGCTGACTGTAATGGAGGAATTCCTTATTTAAGTTCAAAATATTCATGTTGTCACTGACATATTCAACTAACTATAACTTTACATTACCCTTTGTTTTTTTCAGTAAATATATATGTGTGTGTGTGTGTGTGTTTGAACCCAACTACAGCCCGAACCGCTGTGCAGAATTGCACCAAATTTGGCAGAAAGCTAGCTCTTGGTCTAGAAATCATGCTTTTTGTGATTTAGTGATTCTCCGTTCAGTAGTTTTTGAGATATTGACTGAAATTCAAATTGTTGGTCGCCTGTCGCCCGTCCCTATGATTACACCGACTCACTGACAAAAGGTGAAGGTCCAGGGGGCATTGACCAGGGCGAGTGCAGTGACTGCTGGGTGTACAGTTAAACAATGCATTTTTTTAATTGCTTTGCAGACAAATTTGTATATCTAGGGGCACGTATCCTCCCGGATCTGACATTCCCCATGCTGAAATCTGATTCGCTGTCAACACCACAACCAGGAAGTGTTGTCAGCCATCTTGGAGCTCAGCTTTAGCAGAGTACCACAAAGACTTTAAAAACAAAGAAAAGGGAGGAGGTTAGGAATACCCTGACCCCCTATGTGTGGTGGTTGGGTTAAAAGATTATTCTTTTTTTGTTGCCTTTTTGCCATAAAAATGCTTGTCGATCTGCGAAATTGGGGCGGCCTCCTGTGCTTGTTTTGATTAAATCCCCGGATGGGCCTGGTCCCAGGGGCATAATTTAACATAGAATTTGGAGAGGGGGGTGCACACGGCCCCCCTTCTCATGGCTGATCTTGGCCCTGGGGACCAATGCCTTCCTGGAACAGACCGACTTCCAATATTAATGGATGGGTGCCACACGGCCCCCTTCCAGATGATTTTATAGACCCGGGGAATACCACCTCCCTGGAGATTTATTATAAAAAACAAGGGGGGGGGGGGGCTGTATGGACCCAAAAGGGTCCGGGGGACCACTACCTCCCTGAGGTCATGTCTATGTTAGAGAAGGGGGTAACACTTCCTGCACAAAAACTATTCTGCCAACATTACAGGCACCCTTGCACCATGGTACCAAAACGGCAGCAGCATCATCAGAAATGACAGGAATACTCTCGATTGCTTAAATATGGCGCATTCCAACCATTTCACTTTGGCGTAGGGCCGTGCAGTAAAGTACCTTGCTGCACTGCTGTTGGAAAGTGCTTCTTTTCACATGGTTAGACCCACTTTTTTGCCTGATGCCTTATGTGATTTTGAACTGTAAGTGCGCTGGGTCCCTGCTAATCAGGTCCCTGGTGCCAGATCTCTTTTCAAAACACTGTACGACAATTGTCACAATTTCAGTCACCCCTGTTAGTCACTAGTAAATGGCACCCCTGGTACCTAGGGCATGGGTACTGAAGAGTGTCATCTGGGGCTGCAGCACCGGTTGTGCCAACCCAGGGATGCCTCACCAAGGTGATGCACTCTGCCATTGCAGGCAGCATGTCTTGGTGCAGGGAAATCTGGAGAGACAACATGGCACACGGCCCTGTTGCCATGCCACCCATGCACTGCATAACGTATAGGTAAGTCACCCCTACTGCAGGCCGTCAGCCCTAAATTAGGGTGCACAAAATCCAATATGTGGGTAATTCAGCATGAGCAGATATGCCCCTAAAATGTCGCGTCTATTCTGGGATGTTGTAAGTGAACAGGGCAGTCATACAGAGTACATGGGATGAATACTTGTCAACACAAGTTTCCTAGCTCCATGACGGCTTCACTGATTTCTAAGATGTTTGGTATTAAACATCTTTGTTTTAATAAATCCTCTTTGATGCCAGTGATGGACTTATTGTTAAATTCACACAGGGAACTCTTTTAAAGGGTCCCCTGAAATCCATCCAAACACTAGTGGGGTCTCTGGCCGGTTTTCACTAGCCTGCCACCGGCAGACATGTTTCTGACCTCATGAGGTGAGAGTCAATGCTCTCAGAGGACGGAAGCAATACCTGCCCTGGGTGTGGGTGCTTTACACCTTCTCCAGGACAGGATGATCTTCCCAGGCCGGAAGCATCAAAGGCGATGATGCCTTTGACATCCAACCTAGGAACCCCCACATAGTCAGGGAGGCCAAGCGTCCTTCCCTGCTTCCACTTTTGGCGGGAGGAAAGGCAGGAAACATATTTAGATGAGGAGGAGCGTCTCCTCTCAGTGTGCACCACCCCTCAAGTGGGGCAGGGGAGGTGAATCCCTCTCTTGACATTCCACCATCTTGAGATGGTAAGAAAACCTCCAATCAGGGCTAGGGTAGTGCCTCTTCCCACAGGAACTAGTCACTAGAGGGTGGAGACTCCCTAAATGTAAGTAGCCCATTCTCTTCTATCTGTCTCCCATTATAGCACCTCTAAATTCAGAATTTAAATGGCTCCCCGAGACCTTGGCTTCAGATTCCACAGACCTAAAGAAGACAAAGGAAGAAGAAATACTGCTGATCCAGGAACTGAGCCCTGCTGCAAAAGAAACCACTAACCCTGACAACTGCGAAAGGACTCGACAACTGTGGTCTGTCGTCCCTAACTGAAACCTGTGCAGCGTCCAAGAACACCGGAGCCCGGGCAGCCTTTGCCAGTTGTCTTAGACCTCCCATTGGACTAGTTGTAATAGTCCCCGGCACGCCGCCGGTAAAGACCGCTACGAGGTGAAGACCAAGAAAAGGGGGTGGTGATGAACAGAGTGTCTGAATTAAGCAGACCACTCATACCCAGTCCAAAGATCAGGGCTTGATCCATCACCGTTATTTAGCTCACTGCCCCATCCCAGCTCAGAACCTGGCTATATGCAAATTAGTCTGTCCCTGGCCCAGTGCATCATGGGAACAGGGCAGACCAAACTACCAAGCCAATTCTTCACCAGAAAGGAGACAAGCTACCGGGGACCGGTTTCTGGCATTTCAGCCTCGTCGGCCCGGCTTGCTTGAATCCTGATGGAGCAGTGAGCAATGGATCAAGCCCTGATCTGTTGACTGGGTAGGAGTGTTCTGATTAACTCAGATACTCTGTCCATCACCACCCCCTTTTTGAATCGTTTTGGCCACCACAAGCGTGGAAGGGTATGCTCAGATGTGAGTCCCTTGCTCACTGCACCATCAGGATTCAAGCAAGCCGGGCCGAAGACGGCTGTGATGCCAGAAACCGGTCCCCGGAAGCTTGTTTCCTTTCCAGTAAAGAATTGGCTTGGTAGTTTGGTCTGCCCTGTTCCCATGATGCACTGGGCCAGGGACAGACCAATTTGCATATAGCCAGGTTCTGAACTGGGATGGTGCAGTGAGCTAAAAAACGGTGGTGGATCAAGCCCTGATCTGTTGACTGGGTAGGAGTGTTCTGATTAACTCAGATACTCTGTCCATCACCACCCCCTTTTTGAATCGTTTTGGTTACCACAAGCGTGGAAGGGTATGCTCAGATGTGAGTCCCTTGCTCACTGCACCATCAGGATTCAAGCAAGCCGGGCCGAAGACGGCTGTAATGCCAGAAACCGGTCCCCGGAAGCTTGTTTCCTTTCCAGTAAAGAATTGGCTTGGTAGTTTGGTCTGCCCTGTTCCCATGATGCACTGGGCCAGGGACAGACCAATTTGCATATAGCCAGGTTCTGAACTGGGATGGTGCAGTGAGCTAAAAAACGGTGATGGATCAAGCCCTGATCTGTTGACTGGGTAGGAGTGTTCTGATTAACTCAGATACTCTGTCCATCACCACCCCCTTTTTGAATCGTTTTGGCCACCACAAGCGTGGAAGGGTATGCTCAGATGTGAGTCCCTTGCTCACTGCACCATCAGGATTCAAGCAAGCCGGGCCGAAGACGGCTGTAATGCCAGAAACCGGTCCCCGGAAGCTTGTTTCCTTTCCAGTAAAGAATTGGCTTGGTAGTTTGGTCTGCCCTGTTCCCATGATGCACTGGGCCAGGGACAGACCAATTTGCATATAGCCAGGTTCTGAACTGGGATGGTGCAGTGAGCTAAAAAACGGTGATGGATCAAGCCCTGATCTGTTGACTGGGTAGGAGTGTTCTGATTAACTCAGATACTCTGTCCATCACCACCCCCTTTTTGAATCGTTTTGGCCACCACAAGCGTGGAAGGGTATGCTCAGATGTGAGTCCCTTGCTCACTGCACCATCAGGATTCAAGCAAGCCGGGCCGAAGACGGCTGTAATGCCAGAAACCGGTCCCCGGAAGCTCGTTTCCTTTCCAGTAAAGAATTGGCTTGGTAGTTTGGTCTGCCCTGTTCCCATGATGCACTGGGCCAGGGACAGACCAATTTGCATATAGCCAGGTTCTGAACTGGGATGGTGCAGTGAGCTAAAAAACGGTGATGGATCAAGCCCTGATCTGTTGACTGGGTAGGAGTGTTCTGATTAACTCAGATACTCTGTCCATCACCACCCCCTTTTTGAATCGTTTTGGCCACCACAAGCGTGGAAGGGTATGCTCAGATGCGAGTCCCTTGCTCACTGCACCATCAGGATTCAAGCAAGCCGGGCCGAAGAAGGCTGTAATGCCAGAAACCGGTCCCCGGAAGCTCGTTTCCTTTCCAGTAAAGAATTGGCTTGGTAGTTTGGTCTGCCCTGTTCCCATGATGCACTGGGCCAGGGACAGACCAATTTGCATATAGCCAGGTTCTGAACTGGGATGGTGCCGTGAGCTAAAAAACGGTGATAGATCAAGCCCTGATCTGTTGACTGGGTAGGAGTGTTCTGATTAACTCAGATACTCTGTCCATCACCACCCCCTTTTTGAATCGTTTTGGCCACCACAAGCGTGGAAGGGTATGCTCAGATGTGAGTCCCTTGCTCACTGCACCATCAGGATTCAAGCAAGCCGGGCCGAAGAAGGCTGTAATGCCAGAAACCGGTCCCCGGAAGCTTGTTTCCTTTCCAGTAAAGAATTGGCTTGGTAGTTTGGTCTGCCCTGTTCCCATGATGCACTGGGCCAGGGACAGACCAATTTGCATATAGCCAGGTTCTGAACTGGGATGGTGCAGTGAGCTAAAAAACGGTGATGGATCAATCCCTGATCTGTTGACTGGGTAGGAGTGTTCTGATTAACTCAGATACTCTGTTCATCACCACCCCCTTTTTGAAACGAGGTGAAAGCCGGCATGGATCATGTAGCAGCTGTTCACCTCATCCACCAAAAGTTGCAGCAGCCAAGGCTTGTGGGTCACCAGCCTGGTAACCAATCCCTTCAATGCATCCACCAGTCAGAGGGATCCACACAGTGCCTATGACCGATGGTGGAAACAGCCCCGCCCCTGTGAGCCTGTACCCGCTTTCTGGTGGTGTCGACTGCGTGAAAGCCACAGCTCCGGCACGACTGCCCCAACCTCGATGGACTGCCCTCACTGCTCTGGTAGCTGAACACCGCCGGTAAGGAACCAAGGGGCATATTATCAAGGGCATTATGGCTGCATTAGCGGCACTGTTTGCAGATAAAGCTGCGATATTCATATCCCTGTGTTAGCAAGCCTGCGCTAACATTCGTTAGCGCAAGCTTTCCGGCGTTAGCTGCCGTTTTTTTATCGCCTAGCATGCCAGCGATATGTATCGCTAAAGAAATGCAAGGTAGCCGTAATTTACCTAAATTCCATGGTAAACATCTCTAACAGCACTTCGCTGTAATATCAAAGATGACCCGGGCTAACCCCCGTTGTACGCAGGCTTGTAACACCTTAAAAAACTCCTGACTAAACATGGTCATAGGAGGGAGACTAGCAGCTCTTTACCATGTAAAGAGGTGCCGTTGTCTTGTAAAGGGGGTACATTGCAGTTCATCATAAAATCATCTTGCCTGTCAGCTAACATTAATAATATTGATGATAAATTAGCAATGATTACTTCTATATTATACATCTGATGTTAGCCACTGTTACCCAATGTATCGTTTTGCAACTTTCATGCTGCAGAGTGCGAGGCGCCTGTGAAATAGGGGGTTTTCAGGCAGCATGGCATGTTAGCTGCAATATAATTCCCGCTTAAGCACCGCTAACGCGCTAACTACATGCTATCACATGTTTGTCTATCGCGTGTTTGCTGGAGTTTTCGCTTCCTTTACCGGACACCATCGCATGTTATCGACGTCTTAATAATACGTAGATAAAAAAGTGCAATGTCTCCAGGAGAGGAAACAATAAATAAAATGCTGATGAACTTCGCGGTCATTATCGCCTGTTTTAGATAATATGCCCCTAATTCTGCATCTCAAATCCTCTGACATCTCTCATCTAGATGACCCAAACTTGCTGCTGTGCCCGAGCCCTGGGACTTCCAAAACTCCAACTCCCCTGGAGGACCGTTGTTGTCCCCCAAAAGTCTATGACAGAGTCTTGCTTTCATGGACAGGGATGGTAAGTGCGTTGGCGGTTCTCCGCTATCTAACCCTATGCTTTTCTTCCCTGATGGAATTGAATGCTGTTGTTTAAAACCCGTAAGCATTTGTGTCTTGGACTGCATTTGGCTAAAAACCGACATTCAAAGAAAGTTCTTTGGGCCTCATTTATGAGAAGTGACGCATCGCTGCGTGAGATCAGCGAGGCGTCACTTCTCAGTGCGCACTCCTTGCGACATACCTGATGCGTCATATTTAATGTATGACGCATCATGTCGCAAGGAGTTACAGATACGTCAGTATTTCTGACGTATCTGTAGGCGCAAAAGTGACACATTACTGGAGTGTGTCACAAAAGTGACGCAACTCCAGCAATGCGTCCTTTCACATTGGGAAAGCCCCATGTGAAAGGGCCTGCGTCAGTCTTACGCCTGCTGTGAGGCAGGCGCAAGATTTTGACGCAACAGCATCCTAAAAGTGACGCAGTGAAATCTCATAGATTTCACTGCGTCACTTCTACGAGGCTATTTGCGGGGGAACGCCCCCTCTGCATACATTATACCTGACGCATCTATAATGTAGTGCAGGGGTTTACAAAGTAGATGCGTCACTTTGTAAATAGTGCGCAACAGGAGGCAAGTTTTACGCCGCCGATGCGTCACAAAAAGTGACGCATCGGAAGCGCAAAAATGACGCAAGGCCTCATAAATAAGGCCCTTAGGGGCAGATTTATGTTAACTGGCGCATCCCCAGGGATGCGCCAGTTAACATGCGCCACAGTACGCCACAGCTCCGCCACCCATGGTGCGCCGCATTTATGATGCGGCGCACCATGGGGCAAAAACGGCACAGATGCGTGACGCATCTGTGCCGTAAAGGCGGCGCATTGCTGGAGTTGCGTCGCAAGCGCGACGCAGCTCCAGCAAGGCTCGGGGGTGCCCCATCTCCACAATGCTGCGTCAAGACCTACGCCTGCTTCAAGCAGGCGCAGGGTTTTGACGCAGCATTGGCCTGAAAGTGACTGAGTGAAATCTTATAGATTTCACTCAGCCACTTTTGCGAGGCGCACCTGCCCCGGAACGCCCACCCTGCGCCGGAACGCCCACAAGCGGCGCAGGGCTTTACAACGTGACGCATCTGCCTAGATGCGTCACGTTGTAAATCGTTCGTAGGGATGCGCCATGTTTACGCCGCCTTGCGTGACGCAACAGCGGCGTAAACGTGGCGCAAGTGCCTCATAAATCTGCCCCTTAGTTTCTAGAAATATATAAAGATACAATTTTATTTTTCCTATACACGAAAAATACTGAAATTGTTTGTCATGGCTCCGGCTGACTCCGGGACAAATGAAGCCCCTGTCTGATCGCCCAGCCTCAGGGGGGTGTCACAACCCGATGTCTGACAAACACAGCGTGGTGTTCTCTTCTTTGCCAAAAACACATTTATTAGTAGAGAAAAGAGGATTCTTGGAGCTTTTCAGGAAGAAGCGAGCAGAGCAGCCTGTGCTGGGGCCTCCCGGAAACCACAGAGGGGGAAGTGATAAACAAGCACTGGACACTTCCCTCTTCACCAGCCTCCTGCCTGCTTCCTTGCTCACAACACCGAGCGCGTGATGCTAGGCTGACCGCTTCCAGGCGCTACAGCCCTCCATGCAAGCGCACGACAACAAAAGAACACTAATGAGAAGTGCTGCTGACTCACAAGCTCGTGTGTGGGGTCTGAGCGGCCAAGTCTGAATAACCTCTGATAAAAGAACATGGGGGCCAATTCACAGAACTAACTTAAGACAAAATCCTAAACTTCCTACTTTTGGTATTCACAGAAGTTAGGATTTTGTCTTAAGTTTGTCTTAAGACAGACTTAAGACAGACTTAAGTTAGGATTTTGTCTTAAGTCTGTCTTAAGTCTGTCTTAAGTCTGTCTTAAGACAAAATCCTAACTTCTGTGAATACCAAAAGTAGTAAGTTTAGGATTTTGTCTTAAGTTAGTTCTGTGAATCGGGCCCATAGTGCAGCCATAGCAGTAAAAAGATTTCTTGGAAAGAGTTCGTCGAGTTATGAATTTCAAGAATTATCTTCGCCTGAGCAGCTTCTTCAGAACCCCACAGTGTGTACTGCTCCTGTGTGCTCACACACGTGTCTCTGTGTAATGTACATCTTCCTTGTGACGTAGCACCAGTGCAAGATTTGTAAAAAATGAAGCGCCAGGGCACAAGGTTATTGACACGAGTTGACTGCAGCGGTCACTAGACTGCCCACGAGCCACAACATGGAAGACCTGGCCTGGCAATTCCAGCTGGACTGTTCCCATGAGGCATAGGGTCAAGAATGATTTGCATATGGCTGGGTTCAAACTACAAAGGCATGCTGAGCAAAAAAACACGATGGATTTAGGCCCAGATCTCTGTACAGGGGTGAATGTATGACATTGTTCTATATTCTGTCCATCAATAGTTCTTTTTACACAATACACACCCAGCTTCACCTTGTGGTAGATTCTCATAAATACATGCAGCTGATTCTAATATAGTGCTGGAGATGAGCACCGGCAAAACCCGGCACAAATTAAGCACTAGTGCCCTTTCTAATGCAATAAATGGGGACATTTGCCATCTTAAGGCAATACATGGCTTCATTATAACATGGGTTTCAATGCAAACATCGCACCCTGACCACACTACAGGCAGATAAACGTGTCCAGCTCTGAACCATAGCTAGAAGTGAGTCACTCCTAAGTCCATGTTCTCTAAATTTGTACCTTTCAGGATGTCAAGTCTCTGGCAGTGCGGGTAACCCCTGTAAGATCACTAGGATTTACTTCTATCACTTACTTTAACCCCTTCGGTGCTGATGACGGCTCCCAGCCGTCGTGAGTCACAGTGGGTGTGTACTGATGACGGCCGGGAGCCGTCATGACCACGCCTGAGATCGGAATGTCCAGCACCGGCCAAGGTGTTAAAGATTGGAAGTACAGGCGTCTGTAATTTAAAAGATAAGACTTGTCACATGCCCCCTGGATTTTAAACTCCTATCGGTCCTGTCAATCAGTAGATACACTTGACTAATGGCTTGCACTTTCTAAAGAAGGATTACCAGCAAAGCAATACCCATTTCTGGATTTCTTCTAGAAAAAAAACAAAGTTATTTTCTCGATTTCTCAGAAGGCACCAACAGGAACAAAATCGGGTTGTCCAACTAGTGAGAACTCTTCGTTCCTCCCTACCGAGGTCCTAGGAAGCTTGATTCCAGTCCAGGGCGGACCTGGCTTGGCAGTTCGGGCTGGACTGTTCCTATGAGGCACAGGGTCAGACTGATTTGCATACGTCTGGGTCTGATCTGAGGTGGCGACGTGAACTAAAGGACGATAATGGATTAAACCCAGATCTTTGACGGGGGGTGAGTGTCTGAAAAGTTTCAGTGCTCCGTCCATCATCTCCTTGTGTTTGCTTTGTTATTTATTTGTTTCTTTAGGGCATTTTATAAAGCACAGTATCATATATAAGGGCCATTTCTTGGCATTAAATACTACTGCAAATTATAAAAGACTTGCAAACAATAAAAGGTAGACAAAATCGAGTTTGGAAGCAAAGAGGCAACTTTTAGGCTTCTCGTGTGATTGAAACAAAGACGGCTCACTTTGGATGCCAAGAATAATAGTGCATTCCTTGGCTCCTTCTACATGCAGGGCCTGACATCCCATCTCTCGCATCTGGTCAATGCTGTATTGTGAACAGATGTTGTTCTATTGATCTCAAAGGTCTTAGGTGAATTTACTTAAAAGGGACAGTTTAGCAGGATGTAAGACCCGATGTATATGACGTAGAGACTGTTATATCTCTGCTGTGATCTGTGCCAAGAGCAGCCTTGCGCCGCCGGTGCGTCGCTTTTTCCCATTTTAAAAGTGGCGCACCGGCGGCGCAAGGCCTTCATAAATAAGGCCCAATGTGTTCAGAGGGGGAAGGAGTGCTCCACTCTTGCTTTTCAAGATATTTATAGCATAGAATGGAAATGGTGGTGGTGGGACTTCAGAATTCAGTGCCACACAAAGAATTTCAAACTTGGGAATACCCGTGTGCCCAGTATTATGAGCAGGAAGAAATACATACACCTTTTTGTACACATATTTACAGAGTATGCTGTTTGAAACACAGGTATTCCGGTATTTGTATGTTTATTTTTATGTAACATGTCACTAGGTAAAAGCAGGGACACGCGTGCATACCTTTAGACTTGGCCCTTTTTGCAGGGTCATCCTGACATTTCTTTGCCTTCCTCTTGGTATTGTTTTCTGAGCTGGTCTTGGTGGTTTCCGGACTCTGAGCACTTTATCACGGCTGCCCAGTGTAAAAGTGTATTTGCTCTCTATGGTAAACGTTGTAAGTATGGTCTACACCTGTTTGGCGTATTTAATTTACCTATCAGTCCCATGTAAAGTGGTATCTCATATACCCAGGGCCAATAAATTAAATGCTACTGATGGGCTTGCAGCTCTGCTTGCGCCGCCCAACACAGTAGCCTTTCAATCCTGTCTCAGGCCTCTGCCATTGCAGGGTCTGCACGCCCAGTATACTGCTGCTGTGACATGGCACATAAAGTGGGTGCCACGCCTGTGACTCCCCTTTTACTGCATATCGGTCACCCCTAAGGTAGGCCCTAGCTAGCCGTATGGGCAGGGTGCGCTGTATGTAAAAGGTAGGACATGTTCCTTAACTGTTAACTGTGGTATGTCCTGGTAGTGACAAACAGACATTTTTGCTATAAATCCCAGGAGGCAGGATGGTGGTTTGTTCACAGGATAATATCTGAGGTTCTCAGTCCAAGATGTAGTAGAGTTTTTTTCCAGTAGTTTCATCTCCGGTTTGAAGCATATGTAAAGCAATCACAAGTGGAGAATTAATTCCCAGAGTTATCATCATGTTCTTTGCCTCTTCCTACTATTTCTATCTCTGTTGATTGGTTTTTAGCAGTTGGAATCTTTACTTGATTATTCTTATGAAGTTTTGCCTGGCTCAGTTCTCCTCCATGAAGTCTGGGGAAGCTCTGTGCCTTGCTGATCACCTCTAAGTGTATCTTCATATTTAATCAAGAGGTATCAGATTCTGGTTTTGATCTCTAACAGGGCCCTTTTTAAGAAGGCACCTGGCACTTTTCTCATACACTATTCTGTGAATTCCTTAAAACAGATTTGAACTGGATATGTTTGTTTACAGAAATCTAGAGAAGATGAGCAAAACGTGGCGATGCCATATCTTTTTAGGCCAAATCTGACTCTCTCCACCGTGTTCGGTATACGTTGATTTTAGTTCATTTAAAGGTTTGGCATACTCAAATAAAGGCATTGCCATGGTCAAGGCATGCCAGTATAAAGGTGTTGCAGGCCTTGACTCTTGGTGGAATTGTTAGAGAAGGTAAAAGTCTCCCCAGCAAACACAAAAAAAGACAGTTGTTGCGGATAGTAGCCAGCTGTTGAGAAATAACAAGCTCACGTTCAATCATAATGGAGAAATATCTGACAAAATACCTGGGCTGGGGCAGTTTTCTAATTAGTGAGGGCAAGCAGTGTTATATTCCACAATGACCGCAACACCGTCTCCCTGCTGGACAACCTCGTCAACCTCGGACTCAAGCAACTGGTCAACACCCCCACCCACCACGCCGGCCACACGCTTGACCCCATCTTCTCATCCAGCAAGCACATCACCTTCAGCCACTCCACCGGACTTCACTGGACCGACCACAGCTGCGTCCACTTCAGCTTCAGAAAAACCACTACCCACCACCCCCCGCAACAAGTTCCTCACAGAAGCTGGAGCAAGATCACCACCGACCAGCTCACCGCCTCCCTCAGCCAGAACCCACCCACCAGCACACCGGACCCCAACGAAGCAGCCCGCAACTTCACGCAGAGGCTGACAACCTGCGCCGACAACCTCGCACCACTGAAGAACCCCCCCAGCAAACCCAGAACCAAGAAGGCCCCCTGGTTCACCGACGAACTCAAGGACTCCAAGAAGACCTGCCGCACCCTCGAGAAAGCCTGGCTCCTCGACCGGACCACTGACAACATGCCGCCCTCAAACACGCGACCCGCAAGCACCACCAGCTCATCCGCACCACAAAGAAGAAATCACTGAAGGATCGACTGGACAACAATGCCCACGACAGCAAGGAACTCTTCAGCATCGTCAAGGAGTTCTCCAACCCCAGCACCGGCAACAACGACATCACCCCTTCACAAGATCTCTGCGACTCCCTCGCCTCGTTCTTCCACCAGAAGATTGCCGACATCCACAACAGCTTCGGCACACCATCCTCGCACCCAACCGTCGAACCAACGAACCCCACCGCCACCCTCCGCACCTGGACCACAGTGACCACCGAAGACACAACCCGCACGATGAACACCATCCACTCCGGATCTCCGACCGAGCCCTGCCCCCACCACGTCTTCAACAAGGCCGACTCCACCATCGCACCCCAACTCCGGGACATCATCAACACCTCCTTCAACACCGCCACCTTCCCGGAGAGCTGGAAGCATGCCGAGATCAGCGCCCTACTGAAGAAACCAACAGCGGACCCCACCGACCTCAAGAACTTCCGCCCCATCTCGCTCCTCCCTTTTCCTGCCAAAGTCATCGAGAAGATCACCAACAGACAGCTTGCCGCCTTCCTCGAGACGAATGGATCCCTCGACCCCTCGCAGTCCGGTTTCAGAGCCAACCACAGCACCGAGACCGCCCTCATCGCAGCCACCGACGACATCCGAGCCCTTCTCGACAACGGGGAAACAGCGGCACTCATCCTCCTGGACCTCTCCGCCGCGTTTGACACTGTCTGCCGCCGCACCCTAGTCCAACGCCTCAGCAACACCGGCATCCAAGAGAAGGCATTGAAGTGGATCATCTCGTTCCTCGCTGGAAGAACACAGAGAGTCCGCCTCCCCCCCGTTTCGCTCCGAGGCCACCGAAGTCATCTGCGGCGTCCCGCAAGGATCATCACTCAGCCCCACCCTCTTCAACGTCTACATGAGACCTCTCGCAGCCATCGCACGCCAACACAACCTCAACATCATCTCCTACGCCGACGACACCCAACTGATCCTCTCCCTCACCAGAGACCCCGACACCGCCAGAACCAGCCTCCACGAAGGAATGAAAGACATTGCCGAGTGGATTAAGAACAGCCGCTTGAAACTGAACTCAGACAAGACGGAAGTCCTCATCCTTGGGCCATCACCCACCGCCTGGGACAACTCCTGGTGGCCCCCAGCCCTGGGCACTGCCCCCAAGCCGACAGACCACGCACGCAACCTGGGCTTCATCCTGGACTCCTCCCTCTCGATGACCAGACAAGTCAACGCCGTCTCCTCCTCATGCTTTCACACCCTCCGCATGCTCGGCAAGATCTTCCGATGGATCCCGATCGAAACCAGGAAGACGGTCACCCAGGCCCTCGTCACCAGCCGGCTGGACTACGGAAACACCCTATACGCAGGAACCACAGCCAAGCTACAGAAAAGACTACAACGCATCCAGAACGCCTCCGCCCGACTCATCCTAGACATCCCTCGACGCAGCCACATCTCCGGCCACCTGAAGAACCTGCACTGGCTCCCCGTCAACAAGAGGATCACGTTCAGGCTCCTTACCCACGCACACAAATCTCTCCACAACCTGGGCCCCAAGTACCTCAACGACCGCCTGACCTTTCACACGCCCACCCGCCAGCTACGATCCGCTAGCCTCTCCCTCGCCGCCGTACCACTGATCCGAAGAGCCACCGCCGGAGGCAGATCCTTCTCCTACCTGGCGGCCAAGACATGGAACTCCCTCCCCATCCACCTTCAGCTGACCCAGGACCACCTCGCCTTCAGGAGACAACTCAAGACCTGGCTGTTCGAGCAGTAGCGCCCCCCCTTCCCCCAAGCGCCTTGAGACCCTTCCGGGTGAGTAGCGCGCTATACAAGTGTTACGATTGATTGATTGATTCCATACAGGTACCATAATATAGGCCTGTGTAAACTTGTTACTCTTCACCTATATCCTCTCCCTACAGTACACTTGTCACGATTTACAGGGACTGACATTTTACCTAGATATTACACTGCATTCTGAATGCGGGTTTTCCCTAGTTCGAAATCTCATACATTATGCATGAGGGTTCTTGGAAGCACAGCAGGACTGCCATCTCCTGTATAAAATCTATGTATAAAGTTCATGCCCATCGGCCAGTTGGGAATCTGCAAAAGGTCGGCTTTCAATAGATTTAAAGTCAAAAAGTTATTCCTTCATCCAACGTTTTGTCGCCTTTATCATGGAAGGAGAATCTGATGGAGACTTCAGACCTCATTCTTCATTGAATCTGAATATATATGTCAGTCAGTGCCTCCATCATAGATCAGCTGCAGCACAGATGTACAGATCAGAGGCAAGATGGCCGCTGTAGGGGAGCTCTAGTGAGGAGCTCCGGGGCAAGGGATCTCCAAATAAGGATTAAATCCCTGAATAACCCCTGAACAACCCCTAATACGACCCAGGACCCAGCGGAACCACTGCTACACGATCGGAACAACAGAAAACCCAAAGTAACGTAGGAGAAGCAAGACGCTGGAGAAAATCCTATACCTGGTCAGTAGAGAAGACTGCCTCCTCGCTTCGGACCCCTCGGACGTCGGACCCCGCGTGAGATGAACGTCTTGATGTGGAGCGGTTGTGGAAGACCTTAAATAGACGTAGGAGCCACCGGATGCCACCCTGGACTGCGCGTGTCGGAGATCCCGGAGAAGGCATCGCCAGCAGCTCCGGTGCCTGTAGACGGACTGGTCATCTCGGAAGGCGGAGCGGAGTGGCCTCGGTGTCCGGACCGTCGGGAAAGGTATGGTCATCCTCAATACCTACGCAGCCCTACCAGCTCGCAACTCCCCTAGTACACGGAAAGAGGAAACGCAGGATAACTGAAGCGAAGGGACTGAGAAGCGGCGCGCCTGACCTTAATATGGCGGCCGCGTAAGACGTCTGCATTAATAATACACAAATGACTCCACCGATCAACACCACAGGGGCATAATCGGTGTAAGAGGACGGGCGACCTGAGGAAAGGGAGTGAGACATCCCAGACCCCCCCCTTACAGACGAGGAAAAGGGATATGGGACCAACCAATACTCAGGACTGAAAAGAGAGAAAGGACAAGGAAAACTGAAAAGGGACTACACAATCTCAAGAGGGAAAAGAGAGAAAGGACAAGGAAAACTGAAAAGGGACTACACAATCTCAAGAGGGAAAAGAGAGAAAGTCCTCTCCCCCTCAGGAAATCATCAGGGCAGATTTGGCTGACAGCTTGCACTGGCCAACCTATCACCAGATAACTCTTGCTCACAAATAAGGAGAGTCAATTAATTGATTAATTACTGGTGATAGCACCATAATTACAAAGGATTGATTAGAAGAAGTAACACTATTACAAAGGATTAACTAAAGACTCTTCAGACAACTCCTTTCACAAAGAGGGATAGTCAATTAATTAATTATTTACTGTTGATGGCACCATAAGTACAAAGGATTGATTAGAATAAGGTAACATAATTATAAAGGAGTAATTAGAGGATCCCCACTACAGAGCAACGACACCTACCATTACGAAATAGTAGTCCGGAAGTCACTTAAACCTCTTTATCTTCCAAGTTTACAAAGGCATGATAAGAGCAAACTGAACTACAAAGTAACTATACCTACCAACACGAAACAGCAGTACTGGAGATACTTAGAAACTACTCAGTACAATTAGTCAAAGGCTTTTTGAAGACTTACAACGTAAAGGTGAAGCGGAAATGGATGAAAGATACCGAGGATCGACGGGGTCTAATGCAAAGAGTATAGAATATCCTCCGACTCTATCCAAACATGCTGCCAAAAAATTCAAACATAACACCTTGAGAAAAAACCCGAACATTCTGTTCTCCGACCCATATTTCGATAGAGTTAAAGGCGTCATGATGAATGACCTGATATTCTACACAGACAAAACAGCCATATGGCGCAATACCGTTTCAATTAGGCTGTTCACAAAAACCATAAAAAACATACCACATGGCACAAAAATAACGACTTCACTAACTAAAGGATGTAGCTCAGAATTATTCATTACTATGTATAAAACGGGAATAGTGCTGATACAAGCAACTAACAAAGAACTCGAGAAATTTGAGGCAGCTTTCCAAACCTTAAAGGAATGCATAGAAGGACAAAATTACCAGCAAAACATGACCCCACCAGATATCACAACTGACAACAACGACTCTATCACTAGAGATGCTAATCAAACCAACTGCCAGAACAATCAAATCTCTAACGCCGGAGATTTACTTGAAACTGCGATGGCAATACTGGAGAATGAGATTGAAAGGATAGCGACGTCTAATAACCTTGGAAACAAAGAAAAGAAACTGGCCCCAATGGAAGAGCGGTCGCCGCTATCAATTGATGCCACTTCGCTTGAAGAGGGTAACTCAACACCAAACGAGTCCCCCTATGAAGATAACCACGAAATGAACAAAGCAGAAGATATCTACCTTCCCCAACCTCCCTCGAATACGAGACTGGAGTCCCATAGATCCCTATCCACAAAGACACCTGTTACACCTCGCAACATAGGAAACAATGGGGACACTCCCAATAGAGTCAGGAACAACAACCAAACTAAGGAGTCAATGGAAAGATCTGGGGCAACGAGAACAGATCATTCACGGAGAAGAGCAAAATGCAGAACCCAAACAGCCAAGTCTAGCTCACATAAGAAATCATCCCGAACCCAGAAAGAAGTCAAGGAACTCAAGAAACTAGTAGGAAACCTGGCACAAGACTCGTTGAAAGTCTCACAGACAATTGAAAAAATCTGGGAGATGACGATAAGTACGCACACTAAGGTCTCACACATCCAGAATCTTGTACTCCGACCCAACAGACCAAACAGGACCTATCCCTTGTCAAAGGAAGAAACCCTGGCCTTACTTCGATCTTATGAACAACCGGCCCGGGGAAGAGAGGAGAATATCAAAATAGTACCTATTGACTCCAATAGAATGTCCAGAAAGAATGACAGGAAAGCAATACACCACAACCTACAACATATCCAGTTAACTGCAACGGAAACCGAAAATAGTAACGTTGATAACTCACAGAAAACCCTGAATTGCCTACTACTCAACTGCCGTTCGGCAAATAAACATGCATCAGACATAGCCGCACTCATCATTAACAAGGAAATCGACCTGGCCATCCTCACAGAAACATGGCTCAATGAATCATCATCTCCTACCATTGATCTCCTAGTACCACCACAATATACCATCGTCAGGTTAGACAGACCAAGGAAAGTGGGAGGAGGTATAGCGTGCATTCACCGCTCGGAGATCGAGGTCAGCCAATTCCAATCTGACCCCATAGAGTCCTGTGAATACCTTGGTCTTAATATAAGAGCACTAAATAAGCAAAGTTGCAACCTGCATGCGTTCTACCACCCACCTGGGGATAACGCAAAGTTCACAGAGGAACTAATAGAGATCATAACGGCCAACTCTAACTCGGATGCCAACAATATATTCCTAGGTGACTTTAACCTACACTGGGACGACGACAATGACAAGCTGGTTAACTCGATTAAAGACTTCCTCAGTGAGCTAAACCTTACTCAAGCATGCACCCAGCCCACTCACTCACAAGGAGCGACGTTAGACTGGATTATCTCAAGAAATAATGAGACATCAATCCTTGCTATAGACCCATGCGATTGGTCTGACCATCACGCCATAACATTCGCGATACCTACAATAAAAAAGGGCAGGACCGTGCAACCCCGCAAGTTCAAAAAACTGATTCGTGATACAAAAGAAGCCAATATTCAACTATTGGTTGAAAGATGTGAGAAAGACCTGAAGCCACCTAATAACAGGCAGAATGTCAATGAGCTGACTGACCACTACATAACCTCGATCGGTAACATCGTCAATGACACCATGCCTCAAAAACTGAAAAACGTCTCAGAGAAGCCAAAAAATCCTTGGTTTAATGAGGTACTGAACGAGGACAGGCAAAAACTGAGAATGGCCGAAAGGAAATGGAGACAACATCCCTCCTCCCCCGAGTTGAAAGCCCTCAGAAAAACCAGAAAACAATATAACAAAAAGATAATCAACTCCAAAAAAGAATTTATAAGGGCTGAACTGGATAATGCCATAAACAGACCACGAAAACTCTTCGAGATCCTAAAACAACAGTCAAACAAACTAGCCAAAACGACCCAAGAGAACTCAAAAACTCCCATAAGCTGCAAGGAATTCTCCTCATTTTTCACGGAAAAAACCAAACTACTAGAAGTTGAGCTCACAAGTGCAGCGGCCAATCTTGTGACCCTTCCTTCACCTAAAAATGAGGCTAATGAGACAACAGAGGGTCTTCAAACAAAAAATAAAGCAAATTGGGACACATTTGAACTATATGACCAGGGAAAGATCGCCAAAAAGCTAGCCGAACTTAGACCGAACAACCACTATCAAGACCCTCTACCGGCAAAGTGTGTAAGAGAAATCAGCCACACTCTAGTTCCGATCTGGACCGAGATAATAAATGCTTCACTTACACAAGGGACCCTCCCTGACTGCCTAAAAACGGGGCAGGTTGTGCCCATCATCAAAAAACCGACAGCGCATGCAACAGACCCGAATAACTATCGACCAGTGACCAACATACCTTTACTGGCCAAACTTATTGAGAAATGAGTACAGGGCCAACTGAGTCAACACATCGCTAAGTTCTCATTACTAGACGACTGCCAATCAGGATTCAGAACAGGGCATAGTACTGAAACCGCGATCCTGCATATTGTTGATGACGCCTTACAAGCCCTAGACCAAAATCAGGCATGCCTACTGATCCTACTAGACCTGTCATCAGCTTTTGACACGGTAAATCACGAAATGCTAATGACCAGGCTACAAGAAAGGATGGGTTTGTCCGGAAACGTGCTGAAATGGTTCAATTCTTTCCTACAGAACAGGACTCAACTATTCCTGATCAACCAAGCAACCTCCTCCCCATGCCCTAACACAATCGGGGTCCCACAAGGTTCAACATTATCCCCAGATCTATTCAACTTGTATGTAGAACCTCTTACGGAGATTCTTCAAAAATCACAGATATCCTATCACATGTATGCAGACGACACGCAAATATATATAAAGATTGCCTCCCGTGATGACATTGACCTAATGAATGACACACTAAAGAAAGCGTTGCAATGGTTAACAACTAATCATCTGAAACTAAATGCCCATAAAACAGAATTCCTGCTAATCTCACCAACAAGGAGCCAACCTGAGGTAAAGGAATGGGTGAAATTGGTGACTGCGCTAAACTGCACTCCGACCCTAGTTAACTCAGCTAAATCACTAGGAATTACGTTAGATGAGAACCTCGACATGAAAGACCACATTAACTCAATGGCCAAGAGCGCCCGCTTCCATTTGAACTATTTAAGAAAACTGAAACCCTTTATCTCTGAGGCGGATCTAAAACTGGCCACCCAATCGCTAATTATCTCGAGGATTGAATATGGTTGCACCACGTTAGCTGGCCTACCCAAAACATCCATAGCACCACTAAAAGCCTGTCTCAACGCAGCGGCAAGACTCATCACGGGAACGAAGAAATTCGATCATATATCTCCCCACCTGAAAGCCCTAAACTGGCTACCCTACGAGGCCAGAATTCAAATGAAGATGGCCTGTATTACCCACAAAGCGGTTCACTACAACATGCCTAGATATCTAGCCAAGAAAATTAAACTATCGGGAGGCAACAGACCAACCAAAAGCACCAAAGAGCTGCTATTGCGGCCGGCCTTCTTCCGTAAGAAAAGGACCTACGATCGAGCCTTCTCCGGAGCCGCACCCAGAGTCTGGAATTCACTCCCTCCAAACATCAGGAAGATTCAAAATACGGTAACATTCAAACGGGAACTAAAGAGCCACATGATGAGTAAATACCCTACGTAGAGAAAACTACAGACCATTGGTATGAACATTTACGCCAAAGAGGGTGTACTCATCATGAATAATTTGAAGATCAATATCTGACAAATGACTGATTCCCGTTCAAGCCTCGGCTGTACACTGTACTGCTACCTCATATATTTGTGAGCTTATACACTGTATCTCGCAGCTTAAACTATATAACCTCTACCTCACTTTATTATCTTTATGATTATTATTACAAGCTAAACCTACTCAACTCTTAACTGCTAATTATATAGGTAATTGTATTGATAATGTTATGTAACCCTACCTCAACGAGCTTGAAGATATGACTATGACACAAGTTGAGACTAAATCACCTCTCAATGCCTTTTATCTAGTCACCCTTGTATCATACCGCCTCTACCTCATATCTGTTTTGTTGTTATAATTGGTGTGATAATGTCAATTCTGTAATCTTTTTTATGTTAAGCGCTCTGATACCCACGGGTCTTGTTCGCGCTATACAAAACACTATAAATAAATAAATAAATAAAAATGAAGTAAAAGTGGGGACGTGCCTAATCCTAGCATCCAGCACATCTAATAGGATCAGCGCCCAACATGGCCGCCATAGACAAACATGTTTAAATTATTTAAAACCAAGGTCACCACAATCCCGTAGCCATCCCACACCTAAAGGAGGCTAGAACATGATCTAACAGAAGGTGTTATGCTACCGCCCTTTCTAAGAGCGTTGAGGGATCTCACAAGAAAAACATTGGTGAATAATTTGCAGGACCTCCTCCATCTAAAGATGATTTCTTCAGCAATTATTGAACAATTGCATGTTTAGGATTAGTCAAGGCTATCCGTAATGTAACAGAGAATAATATCCTGCAAACTTACAGGAGAAGCTTTCTCCATACTTCATTAGACATATTTACAAAAACAGTTGTCAAAATGTGAATTGGAGACCTGGGCATCTGTATTACCTTTAGACACTGTTTCTTATTTATCCTTATAGATTACGAACCCCTGAAGAAGAGCCAGTGCGGCTCGAAATACATCGGGGATACTTAAACATTTTTGACATCATGCATTGCTGTCGCGTTGTGGATTTCATTGTTATGAACTGAATATTATTCATTGTGGATGATCCTATTCTTTGCACCATTTGATCCTACTATCCACAGTTGAAAATGTACTCAAGCACCAAGTGATTAATACTTTGGGGCATATTACCAACGTTAAGCGATATTTATCGCTAACGATGCTTAGCAACAAATTTTTTAACGCTAAGCATCGTCAGAAATTATCGCAGATAAACCTTGCTATTATCAAGGTTTATCGCAAATGCGATAAAAAACGGCTGCAATACATGAATATCGCTGAAAAGTCCGCGATATTCATGCATTACCGAGCTAATGCTCTTAGCCATGTTATCCACCTCCCATTGGGTAACATGGCTAAGAACTGCTCAGGGCAGGTGTTAATTTTTGGAGATATTCGCGCTTAGCGCGAATATCTCCAAAAGTTGGTAATAGGAGATAGCGATGTTAGCGACTGTTTCCAGTCGCTAACATCTTGGCACGCCCACTTTGCATGTCATTAGTGATAAATATCACTGACATGCAAAGTGGGCCCCAAGATGGTCGCTATCTCCTACTAGCTGTCGCTAACTGGTGTTAGCGACAGCTAGGTAAAAGGGAGATCATTTTATCTCCGCTTTCTTGGCTTTTAAAGCCAAAAAAGCGGAGATAAACCCCCTTGATAATATGCCCCTTTGTTCCTTTACCTTGATTATTTCGTATGAACTTTATTGCAAAAAGTGCACACGCACACAGGCAAGCTCAAGGTTTCCACCTTACACTTGTAAGGTCTATTGATTTCTTCATCTGTCATTAACCTCACAATGTCAAAGAGTGAGAATTATTTTATTTTTGAATTCTCAGTGTACAAGTCTACTCATAAAAGTATATGCTTCACTTACAGGCGAACTGCTGAGATGATGTCACTCAACTATCAAGTATCAAAGGCTTAGGCAGAGGGGCTTGCACCAGAAACAACTTGTTGAATGATTTATTTTTTGACGCAATGAATCACTTACATTTTTACATTTGCTTTAGATAATGGATTTTAGCCTAGGGGTCATGACCTGTCCTTCATGGCTTCTCAAGATATTTCAGCTATTCATTCTCAGCTCTGCACTGCTGATAAAATCTCCCACAGCCTGTAAATATGTGTTTCTCACAGGTCTACAGGAGTGGAAAAGGGAAGGTTTCCGAGTTCCAGGGCTGGTGTCTTCCCAAGCTTGTCCTCCTCTCAGGGCAGGAAACAGGCAGGAAAGTTATGGAACAATCCTAGAAGTGCTTGTAGAAACCCTCAGTGGCAAGAGCCATCACTGAAGACAGAGTGCCTTTGGAGCTGTCTGGAAAAATGAACCTCAGCTGACAGAAGAAGAGCAGGATCTGTGCAGGAAAGACTTAAAAAGACAAATGGCGCACTGGGAGTGATGTGGGAGTCAGTGTCCTGCCAGCATCTGTAATGCGGTGACTGCTGGTCCATTCCGCTGCTGCACGGTTGGTTGACTCTCTTGGTGGTGGAAGACCTACCTTGGGGTACGCGGATCTCAGTGGAGATGTCTCCTTCTAGGATGCTGGCAGAGAATGAATTGCAACCCCTGCTAGATGTTGTCCTGGCTCCAGGGGCATTCGAGAAATCTACATAACTGTGACAGAGTTCTCATCCTCACAGTGGGCTCAGTAAGAGCAGCAGAGAGGGGGTCTGGTTGTACAGTCCCCCAGTGACACCTTTCTTCATCCACTGGACTCCAATAAGACTTTCAACTTGATTCAGACTTGGATACCTGGAAGTGTTGAAGCTGCCCCTTTGATCCTTCTGTGTGGGCCCCTGGTGGCCATACACAGAAACCTCCCTGGGTTGTCAAGAGCTGCACACCTTTCCTGCTCTGAGTCCCGTGAACCACACAAGACCCCCACTGGCCAGCACCTGTGTGCCATTGATTTACAAAGCCAGCTGAAAGCTTGCTGGCTCATTAGGATTGTAGCGGCCCTCAACCGAAGGGTGAGACACCGAACCTACATCCAAATACTTGGCTAGAGCTGTAAACTTTTACAGCTATTGGCTTTCGTAGAAACATTACAGTAAAATAAATACAAAAGGTGAGTAAAAGTTTGAAAAAAATATCAAATATCCATTGACAGAAGTCAATTACAGTGTTTTATCATATAGGTCATCTCTGATTTCATAACATAACATAACTAACCCTGGGCGTAGTTCATGAAGTAGCGCTACGCGTAGCTACTCAAAGTGCATTTCGCACTACGCGAGCTAAGCGTAGCGCTATGCAAACTGCATAGTGCGCTGTTCGCGATGATTGCACAGTGCCGGATGCTTGTCCGCACTGTGTGAGCATTGAAAACGGCATCTTGCACAGTGCGAGCAGTCGTTTTCTGCCGCTCGAGTAGATTTTTACTCGAGCAGCCGCTTTCTCAACGCGGACAGGTAGTTTCTCATCACGAGCGGTTGCGAGCATACGCGACCACTCGCAATGAGAAACCTGACCTCCCTGCATTGAGAATCTCGCCGGGAGGTTTATTTTCCATGCTCGCGATCGCCAACTTGATGTTGCTGATCGCGAACGAGGAAAAAGTTTTGCTGGGATGTCATTCTGCTCACTTGCGGTCGCCAACTTGACATTGAGGACCGCGAGCAAGCAAAAAATTACCGCTACGCTACGTGTGGTTGCCCTGTACTGTGCAATTCGCGTAGTGCGAAGTAGCGCAAACTTCGCAAACTACGTGAGCATAGTGTAGTTGTCCACCCAGGGTTAAACACAACATGTATATTTGTAAAGCGCACGTTCACCCGGAGGTCTCTTGGCGGTGCATTACAAATTGAAAACATCACCAAACTCTACAAAACTTATTTGGTGCTTCAGTACTTAAAATTTGTTTATTCCACTTTCTTCATTGTCTTTAATCATGTTTGAACCTCTACTGTCTCTTCAACTTTCTACCACACTAATAATCCAGACCCAGCAATCATTACTGGAATGGACCACCACCCAGGAGCGTCTAGGGGGCTGTTCCTAGGTGAATGGAACTTGCAAGCGACACCACCAGGGCATCAGGGGTGGCACCTACGCCAGTGCATTTGTACATATGAGAAAAAAACATTTACATTTAGGCAAATTAGAAAGGGGAAGCATATTAATTTTTATCACTGAACCTCTGCCTATGATTGAAGGTGGAAGGGAGTTCACTTTTCAAGGAGAGCTTTTACCTTGTTTAGTAGAGGGCTTCGTTTAATTCATAGACGTCCACAGAACCTTCTGAAACGTTTATCCCTGGATATGTTATGTGATTTTTTATTATAGCTCTGTAGAAATAAGCTTTGATGAACCTATGGCCTGCATTATGATTTTCATCTGCTTGTGTAGACCTAGATTGATTAGGAGAGAGTGTGATTTCTTTCTGATATAGGTAATTAGGCTTTATTCTAATTTTGACCTCATTTTTCAAGTAAGTTGATATTTTTGCCCAGTTTTCCATTTGTGTGCTCCTGGGTTTTTTTTTAGTTCTATTCTCACTTCTATTCCTGTTCTCCTCTGATTGCTTATTCTTGTTTTGGCTACCTTCTTTAAGTAGACATTCAAGCTTTTCTTGTTATTTTGCTTGATGGACTATTTTAAAAAGATGTTTTTTTACTTTATTTCATGAAAAATTCCTTGGGACCCTTGGTATCTTGGAGCTCTTTCAATCTGGATTCCTTTGCTCTTGCACCCATGTGGTGATAGAGTTAATAAAAGTGTACACAAGTGCCTGTGGCACAACCAATTTATCACATGGGTCCATCGTTAAAACGGAGAGCGGTAAACTAGGAATATGAAGGAAAAAGTAATAGGGACTATCAGCTGTCCTCTTCTAATCTTGCTGTGTGGGTATTCTAGGCATGTCCGATGCTTCAGCATAATTCTGTTTTCCTGTGTTAGCTGCTTGTGTTTCTCCTTAGACAATCTACCCCTTGAATTTGTCACGTACGTTGGGCCCGATTCACAGAACTAACTTAAGACAAAATCCCAAACTTACTACCATTTTGGTATTCACATAAGTCACTTACTCATTTCGGTATTCACAGAAGTTAGGAGTCCTAACTTTAGGACCCCTAAACTGAGAAAAATCCTAACTTTAAGACTTTCGGTATTTACAGGAGGGATTTAGGAGTACTAAAGTTAGGACTCCTAACTTCTGTGAATACCGAAATGAGTAAGTGCCTTCTGTGAATACCAAAATGAGTAAGTGCCTTCTGTGAATACCAAAATGAGTAAGTGCCTTCTGTGAATACCAAAATGGTAGTAAGATTAGGATTTTGTCTTAAGTTAGTTCTGTGAATCGGGCCCACACTCATTAGTTCTCTCAGGCTTCTAATGATGTAATTCACCCCTAGTAACTCATGACTACCCTAGAGACCTCCAAACCAGATTCCACCCACATAAACATGTGTAATGTTTTATGACAAGGATTTGCAAAGATGTCTCTCTGCAGACTTCATAAAGTTGTTTACCAAACGTTCCAACATTCTCGAAGTTTTGCTTATGCTGGATAATATTTATTCGTGAAGAAAATGATCCCGTGATTGACTTTCACAATAAAGAAATCTCTTCAAGCCTCAAGCTTATGGCAAGAAAAAAAATCTAAGGAAAAATAAGTCTGTCAAAAAAACCTTTAGCAGTTCTCTCCTGGTAACATTTTTTCGTGAAAATCTCACACAGTACGTCTTTTTGTTGAAAGCCCTGACCACAAGCAAAGTTAGAAAAATGAGGAAGTTACGTGTTCCCTCAATTTTGAAAATAAAGTCTAAAACAACACTCATCTGTAGTTATTAAATGCTAAATAAACTTGGAATGATGAATCGCGGGCCGTATCATGATGGGCTGCGCAGTCGCCGCAGGGACAAGCGCATGTTTTAAGTGTCTACA
The DNA here is from genome assembly GCF_964261635.1 of Lissotriton helveticus. NCBI lineage: Eukaryota > Metazoa > Chordata > Amphibia > Caudata > Salamandridae > Lissotriton > Lissotriton helveticus. The sequence continues at coordinate 7,065,445 of NC_136072.1, forward strand.
GTTTGTAAAATCAAGTTATGTTTAAATGTGTGTCCATCTCTTTTGAAGAGCCCTCCTCACCAGGACCTCACCTTTGTAAAGTGTGTGATGCTAAAACACAGAACACAGCCCCTCCATGGGAGCAGGAAATGACTGAATCCTAGCCCCTGCCAGGGTCTGAATGAACCCCAGCTCCTGCCTGGGTCTGACTGAACCCCAGCCCCTCCAGGGTCTGAATAAACCCCAGCCCCTCCAGGGTCTGAATGAACCCCAGCTCCTGCCTGGGTCTGACTGAACCCCAGCCCCTCCAGGGTCTGACTGAACCCAGCCCCGCCAGGGTCTGACTGTACCCCAGCCCCTCCAGGGTCTGACTGAACCCCAGCCCCTGCAGGGTCAAACCGAATCCCAGCCCCCCCAGGGTCTGACTGAACCAGAGCCTCTCCAGGGTCTGACTGAACCCCAGCCCCTCCAGGGTCTGACTGAACCCCAGCCCCTCCAGGGTCGGACTGAACCCAGCCCCTCCAGGGTCTGACTAAACCACAGCCCCTCCAGGGTCTGACTGAACCCCAGCCCCTCCAGGGTCTGAATGAACCACAGCCCCTGCCTGGGTCTGACTGAACCCCAGCCCCTCCATGGTCTGAATGAACCCAGCCCCTCCAGGGTCTGACTGAACCCCAGCCCCTCCAGGGTGTGAATGAACCCCAGCCCCCCCCCCCAGGGTCTGACTGAACCCCAGCCCCTCCAGGGTCTGACTGAACCCAGCCCCCAAGGGTCTGACTGAACCGCCGCCCTCCAAGGGTCTGACTGAACCCCAGCCCCTGCCGGGGTCTGAATGAACCCCAGCCCCCCAAGGGTCTAACTGAACCACAGCCCCTGCCTGGGTCTGACTGAACCCAGCCCCTGAAGGGTCTGAATGAACCCAGCCCCACCAGGGTCTGACTGAACCCCATCCCTTCAGGTTCTTGCTGAACCCAGCCCCTCCAGGGTCTGACTGAACCCCATCCCTCCAGGGTCTGACTGAACCCAGCCCCTTCACGGTCTGAATGAATCCAGCCCCTCCAGGGTCTGACTGAACCCCATCCCTCCAGGGTCTGACTGAACCCAGCCCCTCCAGGGTCTGACTGAACCCCAGCCCCTTGAGGGTCTGACTGAACCCCAGCCCCTCCAGGGTCTGAATGAACCACAGCCCCTGCCTGGGTCTGACTGAACCCCAGCCCCTCCATGGTCTGAATGAACCCAGCCCCTCCAGGGTCTGACTGAACCCCAGCCCCTCCAGGGTGTGAATGAACCCCAGCCCCCCCCAGGGTCTGACTGAACCCCAGCCCCTCCAGGGTCTGACTGAACCCAGCCCCCAAGGGTCTGACTGAACCGCCGCCCTCCAAGGGTCTGACTGAACCCCAGCCCCTGCCGGGGTCTGAATGAACCCCAGCCCCCCAAGGGTCTAACTGAACCACAGCCCCTGCCTGGGTCTGACTGAACCCAGCCCCTGAAGGGTCTGAATGAACCCAGCCCCACCAGGGTCTGACTGAACCCCATCCCTTCAGGTTCTTGCTGAACCCAGCCCCTCCAGGGTCTGACTGAACCCCATCCCTCCAGGGTCTGACTGAACCCAGCCCCTCCACGGTCTGAATGAATCCAGCCCCTCCAGGGTCTGACTGAACCCCATCCCTCCAGGGTCTGACTGAACCCAGCCCCTCCAGGGTCTGACTGAACCCCAGCCCCTTGAGGGTCTGACTGAACCCAAGCCCCTCCAGGGTCTGACTGAACCCCAGCCCCTTGAGGGTCTGACTGAACCCAGCCCCTCCAGGGTCTGACTGAACCCCAGCCCCTCTAGGGTCTGACTGAACCCCAGCCCCTCCAGGGTCTGAATGAACCCAGACCCTCCAGGGTCTGAATGAACCCAGCCCCTCCAGGGTCTGTCTGAACCCCCAGCCCCTCCAGGGTCTGACTGAACCCCAGCCCCTCCAGGCGCTGACTGAACCCCAGCCCCTGCAAGGTCTGACTGAACCCCAGCCCCCCAGGGTCTGAATGAACCCAGCCCCTCCTTGGTCTGACTGTACCCCAGCCCCTCCTGGGTCTGACTGTACCCCAGCCCCTGCAGGGTCTGACTGAATCCCAGCCCCCCAGGGTCTGACTGAACCACAGCCCCTCCAGGGTCTGAATGAACCCCAGCCCCTCCAGGGTCGGACTGAACCCCAGCCCCTCCCGGGTCTGACTGAACCCCAGCCCCTTGAGGGTCTGACTGAACCCCAGCCCCTCCCGGGTCTGACTGAGCTCCAGCCCCTCCAGGGTCTGACTGAACCCCAGCCCCTCCAGCGTCTGAATTAACCCCATCCCCTCCAGGGTCTGACTGCACCCCATCCCCTCCAGGGTCTGACTGAACCCAGCCCCTCCAGGGTCTGACTGAACCCCAGCCCCTCCAGGGTGTGAATGAACCCCAGCCCAGTGTCTGACTGAACCCCAGCCCCTCCCAGGTTTGACTGAGCCCCAGCTCCTCCAGGGTCTGTCTGAACCCAGCTCCCCCAGGGTCTGACTGAACCCCAGCCCCTGCAGGGTCTGACTGAATCCCAGCCCCCCCAGGGTCTGACTGAACCAGAGCCTCTCCAGGGTCTGAATGATCCCCAGCCACTCCAGGGTCTGCCTGAACCCCCAGCCCCTCCAGGGTCTGACTGAACCCCAGCCCCTCCAGGCGCTGACTGAACCCCAGCCCCTGCAAGGTCTGACTGAACCCCAGCCCCCAGGGTCAGAATGAACCCAGCCCCTCCTAGGTCTGACTGAGCTCCAGCCCCTCCAGGGTCTGACTGAACCCCAGCCCCTCCAGGGTCTGACTGAACCCCATCCCTCCAGGGTCTGACTGAATCCAGCCCCTCCACGGTCTGAATGAATCCAGCCCCTCCAGGGTCTGACTGATCCCCAGCCCCTCCAGGGTGTGAATGAACCCCAGCCCCCCCAGTGTCTGACTGAACCCCAGCCCCTCCCAGGTTTGACTGAGCCCCAGCTCCTCCAGGGTCTGTCTGAACCCAGCCCCCCCAGGGTCTGACTGTACCCCAGCCCCTGCAGGGTCTGACTGAATCCCAGCCCCCCCCCAGGGTCTGACTGAACCAGAGCCTCTCCAGGGTCTGACTGAACCCCAGCCCCTCCAGGGTCTGAATGAACCCCAGTCCCTCCAGGGTCTGACTGAACCCCAGCCTCTCCCGGGTCTGACTGAACCCCAGCCCCTTGAGGTTCTGACTGAACCCCAGCCCCTCCCGGGTTTGACTGAGCTCCAGCCCCTCCAGGGTCTGACTGAACCCCAGCCCCTCCAGCGTCTGAATGAACCTCATCCCCTCCAGGGTTTGACTGAACCACAGCCACTCCAGGGTCTGAATGAACCCCAGCCCCTCCAGGGTCTGACTGAACCCCAGCCCGTCCCGGGTCTGACTGAACCCCAGCCCCTTGAGGGTCTGACTGAACCCCAGCCCCTCCCGGGTCTGACTGAGCTCCAGCCCCTCCAGGGTCTGACTGAACACCAGCCCCTCCAGCGTCTGACTGAACCCCAGCCCCTCCAGGGTCTGAATGAACCCAGACCCTCCAGGGTCTGAATGAACCCAGCCCCTGCCGGGGTCTGAATGAACCCCAGCCCCCCAAGGGTCTAACTGAACCACAGCCCCTGCCTGGGTCTGACTGAACCCAGCCCCTGAAGGGTCTGAATGAACCCAGCCCCACCAGGGTCTGACTGAACCCCATCCCTTCAGGTTCTTGCTGAACCCAGCCCCTCCAGGGTCTGACTGAACCCCATCCCTCCAGGGTCTGACTGAACCCAGCCCCTCCATGGTCTGAATGAATCCAGCCCCTCCAGGGTCTGACTGAACCCCATCCCTCCAGGGTCTGACTGAACCCAGCCCCTCCAGGGTCTGACTGAACCCCAGCCCCTTGAGGGTCTGACTGAACCCAAGCCCCTCCAGGGTCTGACTGAACCCCAGCCCCTTGAGGGTCTGACTGAACCCAGCCCCTCCAGGGTCTGACTGAACCCCAGCCCCTCTAGGGTCTGACTGAACCCCAGCCCCTCCAGGGTCTGAATGAACCCAGACCCTCCAGGGTCTGAATGAACCCAGCCCCTCCAGGGTCTGTCTGAACCCCCAGCCCCTCCAGGGTCTGACTGAACCCCAGCCCCTCCAGGCGCTGACTGAACCCCAGCCCCTGCAAGGTCTGACTGAACCCCAGCCCCCCAGGGTCTGAATGAACCCAGCCCCTCCTTGGTCTGACTGTACCCCAGCCCCTCCTGGGTCTGACTGTACCCCAGCCCCTGCAGGGTCTGACTGAATCCCAGCCCCCCAGGGTCTGACTGAACCACAGCCCCTCCAGGGTCTGAATGAACCCCAGCCCCTCCAGGGTCGGACTGAACCCCAGCCCCTCCCGGGTCTGACTGAACCCCAGCCCCTTGAGGGTCTGACTGAACCCCAGCCCCTCCCGGGTCTGACTGAGCTCCAGCCCCTCCAGGGTCTGACTGAACCCCAGCCCCTCCAGCGTCTGAATTAACCCCATCCCCTCCAGGGTCTGACTGCACCCCATCCCCTCCAGGGTCTGACTGAACCCAGCCCCTCCAGGGTCTGACTGAACCCCAGCCCCTCCAGGGTGTGAATGAACCCCAGCCCAGTGTCTGACTGAACCCCAGCCCCTCCCAGGTTTGACTGAGCCCCAGCTCCTCCAGGGTCTGTCTGAACCCAGCTCCCCCAGGGTCTGACTGAACCCCAGCCCCTGCAGGGTCTGACTGAATCCCAGCCCCCCCAGGGTCTGACTGAACCAGAGCCTCTCCAGGGTCTGAATGATCCCCAGCCACTCCAGGGTCTGAATGAACCCAGACCCTCCAGGGTCTGAATGAACCCAGCCCCTCCAGGGTCTGTCTGAACCCCCAGCCCCTCCAGGGTCTGACTGAACCCCAGCCCCTCCAGGCGCTGACTGAACCCCAGCCCCTGCAAGGTCTGACTGAACCCCAGCCCCCCAGGGTCTGAATGAACCCAGCCCCTCCTTGGTCTGACTGTACCCCAGCCCCTCCTGGGTCTGACTGTACCCCAGCCCCTGCAGGGTCTGACTGAATCCCAGCCCCCCAGGGTCTGACTGAACCACAGCCCCTCCAGGGTCTGAATGAACCCCAGCCCCTCCAGGGTCGGACTGAACCCCAGCCCCTCCCGGGTCTGACTGAACCCCAGCCCCTTGAGGGTCTGACTGAACCCCAGCCCCTCCCGGGTCTGACTGAGCTCCAGCCCCTCCAGGGTCTGACTGAACCCCAGCCCCTCCAGCGTCTGAATTAACCCCATCCCCTCCAGGGTCTGACTGCACCCCATCCCCTCCAGGGTCTGACTGAACCCAGCCCCTCCAGGGTCTGACTGAACCCCAGCCCCTCCAGGGTGTGAATGAACCCCAGCCCAGTGTCTGACTGAACCCCAGCCCCTCCCAGGTTTGACTGAGCCCCAGCTCCTCCAGGGTCTGTCTGAACCCAGCTCCCCCAGGGTCTGACTGAACCCCAGCCCCTGCAGGGTCTGACTGAATCCCAGCCCCCCCAGGGTCTGACTGAACCAGAGCCTCTCCAGGGTCTGAATGATCCCCAGCCACTCCAGGGTCTGCCTGAACCCCCAGCCCCTCCAGGGTCTGACTGAACCCCAGCCCCTCCAGGCGCTGACTGAACCCCAGCCCCTGCAAGGTCTGACTGAACCCCAGCCCCCAGGGTCAGAATGAACCCAGCCCCTCCTAGGTCTGACTGAACCCCAGCCCCTTGAGTGTCTGACTGAACCCCAGCCCCTCCCGGGTCTGACTGAGCTCCAGCCCCTCCAGGGTCTGACTGAACCCCAGCCCCTCCAGGGTCTGACTGAACCCCATCCCTCCAGGGTCTGACTGAATCCAGCCCCTCCACGGTCTGAATGAATCCAGCCCCTCCAGGGTCTGACTGATCCCCAGCCCCTCCAGGGTGTGAATGAACCCCAGCCACCCCAGTGTCTGACTGAACCCCAGCCCCTCCCAGGTTTGACTGAGCCCCAGCTCCTCCAGGGTCTGTCTGAACCCAGCCCCCCCAGGGTCTGACTGTACCCCAGCCCCTGCAGGGTCTGACTGAATCCCAGCCCCCCCCCCAGGGTCTGACTGAACCAGAGCCTCTCCAGGGTCTGACTGAACCCCAGCCCCTCCAGGGTCTGAATGAACCCCAGTCCCTCCAGGGTCTGACTGAACCCCAGCCTCTCCCGGGTCTGACTGAACCCCAGCCCCTTGAGGTTCTGACTGAACCCCAGCCCCTCCCGGGTTTGACTGAGCTCCAGCCCCTCCAGGGTCTGACTGAACCCCAGCCCCTCCAGCGTCTGAATGAACCTCATCCCCTCCAGGGTTTGACTGAACCACAGCCACTCCAGGGTCTGAATGAACCCCAGCCCCTCCAGGGTCTGACTGAACCCCAGCCCGTCCCGGGTCTGACTGAACCCCAGCCCCTTGAGGGTCTGACTGAACCCCAGCCCCTCCCGGGTCTGACTGAGCTCCAGCCCCTCCAGGGTCTGACTGAACACCAGCCCCTCCAGCGTCTGACTGAACCCCAGCCCCTCCAGGGTCTGAATGAACCCAGACCCTCCAGGGTCTGAATGAACCCAGCCCCTGCCGGGGTCTGAATGAACCCCAGCCCCCCAAGGGTCTAACTGAACCACAGCCCCTGCCTGGGTCTGACTGAACCCAGCCCCTGAAGGGTCTGAATGAACCCAGCCCCACCAGGGTCTGACTGAACCCCATCCCTTCAGGTTCTTGCTGAACCCAGCCCCTCCAGGGTCTGACTGAACCCCATCCCTCCAGGGTCTGACTGAACCCAGCCCCTCCATGGTCTGAATGAATCCAGCCCCTCCAGGGTCTGACTGAACCCCATCCCTCCAGGGTCTGACTGAACCCAGCCCCTCCAGGGTCTGACTGAACCCCAGCCCCTTGAGGGTCTGACTGAACCCAAGCCCCTCCAGGGTCTGACTGAACCCCAGCCCCTTGAGGGTCTGACTGAACCCAGCCCCTCCAGGGTCTGACTGAACCCCAGGCCCTCTAGGGTCTGACTGAACCCCAGCCCCTCCAGGGTCTGAATGAACCCAGACCCTCCAGGGTCTGAATGAACCCAGCCCCTCCAGGGTCTGTCTGAACCCCCAGCCCCTCCAGGGTCTGACTGAACCCCAGCCCCTCCAGGCGCTGACTGAACCCCAGCCCCTGCAAGGTCTGACTGAACCCCAGCCCCCCAGGGTCTGAATGAACCCAGCCCCTCCTTGGTCTGACTGTACCCCAGCCCCTCCTGGGTCTGACTGTACCCCAGCCCCTGCAGGGTCTGACTGAATCCCAGCCCCCCAGGGTCTGACTGAACCACAGCCCCTCCAGGGTCTGAATGAACCCCAGCCCCTCCAGGGTCGGACTGAACCCCAGCCCCTCCCGGGTCTGACTGAACCCCAGCCCCTTGAGGTTCTGACTGAACCCCAGCCCCTCCCGGGTCTGACTGAGCTCCAGCCCCTCCAGGGTCTGACTGAACCCCAGCCCCTCCAGCGTCTGAATTAACCCCATCCCCTCCAGGGTCTGACTGCACCCCATCCCCTCCAGGGTCTGACTGAACCCAGCCCCTCCAGGGTCTGACTGAACCCCAGCCCCTCCAGGGTGTGAATGAACCCCAGCCCAGTGTCTGACTGAACCCCAGCCCCTCCCAGGTTTGACTGAGCCCCAGCTCCTCCAGGGTCTGTCTGAACCCAGCTCCCCCAGGGTCTGACTGAACCCCAGCCCCTGCAGGGTCTGACTGAATCCCAGCCCCCCCAGGGTCTGACTGAACCAGAGCCTCTCCAGGGTCTGAATGATCCCCAGCCACTCCAGGGTCTGCCTGAACCCCCAGCCCCTCCAGGGTCTGACTGAACCCCAGCCCCTCCAGGCGCTGACTGAACCCCAGCCCCTGCAAGGTCTGACTGAACCCCAGCCCCCAGGGTCAGAATGAACCCAGCCCCTCCTAGGTCTGACTGAACCCCAGCCCCTTGAGTGTCTGACTGAACCCCAGCCCCTCCCGGGTCTGACTGAGCTCCAGCCCCTCCAGGGTCTGACTGAACCCCAGCCCCTCCAGGGTCTGACTGAACCCCATCCCTCCAGGGTCTGACTGAATCCAGCCCCTCCACGGTCTGAATGAATCCAGCCCCTCCAGGGTCTGACTGATCCCCAGCCCCTCCAGGGTGTGAATGAACCCCAGCCCCCCCAGTGTCTGACTGAACCCCAGCCCCTCCCAGGTTTGACTGAGCCCCAGCTCCTCCAGGGTCTGTCTGAACCCAGCCCCCCCAGGGTCTGACTGTACCCCAGCCCCTGCAGGGTCTGACTGAATCCCAGCCCCCCCCCCCAGGGTCTGACTGAACCAGAGCCTCTCCAGGGTCTGACTGAACCCCAGCCCCTCCAGGGTCTGAATGAACCCCAGTCCCTCCAGGGTCTGACTGAACCCCAGCCCCTCCCGGGTCTGACTGAACCCCAGCCCCTTGAGGTTCTGACTGAACCCCAGCCCCTCCCGGGTTTGACTGAGCTCCAGCCCCTCCAGGGTCTGACTGAACCCCAGCCCCTCCAGCGTCTGAATGAACCTCATCCCCTCCAGGGTTTGACTGAACCACAGCCACTCCAGGGTCTGAATGAACCCCAGCCCCTCCAGGGTCTGACTGAACCCCAGCCCGTCCCGGGTCTGACTGAACCCCAGCCCCTTGAGGGTCTGACTGAACCCCAGCCCCTCCCGGGTCTGACTGAGCTCCAGCCCCTCCAGGGTCTGACTGAACACCAGCCCCTCCAGCGTCTGACTGAACCCCAGCCCCTCCAGGGTCTGAATGAACCCAGACCCTCCAGGGTCTGAATGAACCCAGCCCCTCCAGGGTCTGTCTGAACCTCCAGCCCCTCCAGGGTCTGACTGAACCCCAGCCCCTCCAGGCGCTGACTGAACCCCAGCCCCTGCAAGGTCTGACTGAACCCCAGCCCCCCAGGGTCTGACTGAACCCCAGCCCCTCCCGGGTCCGACTGAACCCCAGCCCCTTGAGGGTCTGACTGAACCCCAGCCCCTCCCGGGTCTGACTGAGCTCCAGCCCCTCCAGGGTCTGACTGAACCCCAGCCTCTCCAGCGTCTGCATGAACCCCATCCCCTCCAGGGTCTGACTGAACCCCATCCCCTCCAGGGTCTGACTGAACCCAGCCCCTCCAGGGTCTGACTGAGCCCCAGCTCCTCCAGGGTCTGTCTGAACCCAGCCCCCCCAGGGTCTGACTGAACCCCAGCACCTGCAGGGTCTGACTGAATCCCACCCCCCCCCCCCAGGGTCTGACTGAACCAGAGCCTCTCAAGGGTCTGAATGAACCACCCCAGCCACTCCAGGGTCTGTCTGAACCCCCAGCCCCTCCAGGGTCTGACTGAACCCCAGCCCCTCCAGGCGCTGACTGAACCCCAGCCCATGCAAGGTCTGACTGAACCCCAGCCCCCCAGGGTCTAAATGAACCCAGCCCCTCCTGGGTCTGACTGAACCCCAGCCCCTGCAGGGTCTGACTGAATCCCAGCCCCCCCAGGGTCTGACTGAACCACAGCCCCTCTAGGGTCTGAATGAACCCCAGCCCCTCCAGGGTCTGACTGAACCCCAGCCCCTCCCGGGTCTGACTGAACCCCAGCCCCTTGAGGGTCTGACTGAACCCCAGCCCCTCCCGGGTCTGACTGAGCTCCAGCCCTTCCAGGGTCTGACTGAACCCCAGCCCCTCCAGCGTCTGAATGAACCCCATCCCCTCCAGGGTCTGACTGAACCCCATCCCCTCCAGGGTCTGACTGAACCCAGCCCCTCCAGGGTCTGACTGAACCCCAGCCGCTCCAGGGTTTGAATGAACCCCAGCCCCCCCAGTGTCTGACTGAATCTCAGCCCCTCCCAGGTTTGACTGAGCCCCAGCTCCTCCAGGGTCTGTCTGAACCCAGCCCCCCCAGGGTCTGACTGAACCCCAGCCCCTGCAGGGTCAAACTGAATCCCAGCCCCCCCAGGGTCTGACTGAACCAGAGCCTCTCCAGGGTCTGACTGAACCCCAGCCCCACCAGGGTCTGAATGAACCCCAGCCCCTCCAGGGTCTGAATGAACCCCATCCCCTCCAGGGTCTGACTGAACCACAGCCCCTCCAGGGTCTGAATGAACCCCAGCCCCTCCAGGGTCTGACTGAACCGCAGCCCGTCCCGGGTCTGACTGAACCCCAGCCCCTTGAGGGTCTGACTGAACCCCAGCCCCTCACGGGTCTGACTGAGCTCCAGCCCCTCCAGGGTCTGACTGAACACCAGCCCCTCCAGCGTCTGAATGAACCCCATCCCCTCCAGGGTCTGACTGAACTCCAGCCCCTCCAGGGTCTGACTGAACCCAGCCCCTCCAGGGTTTGACTGAACCCCAGACCCTCCAGGGTGTGAATGAACCCCAGCCCCCCCAGTGTCTGACTGAACCCCAGCCCCTCCAGGGTCTGACTGAACCCCAGCCCCCAAGGGTCTGACTGAACCCCAGCCCCCCAAGGGTCTGACTGAACCCCAGCCCCTGCCGGGGTCTGAATGAACCCCAGCCCCCCAAGGGTCTAACTGAACCCCAGCCCCTGTCTGGGTCTGACTGAACCCAGCCCCTGCAGGGTCTGAATGAACCCAGCCCCCCCAGGGTCTGACTGAACCCCATCCCTCCAGGGTCTTGCTGAACTCAGCCCCTCCAGGGTCTGACTGAACCCCATCCCTCCAGGGTCTGACTGAACCCCATCCCTCCAGGGTCTTGCTGAACCCAGCCCCTCCAGGGTCTGACTGAACCCCATCCCTCCAGGGTCTGACCGAACCCAGCCCCTCCACCGTCTGAATGAACCCCAGCCCCTCCAGAGTCTGAATGAACACCAGCCCCTCCAGGGTCTGGCTGAACCCGAGCGCCTCCATGGTCTGACTGAACCCCAGCCCCTCCAGGGTCTGCCTGAACCCCAGCCCCTCCAGGGTCTGAATGAACCCCAGCCCCTGCCTGGGTGTGACCGAACCCCAGCCCCTCCAGGGTTCATCCAGCCCCTGGTCTCCCCTCTTCTGGCCCCCCTCCCTTGGCCCTTCTCCTGTACCCTCTTCCTCTGTTAAAACCCTGGGCATAAAACTCAACTCTCAACTCACCCTTCACTCCCAGGTTAGCTCTGTGGTGTCTTCTTCTTTTCTTGCACTGCGCACTATACGCAGGGTGTCCCGTTTCTTTACTTTTTCCGCTCTCAAACTTATTATTTTGGCCATGGTAGTATCCCGCCTGGACTACGGCAACGCCCTATATGCTGGCATCCCCGCATATAGCTTGCGCCGCCTACAACTGATACAGAACCAGGCGGCCCGCCTGGCCTTCAAACTTCCAAAATTTCACCACTCTACCCCTCTTCTAAAAACGCTACATTGGCTCCCTGTGCTGGCCAGGGTCCAATTTAAGCTCGCCTCTATCACCTTTTTGGCATGCCAGGACGTGGCACCTGCATTTATCTCTTCTGAGATCACTCCCTACGTTCCCACCAGGGAACTCCGCTCGTCCTCCCAGTCCCTCCTCACTGTCCCACGCTACCGGAGAAAGAAGTGGGGAGGCTCAAAATTTGCCACTCTTGCCCCGATCCTCTGGAATTCCCTTCCCCTCGAACTCCGCTCCATCACTCTGTACCCCCAATTTCGAAAACATCTCAAGACCTTCTTGTTCAAGAAGTTCCTTGAGTAACACGCCATCACCCCCCCTTGCTTTCTAGCCCTGGACCATGTTAGCATTAGCGCCAAGAAACCGTTGGTAGACGTGCGCTCTATAAATAATTTTAAACTTAAACTTAAACCTAAACTGAACCCCAGACACTCCAGGTTCTGGCTGAACCCCAGCCCCTCCAGGGTCTGACTGAACCCCAGCCCCTCCAGGGTCTGACTGAACGCCAGCCCCTCCAGGGTCTGACTGAACCCCAGCCCCTCCAGGGTCTGAATGAACCCCAGCCCCTCCAGGGTCTGAATGAACCCCAGCCCCTCCAGGGTCTGAATGAACCCCAGCCCCTGCCTGGGTCTGACTGAACCTCAGACCCTCCAGGGTCTGAATGAACCCAGCCCCTCCAGGGTCTGACTGAACCCCAGCCCCTCCAGGGTCTGAATGAACCCAGCCCCCCCAGGGTCTGATTGAACCCCAACCTCTCCAGGGTCTGACTGAACCCCAGCCCTTCCAGGGTGTGAATGAACCCCAGCCCCCCAGGGTCTGACTGAACCCCAGCCACTACCTGGGTCTGGCTGAACCCCAGCCCCTCCGGGGTCTGACTGAACCCCAGCCCCTCCAGGGTCTGAATGTACCCCAGCCCCTCCAGGGTCTGACTGAACCCAGCCCCTCCAGGGTCTGTCTGAACCCAGCCCTTCCAGGGTCTGATGGAACCCCAGCCCCTGCAGGGTCTGAATGAACCCCAGCCCCACCAGGGTCTGAATGAACCCCAGACCCTGCCTGGGTCTGGCTGAACCCTAGCCCCTCCAGGGTCTGAATGAACACCAGCCCCTCCAGTGTCTGACTGAACCCCAGTCCCTCCAGGGTCTGACTGAACCCCAGCCCCTCCAGGGTGTGAATGAACCCAGCCCCCCCAGGGTCTGAATGAACCCCAGCCCCCCCAGGGTCTGTCTGAACCCCAGCCCCTCCAGGGTCTGCCTGAACCCAGCCCTTCCAGGGTCTGATGGAACCCCAGCCCCTCCAGGGTCTGACTGAACCCCAGCCCCTCCAGTGTCTGACTGAACCCCAGCCCCTCCAGGGTCTGACTGAACCCCAGCCCCTTGAGGGTCTGACTGAACCCCAGCCCCTTGAGGGTCTGACTGAACCCCAGCCCCTCCCGGGTCGACTGAGCCCCAGCTCCTCCAGGGTTTGTCTGAACCCAGCCCCCCCCAGGGTCTGAATGAACCCCAGCCCCTCCAGGGTGTGAATGAACCCAGCTCCTGCAGGGTCTGACTGAACCACAGCCCCTCCAGGGTCTGAATGAACCCCAGCCCCTCCAGGGTGTGACTGAACCCAGCCCCTCCAGGGTCTGAACCAACCCCGGCCCCTTCAGGGTCTGAATGAACCCAGCCCCTCCAGGGTCTGACTGAACCCCAACACCTCCAGGGTCTGACTGAACCCCAGCCCCTCCAGGGTCTGACGTAACCCCAGCCCCTCCAGGGTCTGACTGAACCCCAACACCTCCAGGGTCTGACTGAACCCCAGCCCCTCCAGGGTCTGACTGAACCCCAGCCCCTCCAGGGTCTGACTGAACCACAGCCCCTCCAGGGTCTGACTGAACCCCAGCCCTTGCTGTCTCTCGCTTTGGTTTTCACTTCGCATGAATAAACACGCGTGAAAAGTGTGTGTGTTTGTACATACACCCTCCTGTGATACCTGCAGTGCTCTATTGAATTCAGGGCCTAAAGTTGAAAGGGTTCAGGCGGAAAACAGTTTGTGACAAATAAAATCAGCTTTGTTGCTTAATTATTGGAATTCCAAAGGGGCTTCAGCTCTGGGTGGAATGTGCCAGAGAAAGGGGGCAGCCAGGACCCCCGGGGGACTTCCAAGAATTGGGCCAAAGCCCCCAGCGTGACCCCTGCCCCTGCAGCCAGCCAGGCCTCTCTCAGAAAGCAGAACTCATGTCCCGTGATGGGCATCAAGCAGAGACAACTGCAACAAACAGATGTGCTCTCATTCCCTTGCAGGGCTCAGCCTTGTGACAGAATCCGAGATACAGATGCTTCAAAAACAACACGTCACCGATGCAGCATCACGCTGATTGTTCCTTTAAGACATATATCATGGATGTGACGATGAAAACATGTGCAAGACACATGTGCACTTTGCATGACTTTGGAAAGAATGAATAAAGACTTGAAGAAACTTGTAGTACAAGCACCGTAAAAGCGTGCTTTAATTTCGAAATAAAATAAATAGTGAGCCAAACTTACTGACAGTTCATATTCATATAAGTTTGAACTTATTAAAACAAATAAATCACAAAAATGTATTTTATGCATTTATGAAAGCAATGGATTATTAACGTATTAATGCATTGTTTTTGATTATTGTCTGTAAATTCATGCCAAATACTATAGTTTTCTAGTCCGCTGTGGCAGGCGTTACCAGCCATTAAAGGCCCGCTCCAGCCTTTAAGAGGGGCGCAGGACTTTAATGCCGGGATAGCCCAGCTACGGCGGGCTGTAAGGCTCCAAGGTATTCCGCCACAATACCTCTCAGAATGTTGTAGCAGATAAAACAAAGGGGCATGTGATCAAGAACAGGCGCTAAAATTATCGCCGCTTTATCGGCAGGAAACTGCTGCTAAAGCGGCGATAATGGGCTTGATAATACGTCCGTGTAAATTCCAATAGCAGCCCAGGTTAACACCAGAACTTGGGCTGCTATGGGAATTCACAAAGGCATATTATCAAGCCCATTATCGTCGCTTTAGCGGCAGTTTCCTGCCGATAAAGCGGCGATCATTTTATCGCCTGTTGTTGATAAAAGGCCCCATAGTCTACTCCATGAGGCTTTTGTTCCAGCAACAGCTGTGAACAACAACATTGCAATGTTGGAGCTCCGGGCTTCTATTGGCCATTAGAAGCCCAGAGCACTCCATCGGTTACAATGGAGCTTCCCCCGTTCCAATGTTCTAATAACGTGAAAACGCCTAAAAGCCTTTTCTTTCACTCTCATTTTAATGCACCTTTCACCAATTGAAATATTGGTGCAAATTTGCCAAATTTTGAGATAGGAATATAAAACTTCACACACATGTTCTTTATTACCCCAGTTATCTAGATTTCTTCAAACAAATTTCTGATCTATATGTTTAATTATAGTTGCCACGTGTAGACTTTAAAATTTGGTAATAGTCCATAGTTAACAGTATCCATTTACATCAAGCATTTATAGTGAGTGATTATTTTACTAATACATTTAATTGGGTCAGATCGCTAATTGCTGTAAAGTGCACTTATATCACACTAATGGGACTTCAACTTTCGCTCTTTTCTCAAGAGAAAGTTGATGGATCAATAGGTTATTGTGCAATGACCTGTGTGCCACAGACAGACAGACGGTTCACATGCTTTATTGGATGGAACTACGGGGCATATTAGCAAGGGCACTATCGCCGCTTTAGCTGGACTTTTTCCCGCTAAAGCGGCGATAATTTTATCGCCCTATGAGCAAGCTGTCGCTAACAGCAGTTAGCGACAGCTTTTAGGTGATAGCGAGTGGTTCGGGGCCAGCTTTGCATGTCAGCGATATTTATCGCTAATGACAAGCAAAGTGGGCGTACCCAAACTGTTAGCGACTGAAAACAGTCGCTAACACAGCTATCGCCTATTAGCAGGGCAGGCTGTGCGATTAAAAAAGTTGCGCTAAGCGCGATTATAGCCAGAACCTAACGCCTGCTCAGACCACTTCTTAGCCTGTATATCCAATGGGAGGTGGATATTCTGGTTAAGTTCCCATTAGCGTTAATGCCTGAATATCTCTGGATTTCCAGCGATATTCACGCATTGAGTCGCTTTCGCCGGATATTTTATTGCATTAGAGATAAACGTTGCTAATAGCATATTATCTCTGCGATAATATCTGGCGATAGACAGCGATAAAAAAAAATGCCCTTAGCGCATTTAGCGATAAATATCGCTATTTGTTGCTAATATGCCCCTACATCCTTCATTTGCTTCTTTTACACCTCGTGAGCGGATGATCATCATTTGCTATGTTGCACCATAGAGAGGTGATTCCTGAATCCTCTCCGGACTTGCTTAAATATTTTGACAATGCTTTTGGGAGGAGGAGTTCGCTCTAGCTTTTCTTCCTCGTCTTGTGCCCCCTGCTCTTCTCCTTGTCCTTTGATGCAGCATCGTCTCTCTGCCTTTTGGGAAGATCTGAAACAGACTCGTCGCTTGGCGACACTTCTGATGTGGGGCAGGTGTGGAGAATATCTCCTTGTGAACTTGAGAGGAGTTGGCCTAACGGCTAGGGTGGTCAACCTCAAATCAGGGGGAC
Source organism: Lissotriton helveticus (assembly GCF_964261635.1). Taxonomy (NCBI): domain Eukaryota; kingdom Metazoa; phylum Chordata; class Amphibia; order Caudata; family Salamandridae; genus Lissotriton; species Lissotriton helveticus. The sequence goes on from NC_136072.1 coordinate 7,081,428, forward strand.
CGGGTTTGAGCCTCGGCAATGACGCTGAACCTCCTGTTATTCTGGGCAAATCACTTAATCTCCCCGTGCCTAACAAAATGAATGTGTCCTCATGTAACGCAACTGGTGCGATGTAAAGTGCTCTGATACCCAATTCGGGTCAAGTTTGCGCTATATAAAACTCTGAAAAAAACCAAAAACACTATGCGGACTTGCTGAACTGACAGCCTTGCTACTGCCTCTCTTGCCCCGAGCAGTTCCTGCCCTTGGCCCTGGAGTCTTATGAACTCCTGCTAGCGGGCTTGCTACTACCCTCCTTTTTCCTTGTCATTGAACTAGATCCCATCTCCCCTGAGAGACCCCATAGAATTGTCTTCTGCCCTTGCTGGTGGGCAGAAATTTTAGCTTACCCAACTTCCTATGGACTCCCTGTCATCAAAAGCAGATTCCCAAAATTAGTTTTCGACAGAGTTTGCTTGTAATGGGTTCTTTTTAAATGAGTTGTATTGATTCTGAATTATTCCTCTGAATCTGTATTTTGAATTGCGGTTTCATACTTCTGGTATGGTATGCCAAATTTGGACTAAGTTGTCTAAATTCTGATGTTCTGATGTGTCTGAATTTAATACAAATGAAATGAAATGAAATGAGGGCATTTGTAAAGCGCAAAGCTACCTCACCTGAAGGTGTCCCGGCGCTGTCCGTATACCGCTTAGGAACCCTTCCTGGCTTTTCCCTGTGAAATGTCCACTCCTGGGCATCCCCAAGGTGAAGCCAGGCACCCCAGCGCTGTTGAGATTAAGCAAGCTATTGCCCAGAGTTGCAGAGTGGGACCCATGATTGGAATAGGCACCGAGGCGAGAATTATCAGGTCCGGGGAGATTGAGTCCAAGAGCCGCCGAGGCGGGAATCGAACCCTGGTCCCGGGCCAAACCTCTGCATCAGGGTCTGCCGCGCTAACCATTGAGCCACACTTCTCCACTCATATAAATCATATTTGACTGAGTCTCTATTTTCATTCATGTTTATCTCTTGTAGTCTGTGTACATATCTTACAGATCTTGATACATAATAAGGAGAATCGTAGGGTATTTTCAGAACAACGGGTTTGCTTTTGTTCTTTCGTACCTTGGTGGCGGAACTTCTGGTCTGTAAGATTTTGGCCCAATTGAACCTCTGCAAGAGGTTCAGATTATCTGTAGTTATTCTATTTATTCTCAGTCTTGTTCTGAGAATTATGTATATACATTTGATTTCCAATTTATAGATTGGTTACCAATGCCTGGTCCTCAATGTGTAATCAATAGTGGGTATCCAGAGCCCCTACCCCTTAATGTGACAAGCAAGGTCCAACACTGGACCAAGTTGGTCACATGATTTATAGAGCAGAGTAGAATTGAAATCTTATGTGGTCCCATAAGGATGAAGTGGAAAATAGGGGAAACAACCTTTACAACGCAACTTTTACAACGCACTACCATTACAACAAAACTTTTACAACGCAACATCCATTACAACGCATGTTTTTACAACGCAGTCATTACAACGCATGACACTACAACGCACACCACTACAACGCATACCATTACAACACAGTCATTACAACGCATACCATTACAACGCAAAACTTACCATCCAATACTTACCCTACTGTTGTACCCCCTGGAGTTAGAATAGTTATTTTAACCCCTACACTATCCAATATTTTCCCTACTGTTGCACCCCCTGGAGTTAGAATAGTAATTTTAACCCCTACACTATCCAACACTTACCTTATTTGCAATGTAATGAAATGCGTTGTAATGGTATGCGTTGTAAATGTAGTATGCGTTGTAGTGGAATGTGTTGTAAAGGTATTTTTTAAGAATTCGTTGTAATGGTATGTGTTGTAAAAGGGTGCGTTGTAATGGATGTTGCAGTGTAAAAAATGCGTTGTAAAGGTATGCGTTGTAAAAGTGTGCGTTGTAACATCATACATCCCGAAAATAGTGGCAGCAGAGATAAATGCTACCCTCGTCCTCCTGAACCTCACAGACGCCTTTCACACCATCTCTCACCAGACCCTCTGCACAAGACTCCATAAAGCCAGCATCCGCGACAAAGAAAGCTCTCTAATGAATCCACCCCTTCCTCACCGGCTGAACGCAGAGTCAGACTTCCATCATTCAACTCAGAACCCACAGAGATCAGCTGTGGAGTGCCTCAGGGTTCCTCCCTGAGCCCCACCCTCTTCAACATCTACATGGCCCCGTAAGCAGCCATCGTCAGAAGCCATGGGTTGAACATAGTCGCCGACGACACCCAGCTGATTCTCTCCCTCACAGACGAAACCACAGCTGCCAAGAGCGACATACACAACGAGATGAAGGCAGTCGCCACCTGGATAAAGGACAGCTGTGTCAAGCTCAACTCAGGCAAAGACCAAAGTCCTCATCCTGGGCTCCTCCCCCTCCGCCTAGGATGACTCGCTTTATACCAATGGAGTGGAGTCTCGACTGCTTGAATCAGCCATAGATGTACCTAGAGTAAACAAGATGTGCATTTCAATTTTATTGTATCCAGGTTTATGGGGCAAAATCGAGTGCAGTAGCTGCGTACGGTGCTGGAGTGTGGGGTCGTGTTAATGTAAAGGGGACACAAATACCAGAGGATAGCTTCTGGAAATCAACGAAGAGTCTTCCCATTAGCTTCCCCAATTTTAAATTACGTCAAGAGCTAAACATCCCCTACATAACTGGTCAGATTAATGTCGCTCCCATTCTTCTTTGGCACTCAGTCGGGTGCAGAGATACTGTGCCCCTTACTCAACACATAATAATGGATTGTTTAGCCCTAGAACATACAGAAAATATTCAATAGTTAAAGTACATGAAAAATACTCTATATACTCTAGGTCTTGGGAGCCTATTTGAGTTACCCAGTAATTGTGTATCTGTCTTGAAAAAAGCTTTAAAATCCTGTCTTTTTGGCTTTGCCAATGATGCCAGAATGGATGCACACCATAATAAACCAACTATAAGGGAATGTATGGAGGGCCCGCTGCAGGATGAGGGGATATCCTCCGATCTGGAGTTCGTACAATCCCTCCGCACAGATTCATTCTGTTAAGGTTTCGCCTTAATTAGATACCGTATATGCTGGGCCACCCTGCCGGTATTTATTCTAATAATGATCTTCCTTGTTGTGCATTTGATGATTTCTTGCGTCAAACTGATTTGCACATTTTCTACTTTTGTACATTTTATTGTAATCATCGGAAAATGTTCTTAACTCCCTTCTTGCGTAGCCCTAATTTTAAACAAAGTCGCCCGGCCTTATACTTTTTACGAATACTGCCTGTTTTAGCGTTGCTTTTTGTGCGCGTCTCTGAGAACTAAGAAAATGATCACTCGCTGATATTAATTGTTTGCATTTAGTCTTTTACCTGTGATGTATATTTTAACTTTCATGATTGATTTTCTATTATTCGAATAAAGTAATTTTGAATTTAATTAAATTTGACTCCTGGTGGCCCCCAGCGCTTGCAACGCCCCACACCCACAGACCCCGCATGAAACCTCAGCATCATCCTCGACTCCTCGCTCTCTATGAACCGCCAAATCAACGCAGTTTCATCCTCCTTCTTCCACATGCTCCGCCTGCTTCATAAGATCTTCAATCAGATCCCCACGAGTCCAGGAAAATGTTCCCCTATGCACTCGTCAGCAACTGACTCGACTACGGCAACCCACTCTATGCAGGCACAACCCAGAAACTCAAATGAAACTGCGGAACTCTGACGGCAGACTCATCCTGGACATCCCACGTCACAGCCACATCTCCGGCCACCTGAGAGACATTCACTGGCTCCCTGTCAACAAAAGAATCACCTTCAAGCTCCTCACGCACGCCTACAAAGCCCTCTACAACGCCGGACCTGCATACCGCAACAACCGCCTCGCCTTCTTCACTCCCAGAATATATCTCTGCTCCGCCCAACTGGAACCAGACCAGCTGCCCAGCAGCCCACGGACCCACAAGACCACAGCGGGAGGAAGACCCTTCTCTTACCTCACTGCAAAGACCTGGAACTCCCTGCCTCTGCACCTCAGGCAATCCCCATCGCTGCCACGCTTCAGAAATGACCTCAAATCCTGGCTCTTCGACTGAACCATAGATCCAACCCCTCCCCCCCAGCGCCTTGAGACCCTTACAGAGCTGCTGACTATAACTGGAGAACCAGGATTGAGTCTTGGCGTCAGCTCAATATCCTGTGATTCTTGGCCGCCGAATTCATCGCCCTGTGCCTAAAAATAAATGTGCCATTTTGTAATGTTAGTGGTGTTCGTTTAAAGTATTCTTGAGCCCTCAGTTCGAGTTCGAGCTATATATAAAAAAGTCCCAAAAAAGAGTAAAGAAAAAAATATGTGAGAGCTAATGTTTCCTAATCTCGCGGCTTGAGGAAATATTAAATGCCAATACATCGCGGTTGCTCCATGTATTCCACTTCATTCATTGGTTTGCGTGTTCCTGAAGATTCTAGGGCTCAGGTAACACCTCGGCGGTGGATAACGGAGGACGGAGTCCACCACCTACTAATTTTAAAGAGGGCATACCACCCCCTTTGCCCTCGGCCCAACGATGCCCAAGAGAGGTGCTTGTTATCGTGAGAAGCATATAGGCGAGCCGTGCATTGGTTTTTTGGGGTCTTTCCTGAGACATGCTCTTTTTATTTAAAAAACAAACGTTTTTAGCGCCTACCCATTAATTACCTTTGGTTGCATTTATTGTCCCTCTTTTTTCCTTCATTCCTATTGAGGAGTGCTTCCCCTGCCTAGACGGGCCTATCTTTTTCTGTGCGGAGTTCTTTACCTCGACTGTGGCATCTCCACATTTACTATTAAAATTCAGGGGCATATTAACAAGGACTTTATCTCTGCTTTTTTGGCTTTAAAAGCCAAAGAAGCAGAGATGAAAATATCGCCCTATCAACAACAATGTGCTAACATGCAAAATTGCATGTTAGCACCCTTTTTCACTACACTTCCCTTTGCATCTCTAATGAGATGCAAAGTGGGCGTTCCAGAGCAAAATAATAGGAGAAATGTCGCTCAGTGACATTTCTCCTATTATCAAGCTTCACGCTAACCTTTTTAGAGACTAAAAAAGCAGCGCTAACCACGGTTAACGCTGCTTTTTTACGTCTGCCTATTTTCAGACTTAGCCATGTAATCCAATGGGAGGTGGATACATGGCTAAGTCCACCATGGGCTATCAACAAGGATATCCATATCCTTGTAGTTTTATCACTGTATTACCAATGATAACCTCCCACAATGCCGCTACTGCTGGATTTTTTTATCGCCTAGTTGGTTAGCGTTGTTAATAACGCGATAACCAGGCGATATTATCCAGCGATAGCGGGCGTTAAAAAAATAAACACTAAGCGCCCTTAGCGTTAATTTTCCCTGATCCTTGTTAATATGGCCCTCAGTTTTGTGAATACTGATGAAGCATTAACTTACACAAATGTTTACGTTTACCTCTGTGAATCAGGCGCTAAGTTTGTTTCTCTTTATTTTCAGCTCCTGCGTGATAAACAGCGGGCGGCCCTGCGAGCCGCTGGTATAAAACTGCGATTAATTTAGCGTGGGTTGGAGGGGCGTTCTGCGCAGGCGCAAACAATCAATTGGAAATCACATGAGGTGCGGTGAAAATAGAATGTCCTTTTAATAGCTGCAAGGTGGACTACAATCCTAATTTATTCTACATTACTAGCTAGCACTTGTGCAGCCCACACCTCACACAACATTGTCTACAAACAATGGGTCTCTTTAATATTTACCTTAATGGTGTGAATTTTATTGGAATAGGAAAGTTTAATGCCTGAGTTGACCATGTCAGGAATTCAGGCTCATGACGGGTGGCTGCTGGCTGCTCAGTTGTTGAAATACTTTTAATTTGTTTGAATGCTTACAACATATTTGGCAGCTTGCATGCTCACTTATCATGTGACACTTTAGCCCCCTGGCACTTTGCTTTCTGGGAATTCGAAGGCCATGTTTATAATGGGAACATTGAAACCGTTCATCTCAGGACCAGAAGGGTCGGTAGCTAAAAAGCCAAGGGGCATATTAACTGGTATGACCCAGAGTTCAGGAAGGATTGGGCCCTCATTGCGTGGCACTGTACACACAACTGGATTATGCTGATCCTCAAAACAGCGTTGCGCCTATCAGAGAAAATCCAGATAGAGATACAAGTCACTGAAGCACCAATCAAAGCCAGTATCACAGGGTATAAGAAGAAACTGGATGACCTTAATAAAGAAATTAATGAATATAGAGACCACCTCCCGCAACAAAAATGTTGGACCTGGCCCTCTTGGCAGGGTCATCCCTAAACTTTTTGCCTTCCTCCAATACTCCCTCTGACCTGTTTTTGTTGGTTTAATGACTCTGGGCACTTTACCACTGCTGACCAGTGCTAAAGTGCATATGCTCTCCCTGTATAAAGTGTAACTGTGATTGATGTCCATGACTGGTTCATTGGATTTACTGTCAGTCCCCAGTAAAGTGCACCAGGAGTGCCAGGGCTTGTAAATACCAATACTGCTAGTGGGCCTGCAGCGCTGGTTGCGCCACCCACAGAAGCAGCCTTTTAAAATGTGTCTAGGGTCTGCCATTGCAGAACCTGCGTGCAGTCTGGTACTGTCATGCTGGCTGGGCAAGTGCACACACTTGCCAGCCCCTAAACCTTCCCTTAACTTCATATTAGTCACCCCTATGGTAGGCCCAAGGGCAGGGTGCATTGTAAGTGTAAGGTAGGACATGCTCTGATGAGAGTGGCATGTCCTAATAGTGAATTACTGCTAAATTCGTTTTTCACTATTGTAAGGCTACCTGTTCCCTTTAGGCCAGATGGGCTGCTGGAATTATTACACTCTATAATCCCAGGAGGCTCAGGGAACATGGTAGAAAATCATGTTTAGTATGCCTGAACTCAGACTAATAAAATACTTCTTTTAGTAAAGTTTATTTTAATATCCTGTGTTTGCAAATGCTACTTTTAGAAAGTTAGCATTTGCTTGCCTAACCATTTCAGCCCGCCTCTGATTGGATGTGTATCTGACTGTCTGGGATGTGTGAGTGACAGGGCTGGGGGATGACAGGTGGTGAATGGAAGGATTAGACCTTAGTGGGAGGTAGGAGTTTCCCTGGACTCTTCATCAGGCTGTGCTCTGCCACCACAATGCTGGCTCCGCCCCCCTGGGGAGCGACTGATGACTCAGCCTGCACCTGGCCCAGGAAGGGCGAAGCACTGTCAATAAGGTACTCCTGGCTGCCCCTGTCCCCACAATGATGGCTCCGCCCCCCTGGGGAGCGTCTGATGTGCCTGCCCACGCACTGAAAGCAGAAGCCAGAAGTACCCCCAACAAGTGCTCAGAGGCTGAGAGCAGTTATGCAAAGGCCCCCCTGGCCTGTGAGAACAAAAGAAACTCTGTATAAAAGTAGGAGCCCTGCTTCTTGTAAATTAGAATCCTGTTTTACCACGAAGGACCTCTGCCCGACTAGAAGGAGAAGAGACGCTGGAAGGACTGACCTACTGCTTGCCTTGCTGAGAGAGGAGAGGAAAAGACTTGATGAGAAAAGACTTTGCTGCTTTGTGCTTTAAACATTCTCCAAGGGCTTGATTGAGCTTGCCCCCTGATCTGGACCCCAGGACTAGTGGGTCCTTGGTGCTTTTGCTCGTCTTGACATTCGAGCCGTGTGTGCATCCCGCCGGAGCCAGACTGCGCCCCTCATCGCCCCTCCTAGGGCTGTGGCACTCGGGAGCTTGCCTGCCTTTGTCCTGTGAGAGCCTCGCTCCGATCGGAGTCGCTCTCTGCCCCCAGGCTAGGGTTCCTGCTCCTCTGCCCCTTGCCTGCTACTGGAGCGCGCTGAAGCGCTCTCACCCCTCCCGCCGGAATTCCCTCTGCCGATCGCGATCCACGCTGGGTCAACAGCTGCACAGGCCGTGCCCTGTGACCCCGCTTTGCCATCCTAGAGGCTCGTCAGGCCGCACCGCCCCCGCTAAGGAGACCCCCGCACCGTCGTGCCAAGGGTCGCGGGCCGCGCCTGCCTGGCTGAACACGCCCGCTGGCGTCAAGATCCAAGAGTGCTCCCAATCGCCAGAGTCGCACAAGCCTGTGCCGACCCTCGCCGAAGTAAAAGAAGTGTTCATCTAATCATCACCGGGCTCGGGCCCGCAACTTATTCTTTCCCCGTCATCAAGCCGCTTCCTGACTGAGAGCCGAGAAAAGAAGTCTGCATGTCCTCGGAGTCCCCACGGGTGAGTGAGAGCTGTGCGCTCCGTCTGCACTCCCCGTTAGGGACCCTGAGCTTACCCTGCCTGCCGCGCTATCCTCTGAGCCCTCCCGCACCGCCGAGCCGTCCCGCAACTGACTCTGTCCCCAAGCCGAGGGGAAGAGCCGGTCCCGGCATAGGTGTGCTCACGCCGATGCGTGAGCCGCGGTAGGGTCTGCATCAATTTCACCGCAGAAGGCAGGAGAGGCGCTGCAAGGCACGCCGAAGGCCCGGGGTGGGTCCATACCTCGCTGAACTTGAGGAGAGACTACAGTTAGAGTGAGAGAACACGAAGAAAACTACTGAACTCGAGAACAACCACATTTTGAACTGCAACTAAGAAGAAAAGTGCCTATTTACAACCTGTTGGCATCCTAAAAGCGTTATTGGTCTTGTGATAAGTCTGCTGAGATACATATATATATTTTTACATAAAGAAGCGTATTTTTTATATATTCACAGCCTGGTGTCCATTTGTGGGGGGATTGGTATATTTTACTGTGTGTGTGATTATAAATGCTTAACTGAATAACGCCTGAAGAATAGCCTTGGCTGCTCACGCCACGCACCTAGAGGGTGAGCAAGGGTAATTCTAAGGGGTCATCCTTTGCCCTGACTTAGAGGAGAGGGTCCCTGCTTGTCACAAGTGCATACTTGCGCCAACCAGAGACCCCCAATTCTAACATTGGACGCAGCGGTGAGGATTTGCGAATTTGCATTTGTAGTTGACATGCAGTGAATTGCGGATCACCACATAGTGAGAGCAGACCTATAACGCAGCCACAGGTTTCCATTTCTATAATTTTGCTGGGAGATCTCCATGTGTTTTTGAAGACGTCATGCCTGGTACAGTGAGGATGGAAAAGGCAGCAACCACATGCCTGTCGCCAGAGGAGTTGGCAGACAGGGCAGCAGACAGGGCACATGCAACGGAGATGGCAAAGTTAGCTGGACAAATAGAATTGGAAAAGCAGAGATTGGCAATGGAAGTGCAAAAACGCCAAAGAGCTCACTTCTTGAGGATGAGAGAACTTGATTTGGAGCTTGAAGCCAGGAGGGCTTCAGCCCCGCAACAAGAGATTTGTGTAGCTCACAGATTGAGCTTTGCTGAGTTGGAGGTGGAGTCCAGCTCAGCAGGTGGCAGCAACATTCAGGTATCTAGTGCTGACAGCATAGTGCGCGCACCTAGAGATATGGCACCTGACTTGGAGGGGGTTAACTTACACCAGGAGGTTCAAGGGCATGAGGTAGCTCCAGTAGTGCGCAGCGTCCCTGAAGGGAATAGGGTAGCTGGCGTAGGAGTTCATGGTCCTAGTGGTGGGAGGGATTCCCCCATGGTGGAGGTTCTGGTGGGTGAGTGTAAAGACCGCCCAGAAGAGTGTGGGTTGTGTGACAGAGACAGTCCGCTACTGCCTGGCCAGTCTCAGAAGAATGGTGTGGAGTATGTGTGTGAGGCGCTGGATGGTGAGGTGAAGGATAGTTTGGTTAGCCCTGCTAGGGGGCTGTGTAATCCAATTGTGGGAGAGCATACTTTAAGTCCCAGTTTTCCGGAGCTATGCCAACACCTGTTTGAGAGTGAGTTCTCTGACCCCAGGGAGCTCACATTGGAGGCAGACCTTGTGGTGGATTCCAGAGGGTCTGGAGAGGCATTGGGGGGTGATCCGGTGGGGAGTGGCTCAGGTATCTTCCTGCCCAGAGTGGTGGAAGTGGCGCAGAGTAGCCCAGCTAGGTCCTGTAGTAGTGAGAAGGGTGTAGGGCCCCACGTCCTGTCCTTAAGGGGAAGGAGTGAGAATGGGTTTTGTCCTGGTAGTGCCCAACCTCAGTCTCAGAGCCTGGATGGTTCTTTAAGGGAACACCAGGTGGGGAGCCTAGGCTGTTCGGATGAGTCACCCGCTGAGGGGGATCCCCCAGTGGCTAGAGAACGTGGAGGCTCTGTAAACAGAGCTCCAGTAGTTCTGGTGTCTGTCAGTACCGCTCCAGTTGGGAGGGTGCAGAGGTCCAGATGGAGGGGCGAGAGGGGGAAAGAGTCCCCAGTGGAAGAACCAGTGGGTCAGGGGCCAGCCAGCAGGGCTGCGTCCCCAGTGAATGACCAGGGGGACACCACTTCTGTCCTGGGGGACCTTCCCGCACTGTCAGAGGGACAGGGGTTGGGAGATCTGCGCCAGGCAGACTGTCGCACGGCACATGAGCTATGTGCCACCCTCAGGGGGGGCATGCGTGCTCCCCGGGAAGTCCTGGTGCGCCAGGCAAGTGTTCAACTGCAGGGTTGGGTCCCTGAGTTGGAGAGCCAGGTTCAGGTGTTGTCTGACCTGGAGGGTGGGACAACTGTAATCAGTGTCCTGACCCATGTCACTTCTAGGGGTACTATTCCAGTGGGGAGTGGGCAGTACTCTGGAAGGGGGTGCAGAGGGAGGGAGTCCTTGCCTCTGACCCCGGTGCAGTTTGAGGGTTTAGACCCTAGGATAGAGGGCCAGGTGCAGGGTGTCCCCCCTGACCTGGTTCTCCAGTTGCAGGATAGCACCCCTGTACTGGTGGGCGAATTGTGCAGGTCACCTGCCACAGGTGCCCTGACAATTCTGGAAGGGGGTACCACTCCAGGTGGGAGGGTACAGAGCCCCAAGGAGGAGGACCGGGTGGGGGAGAGGCCACCCCAGTCTTTGGTCCAGCCGCCAGGTACAGGCCTGGAGCTGGTGGGTCAGTGCCAGGATGTCATACCTGACCCTACAGGAGGCAGAGTGGACAAAGGGTGCCAAGCACCTCGGGCTACTGCCCCCGCTCTCTGAGGCCACAGAGGTTTGGGAGCCCTGAGAGGCATGAGGCCTGGGTCTCAGCCTTGACTACTGTCAGTGGCCACTATGATTTGATGACTGTCTGTTGGGACACACCTGTGAGCAAGTTAAGGTTAGAGGCTGCACAAGTGGTGTCCACAGAGGAAGAGAAGGGTGCCCCCTGGATTAGCGGGGTGGACCCTGAGAGTATGGACAGAGGATTTGAAATAGGTTCAGATTGGCGTAGAACTGGAATGTGCCCCTGCTGTTGCGGGCCAGGTCCATGTTCTATCGCCCAAAGCAGGGAAGCCCATCACAGTGGTGATTGGTCTACCCTGCGTTTTGGCTGGAAGGGGGTTGTGTTGGACCTTGCCCTCTTGGCAGGGTCATCCCTAAACTTTTTGCCTTCCTCCAATACTCTCTCTGACCTGTTTTTGTTGGTTTAATGACTCTGGGCACTTTACCACTGCTGACCAGTGCTAAAGTGCATATGCTCTCCCTGTATAAAGTGTAACTGTGATTGATGTCCAGAGTCGCACAAGCCTGTGCCGACCCTCGCCGAAGTAAAAGAAGTGTTCATCTAATCATCACCGGGCTCGGGGCCCGCAACTTATTCTTTCCCCGTCATCAAGCCGCTTCCTGACTGAGAGCCGAGAAAAGAAGTCTGCGTGTCCTCGGAGTGCCCACGGGTGAGTGAGAGCTGTACGCTCCGTCTGCACTCCCCGTTAGGGACCCCAAGCTTACCCTGCCTGCCGCGCTATCCCCAGAGCCCTCCCGCACCGCCGAGCCGGCCCGCAACTGACTCTGTCCCCGAGCCGAGGGGAAGAGCCGGTCCCGGCATAGGCGTGCTCACGCCCGATGCGTGAGCCGCGGTAGGGTCTGCATCAATTTCACCGCAGAAGGCAGGAGAGGCGCTGCAAGGCACGCCGAAGGCCCGGGGTGGGTCCAAACCTCGCTGAACTTGAGGAGAGACTACAGTTAGAGTGAGAGAACACGAAGAAAACTACTGAACTTGAGAACAACCACATTTTGAACTGCAACTAAGAAGAAAAGTGCCTATTTACAACCTGTTGGCATCCTAAAAGCGTTATTGGTCTTGTGATAAGTCTGCTGAGATACATATATATATTTTTACATAAAGAAGCGTATTTTTTATATATTCACAGCCTGGTGTCCATTTGTGGGGGGATTGGTATATTTTACTGTGTGTGTGATTACAAATGCTTAACTGAATACCGCCTGAAGAATAGCCTTGGCTGCTCACGCCACGCACCTAGAGGGTGAGCAAGGGTAATTCTAAGGGGTCATCCTTTGCCCTGACTTAGAGGAGAGGGTCCCTGCTTGTCACAAGTGCATACTTGCGCCAACCAGAGACCCCCAATTCTAACAAAAAAGTACTAAAATTCCAAAAGGATCTCAAAAGATTTTCCTTTGTGAAGGCGTACCCATATTCAGATGCAGATTAGAAAGCACCAACAACACCAGACCCTGACTCTGACGCTTCAAGCAACACCTCCAATACCTCTAACAGCAGTGGAGTATCCGGAAACGGGACCCCGAGACAAAGACAGAGAGGAGGCTACAAAGGACAATACCAATGGCCACAATATAGCCACCCCCCCTTTCAAAACCCTTTCCAACCACCACAGCAGTTCCCGATGTACGGATGGCAACCACCATTCCAACAACACCCCTTCCAGCAAAACCAATTTCGCCCTCCTTTTTCCAACAGAGGCAGGCGCGGAAGAGGACGCAAAAAACAAGGGAAGAATACTATTAATGTTATTAAAGATGCGACAGGGGTCGCACAGTCGGAACCAGCCAAAATAACAGGGGTATTTAGAGAATTCTACGAAAATCTCTATGCAAAAAATGAATCCGTAGAGGAGGGGAAGATTCAGAGTTACTTGGATGAATGTGATCTTCCAAAACTCTCCACTAGTGACCAAGTTCATCTTAATGCACCGATTAGTGCCCTAGAAATAGAACAAGCAATCAAAAACCTGAAGTCAGGGAAAGCTCCAGGTCCGGATGGTTTCACGGCTAAGTTCTACAAAACCTTTCCCTCGCTATTAGTTGAGCCCCTACTACACTTATTCCATGAAATAAACGAGCTAGGTGAAGTCAGAGGTACTTTGTCATAAGCCATCATTGCGGTACTCCCCAAAGAAGGGAAAGACCCAACGCTACCGAAAAACTACAGACCTATCTCACTAATCAACATTGACTGTAAGATCCTGGCCATGATACTCTCCGCACGCCTCCAGAAGGTCCTTCCTCAGTTAATTCACCCATCTCAAGCAGGCTTCCTTAAAAATAGATTGTCCAGTGACAATACAAGGGTTCTGGCACATGTGTTGGAGAAAGCAAAACTCCTAGGCACACCGGCTGCAGCAATAACATTGGATGCCGAAAAGGCCTTCGATAAGGTTGATTGGTCGTTCCTGAAAGCAGTCCTACACAAATTTAACTTGGGTGACACGTTCACAAAATTGGTAATGTCTTTATATTGTTGTCCCTCAGCAAGAGTCAGGGCTGGTGGCTCTTTCTCCTCCGCCTTCTGCTTGAAACAAGGTACAAGACAGGGATGCCCCTTGTCTCCCTCTCTGTTCTTACTAGCAATGGAGCCATTCCTATACCACATACGACATGATCCGACCATTGCAGGCATTCCATTTGGGGACTGCACCGTGAAGCTGACAGCCTATGCGACGATGTCCTTTTGATGTTGGAAAGAGCGGAGGAAGCCATACCCGCACTTATGACAAATATTGAGGACTTCTCCCGGGTTTCAGGCTACAAACTAAACAAGGATAAGACGGAAGTCAAACTCCTGAACAACATAGGTGACAAAAGCATCATTGGTGACTCTGGCCTAACGTGGCAGCCGAAGTGTTTTAAGTATCTGGGATTGGACTTTGATAAAGATCTGATCTCCACCCTGAAAACAAATGAGGAACTAACCCTAAAAAAGATATTGACACTGTTGGAAGGTTGGTCCCCCAAATTCCTTTCCTGGTGGGGCAGGGCGGAGACGCTCAAAATGATGTCCACTCCGCTAGTAAACTATCTGGCTAGCATGCTCCCCATGACGTTCTCGCACGACTTTGTTGCTAAGGTGGATAGGCTGTTTGGTGGTTTCCTGTGGCGAGGTAAGAAAGCCAGGGTATCATTGAAAAAGTTGCAATTAGCAAAAGATAAGGGCGGCCTGGGTCTTCCATCGTTCAGGAACTATCAGACAGCTTTCCTGTGCAAACAGGGAGCTCAGTGGTTGATGAAAACGCCATCCTACACTCCAATATGGGTTAATATTGAGGAATCACTTACGGGTCATGTCCCTCTTGAATCCTTGCTCACCATGGACCTGTCACACTTACCTCACTCTAAATATATAATGTTAAATACTAGGCGGGCCTTGCTGAGACTCGATCAAACACACAAAACAAACATGACATTTAAAACATCATCCTACATGTCCTTATGGAGAAACCCCTATCTTAAGCACAATGGTAAAAGTCTCTATTGGGAAACTTGGTCCAAGAGAGGCATTAATATGGCAATGGACTTATATGATGGTAATGAACCGCTCCCGTTCTCGATTTTACAAAGTAAATATGACCTCACTCCTATGGATTTCTACGAATTTCTGAAAATCAAGGCGATACTGACGGCTCGTAAGTTCTCACCCCACATACCATGGCTAATAGCTCATCTCCCACGACTTATATCTGCGGGTCACTTTGTCTCTAAGGTGTACAAAATGTTACTGCCCTTATCTAAAAAGGCCCATAGACAGGTTGAGTTGAAATGGGAAGCTGAACCCAATCTTACCGGGATAGGGTTTGACTGGGAAAGGATACATAATACTGCTCTCACCCACAAAGTATCTCCCATCCTATTTCAAACAAAATATATGCTTATAAATAGGGCATTTTGGACCCCGGAAAGGCTTTTTAAATGTAACTTAAGGGACACACCTACATGCTGGAACTGTCATTCTGGCTCTGGTGATCTCGCACACATGCTATTCAACTGCCCTTCTCTAAAAATATATTGGGGAAAATTATTTGACTGCATTAACCACGTTTTTAATGTAAGACCTGCAAAGGAATTTGTTTATGTCATTCTGGGAGCGCTTGACCCACAGTTACCATCTGATCAGGATCGTCAGCTTTTAGACTTAATGCTAACACTTGCATGTAAAGTGATATTATGCAAATGGAAGAATGCAGCTGAGGTAAACTTTAAAATCTGGCAGGAATGGCTTTCATTCCTGAGAGGTGCTAATAACCCGGCACTGCAAGCATCTACATGGAGGCCTTCTAATAAGAAATTATGGAAATCACTGGACATATCGTCCTTTCACTACGATCCACCTTGAGTTAATATGGCCTTTCATATACTCAGAACAGCTTTTGTTAGAATGTGATCGAGGGTCAAGCCCCTCTGTTGGTTTAGATACAATGCTTAAGTGCACCTGTAGAGATATCCCTAATGACTTCAACCTCTGCTTCCAGGCAATATGTTTCATGTATTATGTATGTGTTTATATGTCGACTATGCAAGCAACATGTGATTTGATTTTATTTCGATTTGTGTAATTGTTCTATGACAATCTCATTGAACCATCTCTGTAACGGAAGATTTATTGTATTGTTCTTTATTTTTATTTCCTATTTCAATAAAAATGATTTGAAATAAAAAAAAAAAAAAAAAAAAAAGGGAACAATGTCCAATGGGAGGAGGAAGACCCGGTGGGCAGCTACCCCAGGAGCAAAGCGGGAATGAACAAAGCGGGACCAAGCAATGCGAGGAGCTAGTAACTAACCTATCATCAAGGGCGCTTACCGAGACAGAGGCGAGGGTCCTTAACAAGGGACTTGGCTTCGTCCCAACAGCGGCTCTGGACAAATTCATACTGCATTGTGAATTGGCATCAATTTTCAGAAAACTCAGACTTAAGGCATTTTTTGAGAAACATGACACCAATGCCACTGACGAAGTACCCAATGAGACTGTACTAAGAATCAAGTCCACATTCGTACCACCGCCTCACACAACTCCAGTAGAAATTAACACCTTTGAGCAAGCGGTGTTTAATGACATTGAATCAATGACAGTCACCAAGTTATTTCAGAATAACAGCAGAGCAGAAAACAACGCCATATCAGACCTTAAATCGGATGACACCATCATAATCAAACCAGCAGACAAAGTCGGAGGCCTTGTACTAATGGACAAATCTGATTACAACATGGAATGCAGGAGACTACTAGGAGATGCCAGGAACTACCAGCCTCTCCAATCTGACCCCACAGAGGACCTTCGGATTGAAATCACACAACTTGTGGAGACAGCAGAAGCCACAGGGAAGATTTCAAAACAGGAGGCAGATTACCTGTGCAAAAAGGAAGGCAAAATCCCATATTTCTACGTGGTCCCCAAGATGCACAAAGGAAAAATCCCCCCACCAGGAAGACCTATCGTATCAGGGATAGGCTCACTGTTAGAACCACTATCTAGGTTCTGTGACTTCTTTCTTAAGACCATAGTGCAGGGTACCTCTTCATACCTGAAAGATACTAAAAGCCTACTTGTACTCCTAGATGACATCAAAATGGAGGAAGACACCATCCTTGTGAGCTTCGATATTGAAAGCCTCTACACAAGCATACCACAGGATGCCACCATAACTGTCTTCAAAAAAAATCTGGAGGAAGCCATCTGGGAACACCACACACCAATGCCATTCATACTGGAATGTGCCACTCTTGCCCTCAAGAGAAATTACTTTGAGTATGAGGGATCACTATACCTCCAGACAGGGGGCACATCCATGGGCAGTGTTTTTGCCCCCAGCGTGGCAGGGCTCTACGTGTATGATTTTGAGCGGAAATACATCCTATCAGGTGATAATTCCTATGCTACCCACATCAAATTCTGGCGAAGATACATAGATGATATCTTGGCAATCTGGCAAGGCCCGCAAGAAACACTCATGGAATTCATAACATGGATCAATACATGTGACCCACATCTGCGGTTCACACACTGTTATGACAGGGATAAAATGATCTTTCTGGACATTGAGATCAACAGGGAAGAGGAACGCTTGATGACGAAAACCCACTTCAAGCCCACAGCCAAAAACAACCTTTTGAGGTACGAAAGTTTCCATCCTCGTCCACTCAGGGAAAACCTCCGGTATGGACAATACCTCCGACGACGCAGAAATTGTAGAAAACTTGCAGACTACAAAAACCAAGCAGAGGATCTCACCAAAAAACTGAAACAACGGGGGTACCCTTCAAAAATTGTGAACAAATGCCAGAAAAGGGCAAGAAACCAGCCCAGGGATGCCCTACTTGAAGAAAAGATAAACGAGAATGAGACAACACCACTCACATGCGTTACCACCTATAACGTAATATCCAACCAAGTGAGCAGAAGCATCAATAAGCACTGGTCAATACTTAATTCTGGAAACTTCCAATGGGACAAACCGCTATTTTCATACAAAAAAGCGCAGAGCCTCAAAGATAGCCTGGTCAATACCAGCATAACACAAATCTGGGGGCTCCCTCCCGTAACAGGACACTCCAAGTGTGGAGACTGCAGTGTATGCCACCTCACAGAAAACACCAAAACCCTCAACCTGGAAGAAGGCAAAACCTGGGAACAGCGATCACACACCAATTGCAACAGCAGCAATGTGGTGTATCTGATCAAATGCACATGCGGCAAACCATATATAGGCATGACAACCCGCAAGGTGAAGCAACGTATCAGTGAACATAGGAGTACGATACGCTGCAAGAAAAACACCACAAGACTAACAGACCACTTCTTGGCGGCACATCACACACCCAATGACATGCAATGGACAGTAATAGAACAAGTACAACCAGGTCCAAATTCACAGAACCGCTTGTTTGAAAAGGAACAACGCTGGATCTACAGGCTTTCGACACATAAGATAGGCCTGAACGACAATATTCCTTGGGCCTCTGTTTTAAAATAACTAGTACCTAGGGATACCTACATACCCTGATGCCTGCCAATCTGGAGTCATGACTTATACTCTCCTCCCATGTAATGCGATGTTACATCCTCACACATCTGCAACTCTGAACCTACAGTATATGACCAGAGCAACCTTTACCCCTGCCTGGCATACTGTGTGGATGTGCCACCACCACATATACACCAGACGCCCTATACTATCCCAACCCACATAATCCCATTATTGCAACCACACGGGTTGTTCGATCCGCCAACAATGGCACCCCCCTCCTTTTTCCTATTTATTCCCAATGTGGCAGACCCTACGATTAACAAGTGCACTATTGCAACGAATGACCGCGTAACATCCTTGATGGTCAATCCGTTTGATAATGATGTGCACACCAATACGCGCTGTTTGCAGCGCTTACACCTTCTTGCCAGACGCTCTTAATTTACCAGCGTCTTTTGTAGCCAGATTACAACAACTACTGTAAAGCTATTGTTTTCCCCTCTATGCTAGGGGTTTATCCTCATCAACAAATGTGCACGTTTATTGTCATGTTCGCACTAGTGGCCCAACACTAACTTATGGGTATATCCCACTGACGCTTCCTCACCATAGCGTCATCCCGTGGCCATCTAATAGCCCAATCCCATAACACAACTACGGGCTTGTAATCTTAAACCTTTGTGGCCGAGTGCGGCACCCATAGTACAATGTAGACAGCAGTTGCCCAGGTTACGCCCACATGACACGCACAAAACCCCGCCCACCCCGGAAGCTGGCTCCTAACATTAACACACACGGGAGTCCCGGCCTTTGAAGCGGGGCAGCGGAGGAGAGATGTAGGTAACTGGCCACTTCCATCACGACCAAACTGTAAGTAGAGCAAACTTGCTTTTCAGCTTCTGAGACTCACCGCCATTACCGAGTCCAGAATCTACCGCGATACGCAGCCCATCTTGATCGGCAACCCTTTTTCGTAACAGTTGCCTCCATGTAATTGCAGAATACGTTTTACAAGTGGTGATACCACCCCCTGCCCTCCGATGCAACAGACACTAGAATAGGAGTAAGCCGCCTCCCATCTACCAATATATGTTTGTTTGTTTTCCATGTTATGTGTTAGTAAGTCCTTGTGTGTCCCTTGATTTTTTCGGGTAATCTATGCACATCTAAAAACGACCCTCGCGACCACAATAGCAGGGATGCGAGAGTAAGATATCACGCCACAATAATTACTACGAGTGCGCGAGATTGAAATAAAAGTATTGTATGCCTCTATGCGTGAGTTGGCAAAATAGCATGCCCCCAGTGGGCCAAAGAACAGCACGACTATATCACGCTGATACCAACACAATTTCCTAATGAGAGTGGCATGAAGCATGATGACACAGAGACACGACACTGCACAACGTAACAGGCATGCAATGTTGATCACGTCTGATGGATGTTTGTTTCTCTCTTTCCTCCCCAACAGGTCTTTTTGATTTTTACTTTACAGGCTCGCCCACTGAGGTTAGAGCTTTTCACCATTAGCGAGTTTTGCTAACTTGTAGAAACTAATTGGGGGGCACTACCAACCAGAATATAAGATCCTTAAGTATTTGCCCGGCGGTGTCGCCTCTTGAACCCACAAAGAAGTTAAACCATTGAAGAGGCAGGCGCTGGAGACTGGAAGGCAGGAAACAAGGATTTTATTCTCTCCGGAGGAGAACACAACGAAACGGACAGAAGGTATCGTTCTGAGGTGCTCTAACTGCATCCCTGAGGCCTGGCCTCTTATACACACGTTTATCTGTTTATTGCATGTAACACATTTTCGTCGATACTTTGATGTATGGAAAGACATCCTTAGAATCCCCCCCTTCCCAGCCCGTTCCCACGCAAGATTACAGTGGAAGTCCCCGCCCCGTTCACAACAGGTGATGATCATCGCGCAGCTGGATATTCCGCCGATCCACGGAGTGTGTGGGTTTCGATCGGATCTCGTGGGATGGGGGGGGGGCTTTGATCATCTCGGGGGTCCTTTGAGGAGGGAAGCTTTCTATTGTACGGGGAGGGGCAAGGGATTGGTATCGGCAGAGCTGGGTGTCGGCCTGGGAACGGGGAAGACAAACGGGCACACGGGGAAATGGGGTTTGCATCAAAGGGCCGGGGATCATAAATGGGAAGAGGGGAGGTGTCGCGCTGGGAACAGGACGAGGGTCTGGGGCAGAGCAGCGCTGAAGAGGGGTTTTATGATTCGCGGCAGGTGCAGGCAGGGGGGTTGTCAGTATGCGGGGGATGCCGGCGAAGTTAGGAGTGGGAGAGAGGCGCGCTGGCTCTCGGCGGGAGCAGGGAAGCCATGGTGTTCAAAATGGTGGCTGTTTTACGCGCACAAAAAGGTTAAGGAGAGCAAGAGGGCGCCGATAATGTTGACGGTTTCAGCCTACTTTCAACAGTCCTCCCTTTTCAACATATCTAGCCAACTTGCTTACTCAATGTCAATTTTCATCAAATTCCTAACTTCGGTATCATACAATGCTCTCATATGTTCGCTTCCGATGTCCACAGTTTTGGGAAAAATACAACTCGCACATAAAGAACACATAGGTGGCAAACATTGAATTCCTAAGCATAGGCCACATATTACAACTACGGGAATCAGGATAATGGTGAGCAGTCTCCAGCCCCAGCTTTTGACGGTGTCCCAGAACCAACCACCAATCGACCATTCTTCTTGCTCTTGGTGAACTTCCGAAGAGAGTCTGTGAAGATGTTCGATGGCTTTGTACACTGAGGGTGAGTTGTCCGGTATGTATGTACAACAGCTGGACCCAATAATGCGGCATGCTCCTCCACGGTCCGCCAGAACCACATCTAGAACGAGGCGGTTCTGAAGAGCCACCAAACGGACCGCTTGGAGTTCGGCAGTGTTGTTGGCAAAGATGCCCGCTGTGATGTTCATGGTTGTCTCGACTGCCTGAGTCAAATGTCGGATGGCACGGCTGTTTGCCATCGGGCCCCAGAGGGGGACGAGTCCTTTCATAGCATCGAGGAACTGTGCCCCTGTTGAGTCGGCTTGTTCAATGTCTTTGGCTCGTTTTTGCCGGTGGTGATTCGCTGGGGCTACATAAGTAGGAGGAAGGACGAAGGAGATGTAGCAAGTGCCCCCCCAGCCTTTGGGGAGCCAGGTGTAGGCCTTCGTGCCGCAGATGAAATACATGTTTGGGGATGACACAAAGGAAGGTGGATCCGTGGAGTCCAAAGTTCTGGTAAAGCGGCAAGCGCTGCGACCCACCAGCTGTGTCCCAAGTCCTTCTACACACATGTGGCCTGTGACGTTGATGACCGTCAGGGCCACAGTCAGAGTGGCAGCCGTTCGTTTCCGCAGATAGGAGAAGGTGGGTCTGGTTGGATTGTTGAACACCTGCATTTCGATTCGTTCTTTGGCCGGGATGTCCATTTGGATCGAGTCGCTGGGGGTCAGCGGGCAGAAGTGTGTCTTTGTCTTGTTTCGCCCGGCCCCATGAGAAGGATGTGCTGCAGTTCTGCTGGAGGTGGCATTGCCCGTATAGCTTTCTTGCAGGAGGATCAGCCAAGCAAGGCAGGAGCCGTGGACAGAGAAGGGTGAAGGGATGAATGGTATTGAATGTCCAGTAGCATGGGGTAGCAACCCACAGATCCAGCAGTTGGTGGTATTGGTGGCAAGATTGTGCTGGTGAAGTAGCTGCACGAAAGAGTTGTTCCAAAACTCCTTTCGTCTCTCTCTTAGTTGAGGAGAGAGCGAAATTAGATAATGTTCCTTCATGGTGGTAGGCTGAGCAGTGGTTAGGAATGTTTCGTGAGCAGGTGCGTGTTCTTCCATAATCCAGAGCGTAGTCATGAGGAGAAAACAGAGGAGGATTACGATGAAGAGTGCAATTGTCTTTGAGCTATGGAGTCTGTCTATTCTCGGATTTCTGTAGTGGGTATTTCCTGCTGTCTCCGTCGGCTTCTTATTTGGCGCTTCCATCATCTTCTTATCTGGCGCTTCCATCATCTTCGTCTTCAAGGTGCTCGGTAGTGGGCAGGACCACAGACTTAGTTTTAGCTTCTCTCCAGGTAACCCTTGGTAGTTTGGGTCACCGTTCTGAGATCCTTTAACCTAGTCCGTGGCCTACTTAGCCGAAGCTCCCTCCTTTCGACGCAGGAAATACCCTTCTCGAGATGGCACAGTGGGATCAGGATGTTTTGAAAGTTCAAGTGTCTCAGTATCAGGGTAGCAGTTCAACGATGGTCGGTCCTGGTTCAGGAGCTCTTCTTGGGTGTTGACGGTGTCTGTCGTGGCCAGGGCTGGAGAGACCTTTTTGCAGTGATGAGCGTGCAGCCAGTGTTTCTTCCCCTCCACTCGAAGTGCGGTCCGAGTGGTGATCAGCACTTGCCAGGGGCCCGTCCACCGGGGTTCCAAACTCTTTGATCGCTGAAAATTTCGGATCAGCACGAAGTCCCCCGGCTGGATGGCGTGACCCGGACCCCTGGAAGCATCGGGGATGGCCTGCTGCACCTGCTGATGAAGGACAGACAAAGTTTCAGTCAATTTGTACAGATAATCAGACATTAGGACATCCGGAACGTCATGAATGGAAGTTGGTTTCGGGGCAGACCAGACGCTCATGGGTCGACCGAAGACAACTTCATAAGGGGTTAAGTGATGTCGGGTGGGGGTAGAGCGCATCGATAGCAATGCCAATGGGAGGGCGTCTGGCCATTTCAGGCCCGTCGTAGCCACTATTTTGGCCAGTTTGAGCTTTAGTGTGGCATTGTGTCGTTCGACAAGCCCAGCAGATTGAGGGTGGAAGACTGCGTGGAATTTCTGTTTAATACCCAGCCCATTTAGGATGAGCTGGATAACGTTGGCTACAAAGTGGGGGCCATTATCACTCCATAAAACACGGCAGAGGCCATAACGGGGGAAAAACTCCTTTAACAGAACCTTTGCAGTGGCCATAGCGGTGTTGTCACGGGTTGGATATGCTTCCACCCACTTGCTAAATGCGCACACCACGACTAGTACATATTTCAGGCCTTGGCATCTGTCTAGCTGGATGTAGTCCATCTGCAGGACTTCAAATGGGTGGTTTGGGACCCCAAATCCTCCCCGGGGTACTACAGTTCCTTTCCCGGGGTTGTGTTGCAGGCATATTAAGCATTGTTGGACCAGGCGTTTGGCGGAATCTGGGATCTTGTCATTGTGCCAAACCCTGGAGACAAGTTCGATCATGGGGGCTGATCCTATGTGGGCAGGGGAGTGTGCCATGGTTAATATGGGAATCAAGTACGAATCAGGTAGCAACCATCTGTTCGTGTCTTTTGTCCGCCAGCAGCCTTCATCGTCTTTCAATCCCACCCGTGTCCATTCAGTCAATTCGTGTTGTGTGCTAGTCGTTTGTATGTCTCTAATTGTGTCCTTGGCGTCAGTCCAGTTTTCTGCTTGTGACCTGGTCACGTACATATGTGTTGTCGTTCTATTTTCAGCTGTCGTTCGGGCGGTGATGTCGGCTAGTGCATTTCCCTGTCCAATAATGTCTGTTACTTTCTTGTGTGCCTGGCATTTGATAACGGCAAGTTTGTTGGGGAGGAGGACAGCTTCGATTAAGGCGGAGACTAAATCCCCGTGCAAAATGGGTGTGCCGTGTGAGGTCAAGTATCCTCTCTCCCTCCAGAGGAGCCCAAAATGGTGAACCACCCCGAAGGCATACTGGCTGTCAGTGTAAATGTTCGCTGTGGTTCCTGTTGCCAGGATGCAGGCTCGCGTCAAAGCAATCAGTTCCGCTGCCTGGGCAGATCGCTGGGTGATGCGGGCTGTTTCTACTACAGTTCGAGCCGTGGTGACTGCATAGGCAGCGGAAGTGGTACCGTCGGAGAGTTTGATGCAAGAACCGTCCACCCACAACTCCCCGTCGGGGTCAGGGAAAGCTGTGTCTCTGAGATCGACCCTACTCCTGGTCTGTTCGTCCGTAAGAGTCACGCAGTCATGTACGGGATGCACATTGGGATCGTTCTCTGGCAAGGGTAACAGAGTTGCTGGGTTCAGTGTGGTGCATCTTTTCAGGGTGATATGGGGGGCAAGCAAGGTCAGTTCGTATCCAGTCAGTCGTGCACTCGTCAGATGTTGTGTCTTGGTTTGGTTCAGGAGGGTGTCGACTGCATGGGGTACCAGTACCGTGAGGGAATTCGAGAGTACAATCCCCTCACTCTGTCGGATAGAGACTGCAGCAGCAGCTACAGCTCGAAGGCAGGCAGGCAAGGCTCTGGCGACAGGGTCAAGAGTGGCAGAGAAGTAAGCGCACGGTCGTTGCTTAGGGCCGATGGCCTGGGTCAGGACAGATAAAGCGCACCCCTCCCTTTCGTGAGTGTAAAGGGAGAAGGGCTTTCTGTAATCAGGGGTACCCAGGACAGGGGCCGAGCAAAGGGCATCTCGCAGTTCTGTTAAGGAAGTTTGACACTCAGGAGTCCAAGGGAGTGGGAAAGGGACGTCTTTGTTTAGCAGAGAAAGCAGTGGTTTTACAACGAGGCTGAAGTTTGGTAACCATTGTCGGCAGAAGGAGGTGAGGCCTAATAGGGAGCGAACTTGCTTCTGGGTTTTAGGGACAGGGGTATCTAGAATGGTTTGGATTCGATCAGGGGTGAGTTTTCTTCCATCTTTGGACAAAAGGTGGCCTAGGTAAGTGACCTGGGGTAGGCAGAACTGCAACTTCTTCTTGGAGACCTTGTGGCCATTTTCCGCAAGGAAGTGCAAGAGTTGAATGGTGGCGGTAACCGTCTAGAATGGATTTCAACGGCTTTTGTCCTGGTCCCCGTTGTTTGTCCAGGTCATCGAGTTGTGACCAGGTATGTCCAAACAGCTCAAGGTGGTCGACTTTCCGGATTTGCTTCCACACATCAGCTGGTAGACATAACCCGAAGAACAAGTCGATGTCAGCCAGGGTCATGATCGTTGAACCCAGGGCTCTACCCAATTCAGTATAGAAGGCAGTGGGGTTTTTACGTAGGTCGGGTAGAGATTTCCGGAATGTCAGTATCTCTTGCCGGTCCCACGGCTGGTAGACCCAGTTGTACACTACCCTTCCCTTCGCATCTTGGTTGTTTGCATCATCGTGAGTCCCTGTACCCCTAGGAGGAACCCAGTAAGGGGCAGCCTCACGTATTGGCATCATGGTGTTAGATTGCTCGGTTGGTGGTTCGGTCACTACAGAGGTTGCGGATTTTGCTCCCGGCTTTCGTTCAGTGAGGTGGCGGAAAACCTCAAGCGTACGCGTAAGGAGGTCCGACACATCACACTCGCCCTCATCCCCGATATCGACCTTCCGGTACAGAGTCCTTAGGCTCTCGGGACCTTTGTCTCGATATCGGTCCTCGTATGCATTCAAGACATGATAACACAGTCGTACGGTAAAATGTCGTCTGTGACTCCCTGTATACGAGCTGAACATATCTGTGATGTACTCTTCATCATCCTTCCTTTCTACCAGTGTCCTTGCTATTTTGTCGATCCCCGCTCGCTCATCTTTGTCTAGTCTGTTTGTTCTTGCAGGGCCAGCCCCTCGAGTCTCATGGTCGTCTATCGTTGTTGTGGATACGGATTTTAATACAAGGGGTTCGGCTGGCACAGAGGCCATTGGGGCCGATGCTGTGGCGGTACCTTCGTTTGTACCTGGGGGTGGCGCGTGCTGCGCCAAGGGTTGAGAAGGGGCATATGGAGGGGGCATGTAGATGATAGGAGGACCTAACAGCAAGTCCTCGTTGGCTTGTCGTTTCGAGGGTAAATCAGGGTAGAGCATGGAGGGGGTTCTAACCGGACACTGGCTTGGCGTTTCCATTTCTAGTTTCTGTTTAGCTTTCTCTCTTTCCTTTATCTCTTTTTCTAGTTTCTGAGCAGCTAGGTGGGCTGCTTTTCGCAGCTCTTTTTCCAACCTACTCTCAGTTTTCTTTTTACGTTGTTCAGTTTCTTTTCGCCACATGCCGAAGCTGTCAAGCATAGTAGGTGTTGTCTTGCTTTTACCCAGGGCAGTTTCTAGCGTTTTTATTTTATCATCATCGAAGGATCCTATCAGGGGCCATTGACTTTCTTGACCCCTTTTTGTATATTTATGCCATAGTTTACTATAGGCTATAGCGGTCAATCCATGCTTCATGAACATGTCCTTATTGGGGGTGCCTTCCAGTGGGGCTGGATGGTCCATCTCTAATAAGCGGTCCGGGCTAAACAGGCTACTAATCAGTGGGGAGAAGACAGACATGACGGCTCGTAACGAGGGACTAAAAAGTCAGCACTGCCTATCTTATCACTAGGTGCAAAGACGGGACAGAATATTTCTATTCTACGTTGTTTGCAGGCAGTGAATACCTCATGGATCAAAAATAACAAAAGACCAATAAATAACAATGGGGAGAATGAGCAGGTCCGCAAAGATCTGCGTTACCTACCCTTTTCACTATCTGCAAAAAGGGTGGTCTCTTCCCTGTTTGCAGACAGGGAATCTCCAGGAAACAATAGTTTTTCGAACAACAGTTCAGTTTCAAGTGTTTATTGAGTGGGGGAGAAAAAATAAGCACGGCTGCTGCCCTACCTATCCTCCACTGTTTGCAAAGAGAGAGCCCGTTGTTTCTTCGTTTGCAGACAGTGAATCTCCAAATAGATCAAGATAACAAAAAGACCGATAAATAACAATGGGGAGAATGAGTAGGTCCGCAAAGATCTGCGTTACCTACCCTTTTCACTATCTGCAAAAAGGGTGGTCTCTTCCCTGTTTGCAGACAGGGAATCTCCAGGAAACAATAGTTTTGCGAACAACAGTTCAGTTTCAAGTGATTATTGAGTGGGGGAGAAAAAAATAAGCACGGCTGCTGCCCTACCTATCCTCCACTGCTTGCAAAGAGAGAGACCGTTGTTTCTCCGTTTGCAGACAGTGAATCTCCAAATAAATAAAAAGAGCAATACTAGTATTTTTAAACAAACAAGCAATCAAGCAAATATTTCGCGACTTGTCGTGGTTACACGACCTTACCCGGACCGCATGGACAGTTTCCTGTCTTCCGAATCCAGCGCCCGATCGTCCTCTCTTCTTCGTTATCCTCGCGGCACTCCTGATGGTTCCCAGTCAGGACCGTAGATCACTCGAGAGAGGTCTGTTCGGAACCAGTGAAGTTCGGATGATCGGCTGTCAGACGAGGGTCTATCGGACAGACGCGTTCCCGATCGTTGCAGTCGTTCACTTTGTCGTCAGGACCTCTCCCACTGGATCCATGGGTCGCTGATGGGCCCCACGCTTGGGACGCCAATTGTAGAAACTAATTGGGGGGCACTACCAACCAGAATATAAGATCCTTAAGTATTTGCCCGGCGGTGTCGCCTCTTGAACCCACAAAGAAGTTAAACCATTGAAGAGGCAGGCGCTGGAGACTGGAAGGCAGGAAACAAGGATTTTATTCTCTCCGGAGGAGAACACAACGAAACGGACAGAAGGTATCGTTCTGAGGTGCTCTAACTGCATCCCTGAGGCCTGGCCTCTTATACACACGTTTATCTGTTTATTGCATGTAACACATTTTCGTCGATACTTTGATGTATGGAAAGACATCCTTAGAATCCCCCCCTTCCCAGCCCGTTCCCACGCAAGATTACAGTGGAAGTCCCCGCCCCGTTCACAACAGGTGATGATCATCGCGCAGCTGGATATTCCGCCGATCCACGGAGTGTGTGGGTTTCGATCGGATCTCGTGGGATGGGGGGGGGGCTTTGATCATCTCGGGGGTCCTTTGAGGAGGGAAGCTTTCTATTGTACGGGGAGGGGCAAGGGATTGGTATCGGCAGAGCTGGGTGTCGGCCTGGGAACGGGGAAGACAAACGGGCACACGGGGAAATGGGGTTTGCATCAAAGGGCCGGGGATCATAAATGGGAAGAGGGGAGGTGTCGCGCTGGGAACAGGACGAGGGTCTGGGGCAGAGCAGCGCTGAAGAGGGGTTTTATGATTCGCGGCAGGTGCAGGCAGGGGGGTTGTCAGTATGCGGGGGATGCCGGCGAAGTTAGGAGTGGGAGAGAGGCGCGCTGGCTCTCGGCGGGAGCAGGGAAGCCATGGTGTTCAAAATGGTGGCTGTTTTACGCGCACAAAAAGGTTAAGGAGAGCAAGAGGGCGCCGATAATGTTGACGGTTTCAGCCTACTTTCAACAAACTTGGTCACGAGGAATTAGGATTGGGTGCGCCTTTTAGGGGGCACAGACCGTCCACTTCCTTGTTTTTGGTCCTGACGAAAACCTGGTATATTCCATCTAAGGTTGAAACATGTAGACCAGGACACATACAGAGATACTTCTGGCCGTAACTACATTCATAGTTTCTGGCCACACTTTTTTAATATTGTCCAGTTGCTTGTAAATAAAATGTATCTCCCCACTAAGTTAAACCAGGACAATTTTTAACACACTTTTTCTGCACTTACACTCAAAACCTGCTCCACTGTACTTCAGGTGTTGTAGCACACCCTGGTGACGTTAGACCGCCAGGGTGGACCCCGATGATGAAGCATGTCACCACTAGGCTGGTGAGTGAGGGGTTTTTAACAAAAGGATAAATTCTTTCCTTTTGTCAGTCACATACCCCATTAGGAATTTTCTTGATTCTCTGTGGTGGTACTCCTCTCTTTGTTTATTTAGTCCTTAATCAGGGGAACAGGAGTACTCTCCGTTCACTTAAGGTGAACACGATCCCTTGCTCACCCTTTTGTTAGTCTATGCATATTAACAAGGGCCAGCGATAATTATCGTTGGCCCCACATAGCGGTAGGATTATTATCACCGGCTATCACTGTAAATTATCGCCATGATAACGCTATATTAACAATACATAGCGCTATGGCGATAATATTTCAGCGATAGCGGTGTTTACCAAGGATCATCGCTGGTTTTCCAGCGATGTTCCATGGAAAACAGTGATAACATTGCTGATACGACCCTGTAGTCGTATCAGCATAATCCTACCATTATTAGAATGCCTTAGACTGGAATTTAACAGACGTTAAATTCCAGCGTTAAGGCCGAGGTAGTGCAATTTTTTATATCGCTGCACCTCCTTGTTAATATCGCGAAGCTGCTTTCGCGATATTTTCATGTGTTGTTTTCACAGCTACGCCTTCTTTGTATCTCATTAGCGATGCTGTGAAAAAACGGACTCTACATCAAAGAAACACGCGCTAGCGTGTCCTTGATGATTTTGCGATATAATTATCGCCACTTATCGCCCGAAAACGGATGCTAAAGCGGCGATCATTACATTGCCAGCCCCTGCTAATATGTCCCCAAATTGTTTAAATATGTCACATATAACAAGGGTCCCCCCAGTAGCTATGCCTTACCCCATTTCTTCAGGACGGCGTCATGCCATGTTTGCTTCCAATCATTGTGCACCCTTCCTAGAACACGCGATATGTAAAAGGGAGATAGTGCCAAGGTAAGGGACAATCGATGCTGTGGGCAGTTTTGAGACATCGTAAAGATATTGGACAGAAGTAACAGCCTTTCCTGGCATGGCTATAAAAGACTGGAAGATAATAAACTGGGGGAGTGAAAAACACCACACTGCCCGCTATCACTCCAGTCGCCTTTGGCACACACTTAAAAATGCAATCAGCTTCTTTGCTGATTTAGTTGTAAATAGTGAGAAACTCTTTGCAAACTTTGCGGTCTTTGTGGCTACTTGACTTCTTTTATTTATTTGCAGACAAATACGCCTAAGGAAGGGGAAACTGCACTGCATGAGGTTTGAGTGGCAGGAGTGAGTGAATGAGAGGATGTGGTGCAGCGGTTGGAGCTGTCGACTCGAAAGCCGGGGATCCGCGTTCGAGTCTTGGCTTCGGCTCAACATTCTGTGATCCTGGGCAAATCACTTAGTCTCCCTGTGCCCATGGACAGAGCCGGGACACCCTCGCCGGTGATAAGCAGCGCTATGTAAATCTACACATTTAATAACAATATCACATGGTTGAATGATTGGCAGTGGTACAAATCACAAAAGGGAGTCTCCTCACCCACAGGTTCCATGACACAGACCTCTCACTGCCCCATCTGCAATTTGTGAGGCGCACAGGTGAAAGGAAAATCCTTCTGCCTCAGAAGCAGAAACACTGCTGGCACCCAGGGTCACTGGTCTACAGGGTGATCAGGCATTCCCGACAGCTGGCCCCACAATTCAGTGCAAGAGCTAATTATTTTGGCTGTTTGAGGGTCTATTCTATGCTCTACTGGGCAAATGTTTACTGTTGAGTTCCATGGTATTAAAACAAATATTGACAACAGCAAACTCAAATCCATCCAGTTTTCCATACCTTGAAAAACATGTATACAGCAAGCCATCAAAACCTCCCCAATTTGCAAACATTGACTTTTTTTTAGGTCTCTTCTACAACAGCATGCACGCTCTTTCGCTTGCAAGAGATTTTTGTTTAGTAAAAGGGGCATGAATCCCATCAATCGCTTAGCATTCATAGATTCATTGCCACTCTTATTGACTGCCTCCTCTTTGGCCAATGAGTGCCAGTTTCACTTCCTCTTCTTCTGTGTGGAGCATGGACCAAGTACTGATTGCTTTATTTCGAATTGTGTCCTTCCGCTTCTCCTGCTGTGATTGAGATACTATTTTGCTTTCTTCTTCCCCTGTTGTCCCTGTTGCTTCTTCCCTCCAACCACATTTATCTGTGTTGCTTCCTCCCTCCCACTCCCCTTTGTCCATGCTGCTTCTTCCCTCTCACCCTCCTGTTGTCCGTGTTGCTTCTTCCCTCCACCTCCCGTTGTCCGTGTTGTTTTCCCTCCACCTCCCGTTGTCTGTGTTGCTTCTTCCCCCACCTCCCGTTGTCTGTGTTGCTTCTTTCCTCCCACCTCCCGTTGTCTGTGTTGCTTCTTCCCTCCCACCTCCCATTGTCTAAGTTGCCCCCACCAACTCACCAACTGTAGGAAAAAAAAGCGTTATGATGTGACAGCACTGGTTGCGCCTCAGCGCACATTGACCATGTTGCTTTTTCCCTCCCACCCTCCATTGATCATGTTGGTTTTTCCCTCCCAAGCCCCAACCTCCCATTGTTCATGCTGCTTCTTCACGACCACCCCCACCTTCCGCTGCCTGTGCTGCTTCTTCCCTCCCACCTCCGCACCCTCCCTTCGTCTTTTTTGCCATAAGAAAAAAAATTATATGAGGCAGCCAACTGTGGTTTTTTACCCTCCCATTGTCTGTGTTACTTCTTCACTCCCTCCCCTTGTCCATGTTGCCCATTCCTTTCCACCCCCTCTCCACTTGTCCATGTTGGCCATCCCAACACGCCATAGGAAAAAAACAAATCTCTACTTTGCAGTCAGAGCTGGTCACGCCAGAGTGCTTTCTTTCTGATTTTTTATTCATACTGTAGACCAGCCAGGCTGCTGTACAACATGGCTAAAACACATTGGCAAACCCATTCTTCTTCTTCAAAATCTTTATTTCGATCACAAGATCATAAAAGATGTACAAAATAGTCACAATAATTAAAAAAGATGCTGAAGATATCATTGTATCATTAGTATAAAATGCATTTAAAAATTAGAACATATATAAACCCATTCGCTTTGCACAGGCGAGCACTATTAGCTTTGCCAATGCTTGACTTTTCTCGTCTCCATGCAGCCTCCTTGTTGTTGCTGTTGGCTCCTGGCAGCATTGTTCTTTGGCGAGAAGGTTTTTAGGTCTCGCGACCTACCAATGCGCGCAAGCGCATTGAGGGAGCGAGAATTCAAGTGCTCAAAAAACTCGTGAAACCAAGGGTTTCGTTCGTGCGGTTTTCATTAAGTTCAGGTGAATCACGTGAGCAAACAAGCACGCTCATTCACGGCCGCACAGCACATCAAAGGGCTTCGCCCAGCGTGCGCTCTGCGGCTTCTCCTCCCCTAATTAGCAGCTTCTCCCATGTCTCTCCGGCTTCCCTCCGGCCATTCGCCACACTCCTTGCCTCCCCCTCCATTCTCCTCCCCTCGCTCGTATTCCCGCCCCCCACCAGGCTCTGCTCACAACAGGCAATCCCCCTTGTTTTTAATTGTTTCCTGCTTTCTTTGGGGCTTGTTTAAATTCTATGTATGATCCACCCATCTGACATTTCTCCTATCCTTCGTTCTGGTGTTACTCTTTCCCTTCCCTTTGGTTGCTTTCATCCTTGTTTTGTTAATGTCGCACTTTTGTAATGTTATGTTTTCGTGTCCGGTACATTAGTAAAAAAATATGGTTTATGTTGCACTTGTGCTGTCCGCTACATTGGAAGTGCCCGGACACATCCTGTGAGGCAGATGAGTTCTTTAAGTGTCCGACTGGCATGCTGCTGAGGCTTCCTGCTTGATAGTACAGAGATGCACAACGCTGCACGTGGTTGCTTTGCTCGTGCAGGAACGTCAACGGGTAACAAGCTGCCGTGTTGGGTAAATTGGACGCCACACAATCCTTCACCATTCATTTTTGAAACCCTGAGTATTTCATCATTTGCGGTCCGGATGCCAAAAAGTGTAGTGGAGAGACTAGAATCAAAACGTCGCGGAAGCAAATCAGGTTTATTAGGGAAGAAAACAAGCACTGGCGTTGCCAATAGGTCTCGCATTAGGAAAGTTTATGTCATTTACAATACCAATAGGTTAAACTTTCCTAATGCGAGACCTATTGGCAACGCCAGTGCTTGTTGTTTTAGCAGCTTCTTTGTTCCAGAGGAGTGTGAATGTTTGCCCATTAGAAGTGTGATTTGACCATCTGCACATATCCCCAGGTGACTGAATACAGCTGAAGGGCAGGACAGCTGTGGGGCTAGTCAAAGACTCTTAAAGATTCAATAATTTTCAAACTAAACAAGAAAAAACTGAAAAATACAAACCACATTTGTTGTTTATAGTGTTGGAAAACTTGGCTCCATGTCTTGTGTGACACAATCACCCAGTCCCGCCCTTCCAGCAAACAGCAGGCTGCACTGTGGACCTGAACATTTTCTTTTAACTTTATGCAGTGGCGGCTCGTACAGGCAACGCTGTGGGTGGTGAGGTGGGGGTAGCGGGGCAGGGCCAGGTAAGGGGGGGTAGTGGAGTTCGACATAAAAGTAAAAGAAATAAAATAGAACTACTTACCTTGCGCTCGCCGCATTGCCGACACTGCGATGTGGCGAGCACAAGGTAAGTGATTTTATTTATTTATTTAGTCTGATAACCCAATTTTCTCAGTCCTTCTACAAGTTTGATCGGTAAGAGTCGCTGGTAATGACATGTTATGAGTTGTCGGGGCAATTCCATTGCCCACTTTGCTGTGATGTATTGTCTTCCCATATAGCTTATGCTTTTTCTGGATCTCTCCATTCTCTCTTTAGAAGATTCCTTATCGCAGGAATGATCTGTTGTTTTGAAACTGTTGGTCTCTAGAAATGCCTAAACCACTGGTCGATTTTCATGTGGTCCTAGTTCGTGGTTTGAGGCCAATATGAAATGAACCATTTTAGCTCCTCTGTTGGAATTTACCGTCCCTGAGGTCTACTACGTCTTCTTCATCGTAACTCAGAGAAGATCAAGAGAGTGACGTCCGCGAGGAACAAGATACCAAACAAAAGTCTGCTCCTGAAGAGGACTCACAAAACCTATACCCATTCTCTTGCTGCTTCTTAAAAGCTGATGATATTGATTCGACCATTGTCCCAACACCTGAGCCTGTCTCTTCCAAATATATGACTCTCCGCTCACCTGTACCTCATCCTGAGGGAGTGAAGGTGACACCTGGCATTTCTTCTGTGGAATCTTTCCTGCAATCTTCCTCCTTTCACCAGACATATATCTGGCCCCTAAAGAATGGTAATAATAGCCTATTATTACCTCCCGAGTCCGGGGCCGCGTCCGACTCCAGAGGCACTGGATGCAGTCATTTACAGCTTTAGCAGACAGGGAGGGGTTGAGGTGGGGCAGCCAGCAGGTTGACTCCCGCGTCATGCTGACTGAGATGCCATTGTCAATTTCAGCACTGCAGGAGGCCAGGGGGTGGTCGAGCGGAGCACATAACTCACAAATGCGTATGTTTGGTTTGGGTCGGAGAATTTTTCCGACCAGCTCAGTCATGCGCACTAGTTCTTTAGCGGGTGGCTGCGCAATAGGAAAGTGAGGAATGATCATTGCTGCAGCCCTCAGTCTCCTAATGGGCGGCGAGTATCCCTGCTAAGCCAATCGTGTGCGGGACATCTAACCTGGGCTTCTATTGAAATTCTATAACGCATATTAGCAAGCCCATTATCGACGTTTTAGCGGCAGTTTCCTGCCGCTAAAACGGCAATAATTTTAACGAGGTTCTTGCTAATATGCCCCTAAGTCATTGAAATATCGGGTTAAATGCACTTCACACACCGGGGGCGCATTAAACCAGGAGCTGAACTCTGCGCTGCACCAGCAGAGCCGATCAGGATACAGCGCGTGGGGACGTAGCTCTGGCTGGCTCCATGCAGAAATGCCCACCTCTTTATTAATGTTTGAGACAACTCTGAATTTCTCCAAATTAATGCCTCAACTACAGACTGCAGAAGTCATATATTAACTCAGTGAATTTCTAAGTCATGTGTATGAACTTTAGACACCCTAAGCGCAAAAGACCAGGCGTGTGGCCCTGCTCCAACCAGTCAATTTGTGACAGAGCGGCACCTGTTGTGTGATGCTCTCTGTTCAGAAGACTGCGGCCGGTCAAATGGTAATCATGAACCCCCCGCAGGCAAGGGGGTCTTGGAGTGTGAGTGTAAAATATTGTGGAAGCAGACCCCAAACCCAAGTTTTAAGGACAACCCAAAATTTAGATCACTGCAATATTTGCCTCTGGCGGTTCCGCTTCAGCACCCTTGATTTCTCGTTAAAGAACAGCACCGTCACCAACATCAATTTAGCAGAGTAATAAAAATATTAACTGGGACCACTCAAGAATTGAGTTCCAGATCTGGGGAAGAGCTAAAGGTTTTATTGCAAAATCTCATTGGTCAAGCAATACTGAATCAGTATTAAATGCCACGAAGACATAAACACAAAATGCATGTACGGGAGCAGGATGAACAGTACATAAAAACCACCGCCATATTATTCAAAATGGAGGATCCACTGATTCTTTGGCGAATGTAGGACGGCCGATGATGAAGCCTGACACCTGGATGGTGTGTGAGGCCATCCTGTAAATTTTCTCGCACAATTTTGTGGGTCCATAAATATTGGATGAACAGAGTAGCTAGGGTTTTCCTCGGTGAAGGAACACCTACATCATAAGGAGTGGAAAGGCCCCGTAAGAGGTTGGGCTACTAAACAGAGGGACCTGTTAGTTTCTGTGGTGAACTAACGAGAACAAGCCTTCAAATGAACCATAGTCACCTTTCCATAAAAGCAATGCACAGTGATTTCAGAGAGACGAGCCAACCACTCACCGGGGAGGAGTGGGAGCGAGAAGACTCATCCTGAATCCCAGAGCATTGAGAGACTACCCTGGCATTGGGACAAGAACTTTGATGCATATTCAATGGCACCCCTTGGACTAAATGAAGAGGAAGAACAAATCAAAATATGTAAGAGAACCCTACTAAGTTTTGCAATTATTGCAAATAGTGTTTGAATTTTACAGCCTGATTATGAAAATCAATTGCTGACACTTGTTGTACCAAGTGAATTATGAGATTGATTGAAAGAAAAGACAGACTGGCCATAAGTAGACCCTGACAATGATCATACATTAGTAAGAGCCAAGGGAAGATCATTTAATGTGGTATTGAAAGGGGTGCCCTGCTAACTCAGACACGCCAAAGATATCAATTGTAAAAAGAATGAGGGTGAAGCACCAGCTGAATATTGGAACATGTTGAAGGGTTTGTTTCAATGGTATTCAGGAATCTCTTGACTTATAAAACCAGCTCAGGAGGCAGTTGGTTCTTCTGTTGTCTAGGTTCTGCTAACAAATATCAAAGTCTATTGATGCACATCTGTATTGGGTGGCAGGCCAAGAATGAAGCTGAGCTTGTCACCACCACAAAGCACTCTCTCTGCACAGGAGCACAAGAGGGAGCCAACGGAGAGAAGTAGACGTCTCTGAAGATACAGACAAAGCAACACAACGCAGAAGGGAGGGGACGAGGGAACATGCACCCGGGAGAGGGATGAGATGACCGAGGAAGAAGTAAAGGTGGCCAGTGGTTTGGTCAGGTCTCATTTATTTTTTTGCGGGAAGTTGAGGCGGACTTCCTTAGATCAGGGAAGATCCAGATCCAAAACGGGCAATATGTGTATCGTTTGCTTGATGCCATTTAAGAAGATCCCAGTGCTCCAGTGTGCAGCACACTGGGCAGCTGACAATGCATCACTCATGACAATGCCCTAGCTGATCAGGCTGCAAAGGAAGCTTCTTTATCTCCTTCAACGGAATTTACTCTGCATGTAATACAAACAGATGTACTGAATTAGAGTAAAGCGGCATGTAAAAGGAACTACGAGGAGGAGCGTGAAGAGATGGCAAGGCACATGTGGTTGTCCCGCATGTCTTTCTCCTCAACATCACCAGATTGCATCAGGGAGCTGCCCACATGGGTTGAGATGGTTTGGAATGCAAGACTGCAACCATTGGTATCCACCCTGCTTCCCAAATATAGCTCAGAATCACAGTGGCCAAGAAGCTCCTTCAGGGATTTATCTGTAGGTTTGGGATTTTAATTTGCACTGCTAGCGACCGAGGCACCCATTTATTTCAGCAGTAGTGTGGGAACGTGCACTTTTTGTAAGGTCACACTCACATTTCTTTCTCCAATGCTGATGGTATTGACTCTGAAGGTGCACTGGAGTCTGCTATCCAGGCTCCAGGGCCAGTGTTCTCTCCCTAAAATATAATGCATGTGAATTGATAAACTAAATTTGCATGGACTTTAATCCCCTTATAAGTCCTTGGTAGGTGTTACCAGTGGTATCCAGGGCACGGAGCCAGCAGCATTGATTGTGCCACCATAAGAGACCCAAGTAAAATGATGACAGCAGTCCTGCTATTGCAGCCCGCACGAGCACTGCAAACTGCTCAAACTCAACTTTACCCTCACCATGAGTGGCAAGGTCACATTATTATTTTTAATATATGTCAGTCACCCCTAAGGTAGGACTCCTGAGCCCAGGAAGCAGGGTGCATTATTTTAAAGGTGTGGACATATAAGTGCAAGCCTGTATCTCCCTATAGTAGCCTCCTTCCATTAGGGGCTTCTATCTGTGTTTAAGAGGTTCAAAGGACAACATGGGCTGGATCCCGGGCATTCCCAGGTTGCCAGATCCTCCATGGTCTCACTGAAATGTGTCACTTTTGGTTACAAACAACTTGACTCATCAAACCCGACTTTTGCCAAAGTCGGATTTGATGTGTCATGCACGCAGGTGGCTACCTTAGAGGTTGCCTACATGGTTGCAACAGCCTTTCCTGGGCCCTGGCTGATGGTAACCGCGGGAGGATAACGTGGAGTAGGCGAATCTCCGCACACTCCAAGGCGGAGCGGACTTGACTAGTCCCCGCCTCCACTCCCCTAGTAAGAATTAAATAAAAAGACTTTAAAGGTAAAATAATAAAGACTTACCTTGACTGCGGTGTCTCCGGGCTGCCATCCTCCTCTTCCTTGCCGTTTCATGGTGATCTGCGCATGCGCGTGAGTCCGCGCACGCGCATTCCTTGCGATAAATGCAACACACTAGACTGCCAAAAGACTCCAGATTCTGACATCCCTCCCCCTGTCTGCACTGAACTGGGAGGGACTGGAATTGGTCTCCTCTCTTCATTCATATGGCCCTAACAAGCTTTATTGTCCACCTGGCTCAGCCAGCGATAAGGCTCTAGTAAAAGCTAAAACAGGATGGAGAAGCACTGGCCTCTGTGACTGGATGACATGGTACAAGTGCTGAACAAAGAGTGTGTCGTGTGATAAGCTGCTGGGCTACTAGAGCCACTAACCCTCTCATCACAGAAGACATTCCTTCTCATCCAGGCAGGGCCGGCTCCTCCTCAGCGGCATTGGTGCGTAGCCCCACCCCCAGTGTGAGGTGTTGACCCGGTGCATAATGTAAACATTATGTCTGACTCCCATCCTGGTCAAGGACTGTTCCCCACCCCATGGCTGCTTCATCCTTCCTTAGTGGTGCAACAGGCCAATCCAGGTGATTGGCAATGGTGATAGGTTGCATCAGCTGACGTTTGATGCGCGTGTCGGGTTGGACCAGTCTCCGACTGCGCCCAACTCAACATGCACACTTCAGACCTCGACGCAGCGCTCTGTTAGGGAGACAGGGGGAACACACCACCGCCTCCGTGGTCTCCTTTAGAGTGCAGGGGTCACCTGACTGCACCATTCCTTGCTCTGCTTGCATGCAGCTTTAACTATAAAAACCATGAGAGCAAAGCAAGGATTGGTTCTAGGCAGGGTCGCCTGCCCCTACGCGGGCCCATGCATTCAAGGCAGAGCGGGGGCGGGATGAAACTACCAATCACTGTGGGGCTGCACTAGGTGCCCCGCCTCTGACTTCACCACTTAGGGTGTTATCTGAAACATACAAAAAACAGGCAGGAGGATGCTTGCATATAGCATTTAGTGCAATAAACTCTTTGGTGTGATGACCATCACTCCCATGGGTGACATGATCCATGATTACCCTACAGAATGGAGGGGGTGTGACGGTCTCATAAGCAAACATCTGAGCTGTGATTGGGTGAAGGTTTAGTGGCAGTATTAATTATGATTTTCACATCACATCAGTGAGGCTCTTTTGGCATTCATGGCCGTGACATCCTGGCAGGGAGGTATCAGGTATAGTTGGCATCAAGGCAGCTTTTTCATGGCCTGCGTGATTTTAGAGTTTATCTGTTTGTATCTCTTCCTTGAGTGACTTTTAACTTGTACATGTGCAATTTTTTTCTGTTTGTATCTCTTATGTAACTCGTGTAATCCAAAGTCCTTATGTAACGCAACTGGTTCTATGTAAAGCGCTCTGACACCTTTGGGTAATGTTCGCGCTATATAAAATCGCATTAAATAAATAAATGCTATCGTTCCCTCCTTTAAAACCTTGCTCTTGTCTGAGGGCCTGATTTCGATCTCCATGGACGGGTTACTCCGTCACATTATATCTCATGGGATTTATGTTTCAGCGGACGGGTTATCACCTCCACCGACATATAAATCCCATAGGATATAAATGGGTTTATATTTCAGCGGACGGGCTATCCGGCACGCTTGTGATGAAGTAACCTGTCCGCCAAGATCTGCATCCAGCCCTAAGTCTTCCAAGTAGTAATAGCGTGTGAGTAGGAGAGCTTGTCTTTGATGAAGAGGTCTGTGGGCCAACCCTTGTATAGTGCTTCATCGTCCTGCACGCTGACAGGCTGTCGCCGGGTGTGGCCCCAGTGGCGGCCTTAGGCATGTGCAAGCTGTGCACCTGCACAGGGCCTCCAAACCCCACGGGCTACCACGCCAATATATATTCTTAATATAATAATCCTCTGAGGATGGATACATATTTGCGTGGCGGCCCCTGGCAGGGATTTGGAGGCCTTCGGCTCTGTTCCACTTCCAATCATCCTGACCCCCCCTCTTCACTGGCCTCCGCGCCCCACCCCGCCCGGACCCCCTCTTCTGGGGCACTCTACCTACGCTCCCTGTCCAGGGCCACCATGAGCCTAGAGCCGCCCCAGGTGGCTCCCCGGTCTGAGTGAAGGGGATCAGTAGTGTAGGTAGACCACCTGGTAGAGGGACTAGTAGTTGTGGATGTAGATCACAGGTTTGCCCTTTATTGTAGGGCACTCTTGTAAATAGAACGTCATTGAGCCAGGTATACAAAACAGGACAGCTTTATTCATGCTTAAGTTCCAGGTTAAGTTCAGGATAAGAAGATGAGTAGATGGAAATGTAAACCCCACCAGGAGCGACCTCCCTGTCGCTGAGCCCGCCTGCCCTCAAGTGCCACTCTCACTCAAGCCAGGCACCCAAACATACCGTGAGGTCATCAGGCCTTCTAGCACACATACTAGCTGAGCAACAGAGACGACACCACCCGAGTAATGAGAGGCACAAGTCACTTGTAACAGGCACACATAGGTTTGAAGCGTGAGGTGCCTGCAGTTGGCAGACCGAGAGAGCAGCCTCACGCGAGCACGTTGGGGAGAGACATGTCCACTCTCCAGAGTGTGAGAAGCTTTGCTGTACATTTGACCCAACCCGGGTAGGTTTGTTGAGTTAACAGCGGGTCCCATCCCCTAAATTAATAACCCCATTGTGACAACTGTGGTATAATTCACATGTCTGAATTTCCCACACTGCCTGCAGTGTTATGTTATGCTATGTTATATAAACGTACTCTTTTACGTTTACAAAGCGAAAATGGGCAAAAGAACAATTGCTTTTGGCATCTTAAACTTTGAAAGAATCTGTTGCCTCTTCTGGCCGAGGTTTTCCAGATTCCAGTGGTGACTGCTGTCACTCTCTCTCGGACAGACCATAGGGACGCCTCTACTGGGGTCTCCTCGACCACCTAACTAGGGCCTTATGAACCTCAAAGAAATCTAGGTTTTTGGGGCTCCCAGAATGAAAACAACTACTTTTGATGACCCTGTTTGTTCCTGATTTGACTACAAAAGAATGGAACAAGTTACTTCATCATCTTCACAGCTTCTGAACCTGCAAGCTTCCAAAGCTCCCTTCGAAACTGCTTGTTTAACACATTAAAACCACTCTGAGTTCTGCCCCAGCCCTACCTTGCAGATAGGAAACTCCGGGTTTCCTTGCGCCACCATCTTCTGTGACCGCCTATGTATCCACCCCGGGCAGGGGATAGTGTACAAGTGCCCTGTCGATGACACCTGCCACCATGCTTCCCCTCACCTTTTACACTGTGCTCCAGCGATCTATATTCAATCACTACTAAGCTTGTTCTATGTGTGAGGGCTTGAACTGCTAGTTTTCAAGTGATACCTTAACTCTGTGTGTGCGTTGGAAGCTTGCACTGCTAGTTTTCAAGTGATACCTTAACTCTGTGTGTGCGTTGGAAGCTTGCACTGCTAGTTTTCAAGTGATACCTTAACTCTGTGTGTGCGTTGGAAGCTTGCACTGCTAGTTACCAAGTGATATGTTAACTCTGTTTGTGAGTTGGAAGCTTGCACTGCTAGTTACAAAGTGATACCTTAACTCTGTGTGTGCTTTGAAAGCTTGCACTGCTAGTTACCAAGTAATACCTTAACTTTGTGTGTGCGCTGGAAGCTTGCACTGCTAGTTACCAAGTAATACCTTAACTCTGTGTGTGCTTTGGAAGCTTGAACTGCTAGTTACCAAGTGATACCTAAACTCCACTTGTGAGTTGGAAGCTTGCACTGCTAGTTACCAAGTAATCTCTTGACTCGCTTTATGCATTGGAAGCTTGCACTGCTAGTTACCAAGTGATACCTTAACTCTTGGTGCTTTGGAAGTTTAAACTGCTAGTTACCAAGTGATCCCTTGACTCTGTTTGTGCATTGGAAGCTTGCACTGCTAGTTACCAAGTGATACCTTAACTCTGTGTGTGCTTTGGAAACTTGCACTGCTAGTTACCAAGTGATCCCTTGACTCTGTTTGTGCATTGGAAGCTTGCACTGCTAGTTACCAAGTGATACCTTAACTCTGTGTGAAAGAAGCTTGCACTGCTAGTTACCAAGTGATACCTTAACTCTGTGCATGCTTTGGAAGCTTGCACTGCTACTGCTAGCCGCCAAGTGATACCTTAACTCTGTGTCTGGTTTGGAAGCTTGCACTGATAGTTCCTAAGTGAGACCTTAACTCTGTGTGTGATTTGGAAGCTTGCGCTGCTAGTTACCAAGTGATCCCTTGACTTTGTTTGTGCATTAGAAGCTTGCACTGCTAGTTACCAAGTGATACCTTAACTCTTTGTTCTTTGGAAGCTTGCACTGCTAGTTACCATGTGATCCCTTGACTCTGTTTGTGCAATGGAAGCTTGCACTGCTTGTTACCAAGTGATACCTTAACTGTGTGTGTGCTTTGGAAGCTTGCACTGCTAGTTACCAAGTGATCCCTTGACTCCGTTTGTGCATTGGAAGCTTTCACTGTTAGTTACCAAGTGAAACCTTAACTCTGTGTCTGGTTTGGAAGCTTGCACTGATAGTTCCTAAGTGAGACCTTAACTCTGTGTGTGATTTGGAAGCTTGCGCTGCTAGTTACCAAGTGATCCCTTGACTCTGTTTGTGCATTGGAAGCTTGCACTGCTAGTTACCAAGTGATACCTTAACTCTTTGTTCTTTGGAAGCTTGCACTGCTAGTTACCATGTGATCCCTTGACTCTGTTTGTGCAATGGAAGCTTGCACTGCTTGTTACCAAGTGATACCTTAACTGTGTGTGTGCTTTGGAAGCTTGCACTGCTAGTTACCAAGTGATCCCTTGACTCCGTTTGTGCATTGGAAGCTTTCACTGTTAGTTACCAAGTGAAACCTTAACTCTGTGTCTGGTTTGGAAGCTTGCACTGATAGTTACCAAGTGATACTTTAACTCTTTGCATCTGAAGCTTGCACTGCTAGTTACCAAGTTTGACCTTATCTCTGTGCATTGGAAGCTTGCACTGCTAATTACCAAGAGAGACCTTAACTCTGTGTGTGCGTTGGAAGCTTGCACTGCTAGTTACAAAGTGATACTTTAACTCTGTGCATTGGAAGCTTGCACTGCTAATTACCAAGTGATGCCTTAACTCTGTGTGTGGGTTAGAAGCTTGCACTGCTAGTTACCAAGTGATACTTTAAATCTGGGCATTCGAAGCTTGCATTGCTAGTTACCAAGTGATACCTTAACTCTGTGCGTGCTTTGGAAGCTTGCACTGCTAGTTACCAAGTGATACTTTAACTCTGTGCATTGGAAGCTTGCACTGCTAGTAACCAAGTGAGACCTTAACTCAGTTAGTGCTTTGGAAGCTAGCACTGCTAGTTACCAAGTGATACCTTTCCTCTGTGTGTGCGTTGGAAGCTTGCACTGCTGGTTACCAAGTGATGCCTTAACTCTATTTGTGCATTAGAAGCTTGCACTGCTAATTCAAAGTGAAGCTTTAACTCTGTTTGCCCACTGGGAGCTTGCACTGCTAGTTACAAAGTGATACCTTAACTCTGCGTGTGCATTGGAAGCTTGCACTGCTAGTTACCAAGTGATACCTTAACTCTGTGTGTGCGCTGAAAGCTTGCACTGCTACTTACTGAGTGATACCTTACCTCTGTGTGTGTTTTGGAAGCTTGCACTGCTAGTTACCAAGTGATACTCTAACTCTGTGCGTGCTTTGGAAGCTTGCACTGCTACTGCTAGTCACCAAGTGATACCTTAACATTGTGTGTGCGTTGAAAGCTTGCACTGCTAGTTACCAAGTGATACCTTAACTCTTTGTGCTTTGGAAACTTGCACTGCTAGTTACCAAGTGATATCTTGACTCTGTTTGTGCATTGGAAGCTTGCACTGCTTGCTACCAAGTGATACCTTAACTCTTTGTGCTTTGGAAGCTTGCACTGCTAGTTACCAAGTGATATCTTGACTCTGTGCATTGGAAGCTTGGACTGCTAGTTACCAACTGAAACCTTAACTCTGTTTGTGCGCTGGAAGCTTGCACTGCTAGTTTCCAAGTGATACCTTAACTCTGTGCGTGCTTTGGAAGATTGCACTGCTACTGCTAGTCAGCAAGTGATACCTTAACTCTGTGTCTGGATTGGAAGCTTGCACTGATAGTTACCAAGTGATACTTTAACTCTT
Source organism: Lissotriton helveticus (assembly GCF_964261635.1). NCBI lineage: Eukaryota > Metazoa > Chordata > Amphibia > Caudata > Salamandridae > Lissotriton > Lissotriton helveticus. The sequence goes on from NC_136072.1 coordinate 7,125,307, forward strand.
TGAATCGGAAGCTTGCACTGCTAGTTACCAAGTTTGACCTTATCTCTTTGCATTGGAAGCTTGCACTGCTAATTACCAAGAGAGACCTTAACTCTGTTTGTGCGTTGGAAGCTTGCACTGCTAGTTACCAAGTGATACTTTAACTCTGTGCATTGGAAGCTTGCGCTGCTAATTACCAAGTGATGCTTTAACTCTGTGTGTGGGTTAGAAGCTTGCACTGCTAGTTACCAAGTGATACCTTAACTCTGTGCGTGCTTTGGAAGCTTGCACTGCTAGTTACCAAGTGATACTTTAACTCTGTGCATTGGAAGCTTGCACTGCTAGTAACCAAGTGAGACCTTAACTCAGTTAGTGCTTTGGAAGGTAGCACTGCTAGTTACCAAGTGATACCTTTACTCTGTGTGTGCATTGAAAGCTTGCACTGCTGGTTACCAAGTGATGCCTTAACTCTGTTTGTGCATTGGAAGCTTGCACTGCTAATTCAAAGTGAAGCTTTAACTCTCTGTGCGCACTGGAAGCTTGCACTGCTAGTTACAAAATGATACCTTAACTCTGCGTGTGCGTTGGAAGCTTGCACTGCTAGTTACCGAGTGGTACCTTAACTCTGTGTGTGTTTTGGAAGCTTGAACTGCTAGATACCAAGTGATACCTTAACTTTGTGTGTGCTTTGGAAGCTTGCACTGCTAGTTACCAAGTGATAGCTTAACTCTGTTTGTGCGTTGGAAGCTTGCACTGCTAATTCAAAGTGAAGCCTTAACTCTATGTGTGCTTTGGAAGCTTGCACTGCTGGTTACCAGGTGATACCTTAACTCTTTGTTCTTTGGAAGCTTGCACTGCTAGTTACCATGTGATCCCTTGACTCTGTTTGTGCAATGGAAGCTTGCACTGCTTGTTACCAAGTGATACCTTAACTGTGTGTGTGCTTTGGAAGCTTGCACTGCTAGTTACCAAGTGATCCCTTGACTCCGTTTGTGCATTGGAAGCTTTCACTGTTAGTTACCAAGTGAAACCTTAACTCTGTGTCTGGTTTGGAAGCTTGCACTGATAGTTACCAAGTGATACTTTAACTCCTTGCATCTGAAGCTTGCACTGCTAGTTACCAAGTTTGACCTTATCTCTGTGCATTGGAAGCTTGCACTGCTAATTACCAAGAGAGACCTTAACTCTGTGTGTGCGTTGGAAGCTTGCACTGCTAGTTACAAAGTGATACTTTAACTCTGTGCATTGGAAGCTTGCACTGCTAATTACCAAGTGATGCCTTAACTCTGTGTGTGGGTTAGAAGCTTGCACTGCTAGTTACCAAGTGATACTTTAAATCTGGGCATTCAAAGCTTGCATTGCTAGTTACCAAGTGATACCTTAACTCTGTGCGTGCTTTGGAAGCTTGCACTGCTAGTTACCAAGTGATACTTTAACTCTGTGCATTGGAAGCTTGCACTGCTAGTAACCAAGTGAGACCTTAACTCAGTTAGTGCTTTGGAAGCTAGCACTGCTAGTTACCAAGTGATACCTTTCCTCTGTGTGTGCGTTGGAAGCTTGCACTGCTGGTTACCAAGTGATGCCTTAACTCTATTTGTGCATTAGAAGCTTGCACTGCTAATTCAAAGTGAAGCTTTAACTCTGTTTGCCCACTGGGAGCTTGCACTGCTAGTTACAAAGTGATACCTTAACTCTGCGTGTGCATTGGAAGCTTGCACTGCTAATTCCAAGTGAAGCCTTAACTCTATGTGTGCTTTGGAAGCTTGCACTGCTGGATACCAAGTGATACCTTAACTCTGTGTGTGCGTTGAAAGTTTGCACTACTAATTCCAAGTGAAGCTTTAACTCTGTTTGTCTTTTAAAAGCTTGCACTGCTAGTTACCAAGTAATACCTAACTCTGTGCGTGCTTTGGAAGTTTGCACTGCTAGTTACCAAGTGATACTCTAACTCTGTGCGTGCTTTGGAAGCTTGCACTGCTACTGCTAGTCACCAAGTGATACCTTAACTTTGTGTGTGCGTTGAAAGCTTGCACTGCTAGTTACCAAGTGATACCTTAACTCTTTGTGCTTTGGAAGCTTGCACTGCTAGTTACCAAGTGATATCTTGACTCTGTTTGTGCATTGGAAGCTTGCACTGCTTGCTACCAAGTGATACCTTAACTCTTTGTGCTTTGGAAGCTTGCACTGCTAGTTACCAAGTGATATCTTGACTCTGTGCATTGGAAGCTTGGACTGCTAGTTACCAACTGAAACCTTAACTCTGTTTGTGCGCTGGAAGCTTGCACTGCTAGTTTCCAAGTGATACCTTAACTCTGTGCGTGCTTTGGAAGATTGCACTGCTACTGCTAGTCAGCAAGTGATACCTTAACTCTGTGTCTGGTTTGGAAGCTTGCACTGATAGTTACCAAGTGATACTTTAACTCTTTGCATCGGAAGCTTGCACTGCTAGTTACCAAGTTTGACCTTATCTCTTTGCATTGGAAGCTTGCACTGCTAATTACCAAGAGAGACCTTAACTCTGTTTGTGCGTTGGAAGCTTGCACTGCTAGTTACCAAATTATACTTTAACTCTGTGCATTGGAAGCTTGCGCTGCAAATTACCAAGTGATGCTTTAACTCTGTGTGTGGATTAGAAGCTTGCACTGCTAGTTACCAAGTGATACCTTAACTCTGTGCGTGCTTTGGAAGCTTGCACTGCTAGTTACCAAGTGATACTTTAACTCTGTGCATTGGAAGCTTGCACTGCTAGTAACCAAGTGAGACCTTAACTCAGTTAGTGCTTTGGAAGGTAGCACTGCTAGTTACCAAGTGATACCTTTACTCTGTGTGTGCATTGAAAGCTTGCACTGCTGGTTACCAAGTGATGCCTTAACTCTGTTTGTGCATTGGAAGCTTGCACTGCTAATTCAAAGTGAAGCTTTAACTCTCTGTGCGCACTGGAAGCTTGCACTGCTAGTTACAAAATGATACCTTAACTCTGCATGTGCGTTGGAAGCTTGCACTGCTAGTTACTGAGTGGTACCTTAACTCTGTGTGTGTTTTGGAAGCTTGAACTGCTAGATACCAAGTGATACCTTAACTTTGTGTGTGCTTTGGAAGCTTGTACTGCTAGTTACCAAGTGATAGCTTAACTCTGTTTGTGCGTTGGAAGCTTGCACTGCTAATTCAAAGTGAAGCCTTAACTCTATGTGTGCTTTGGAAGCTTGCACTGCTGGTTACCAGGTGATACCTTAACTCTGTGTGTGCGTTGGAAGTTTGCACTGCTAATTCCAAGTGAAGCTTTAACTCTGTTTGTCTTTTGAAAGTTTGCACTGCTAGTTACCAAGTAATACCTAACTCTGTGCGTGCTTTGGAAGCTTGCACTGCTAGTTACCAAGTGATACTATAACTCTGTGTGTGGTTTGGAAGCTTGCACGGCTAGTTACCAAGTGATACTTTAACTCTGTGCATTGGAAGCTTGCACTGCTAGTTACCAAGTGAGACCTTTACTCAGTTTGTGCGTTGGTAACTAGCAGTGCTAGCGTCCAAGTGATACCTTAACTCTGTTTGTTCATTGGAAGCTTGCACTGCTACTTCCAAGTGAAGCCTTAATTCTGTATCAGCTTTGAAAGCTTGCACTGCTAGTTACAAAGTGATACCTTAACTCTGTTTGTGCGTTGGAAGCTTGCAGTGCTAATTCCAAGTGAAGCCTTAACTCTGTGTGTGCTTTGAAAGCTTGCACTGCTAGTTACCAAGTGATACCTTAACTCTGTGCATGCTTTGGAAGCTTGCACTGCTAGAATCCAAGTGATACCTTAACTGTGTGTGTATTTTGGAAGCTTGCTCTACTAGTTACCAAGTGATACCTTAAGTCTGTGTGTGAGATGGAAGCTTCCACTGCTAGTTTCCAAGGGATACCTTAACTCTGTGCATTGGAAGCCTGAACTGCTAGTTACCCAGTGATACCTTAACTTTGTTTGTGCAATGAAAGTTTGCACTTCTAGTTACCAAGTGATACCTTAACTCTGTGCATGCTTTGGAAGCTTGCACTGCTAGAATCCAAGTGATACCTAAACTGTGTGCGTGTTTTGGAAGCTTGCTCTACTAGTTACCAAGTGATACCTTAAGTCTGTGTGTGAGTTGGAAGCTTCCACTGCTAGTTACCAAGGGATACCTTAACTCTGTGCATTGGAAGCCTGAACTGCTAGTTACCCGGTGATACCTTAACTTTGTTTGTGCATTGAAAGTTTGCACTTCTAGTTACCAAGTGAAGCCTTAACTCTGTTTGTGAGTTGGAAGCTTGCACTGTTAATGGCCAAGTGATACCTTAACTCTGTGCGTGCTTTGGAAGCTTGCACTGCTAGTTACCAAGTGATACCTTAACTCTGTGTGTGCTTTGGAAGCTTGCACTGCTAGTTACCAAGTGATAACATAACTCTTTGTGTGCGTTGGAAGCTTGCACTGCTAGTTACCAAGGGATACCTTAACTCTGTGTGTGTGTTGGAAGCTTGCACTGCTAGTTACCAAGTGATACCTTAACTTTGTATGTGCGTTGGAAGCTTGCACTGCTAGTTACCAAGAGATGCGTTAACTTTGTGTGTGCATTGGAAGCTTGTACTGCTAGTTACCAAGTGATACCTTAACTCTGTGTGAGCTTTGAAAGCTTGCTCTGCTAGTTACCAAGTCATACCTTAACTGTGTGTGTGCTTTGGAAGCTTGCACTGCTAGTTACCAAGTGATACCTTAACTCTGTTTGTGAGTTAGAAAAAAGCACTGCTAGTTACCAAGGGATACCTTAAATCTGTGCATTGGAAGCCTGAACTGCTAGTTACCCAGTGATACCTTAACTCTGTTTGTGCGTTGAAAGCTTGGACTGCTAGTTACCAAGTGAAGCCTTAACTCTTTGTGTGCTTTGGAAGCTTAAACTGCTAGTTACCAGGTAAAAAACCTAACTCTGCGCGTGTTTTGGAAGCTTGCACTGCTAACGACCAAGTGAAAACCTAACTCTTTGTGTGCTTTGGAAGCTTCCATTTCTAACGACCAAGTGAAAACCTAACTCTGTCCGTGCTGTGGAAGCTTGCACTGCTAACGAACAAGTGAAAACCTAACTCTTCATAAGCTGTGGAAGCTTGCACTGCTAACGACCAAGTGAAAACCTAACTCTGTGCGTGCTTTGGAAGCTTGCACTGCTAACGACCAAGTGAAAACCTAACTGTGTCTGTGCTTTGGAAGCTTGCACTGCTAGTTACCAAGTGAGACCTTAACTTTGTGTATGAGCTGGAAGGTTGCACTGCTAATGACATAGTGAAAACCTAACTATGTGTGTGCTTTGGAAGCTTGCACTGCTAACGACCAAGTGAAAACCTAACTCTGTGCGTGCTTTGGAAGCTTGCACTGCTAACGACCAAGTGAAAGCCTAACTGTGTCTGTGCTTTGGAAGCTTGCACTGCTAGTTACCAAGTGATACTCTAACTCTGTGTGTGGTTTGGAAGCTTGCACTGCTAATTCCAAGTGAAGCCTTTACTCTGTGTGTGTGTTGAAAGCTTGCACTGCCTGTTACCAAGAGATAACTTAACTCTGTTTGTGCGTTGGAAACTTGCACTGCTAATTCCAAGTGAAGCCTTAACTCTATGTGTGCTTTGGAAGCTTGCACTGATGGGGCCCGATTCACAGAACTAACTTAAGACAAAATCCTAAACTTACAACTTTTGGTATTCACAGAATTTAGGATTTGTCTTAAGTTTGTCTTAAGTTTGTCTTAAGATAGACTTAAGACAGACTTAAGTTAGGATTTTGTCTTAAGTCTGTCTTAAGTCTGTCTTAAGACAAACTTAAGACAAATCCTAAATTCTGTGAATACCAAAAGTAGTAAGTTTAGGATTTTGTCTTAAGTTATTTCTGTGAATCGGGCCCCTAGTTACCAAGTAATTCCTTAACTCTGTGTGTGCGCTGGAAGCTTGCACTGCTAGTTACCAAGTGATACCTCAACTCTGTGTGTGCTTTGGAAGCTTGCACTGTTAGTTACCAAGTGATACCATAACTCTGTGTGTGCGTTGGAAGCTTGCACTGCTAGTTACCAAGTGAAGCCTTTACTCTGTGTGTGCGTTGGAAGCTTGCACTGCTAGTTACCGAGTGATACCTTAACTCTGTTTGTGTGTTGGAAGCTTGAACTGCTAGTTACCAAGTGAAGCCTTAACTCTGTGTGTGCGTTGGAAGCTTGCACTGCTAGTTACCAAGTAATACCTTAACTCTGTGTGTGCTTTGGATGCTTGCGCTGCTAGTTACCAAGTGAAGCCTTTACTCTGTGTGTGCGAGTGAAGCTTGCAGTCCTGATGTATACGTGTTATAGGTGTGATTGTCCTTGTGTGTTCGTGTCACGTGTTTTCTTCTTGTGAATAGTGCACGCATGCTCTGCAAGCTTGGCCAGCACACAGCCCAGTCTCAGCATGGCTCGCCATCCCTGCAGCTCCAGACCCAGGACAGGCTGCAGCCGTGCAGGCCTCTTCAGACAAAGGTAACAGGCCCTGCACGTGCAGTGGCAGCGAAGATTACCCAGGTGTGGGAAATAAGCATTGGCTGCTGCAACCTATGTTCTACCTCTTTGTTTTACTAAAATGAGTAAACACCGTTTCACTCCACAAAGCGAACTAACACCTTTTTGGTGAAGTTTTGCTGCAGGATAATGACGAATGCTAAAGTAAATGAAGGTTGTGTTTAGCAATGTTCAAAGCATTATTTCTACTCATAACAGTGTGACTTCAAAGACAGTGCCAGAGCGAGAGATCTCTGACACTGGCTTGTCGCAGCTGCTGTCCACACACACCTCCCCTGCTCTCCACCAAAGCAGCCTCTCTCTCTGCTCCTCTGACCACTCTCCCACTCTCTGCAGCTCTTATCATGGTGATGAGTACCACACACGACCACTGGATGGCAGTAGCTCCCTGCTCATGGATTTTTTCATTTCAAACCCCCAGATTTAAAAACACTTTGAGTTGCTTTTTGCTTTGACTTGTATTGGATTGTGTGTGACGCAAAGCTGCGCAATGCGCTGCCTGGTAGTGCTTTGCGTCCAGGGGACATTAGATGGGTCATGCAAGGGCGTTCTCATGCAACCACCCATTAGGGGGACCAGAATTTTAAAGAAAAAAAACGGTACATTTCACAAAAATAGAAGGACTAAGGGGCATATTACCAAGGCGGGCGATATGAGATTATCGCCGCTTTAGCGGTCGTTTTCGGTCGCTAAGCGGCGATAATTCTATCGCCCTATTAGCAAGCTGTTGCTAACTGATGTTAGCGACAGCTTTTAGGTGATAGCGAGCGGTTTGGGGCCCGATTTGCATGTCAGCGATGTTTATCGCCAATGACATGCAAAGTGGGCGAACCCAACCTGTTAGCGACTGCAAGCAGTCGCTAGCCTCGCTATTGCATATTACCAACACAGGCGTAGTGTTGGAAATATTCGCGCTAAGCATGAATATCTCCAAAAACTAACACCTGCTGAGACCAGTTCTTAGCCATTATATCCAATGGGAGGTGGATATAATGGCTAAGACCCTGTTAGCGATAATGCGTGAATATCGCTGTATTCTCAGCGATATTCACGCATTTTGCCGCTATCGCCAGGTATTTTATCACTTTCGAGATAAACGTTGCTAATAGCACGTTATCTCAGAGATAAAATCCGGCGAGGCTTGGCGATAGAAAAATTGTCGCTAAGCCTATTTAGCGATAATTTTCGCTAGTTGTTGGTAATATGCCCCGCAATTTTTAAACCCAGTAGCTTGCCTGTGAATTAAACTGCTTTCTTGGAACAACTGCTAACTATCTCCTCTCTATGTAAAACATTAAAAAACACCTACCCCCATTTTTAGTCGACCCTCTTAAAAAACCGGGACATGAGCTAAATTTCTCGACATCTGCCGGGACAGCTGGGGAAAAACAAGGACCGTCTTGGCATATCTGGGTCACCTGGTCACTCTACCACCCATGGGTGTTAACGCAAATATTTATCTAAAAAGAATTGTATACAGGAAATGCGCCAAAATACTGTTCCTCCTTGTGGCGGGCATAAGAAGGATGCATGTGTGCTGCACTCGACAGCAATCAGTAGCGTCGACTGGCTGGAAAGCATATTTTACATTTTCAGTAGGTCGAACAGCCACCCTGCCTCTCAAATCATACAGTGGTCGGAACTTCACCATGAACCTCGTTTGTGTGAAGATCTGAAGAAGTCATCCCGGGGAAGCTTGTCTATGGGCGGGTTGTGTGTCACAGGAATCTTTAGCTGCTGAAAGTGCGCCTAATACAGAAAACAGCTCTGAGGGGCATAATATCAAGCAGGGCGATAGGCAATTATCGCCGATTTAGCGGCCGTTTTCGGCCGCTAAGCGGCAATAATTCTATCGCTCTATTAGCAAGCTGTCGCTAACTGATGTTAGCGACAGCTTGTAGGCGATAGCGAACGGTTTGGGGCCCGCTTTGCATGTCAGCGATGTTTATCGCTAATGACATGCAAAGTGGGCGTACCCAACATGTTAGCAACTGAAAGCAGTCGCTAACATCGCTATCGCCTATTAGCAAGGCAGGCGTAGCGATGGATATATTCCCGCTATCGCCAAAAACCAACGCCTGCTCAGACCAGTTCTTAGCCATGTTATCCAATGGGAGGCGGATAACATGGCTAAGAGCATTTCGTCGCTAATGCGTGAATATCGCTGTATTCTCAGCGATATTCACGCATTTCGCCGCTATCGCTGGATATTTTAGCACAATGGATAAAACTTTGCTAATAGCATGTTTTCTGCGCTAACATATCCAGCCAAAGGCAGCGATAAAAAAATTGTCACTAAGCCTATTTAGCGATAATTATCGCTACTTGTTGGTAATATGCCCCTGAGTTATTTAGGATATGGCCAGCCTCAGATCCTAATGCAGATGACGAGCCCGGTATGGGCTTGACTTCAGCTGCAGTAACGACCCCATTTCCAAACATCAGTGGATATTTACAAGAAAATGCTGGAGCACAGTGTTACGCCAAAAAACGCAGGGATACGCAGACTTTACAAAAATACCGCGCACCCCTGGGGTTAACCTAGCTCTGGCACTCAAAAAGCTGCCTTCTGCCAGCGCAGGCACCGCGTCGCCATGCAGGCGCTCCAGGGGTAATGAAATGAAATGAAATGAAATGAAATGAAAAAGAAACTTAATTAAGCGCACTGTGGCCAAGCGGCTTCCTGGCGCTGGGGGGTAGGGGGGGAAGGGAGGGGGGGGGGGGGAGGGGATGGGGGGGAGGGGAAAACAAAAAGTAAACGGATTCGACACTGCAAACAATGGGACTAACCAGGGAAGGCCTGACGAAAGAGAAAACTTTTTAGTGCTTTTCGAAAAGCCGGGTAGGTGGGAATTGATCGAATAGAAAATGGAAGACTATTCCAATACTGGGGGGCCAGTACCGAGAAACGGGTGCCGCCCATGCGAGCTTTACGGAAGCGGGGGACCTGAAGAAGAAGTTGGGAGGACGAACGAAGAGTGCGAGAAGGGGTGTAGGGAGTGATCAAGGAAGCAATAAACAGAGGAGCAGAGTGGGTGAAGGCTAGAAAGGCTAGACAAGCTAATTTGAAAGAAGAACGAAAGCGTACAGGAAGCCAGTGAAGGGACTTGAGGACAGGCGTGACGTGAGAAAATTTGGGAAGATGAAAGATGAGCCGGGCGGCCTGGTTCTGAATGGCCTGAAGCCGGCGCATTTCATAACCGGGGATGCCGGAATAGAGGGCATTCCCGTAATCGAGACGGGAAGTGATGAGGGCTGAAATGATGGATTTAAGGGCATCGGTAGAGAAGAAGCGGGATATTTTACGGATGAGGCGGAGGGATAAGAAACAGGATGAGATAACAGCACTAACTTGGGAATGAATGGAAAGGTCACTGCTGACTTTAAGACCTAAAGTGCGAACAGTGGGAACTGGAGTAGGGGGAGTGCCAAGAGGGAGGGGCCAGTAAGAAGGGGACCAGGGATTAGAGGGACCACCAGTGAGGACAAGCTCCGTCTTGTCGGGGTTTAATTTGAGGTGGTTCATGATCATCCAGTCCGAAATAAAGGTTAGAATAGAACTAAAGAAGGAAGAAGAGTCAGGAGTGGAGAGATCGAATATGAGCTGGAGGTCATCAGCATAGTTATACATGGAGACCCCCAGCTCACGAAGAGAAAAAATAAGAGGAAAGATATAGAGATTGAAAAGAAGAGGGGAAAGGGAGGAACCTTGGGGAACCCCACACACCAGGGGGCGGGGGGGGCGGAAAAGCCAGCAAGCTGGACTGCCTGGGACCTACCCTGGAGGAAGGACTTCACCCAGGATAGCGCTGACCCCCTGATGCCGGCTGCGCTGACACGGTCGAGAAGAATGGCATGATCAACCGTGTCAAACGCAGCCGACAAGTCGAGGAGCACCAGCGCCTGGGGACAGTTGGAATCAGCCCCTCCCTTAAGTTCGTCCAGGACCGCAGTGACGACCGTCTCAGTAGAATGACCCGGGCGGAAGCCCGCCTGGTGGGAGGCCAGAAGGCCATGCCTCTCGATGTAGGAGGAGAGGCAGGAGGTGACGTGGCTTTCCACAATCTTCCCCAGGTAGGGGAGGAGAGAAATAGGCCTAAAATTAGAAGGTGAAGAAGGGTCTAGACCGGGTTTTTTTATTATGGGAAAAACAGAAGCTATTTTGAAGGAAGAAGGTACAGAACCTAGAGCCAAGGATGAATTGAGGAGTGTGAGAGGGGGTCCGGGGGAGTGGGAAAAGAGGGTTTGAAGGATCCGGGCCGGCGCAACGTCAGCTGGCGATCCTGATTTGACCTTGGCTAGCAAAGCAGAGAATTGTGCGGTAGTAATAGGGGGAAAAAGATCTAACGAAGAAGGTGGGGGGGGAGAGGTGGGATGACCAGAGTTTGAGAGACTACAGGGATGTTGGCTTTGATTGCGGAGATTTTATCTATAAAATGATTATTGAGGGAGAGGCAGAAGGAGAGGGAAGGGGCGACACTAGCATTGGTACGGTCGGACATGGCCAGTTGTTTCACAAGCAGAAAAATCTCTCGAGATTTGTTGGAAGAGCGAGCGACTTTTTCAGAGAAGTATTCCTTTTTTGCCGAGATGATTGCTTTTTTATAGTCATTAAGTAGTGACTTATACTTAATGCGGCGAAGAGGACAGTAGTGATGCCTCCATTGGCGTTCTGATCGCCTGAGATTAAGTTTTAACTCTTTGAGTTCACTAGTGAACCACCGGTGGGCCTCATGGGGCCGACCCGATTTGATGATTTTAAGAGGGGCGACGAGATCACAGGAGGAGGATAACCAAGCACCAACCGCGTCAGCTTGTTCTTCCAGGGAAAGGTCGGTCAGATCGGGTGTGGTAGAGGTCAAAGAGGAAGAGAGGAGGGAAAGATCTGTTTTGTTCCAGCAGCGTGCTGTCAAGTTCTTGGGGTGAGGGACTTTGGGCTGAGAGAAGAAAGGAATATTAAAAGAAATTAAGAAATGATCTGACCAGAGGCAGGGAAGAATGGAAAGAACAGAGATGGGGCAACGCAGGGACCAAATTTGGTCCAGGGTATGACCCTTAGCGTGAGTGGGTGAAAAAACGTAAGGTGAGAAATTTAAAGAGCAGAGTGTTGCAGAGAAATCTTTAGAAGTTGGGCTTTCTCGAGGGTCGTCCGGCCAGTAATTGAAGTCGCCTAATAGAACGACTGCCGAGTTGTTAACTGATAAAATGGCTAAGATATCCTGAAAAAGCGGAACAAATTGGGGCATTGGCAAAGGGGGCCGGTAAACAAGGACAAAGGTGAGGGGGTCAGTGAGATTAGTAGACCGAGCGACCAGGAAATCCACGTTGGGAATGGGAGGAAAGTCAAGAAGTTGAAACTTCAGCGTAGATCGAATGATCATAGCCACTCCACCGCCGGTCTTGCTGGCCGGTCGGTCCGCACGGAGGACGTAGTATGTGTCAGGGAGAATAGCAAGAAGGTCGGGAAGAGAATCGGGAGAAAACCATGTCTCCGTGAGAAAAAGGTAATCAGGGGAATCAGTGGAGAGAAGATTGAAGAGTTCAATCTGATGCTTGATAGCTGACCGGGTGTTTAACAGAAGTGCCGAGGCTGCAGGGGGTAACGGAGGAGGGGAAGGGGATGCTTGAGCAATCGTTAGTGGGGGAGCGATAGGTAAAAGGGAAGGGGATACAGTTGGGCAAAGAGGTGCAGAGATACCAAGTGAGGCAATGCGCGCAGTTAACGAAAAAGGGACAGTGGAGGGCGTCGTAATTGCAATTAGTTGAGCAGGGGTATATGACACCAATTGGACAGGACCTGTGGCCCCTGGTCCCGGCCGGTCGCGGACGGGCGCAGACGGGCTTGCCTTAGGCGCGCCTTCGGCGCGCAAACGGCACGCCCGCTGCGCCCGTCCGCTGCGCGAACGGTGGAGGCACATGGTAAATAGGACTGCAGAGGGGCGTGTCCAGAAAGAGTGGGCGTGGCCAAGGGCGCGGCCGCTGAAGGCGGCGAACGGGGAGTCCTGGGTCCGCTGCAGCGTCCAAGTCGGCTGCGCGGTAAAGGCTGTGACAGGGAGGGGTCCCTGGAAGCAGGTAAGGGTGATTTAAAAACGAAGCGCTGAGCGAGCGCTATGCTAGCTGCAAATAATTAAAAGTGATCAGGGCGTTGGCTAGTGCTCCCGCGGAAGGCAGGGGAGAAATCCGTGTAATTGCTTTGAGCTCGTGGTTCAGCTCCTATTAATGTCCCAGGGGGCGTGTCCAGAAAGAGTGGGCGTGGCCAAGGGCGCGGCCGCTGAAGGCGGCGAACGGGGAGTCCTGGGTCCGCTGCAGCGTCCAAGTCGGCTGCGCGGTAAAGGCTGTGACAGGGAGGGGTCCCTGGAAGCAGGTACGGGTGATTTAAAAACGAAGCGCTGAGCGAGCGCTATGCTAGCTGCAAATAATTAAAAGTGATCAGGGCGTTGGCTAGTGCTCCCGCGGAAGGCAGGGGAGAAATCCGTGTAATTGCTTTGAGCTCGTGGTTCAGCTCCTATTAATGTCCCAGGGGGCGTGTCCAGAAAGAGTGGGCGTGGCCAAGGGCGCGGCCGCTGAAGGCGGCGAACGGGGAGTCCTGGGTCCGCTGCAGCGTCCAAGTCGGCAGCGCGGTAAAGGCTGTGACAGGGAGGGGTCCCTGGAAGCAGGTAAGGGTGATTTAAAAACGAAGCGCTGAGCGAGCGCTATGCTAGCTGCAAATAATTAAAAGTGATCAGGGCGTTGGCTAGTGCTCCCGCGGAAGGCAGGGGAGAAATCCGTGTAATTGCTTTGAGCTCGTGGTTCAGCTCCTATTAATGTCCCAGGGGGCGTGGCCAGAAAGAGTGGGCGTGGCCAAGGGCGCGGCCGCTGAAGGCGGCGAACGGGGAGTCCTGGGTCCGCTGCAGCGTCCAAGTCGGCTGCGCGGTAAAGGCTGTGACAGGGAGGGGTCCCTGGAAGCAGGTAAGGGTGATTTAAAAACGAAGCGCTGAGCGAGCGCTATGCTAGCTGCAAATAATTAAAAGTGATCAGGGCGTTGGCTAGTGCTCCCGCGGAAGGCTAATTGTTTATATACAAGAAGAGACACCTTCCTGCTCATAAGCATGTCACTTCCTGCACATAAACAATCAATAATGGCATTTTGCTCTTTCTATGTGTGCTGCAGAATGAATGAATGAATGACAGGTATTTATAAAGCGCACAGCTACACCAACAGGAATGCCCCAGCATTAGTAGGTGCATACATGACTGTCCTGAGGACGATTTAGCTCTTAAGAAGCCATGTTTTCAGCAGTTTCTTGAAGTTAGTCAGATCCGTGGAAGCTCTCAGAGCCACTGAAAGTTTGTTCCATGTTAGAGCACCCAGGAGGCTAAAGGATTTACCGCCCCTGCGTACCAGGCGCACCTTAGGGACACATGCAAAGCCAGCAGAGGATGATCTAAGTACTCTCGTAGGAGCGTAGCGGCAAACACGCCTCCTGAGATAATCGGCACCTTTACCGTGGAGGGCTTTAAAAAAAGTTACCATGGCTTTGAATGTTATCCGCTCCCTCACCGGGAGCCAGTGTAAGGCCTTGAGATGAGGGGCCATGTGGAACCTAGGTTTCAATGGAAGAATCGCCCTAGCTGCTGAATTTTGCACCACCTGAAGGCGCTGAAGGAGGTAGTCAGGTAGACTCAGGTAAAGGACATTCCCATAGTCCAATCTGGCAGTAACCAGCCCCTGGACTACTGTCTTCCTGGAGTCCGGTGGGAGGAGCGGGAGGAATTTCCTCAGCATACGGAGTATGCCAATGCCGGTCCCCACCAGGGCCTGAACTTTGGACCGCATGGAGAGGGCATTGTCGATGACGATTCCCAAACTCTTCACAGTGGATTGGGCAATGCTGGGGGGAGAAAATCCCTCCGGCCATCATTGGCTCCAGTCGCTCACAGGGGGCCGGCCGACGAAAACAATCGCTGATTTATCAGAAATGCACTTGAGCGGATTCTCCTTCAGCCATTTAAAAACCTTTGTCAGGCACAATCTACTCGCGTCCCCATCGAAGTCTATGCCTTTGTGGCAGGAGAAAATCAGCTGAGTATCATCAGCGTATGAAATTATCTCAGCACCATATGCCTTCGCCAGTGGTGATAGAAAAGTCATGTACAAATTAAAAAGAGTTGTGCTCAGAAAAGAGCCCTGAGCGACTCCCACCTGCATACTGGGCACGGGGGCTGAAAAAGGGGGTATCTAAATTTCCTGTTCTCTATCGTCCAGATAGGTTACAATCCAAGCTAGATCCCTACCTCCGATGCTCATGTTCTTCGATCTGTCGAGGAACCTCTTGTGTGGCACCGTGTCGAACGCCGTCGGATCGCTCTGTCCCACTGATCTAGGGTTGTATGATGTTACAACACATACTTTTACAACGCACACATTTACAACGCATTTTTTACAATGCAACATCCATTACAACGCATTCCATTACAACGCATGCCATTACAACAAATGTTTAAAAACTACCTTTACAACTCATTCCATTACAACGCATACTACCTTTGCAATGCATACCATTACAACACATAACATTACATTGCATGTATGGTAAGTATTGGATAGTGTAGGGGTAAAAATTACTATTCTAACTCCAGGGTGTGCAACAGTAGGGTAAGTGTTGGGTGGTAATGTTATGCGTTGTAATGGTATGCGTTGTAATGACATGCGTTGTAATGGTATGCGTTGTAGTGTCATGCATTGTAATAGTTGCGTTGTAATGGCATGCTATGTAATGGATGTTGCATTGTAAAAGTTTCGTTGTAATGGTAGTGCGTTGTAAAACTTGCGTTGTAAAGGTTGTTTCCCCTGATCTAGGTTCTCTTTGCTGTAATTGACCCTAATGCCCGATTGAGTGGAGTGCAAGAGATTGTGATTCTCCGGGTATTCCATAATCCCTTTATTAACATGTTTCTCCAACACTTCGGAGAAGGCTGGGAGGAGGGAGATAGGCCTGTAATTTGTGGGAATATTCAGCACTCGTTTTTCTCAGGAGTGGCAGGATTTTCTGCCTGCTTCCAGAGTGGTGGCACAATGCCCGCTGCCAGAGAAGAGTTCTGCACCGTATTGACTGGCAGGTTTATGGTGGATGCTAGGGCAGGTAATAGTTTGGCTGGGCAGGCGTCAAACATAGAAATACCAAATAACAAGGATTAATAATTTCTCCTTGTATCACCAGTCTAAGAGCAGGTATTCCCTGGCCTTAGTTGTTGGCGCTGCCCCAGCCTTGTAAATGTGGGGCAGCGTTAAAAAGCAACGGGTGTTGCAGCGTAACTCCCACTGCAACGCCCATGGCACGCCCCTTGCCCGCAGAGGACTATGTCGGAAAGGGGCATATTCACAAGGTGGTATTAACCCATGTTAAGTAGCTTAGCGCCACCTTGTAAATATGACAAATTGTGAAGGTCACTGGAGCATTAGAAAAAGTGGCCCTCCGGTGGCGTTAGGGTGTTGTAAATATGCCCCATGGATTCGTCCAGAAAGACCGGCGCAAGTAGATATCCTTCTACCTAGAATTGCAAAACAGGCAGGAATGGTTTGTCAAAGTCATCTCAAGGTTTATGGGTTGTTGTTGCCATGGCAACTGCACTTGTGCTTACCTCTCCATGGTTCTCTGTAGACCTTTTTGAACGTCCCGGGACTGAGGCTCCTGTGACTGAGGCTCCTGTGACTGAGGCTCCTGTGACTGAGGCTCCTGTGACTGAGGCTCCTGTGACTGAGGCTCCTGTTACTGTTTAATGAGGCACTTATGGCTTTGGAAAGAGGTAAAATAGACAACAGCAGGGGAAGGACTCAGTGATCCAAAACCAGTCTGTCTGTAATCAAATCAAATCGGTTTTATTGATTTAGATCTCGTCGGAGACCAACAATGTATACAGTCATAAATAATTACTTAACAGAGTCATATGTTACATAGCAAGTTTCTCACATTTACATCCTGCTAATATATAGGTAAAGACGCTTTAAAACATTTATATAAGTTGCGGCACATAAATTCAAAAGGGGTGACTTTGCTAAAGCAATCAGATTATTTGTTGTAAGCACACTGGGCCTTATTTATGAGCCCTTGTGTCAGTTTTGTGCTTCCGATGCGTCACTTTTTGTGACGCATCGGTGGCGTAAAACATGCCTCCTGTTGCGCACTATTTACAAAGTGACGCATCTAAGCAGATGCGTCACTTTGTAAACCCCTGCGCTACATTATACCTGCGTCAGGTATAATGTATGCAGAGGGGGCGTTCCTCCGCAAAAAGCCTCGTAGAAGTGACGCAGTGAAATCTACGAGATTTCACTGCGTCACTTCTAGGACGCCGTTGCGTCAAAATCTTGCGCCTGCCTCACAGCAGGCATAAGACTGACACAGGCCCTTTCACATGGGGCTTTCCCATGTGAAAGGACGCATTGCTGGAGTTGCTTCACTTTTGTGACACACTCCAGCAATGCGTCACTTTTGCGCCTACAGATACGTCAGAAATACTGACGTTTCTGTAACTCCTTGCGCCATGATGCGTCATACTGTAAATATGACGCATCAGGTATGTCGCAAGGAGTGCGCACTGAGAAGTGACGCATCGCTGCTTTCACGCAGCGATGCGTCACTTTTCATAAATGAGGCCCAAAGGTTTTAAAAAATGATTCCTGGCTTCAAGCGCTGTTTTTACAGGGGCAGGTGAATAGTGCATACAGAGGGCGTCATTCACTATATTTTAATGCAAGGCCGCACCGCAAGCCCTCCCGCTGCACTGCTGTGCGTCAAAATAAAAGGGCAGGAATACGTTATATTTACAAGATACAGTGCATTTCTGTCCTCCTCCCCTGCGCCGGCGCACAAACAGCAGCAGCCGTGCGCCTATGCAGACACCCGTGCCTCCTGTTGCAAGGGAGCCTGCGCTGAGGGGATGATTATTTTCTGCAGGAAGGGACACCTTACTGCACAAAAACAATCATTGATGGCCTTTCCCTCTTTCTATGCGTGCTGCAGAACTCAGCATGCATAGAGAGGGGACAAACGAGGAGAAATAAAAAGTATTTCTCCTTGTTGCACCACTCCGAGGCCTTCCCTGGGAGTCGTAGGATTCTGACGCATTCCCAGCTTAACAAAACATTGTAAATCTGGGAGTGTGACTGGTTCCGTGGAAGTTGCATGGTGACACCCACAGCAACACCCATGGAACGCGGCTTTCACACTGAGTAATGTGACTCAGGGGGACTTTACGTGGGCTTGTAAATATGGGCAGGCACACTGCGCTGCTGGTGTGTCCAAAGAAGTGGCGCACCGATGGAACAATGCGCTTAAAATAAGGATCTTAGGGGCATATTACCAACGATTAGCGATATTTTTCGCTAACGAGGCTTAGCAACGAATTTTTTATCGCTAAGCATCGCCGGAAATTATCACAGAGATAACTTGCTATTAGCAAGGTTTATCTCAGAAGTGATAAGAATCCTCACGCTAACTGCCAAATGAGAGATTATCGCTGGAAAACCAACGATAATCTCTCGAAGTTTGGCGTTAGCTTGATGATAGGGGCTCACAAACTTAGCCATGATATCCACCTTCCATAGGATATCATGGCTAAGTCAGGAAAATAACAGGTGTAAAAAAAGCAGTGCTAACCGCGGTTAGCGCTGCTTTTTATTATCACTAACAGGGTTAGCGATATCCTTGATAATAGGAGAAATGTCGCTTAACAACATTTCTCCTATTATTTTTCTCTGGAACGCCCCCTTTGCATCTCATTAGAGATGCAAGGGGAAGCGTAGAGAAAAAGGGTGCTAACATGCGAATTTGCGTGTTAGCACCCTGTTGCTGATAGGGAGATCATTTTATCTCTGCTTTCTTGGCTTTTAAAGCCAAAAAAGCGGAGATAAATCCCTTGATAATATGCCCCTTAATGTCTTGAATCCAATACTTGCGGATGTCATGTGTTCCAGTCGTAATCTTGTATCCGATCAATAGTTTTAAAGTTCTGTAATGGTAGAATGCTCAACCTTTTACATATTTACAAATTGCCTATTGCTGCAATTTAGTAGGAACTTAAAATATTCCTAATTAGTCTTGAATATTAGGTTGTCTGAGTAGAGCTTATGAGTTGCTAACTGAGAACATGTGCAATATCCCATCCATAAATTAATCTAGGAGTCGTGTTTTTCAGAAATAACTTCAATTGTGTCTATGATTGCACGTGGGCAACAGTGCATTGAATATTCGCTTGTGCGATCTCAAGGTTATTATGTAAAGTATAAATGCCTACTTCTTCCTTAACCCGTTGGGTGCTGGTGACGGTATCACTCCGTCACCAGCCTCGGACGGGCTGTGCTAATGACGGAGTGGTTCCGTCACAGCCCGGCCGCCACGCCTGCGCAGTAGCGATTTTGCGCCTGCGCTGAGCGTTCCATTGAGCGGGCGGGGCCGTGCCGGAACCACTCCATCACAAGCACAGCGCGCCCGAGGCTCGTGATGGAGTGGTTCCGTCACGAGCATGGTGGCGCCGCGTGGCCCCCCCCCCAGCGCCATGGCGGAATTACCGCCGCAGCCAAGGGGTTAAAGGTTTTGCTCCTCAAGAGGCCTTGCAAAGTACCTTCTGATGTTTGCAGAGATTTATAGATACCCCTGACGAAGGGTGCACCTTGAAGCCCGAAATGCATTGGGAATTTTAATTGAATGATGATGCCATCGTTTTGGATATTGTGACACCTTTAACAATTTCCACATACATGGAATACACAAGGATTCAACCAACAACTGGAGATATTTTCATCATTGTGTTATATTGATCATTACATCATGTTTAAAGTGCTAACATTTGGCAAAATGTGAACTCAAGCCTTAGCTTTGTAAATTTGTAAAGATTGGTTCTTCGCCTACACTCTTTGAGTGAGCACCGCTGTGCACGGGTTTATCCTGGGCAGTGCCACAGGATTTACTGTACACTTTAAGGAAAAAGGTCTAGCAGGGCCTTTCCACCTCATGCACGCAATATAGAGAAACAAGATTCTTTTGTTTTAATATACTTGAAAACATTGTTAAGATTGGTTATTGAGTGCAACTGTGGCTGCGTATACTTTTCTGTTTACCAATCCAAAAATTCTTTATTTCGGCCACATAGGCCATAAAAGAAGCAGTAAAAATACATACAGATAAAAGACAATATATACAATAATAACCAACTGGACCTGCAGTGTTTAGAAAAACATGGTAAAATGGATTAACCAGACATTTTCTTCCTTATTATCCATGCTGCCATTAAGAATTTGGAAACCGCGAACACAATGTGGCCCAGGGTATTAGTTTTCAGCACCCTGTAGGCTTGTAAATAATTACTGAAGCCCAGATTCCGGCATAGAGGGGCTAGCCAGCGCCTCCTCGGGCTCCGATAAACATGGCAACAGAACATTATGTGCAAATCATCTTCATCCTTAACTTTACAGCATGGGCAGAGCTTGTCGCCCCCTAGCGACCATTTATAGGTGAAGACTTTAGTAGGGAGCGTACCAAACCTCCATTGCAGGAACAATTTCCTCGCCAAAAGAGGGTAAATAAAATCCATAAAAGGTTCAAAAACATAAGAATTTTTGGATACTATAAAACGTCCCGTCAGGGTGCCACTGTCATATGCACTGTCCATATCAGCAAGGGTTTTGTTCTTATAGAGCTGTGCCAGGGTTTTGCGCGAAATCCTTCTACAACCCTGAGCTGGGTCATCCCATAGGTCTGGCAAATTCAGGGTGGAACATTCCGACTTGATGAGTGC
Organism: Lissotriton helveticus; assembly: GCF_964261635.1. Lineage (NCBI taxonomy): Eukaryota > Metazoa > Chordata > Amphibia > Caudata > Salamandridae > Lissotriton > Lissotriton helveticus. The sequence continues at coordinate 7,145,594 of NC_136072.1, forward strand.
CAGCCAAGGGATCTTACCATTAACATCCAGCCTCAAGACGTGTATAAGGTCCTGCCTATAGTGATGCAGCTCCTCAGTGGTCCATAACCGATGCCAGTACTTCACCGGTTTCGACCGCAGGTCCTCTGCGATTGACGGGAGGCCCAGGTCAAGTCTAAGGGGGAGGAGTGGTGTGCCTTGCGGGAGAGCAAGAAGACGTCTAAGGAAACAGTTTTCCACCCCTGCCATGACCTTCCCAGCTTTATGGCCCCACAGCTCACTGCCATACGAGGCAGCTGCCTTCGCCTGAGTCCTGTACATTTCCAGGGCCGGACTGACAGGCTTGAAGGTGGACTTGTTGGATACCCTCAGGAGTGCGCCCGATAGCTGGGAGAGTTTCAGCCTAGATCTTGCCACCTGGGAATCCCATGTCAGGTTTTCTTGGAGTGAGACCCCCAGATATGTAAAGGTAGAAACCCTTTCCAGACTGGTTTCCCCCAGTTTTGGATTGGGTCTGGTCTTGGTCGGAGGGTTGAAGATCATGAACTTAGTTTTTTCCGTGTTCACCTCCAACCCATGTTGTCGACAAAAGTGACCAAAACCATCCACGATCCTCTGGATCCCCATGGGGGATTTGGAAAGAAGGAGGGTATCATCGGCAAACATAATTGCCGGAACCCTCCTTCCTGCCAAAACCGGGGCGTCATTGTCCCCAACAGCGTCAAGATGTTGAATGACGCTGTTGATGTACAGACAGAACAGTGTCGGAGCCAGGACACAGCCCTGTCTGACACCTCGGCGGACCGGGAATTTACCCGAGGGCTTGCCATCCCTCCCACACCTCACTACCGCAAAGTTGTTCTCATGCAGCCTAATGATGATTCTAAGGAGGTGGGGGGGAACTCCTAGCTTCTGCAGAACCTCCCATAACTTCCCCCTCGAGACGAGGTCGAAGGCTGACCTCAGGTCCACGAAGACCATGTACAGTCGACCTCCCTCTAGCGTAACCGTCTTCCAGTACAGGAGAAGGAGGCGAAAGATTTGGTCCATGGTCGACGTGTTCTTCCTGAAGCCAGCCTGTAAAGGGCTCAGGATGTCATTGGCCTCGACCCAATCTAGGAGATGGTCCAGGATGAGGCGCGCGAAGAGCTTTTGGGGCACATCTATGAGGCTTATAGGCCTGTAATTGGAAGGGAGCAGAGTAGAGCCCTTCTTGTGGATGGGCACAATCTCTGCCCCCAACCACGACCCAGGGATCGCCATACCTCGGAGAATGGCATTAAATAAAACAAGAAGGTATGGGCCCCAGATATCCGGGTGGTGCCTAAATAGATCCCCGGGTAACCTATCCAGGCCTGGCGCCTTCCCCACTGCTAGACGTTCTAGGGCAAGCTCCACTTCCCCCAGGGATAATTCCATTCCGAACTCCTCAGTACCCAAGGGCAGTTGCAACTCTGCGGCCGGGCAGGGACTGGTATCTTGGTAAAGAGCCCCAAAGTGGGCCTCCCAGACCGCAGGGGCTATATTAGACTCAGTCGCTTTACTGAGTTCCCCTGACCCATTATTTACAAGGGCCCAAAATTGCCGGGAGTCCCTGGATTTGAGGGCATCGTAGAGGTCCTGCCAATACTTCCAGTCCCACTCGGTCCTTGCAGCCGCCAGCACTGATTTATGGTGGTTCCTTAGGTCACGCACTTTGGCCTTGTCTGACCCCTCTTTTATGGCTGCAATGAGCTCAGATTTTGCTGCCCTGCAGTCTGGGGTGTACCAGGTGGGGAGAGGGGTCCTTTTCTTTCGAATTGAGACCTCCGGATGGAATACCTCGGCCAAGTCCCTCACTAAAACCTGGTGAATGTTTCCCAGTTTCTCACAGTAATCAGGGGTTCTTGGTTCGTTCAGGAGGGCATCCACCTCCATAAAGCTTGGGAGCGCCAACTCATATAATTTCTTGATGGACTCTTCCGACCTTACAAGCTTTCCCCACTTAACTCGGCGCCTGTTTGTGGTCAGGAGCAAATCCCCCATATCAACCCCTTGGCCAGCTGGGGATGAGTCCGTCAAGGGCAAAGGGCACACAATATTTAGGCAAAGGGCGTTGTGGTTGCTGTCTGACCTCTTAATAACCCTAAAGTCCAGCACTTTGGGCCAAAGTGAAATGTCCACCATGATATAATCTAGCCTCGACTCATGGCCCCTCCTATTGAAAGTACACACCGAGGGGGTATCGGAAGGGGTACGACCATTACACGCCCTCAGCGCGCTATTCAGGGTAAGGGACATGAGTTGTAAGGCTAGAGGGGACCAGGCTTTAGGGTGAGGAGAAGAAGAGGGTGGAACCCCCCAATGGTCGTCCTCGGCCGTAAGGACACCATCGAGTAAACCTTCCAAAGGTTCAAAGTGGCAATTGAAGTCTCCTCCAAGTACCACCTTGTAGTCACCCGGAAGTTGGCCCAAGAAGGAAGCCAGATCATTTAAGGTAGGTGATTCACTTGGCGAGGCAACCGGGCGCGAGTAGACGTTGACAATGGCCCACGGAGTTTTGCCAGGCCAAGTGAGCCGCACACACTGGATGTCCTGCGAACACGTGCGAACCTGCTCCGCTTGGCACCCAGTGTGACTCGCAATCCAGATTGCCAAGCCACCAGATGGCCTCCCCCTCCCAGCCCATTTGGCAGGGATTTCAAATACTGCAAACCCTCTCTTGGTCTGAGCGGCCCTCGCCCAAGTCTCCTGGAGGAGAAGAATATCACATCCACCTACCAGGGAGTCCCATTCAGGAGAGCCTTCCTTGTTCGCAATTCCTGCCACATTCCAGGAGAGAATTCTCAGTCCTGGGTCAAGTGGCAGGCTGCCCTGAGCTCCAGCAGGAGGTTGCGGGGTAGCCATGGGTAAACCAACGTCTAGGGCACCGGTTCCGCCGACAGCGGTGGCAGCAGGGCCAGCCCGCTCCACTGCCCCTGTTTGCGGAATATGGGCTGACCCGGTGTTAAGTGGGGGACTCAGTTGGCACAAATTGTCAATCGTGTCAGCCCCTCGCTCATTAGCGGCCTGGAGCCGGGTTGGTTCCAACATAGGGATCACGCCCAAACCCACACGGCTCTGCACGTCATCCACCCTATTCTCAGGACCAGACAGGATTGGCCTGGTTTGTGGTCAATCGACCTGGTCCAGACAGGAAAACCTGTTGTGATGTGTGAAGTTTGCCTGAGCAGTTGGTAAGGGGTGCCTTGATCTGTAACGGGAGCCATCTACAGCAAAGCCCACCCTGGTCCATCCCATCTCACTCCCTCCCACCGTGTTGCTACCACTAGGATAGAAATAAGAAAGGGGTACAAGTTCTATTGTGGACTTATCAGGCCTTACAAGCCAGTTGCAGATGTAATTTGCAACGTGTGGGCTCCTAAAACTTAAGACGATGCAATCCCCTGACCTGTTCTTTTTGGTAGAGCCAATCCATGGGATCCTCCTTACCATCAGAACCTCACCCTTCAAGTTTGGAGGCAGCGGTCTATTGATACTGAGCCAGCTTATGACCTTATTGCGTAGGGAGTCTTGAGACTTCCTAACACCACCAGCAAGCTCAGGAACTCCCACCATGATTGCCGTGTATGGAACAGCTTCTGGGGGCAGATTGACCTCCCTGCGTCTATCTGGGGGAGGGACACAACCATCGCTTGGGGCATTTGTAGGACCCACTGTCGCCCTTGACTGCGGCGCAAGCCGCGGCGCAGGGGGTAACTTAGATCTCCTAGGAGCCGGAACAGGGGGCCTAGGCACTGGAGGTAACAAAGTGCGCGTCTGAGAAATAGACGCACCATTTGCACTAGGCAATGCCCTACTGGAAACCTGGGGCAATGTGGAAGGAGGTAAGCTATTCCCAGGTGGTTCCCCGGTGGCTACGGGGGCATTTGTAGCTACACCAGGGCTTCTCCTAGTAAGGATATTTTCCCGGGACTGGAGTAGATTCTCTATAGCCTCTAATCTAACTGAGATGGGGGTTAGCAAATTCTTGATAATAGCTGTGAGGGAATTAATTACTACATCTGAACTATTAGAAGATAGCCCACCAAAGATAAATGGGCCCGCCGCCGCTGGTGATAACACAGGAGCTGGCGAGGCCACAAGATCCAACCCAGACCCAGATAGAATGAGCTCAGGGGAGACCGAAATATCTGTACTATCTTCAAGGGTTGATTCAGATGCAACAATTTTTGCCCTTTTTGCCCTCTTTATTTCAGCAGGCCTTTTTCTTTTTAGAGGCTGTGCCACCCCACTATCTACAGGGACTGTTGACAAGGCCGCCTGACCCGCTTCCAACGTGTTTAGACCCATGTTATCCAGGACAGCAGAGTGGTCGGAAATCCCCGTTGGCCGTGGGGAATCCCGATCCCTCTGCGTAACCGGAGTTCTTAACTGTCGAAGTACCGACTCAATAGTCTGGTCGATGCTGTCCAGTAGAGACATATGGGTAGCGTCCGTGGTGATGGGTGTACTAGCATCATTTGAGACAGATTCCCCAAGGTCCAAGAACACACTTTCAGGACCCATCTCAAGGTGAGAGTCCGTAGATGAGTGACACTTGCTGATTTGGGAGCTCGCCTTGGGAAAATTTTTTTCCAAAGTGCTTGTGCCATGTTGTACCGACTTACTCCTTAAAGCTCTAGATGCCATAATGAGGTAAATGATGGAACTATTTGGCGGGGGCGTTAGAGGGGGGGCCCGGTCCGGTCTCTCCCGGCCTCTAACGGCCTAGAACGGCCCGCTCTTTGCCCGGTCTTCGCCCCGGTGACCGCCCCGCGCGCGTCCCGCTGCGCACGTGAGGAGATTCTCTTAAGTATAACAAGGGGGCGTGTCACTGGGAGGGGGCGCGAGGCGCGACGGGAAGGGGAACCAGCTGGCGCTGCCAGATGGACTGCTGGTCCTCGCAGTCCCGCTCGCCTCCGCCTCTCACCTCCACTGCGGCCGGACTTGCAGCAAATGAATCCCCGGCAGGGCGTAGGCTCCCAGCCACTCCTGTGGCGAGCAGAAACTGAAAACACACAAACTCCTCACTCGAGCGGCACCCGCGAAGCGGGGGCCGCGAGGAGTTAAGTTCACTCAGGCGGGGGGGCGTGGCACTGGGAGGGGGCGCGAGGCGCGGCGGGAAGAGGAACCAGCTGGCGCTGCTAGATGGACTGCTGGTCCTCGCAGTCCCGCTCGCCTCCGCCTCTCACCTCCACTGCGGCCGGACTTGCAGCAAATGAATCCCCGGCAGGGCGTAGGCTCCCAACCACTCCTGTGGCGAGCAGAAACTGAAAACACACAAACTCCTCACTCGAGCGGCACCTGTTTACACATATCCTGAATACAGCATGTCTCAAAGAGACAGTGTAAGCGCTGCCTAGGCGAGACCTAAAGAAACAACATTTTTAGTTATTTGGAAAAATACATCTGAACGTTGCAAAGCTCCCAAGATCGGGCAGGCTGGATTATAAACTGCCGCGGCTTGGCACAAAAAGCTGCTGGACAAGAGAGGCTTGTGATGGCTGGAACTGAGATGGGGTAGGGGTAAAACTTATTTTATGAGTGCAAGGGCGCCACGCTTCATTCCTGGGCTCGCCTTTAAAGATCATTGTTTGCAGCTGTCTCTGAGCCACAGGAGCAGCCAAAGTAAACCAGCAGCACATGCCCCAGAGTCACAGGGCGTGAAACTAACTCCAGGAAGGAGCCCCGCGGCCCTGGGGCCCTGGAGTCAGTTGGTTCAATTGGCTGAAAATGTAATTTAAAATCAAAGCTCTTGCTTTCCTCAGATCCATGTGGGAGGAGCTCCTGCAGTAAAGGTTTGTCCTTGCATTCTGGGATTTGTGGTCCTGAATATCCACACATAAATTCAGAACTGCAAGTCCCAGAATGCAAAGAAGAATACTTGAACTCGATAAGCCACACACATGAGCCTGACAGACTTGAGAGCTCTTTACTCTCTGTGTAATCCACTCTTTAAATCATCATATGAGGGAAAGAATTGGTGGCGGTGCGCTGGAGGGGGCGCAGCCGGGGATGGGTAGTGGTGGTTGGCATGGCGTGCAGGTGGGCTAGCGGGGGGAGGCGAGGAACAGGGCCATTGGTCGCAATGTAAACAAATTAAGTAATCCAAAATAAATCCTTACTGTGTCGCCGGGTCCTGCGTCTCTGCTCCTGCTCTCGTGCGCCCGACTCCAGGAACAGTAAGCCCAGCCAGGCTTCCTGACCAATCACAATGCTGCAATGCAACGTTGGGATTGGTCTGAGCTCTGTGACTTGGCTCTCAGCCAGTGGCTGGAGGGGTGGGCGTGCTTTTCACGCAGGCTGTAATGCAGCCTGCATGGAGAAGGGGGAAAGTGCACATGACAGTTTCGGCAGCCCCAGAGGGTCGACCAAACAGTCATTGCGTACTTAGGAGGTTCTGCCCCTCCTCCGCTGCTCAGCAGCCCTGCCACAGTAGGACAAAATGAAATTATCATTTTCTTTTTTCCTTTCTTTTACCGCTGCAGAGCAGTGGGGTGACACTCCTGGCCTTATTTATTTATTTATGCATTTTTATATAGCGCGTACTTTACCTGAAGGTGTCAGAGTGCTTTACAATAGGACCAGTTACTTACATAAGGACTTCAGAGTACATGAGTGTTGGAACTGGGGTCACCAGCTCCCCGTGGGTAGCATGGCACGAGCGGATAGGCATCCGAAAGCTTACGTGTAAAGCGACCACACAGCACACGCAACCACTGAGACAGTAAAATGGGCACGCAATGAGTGACGCCACTCCAGTTAGTTTGTATAAAAATTAGATAACTTTTATATAGAGCAGAGTCAGGGTGATCAAAAATTACAGTATCAATTACTTATTAGTTTTCCTTCAGAATACATATGTTTCAACACTTTGTAATAAATACTCAGAGGAATAAATATTAAATAACAGATAAGTATTGAATATTAGATAATATTAAGTATAGATAACCACAGGCCTGACCTCAGCCTTGCTCCTCATCAGCACCTGTAAGGAATACATCACAGAGGCAACCAAATGACAATGCATCATATTAGTTCTGTAGGCATATTACCCACTTCTCACCAAGCAAGGGTGAGCGTTCCACAGCAATAAACATGTAAATAAATAACTGTAGGCTTCCCATAAATGCGGCACTAAAGGGGAGAAAACATTTCATTAAGGATAAACAACCCCTTGTGCAGGATTAACCATTTTAAGAATCACTCCCAGCAGGAATGAGCATTCAGCCGTTCCATGGTAGAAGTAGAACTTTTCTTTAGTTATGCACCAACATTTCATCCAGGAAGTAACCACTTCTCTGAGCAGAAGTAAACATTTAATAACAGGTAAACCATGCATAAGGCCTAGGCTGAGCAGGGCACTAGGCGAAATATGGATAATCCCTGGGTTTGGGCCTAGCCCTCGCTAATACTCTTCATCCTGGTACTGTAGGCATTCTATTACATCCCCTAATCAGGGGTTTATTTATTTATTTATTTATTTGCTGGTTTATATAGCGCTCGAATTGACTCCCAGTGGAGTATCTCTGCGCTTTTGGTTAACCTTTTTATGAATTGAGGCCTATAAACTGTGGGCCTTGGGACTTCTAAAACAGTCCAATACCAGGGTAAACACCTCAGTAATCAGGAATGACGTTTCATTGATCAGGGCTACCCATTCCCTTAAATGTAAAACATTTAATTGGCACAAGTAAAACCATTCATTAGGTATGCATCACCATTTCATGAAAGATGGGGCCACAGCTCCTAAGGAGGAAGAGCTAACAGTTCATAAACCCAGATCCCTGGGGCAATCACTCTTATGAAACAGGTTTTAGTAACATTTCAAACCACAGTAACAGACCCCCAGCCAGGGGTGCATTCTACTAGCCCCGTTTTGGAGTAAGAACATTGGTGCAGAAAGGACTGTTAATTCAGAATAGGACAACCATTCCCTAAGCATAGGTAAAACATTTAATTTCTTGGGAACACCCTCTCCACTAAGCAGGTTGAATTAACAGTCAAAAAGGCATTAATATGGCGGAAGGCGACCATTTCATTAGGGCTAGGAACACCATTCCCTTAGGCAGGGGTAAAACGTCCCACTCATCCCGTACAACCTTTCCTTGGGCATAAAACACTTTGGCCCCGCAACAGTACTCTTTTAGGACCTGCCTAAGGGCAGGTAACGCTAGACAGACCCCCAAGCGTGTCTTTTGGGGGCCCTGGCCCAGTTCCAGTACTTGAAGGGGCCAATGGGGCACAATTACAACTTTCCCCCGGGGAGGGGCGAACTTGGGGCCTTCTCCGGCCTTCCGTCCACCTCCCCGGGGATTACCTACCTCTTCGGCTCCTCGTGAGCCCTTGCGGAGATTCCTGCCAGTCAGGATGAGGGAGGGGGCAATTGGGCTCCTTCTAAGCCCTCCGGTGGTTTGTGGGCCAGTCAGGGGAGGCCCGTGCTACTCCGGCGCTCTTCTCCGGGCCTCCCTTCGGCCCCGACGTTGCCCCGGTCTTCCGGGGCCTGCTCTGGCAGGGGGGGGCTCGGACTCTCCCACAGAGCCCTCCCCGACAACCACAAGCTGTTCCCGGGCCTTCCACAGCCTCCACGGCCAGGGAACCAATAGGGACGCGACTCTAGCGGGGCTCGGCCATGCGGCCAATCAGTACGCGGCGGGGGCGTGGCTTGACACGCCCCCATCACATGACGCGAGTAAAGGCTTCAGGGCCTGTCAGGCCTAGCGTGGCCTAACAGGAATTCTGGCGGCCCTCTTCTGACGCCGGGGGCCGCTGCAACGATCTCCTCAGCGGGGGCCTCCCGCAGGTAGACGCCAGGCCGCGGCGGTGATACCACTCAACCGTGTTGGCGGCGGCCCTCTCCTGGTACCGGGGGCCGCCGAAGGGGGATTGCTGGTAATGTCGGTGCCTCAAGGCAGCGCCAGTGAGACTCCGGGCTGCGGCGGTGAGTGGGGGCTAGTCAGCGCAAATCAGGGCAGCGCTTTAGAGATGCACACAGCGCTCAGCCTTTGTAGCGCTTCAGGCAGGAACAGCGTCCAGGAGCTTCGTGGCGCTTTAAGGGCACCACAACTCTGGCAGTCACCAGCGCTTCTCATATATATAACATAATAGCGTCATATGTATAATGGAAAGTAGAAATTGAATACAATGATGCTTTGAAATTTATTTTCGTCTGTTCACTGAACTACTAGTATACAGACCGCCTTGTTCGTTTTAAACCTATCCCCCTGTTTTGTCTTGTCCCCCGTGGGCTACCGGTTGTACCCACTGTGTAAAGAAATCCTTTTTATTTTTACAATTCTTTAATTAAAAATCCTGTCCGGCTGGACAAAGGTCATACTTACTATTGAGCGTATGTCTATCATTTTGCCAATATCCCTGAACTACTAGGGACCACTGTTCTTTGAAATACGTTACTGCCAAAGGTCCCTAGTGCCATACCTTTGGGTTCCCTTGTTTTTTACAGAACATAGAATAGAAGTTGGCACATAAATTGGAATAGAAAATACAAGATTTATTAAACCTCATGAGTTGGAACTACATTCACACAACACCCTTCGGTAATGTATGAAGTAGCACACTGAATGGAAGGAGCATGCTCCTTTTGTACCCTCACAGGGGCTCAAAAGAAGGCGGTACAAGTACAAGGAGAAGATTTTAGGTACATATAAGGTCATACAGAAAATGCACAGTCAACAAGTAGGAGGAGCTGACAGAGGCTAATTCTGGTGAACACATCCTGACAGTTACAGACAACGGACAGCTGCAAGTTCAACTGAGCATGTGCGAAGCAGAAGAGGCTAAATATAACCTGTCTAGGCAGATTCCAAGAGCAGACAACAGCAAGGTAGGACAGAGCACATGGCACGCACGTGGTAGCACATGGCAAACAAGATGGCTGCCAGAAATACAAAATGGATTCCACAAAACGCATAAGATAACTCTAAATACAGGATGGCTTCTGCTACTGCTAACCCAATCACTGCCAAATTACAACACTTCCCCTTCGGAGTCAGACGAATTAGTGTCTGAGAGTGTTAAAGCTTTTTTCTTTTGATTGCATCCATACGATGGGGCCTCGGGCGCATACTCCCACTCCTGATAATAATACCCCAGCTGTCTCTAGAAAGAGAATCATCCAATCTCTGGAAAATCTATGTCCTATATGGGACCATTTTTCTAGGAATTTGCATAGTTCTACAAACAGCGCTGGTACATCGCGTACCCTTAGCCCCGGTGGGATAACTTCTGCCCGGAGATGTTCCAGCATGCATGTGGCATGTGACGCCATTCTCTTAGCCTTCTTTCTTACATTCAACAGTGTGGTCGGTTCACTATTGTCTGCACCAGATAGTGTCACCCCCTGATTTGTCCTGGGAGTTTATCCTATCAGTGCTGAAAAATATGTATGTGTAAAACCAAAGGTCTTAAGGAGTTCCATATTATATTCCACAGGAATCTCAAAAAGATCCTGCACACAACAACCTTAAAATAACTCACCAAGGTATATGAAAAACACAAACATTAAGACAATAGATACACATAGAATAAAGTGACAGGAGCTAAATACCCCTGTGGTAAGAAGGATACAGAGTGCTACACACCTATGAAAGGGGGAGAAAACCAAAGACACACTCAGAAAGGACTCCCTCATCAATATGATGAGACAACCTCAAAAGCTTGTGATTAAACAACCACTAGCAAAGAAAACTGAAAAGGCATCCCCTACAAATATCTACTTTGAAGGTCTGGGAGAAGGGGGAAGAAAGACCAAAAAGTACAAAGCAACCTCCAACATGACCTATGTTCCTTTCCTGATGGCTTTCACAAGCTCTAAGCCAGGGCATCAATAATGCTATTCTCCACAAAACTACTTTGATTGATATTTTTTCATGTTTTATTTTATTTTTATTTTTTCATATGTATCAAAAATGGAGAATTAACAATTCGACATTTCATTTCTTTTCAACATTTTATCGCTACATTATCATAATTCAATTTTGCATCTGTCTTCGAAATATAAATGATGTTACAATGGTTAAAATATGAAATGAAACAGAGGGTTCCCTCTCCAGGCACAGAGGACTCCCTCTACAGGCACTCTACAGGCACCGAGGGCTCCCTCTACAGGCACCGAGGGCTACCTCTACAGGCACAGAGGGCTCCACCACAGGCCCTCTACAGGCACAGAGGGCTCCCTCTACAGGCACAGAGGACTCCCTCCACAGGCACAGAGGGCTCCCTCTACAGGCACAGAGGGCTCCACCACAGGCCCTCTACAGGCACAGAGGGCTCCCTCTACAGGCACAGAGGGCTCCCTCTACAGGCACAGAGGGCTCCACCACAGGCCCTCTACAGGCACAGAGGGCTCCCTCCACAGGCACAGAGGGCTCCCTCTACAGGCACAGAGGGCTCCACCACAGGCCCTCTACAGGCACAGAGGGCTCCCTCCACAGGCACAGAGGGCTCCCTCTACAGGCACAGAGGGCTCCCTCTACAGGCACAGAGGGCTCCACCACAGGCCCTCTACAGGCACAGAGGGCTCCCTCCACAGGCACAGAGGGCTCCCTCTACAGGCACAGAGGGCTCCACCACAGGCCCTCTACAGGCACAGAGGGCTCCCTCTACAGGCACAGAGGGCTCCACCACAGGCCCTCTACAGGCACAGAGGGCTCCCTCCACAGGCACAGAGGGCTCCCTCTACAGGCACAGAGGGCTCCACCACGGGCCCTCCACAGGCACAGAGGGCTCCCTCTACAGGAACAGAGGGCTCCCTCTACAGGCACAGAGGGCTCCCTCTACAGGCACAGAGGGCTCCACCACAGGCCCTCTACAGGCACAGAGGGCTCCTTCAACAGGTGCACAGAGGGCTCGGCCACAGGCCCTCTACAGGCACATAGGGCTCTCTCTACAGGTGCACAGAGGGCTCTGCCACAAGCAGTAACAGGGTTCCCTTTGCAGGCAGAGAAGGCTTCCTCTACAGGCACACACAGGACTCTGCTACAGGCACGCACAGGGTTCCTATTAGAGGCACAGGGTTACCTCCTGGCACAGACGCCTACATGTACAGGTGTACAAAGGGCTCCACCACAGGCAGGCACAGGGTGCACATTAATGGCATATGGTTAGTTCTACAGGCACAGAGGGCTCACTCCACAGGCAATCAATCAATACACTTGTAGAGTGCGCTACTCACCCGTGAGGGTCTCAAGGCGCTGGGGGGGTGGGGGGGAGTGCCGCTACTGCTCAAAGAGCCAGGTCTTGAGGTGTTTCCTGAAGGTGAGATGGTCCTGGGTCAGTCGTAGGTGTGCGGGGAGGGAGTTCCACGTCTTGGCCGCCAGGTAGGAGAACGATCTTCCTCCGGTGGTGGCTCGGCGGATCTGTGGGACGGGCCGAGGGAGAGGCTGGCAGAGCGGAGTTTGCGTGTTGGATTGTAGAACGTAAGGCGGTCGTTGAGGTATTCGGGACCTATGTCGTGGAGCACTTTGTGTGCGTGGGTGAGGAGCCTGAACGTGATCCTCTTGCTGACGGGGAGCCAGTGCAGGTCTCTCAGGCGGGCTGATATGTGGCTGATATGTGGCTGTGGTGGGGGATGTTGAGGATGAGTCGTGCGGAGGCGTTCTGTATGCGTTGGAGTCTTTTCTGCACACACAGGGCTCTGCCACAGGCAGGCACAGGGTTCCTCCTACAAGCACAGAGGTCTCCCTCTACAGGCACCAAGGGCTCCGCCACAGGCCGGTACAGGGTTCCACATACAGGCACAGAGGGTTCCCTTTACAGGCACAGAGGGCTCTGCCACAGGCAAGTACAGGGTTCCCATTAAAGGCACAGGGTTAGCTCTACAGGCTCAGAGTGCTCACTCCAAAGGCACACACAGGGCTCTGATACACACAGGCGGACACAAGGTAACCTCTACAGGCACAGAGGCCTCCTTCTACAGGCTCACACAGGGCTCTGACACAGAAAAGCACAACCTTCCCATTACAGGCACAGGGGGCTCACTCTATAGGCACAAAGGGCTCCACCACAGGCAGGCTCAGGGTTTACATTACAGGCAGAGGGTTACTTCTACAGGCACATAGGGCTCCCTTTACAGGCACACACAGGGCTCTGCTACAGGCAGGCACAGGGTTCACATTGAAGGCACAGGATTAGCTCTACAGGTTCAGAGTGCTCACTCCACAGGCACACACAGGGCTCTGCCACAAGCAGGCACAGGATTCCCTTTACCCGCACAGAGGGCTCCCTCTACAGGCACACACAGGGCTTTGAAACAAACAGGCAGACCCTGAGTTCCCTTTACAGGCACAGGGGGCTCCCTCTCCAGGCACACACAGGGCCCTGCCACAGGCAGGCACAGGATTCCCATCAGAGGCACAGAGGGCTCCCTTTACAGGCACAAAGGGCACGCTCTACAGGCACACACAGGGTTCTGCCACAGTGAGGCACAGGGTTCACTTTACAGGTTCAGAGGGCTCCCTGTACAGGCGCAGAGAGGGCTCTGCAACAGGCAAGCACAGGGTTCCCATTAAAGGCACAGGGTTAGCTCTACAGGCTCAGAGTGCTCACTCCAAAGTCACACACAGGGCTCTGCCACACACAGGTGGGCACAGGGTTACCTCCACAGGCACAGAAGCCTTCCTCTATAGGCACACACAGGGCTCTGTCAAAGGCAAGCACAGCCTTCCCAGTGCAGGCGCACAGGGGGCTCCCTCTACAGGCACACACAGGGCTCTGTCACAGGCAGGCAGAAGATTCCCATCACGGGCACAGAGGGCTCCGGCCAGAGGCACACACAGGGAGTGGAGCAGCCCTGTTTCCTGGAAGGAGTTGGAGGCGCCAAGGGTTGTCATTATTAGGACGGTGTGTGCTCGGCATATAAAAGTGATCAGGGGCGTGGAAAGGACAATCATTAACCCCGGCGGAGGGGACGAGGAGACGTGGATTCTGAACCCGGCCCCAGCCAGGCAGCGGGGAGAGGGCAGCGGCACCCCGGGATGGAGAGGGACCCCGAGAAGCACCGCCATGCCCTGCTCAACCAAGGGGAGGAGAACGAGATGGTAAGAGCGGAGTCTAGGCGCTGTGTCACCCTCTCTGCCGGAGTCTAGGCGCTGTGTCACCCTCTCTGCAGAGTCTAGGCGCTGTCACCCTCTCTGCCTCTCTTGGAGCGGAGTCTAGGCGCTGTGACACCATCTCTGCCTCTCTAGGCGCTGTGTCACCCTCTCTGCGGAGTCTAGGCGCTGTGTCACCCTCTCTGCGGAGTCTAGGCGCTGTGTCACCCTCTCTGCGGAGTCTAGGCGCTGTGTCACCCTCTCTGCCTCTCTTGGAGCGGAGTCTAGGCGCTGTGTCACCCTCTCTGCCGGAGTCTAGGCGCTGTGTCACACTCTCTGCCGGAGTCTAGGCCCTGTGTCACCCTCTCTGCGGAGTCTAGGCGCTGTGTCACCCTCTCTGCCTCTCTTGGTGCCGGAGTCTAGGTGCTGTGTCACCCTCTCTTCCTCTCTTGGAGCGGAGTCTAGGCGCTGTGTCACCCTCTCTGCTGGAGTCTAGGCGCTGTGTCACCCTCTCTGTCGGAGTCTAGGCGCTGTGTCACCCTCTCTGCCTCTCTTTGTGCTGGAGTCTAGGTGCTGTGTCACCCTCTCTTCCTCTCTTGGAGCGGAGTCTAGGCGCTGTGTCACCCTCTCTGCTGGAGTCTAGGCGCTGTGTCACCCTCTCTGTCGGAGTCTAGGCGCTGTGCCACCCTCTCTGCCTCTCTTGGCGGGTGCCGGAGTCTAGGCGCTGTGTCACCCTCTCTGCCTCTCTTGGCGCCGGAGTCTAGGCGCTGTGTCACCCTCACTGCCGGAGTCTAGGCGCTGTGTTACCCTCTCTGCCTCTCTCTGCGCCGGAGTCTAGGTGCTGTGTCACCCTCTCTGCCTCTCTTTGCGCTGGAGTCTAGGTGCTGTGTCACCCTCTCTGCCTCTCGGCGCCGAAGTCTAGGTGCTGTGTCACCCCTTCTGCCTCTCTTGGCGCTAGGACATTCTTTACAGGTTTTACCTGTTCACACAGAAGCTCTGCTGGGGGGGGGCACATTGTTGAAGATTCTTTTCAAAGAGGTAATTTTTATAGCTCCCAATCAGGAGCTTAGATTCAGCGAGGCGCTTCCAGGGTCAGCGAAATGCTGAAGTTATTTTCATGTAGCGCTTTAAATTCAAAGCCTTAGGGTGGCATAAACAGTTGTTTGTCAAGATGGGCTTGTGATGGTGGAGATTAGAATGGAATGGCTTGAATTCACATGAGATGCAACTATTTATGCATGTTAGGCACTAAATTCTGCTGACTTGGCACTAGTGCGCTTCCTGTCAGCAGGGATGTAATCCTTCAGTCCTGGACTTCTCTTTAACCCTTTCAGTGTGGGTGTCGGCCAAAGACCGACACTCGCACTACCACTCCAGTGCCTCTGTCAGCCATTGGCCAACACTGGGGAGGCATGTAAACTCCTCGAGCAGACTGAGTGTTTTTTAGGTCTTGCCTACGCAGCGCACATGCGCTCGTTAGGAAGAAGACCTTTCGAAATCGATTCGCCTTTTCAGCCAAAAACGTGCGCGCGTTGCATTGCTTTGAATGGCAACGCATCAATTTTTGGCATTTTTGTGGCGGGAGTGACCTTTGAAACCATCTGTTTGTAATTAAAAGATGGTTTCAAAGCTTGCGCCTGCAAGGGAAACAGACGCAGGCCCCCTCCTCTGTCCCCTCCCCCCTGGTTCAGATGGGAGTGATTACGGATTAAAACAAAGTCAATGGGAGCCCTTCTGAGTGGACTCTGTTTGACCTCTGTTTCATCCGTTCCTGTCACGAGCACTTGGGCCAGCCACACAAGTGGTGCAGTGTTTTTTATCAGCACAAGTGAGGTAACACTTGGGGTAGGAATTTTATCTATTCTGGAACTTTCCATCATGGAAACTTAAGGAAATGCATAATTTCAAGCAAAGTTTGAGGTTTGAAAAGCATTGTGGGTAAGAAAATCTCATGGGATCCATGCAAGGCCAGCACCTTGGAATTCCAGGTTTGTCTAGTCTTGGTGGTAGGTTTGCATGGATGTCAGCACAGCACAGCCCCAAATATTGCAGCTACCTTTACTGCTTATATATCATTGTAACACTGTGGGGGCCTTGTGTGTCGTGCTCTCTTGGCTCACCCACACAAGTGGGGTATTGTCCTTTTTGGGGGACATGTGAGAACTCAGGGTGATAGGAAAGCTGTGGATACCCACAGATTCCAGAACTTTCTGACACAGAAATGTGAGGAAAATGTGTGTGTTTTTTTACCAAATCTTGACGTTACAAGGGAGTCCGGATAAAATTCCCTAGTGAAAGCCACGCACGTCACGCACCCCTGGACTCCCTTAGTTGTCTCATTTTCAAAAATGTGCATGTTTGCAAGGTTTCCCCAGGTGCTGGCTGATCTATGGAACAAAATCCACAACTACCCACTCAGTAAAACAAAAGGGTCAGTTTTGAGTGAGAACATTTGATGTATCCATGTTGTGTTTTGGAATGCTCCCTCCCAAGAGCTCAAGGCCTTCCCACAGAAGTGAGATACAATTATCAGAAGATTTGGGGAAATGATGAAGTGTCTCTCCGCAGATTCCAGAACTTTCCATCACAGAAATGTGAGGAAAATGTGTTTTTTAGTCAAAGTTTCAGGATTGCAAGTGATTCCTTGTAAAAAAAAAAAAAGAAATGGGTGAGAGCTACACAAGTCACCCCGGGTTTTCTAGGTTTCTGTAGGTGCCGTATGATCTATGGCGCAAAATCCACAGCTACCCACTTTAGAAAAAAGGGTCAGTTTTGAGTGGAACAATTTGACTTTTCCATGTTGGGTTTTGTGACGTTTTTAACAGTGGGCAGATAGCTCTGCTCTGCCCGCAGAGTGTATGGAGTTGTGCAGAGTTGTGCCTATTGCGCGTTCCGCGGAGAACGTGGAGTATGCACAACTTGGCACACTCCGTAGTGGAGCAGAATTGCACAGTCCCCACCTCCACCCCCCTAGGAAGAATTACATTAAATATCCATTAAAGGTAAAAAAATAAACGCTTACCTTGACAGCGGCGTCGGCAGCCCGGGAACGCCGCAGTCAAGGAAAGCGTTTATTTTTTTACCTTTAATGGATATTTAATTTAATTCTTCCTGGGGGAGGTGGGCGGCTGAGCGAAATTTCCACGGAGTTGGTCCCCAACTCCGTGGACCTAAGCGTAGTGTCGCTCCACCCACTCCGCCCAGGCCTAGCCATTTCCTGCTAAGGGCACTAGGCTCACCCACACATGTGAGGTACAATTTGTATTGGAGGACTTGGGGGAATGCTGGGTGAAAATAAGTTTGTGGCTCTGCACATATTCCAGAACTTTCCATCAAAGACATGTGAGGAAAATGTGTTTTTTGCCATAGTTTGAGGTTTGCAGGGGATTCTGTGTAAAAAAACAACAGGTGAGATCCATGCAGGTCACTCCACCCTAGATTCCCCCGGGTGTCTTGTTTTCAAAAATGTACTGGTGCCAGCTCAGCTATGGGTCCAATGTCCACAGTTACCCACTTTGCAAAAAAGTGTAAGCTTTAAGTGGAAATCTGTGATGCATCCATGTTGAGTTTTAGGCTGTTTCCCGTCATGTGCACTAGGTGTACTCACACGCGTGAGGTGCCATTTTTCTTGGGAGACTAGGAAGAAGGATGGGTGGTAGAAAGTTTGTGGTTCCCCGCAGATTCCAGAACTTAATGTCACAAAAATGTGAAGAAAATGTGCTATTTTAGTCTACGTTTGAGGTTTGCCAGTGATTCTGGGTTAAAATGACAGATGAGAGGCATGCAAGTCATCCCACCCTGGATTTCACCAGGTGTCTAGTTTTCAAAAATGTGCAAGTTTGTTATGTTCCCTAGGAGCCAGCTGAGCTAGGGCCCAACATTCACAGCAATTGACTTGCAACAAAAGGGTCAGTTTTGAGTCGAAACATATGATGTATCCATGTTGAGTTTTGTGCCGTTTCCTTTTCGCTGGCTCTAGGCGTACCCACTCAAGTGAGGTACATATTTGTTGAGAGACTTTGGAAGAATGCTGGGTGGAAGGGTGTTTGTGGCGGACTACAGATTCCAGAACTTTCCATCGCAGAAATGTGAGGAAAATTTGTTTTTAGCCATTGTTTGAGGTTTGCAAGTGAATCTGGGTAGAAACACCTGGTGAGAGCCTCACAGCTCACCCCACCCTGGATTTCCCCAGGTTTCTAGTTTTCAAAAATGTTCAGGTTTGCTTTGTTTCCCTATGTCCCGGCTGAGTTAATGCCCAAAATCCACAGCCACCCACAGTGTAAAAAAGGGTCCGTTTTCAGTGGGAAAATGTGCTGTGTCCATGTGGGTTTTTTGGCCATTTCCTGATGTGGGCACTCTGCCTACCTACCTGGGTGAGGTACCATTTTTATCGGGAGGCATGTGGAAGCAAAGAATAGCAGAACATTTGTTATTATCAATTGGATTTCACTGAATTTATGCCTTGAAAATGTAAGCCAGTGTGCAAGAAAGAAGTTATTTTGAAACATTCCCTCTAAATCATATACTAGTACGGGTACCCACAAATTCAGAGATGTACAAATAAACACTGCTCCGAAACTCCACACCTTGTGCCCATTTCAGAAATACATAGGCGTCCTTGATACCCATTTTCACTCTACAAATCTCAGCATATAAATTAGTCTATATTTGTTACACAAAGAAAAACCATAGTGCAGCTCAGTTGTTGGCTCTGGGTACCCTGTGTTCAGGTTTTGGAGGGGGCTGGGTGGGGGGGGGCAGGTGTTAAGGGGTTATCATCATTGTTTGCAGACGCCCTGGGTCAATAGGTTAATCTGCAGTGACCCCGGGCCTCAGTGCATACAAACCAGAGGAAACACAAGGCAGGGGCACTGATTACCTGCTGACAATCAGCTCCTGTAGCTGCAAATGTCCCACAGCCTGAGACCCTCATGTGTCCCTGATTCATAAGAGAGGGGCTCATGCAGGCCAGGTGTTTGTCTTTGCATTCTGGGATTTGTAGTCCTGATTATAAACTCAGAACTGTAAGTCCCAGAATGCAATGAAAAACACCTGGGTTAAAGATAGTGCACCTTCATACCTAGATTGGATCAATTAAGTATACACTTAATTTAGATAAGGTAGCTTCAAAGAGAAGGAAGCATTTTTGGATTCCCTGTGTCGAATGGCTGGATAGGATGTAAATGTTCTTGTCCAATGATTAAGCCTTTTTGCAGAATGAGTTACCCTACGATCAGTTCGAGGGCCTGGAAAGATAGATGAACTGATTTGAATTTATCCTTTTCGGGCCCTTCTGGTACCCTGTGGGTATCTGCAGAAAGAGCATCCCTCAAGATCTTCAGAGTCCGAGGAGGGACCTCTCTGCTGCGTAGGGAGTGGCATGGACTGGTCACTTTGAGAATATCTTTTTTGGCGTATGAGGACTAAAAAATGACTAAAAAAAAAGAAAAACACCTGGCTGTAGTGAGCTATTCACACATGAGCCTGCTGTGAGAGCTGAACACTCTTTACACTCAGTGTAAAACAATCTTTAAATATAACATGAGGGAAAGAGATGCTGGAGGGGTGCAGCAGGGGGTGGGGCAAGTTACCTTGAATCTTACCCCGCTCTCCCGGTCACAGTCCGAGGGCTCAACTCCACCCCACTGCCCATTAATAGCAGGTTTTTCCTGCCCTTGGTGTGGCAGGGAGAGGCATTCAATAGTGGCCAGTGTTGACCTTGTGACGTGGCCACAGTCTGTCCCGTAACACGGAGGGGAGGAGGTGGACCACCTATTGTATACATACCCAGGTGACCTGTGTGTACTGATTGGGGGTGGGGCTTTGGGATTGAATAAAAGAGTCCCGGTGTGACTAGGATGATGAACAGGCTACTTCCGGTGTCCTGGTGATGGATGTACGTCAGTACAATGCGATCTTTTAGATCGCGGTACTTTACAACGCTGCCATTACAATGCAAGTCCTTAAACGACTTGCGTTGGTGTGCGCGGATTGTGGAATATTATAATTTTATATTCCAACACCAGTCCACATAACAGTAGGGAAGGTGTTGGAATATAAAGTTACAATATTCCTTATCCAACAGCGCCATCCAGTGCAAGTCGTAGTAACGACTTGCGTTGTAATGGCATCGTTGTAAAGGTACTGCGGTGTAAACACTGCGTTATAAACGATGTTCCCCCCTGGAGATACTTACTGCAACATAACATTTTGGTGATGAAGCAGGTGCAGCTGGGGGTGTGTGGCCTGCTGGTGACGTGCAGGGACGGAGCTGCACTAAGGTGTGCCTCATCGACTGCTTTTATTGCCAGTGCCCGGCATCCTGCTGGGTCTGGAGGTTGTCTCCGCTGTTCCCTTTCTGGTGCACGAGTTACCGGGAGTACGATGCTTTCAGGCATTTCACGGGAGCACATGGTGCCTGTGAGTCAGGTGAGAGCCCGGCACCATGGAGTTGCTCCGCAGCCTGTGATGTCTCCGCTATTACGCTTTTGGTGCTCCGCTGCCTGTGACGTTCTAGAGGGGTGCCTGGATGCGTCTCTTCTGGCTGTGTGGGGTTTTTGTGCCTCTATTGGAATCTGGTGCTGTGGACTACTCTGCTGCAGGACTTTGTGTGAGGTTCTGGCAAGTGCCTGACCAGTGTGCTGGTTTTTCCTGACTTTCCTCTTGCCGGTCCTGGGGTGGTACCTGTGTGGTGTACCCGGGACTGTGATACTTTGTGTTGGGGGGTGTTACCATGTCGGCCATCCCTCATGTGGAGCATTTCCTGTTGGACGGTCCTCCGTCCCCTCAGGCGGCCCGCTGAAAGAAATTGGTGGACCAGTAGGAGACATATTTTGATGCAATTGACCTGGAGGAGGAGTGACGGTGCCCAATGCTGTTGCATTTTGGTGGGAGGGCGGTTATTCACCGTTTAGGGTAGTCGGTGGCTGAAGGTGGACCGCCGCATACGTATGGGACTTTGAAGGAAGCCCTTACCGCCCATTTTGAACCACTGGCCGATCCGGATTATGAGCGTTTTTTACTTTTGCCAGCCCGGCAGCTACCACATGAGTCCGTGGATTCCTTCTATGCCCGTCTGCGTGAGTTGGCCAGTACCTGTACGTTGCCTGATGCTCCTGGATGAGATCAGGGCCCAGTTCATACAGGGCTGTTCTTCCAGTAAGTTACATGAAGCTATACTACAGGTGCTGGGCATGTCGATGGCTGATATGTTCACCCGGGGCAGGTCTAAAGAACTTTCCAAAGTGCGAGCAGATCATATGGAGGCCGCTCTCCAGAAGGTGGTGAAAGTAGAGCCAGTAAATGTTGTTTTCGCTCCGGTCCCTGACAGGAAGAAACAGCAGAATCAGGGGACAGTGGAATGGCTCCGGCATTGGTATGGTTGTGGGGGTCCTTTTCCTCATAAAGGGACGTGTCCTGCTGTTGGGAAGAGGTGTTCCACTTGCAGCAAGCTCAACCACTTTGCGAAGATGTGTTGTCCGCCACTGCCCGTGGTTCTATTCCTGGATCGTCCTGTCAGGTGTATGTTGCTGCTCAGTTGCCGGCAGAAGGAGACATGGATGATGATGATGTGGAGGGGACTATACGTGTCATCCATGCTTTGCAACCTGGAGGTCTCTAAGAAAGGGTATATTTAAAAATGTCATGTGTTGGTGGATGGACACCAGGTGCCTGCTTTGATTGACACAGGTGCTTCGATAAATGTAATGGCTAAATCGATGATGCTGACATTGCCAGTTTCTCCCATTTTGACTTCGACCTCTACAAAGGTTTTTGCCTATGGGTCCTCTGAACCCCTTCCTCTTGCGGGTGTTTTTACTGCTGAGGTGGCACATGGCTCATGTGATATGGACACGGATATATGTCACAGAAAGAGGTCATGGAATGTTGCTGAGTTGTTGGACAGCAGAAAGTCTGAAATTGGTCGCTTTTGCTTTGAGTGTGCATCAATGGAATGTGGAGGAGTTGTTGGCCCAGTCTTCACCTTTGTTTGATGGGATTGGCTGTTTAAAGGGTCGTATCAAACTTTCATATTGATGATTCCATCCAGCCAGTAGCCTTACGCCATAGAAGAGCGGCTTTCCATCTTTGGCCGAAGGTGGAAGCAGAACAGGTAAAATTGGATATGGCGGGCATTATTGAACGGGTGGATGGTCCCACTCCCTGGATGTCCCCTATTGTGGTGGCTCGTAAGCCTAAACAGCCTGGTGAGGTCCTCATTTGTGTGGATATGCGGATACCTAATCTTGCGATCAAACGTGAAAAGCACCTCGCCCCAACCGTGGACGATATTGTGGTGCAGGTGAGTGGGTCACATTGGTTTTCCGAGACGGATCTTCGTGCTGGTTACCATCAGCTGATGCTTGACCCCGCTTCCCATGCGATTACCACGTTCTCTACACATGTGGGTTTGTGAAGGTATAAGCGTTTGAGTTTTGGGGTCTCCAGCTCTCCAGAAGTCTTTCAGGACACGATCCGGGGGGGTTCTCTCTGGCCTGGATGGCGTGATTAATGTCAGTGATTACATTTTGGTGCATGCCCCTACTTTGGATGAGCATGTTTGTCGTCTTAAGGGTTTGTTTCAGCGATTACTGGACAATGGACCTACGCTTCATAAAGAAAAATGTGTATTCTTGAAAACTGACATTTCGTTCTTTGGGTATCGTTTTTGCAGGATGGTGTGTCACCGGTCCCTATGAAGGTATATGATATTCAGACTGCTCCCGCTCCCATTAATGTGTCTGGTGGGCGGAGTTTTATGGGGGATGGTGAACTATTGTGGCTGTTTTATCTGTAATCTCTCTGATCGTACGGCTCCTTTGTGGGAGCTTACCTAATCTAACGTTGCATGGGACAGGGGTCCAGCGCAGGAATGTGCTTTTTGAGCCACTAAGCAGGCCCTGTCCGCTGATACCAATTTGGTGTATTTCAATCCTGCACTGGACTCTGAGTTGTCGGTGGATGCCAGTCCCATTGGTTTGGGGGCTGTGCTTTCTCAGCGGCAGAGCAGTGGGGAATGGGCCCTGGTGGCCGTCGTGCGTTGACTGCTACTGAACAACGGTATTCTCATATCGAGAAGGAGGCTATCGCCATTCATTGGGTGTGTCGTCATTTATGATTTACGATTTAAGTTTACGATTTGTGGGCCCGATTCACAGAACTAACTTAAGACAAAATCCTAAACTTACTACTTTTGGTATTCACAGAAGTTAGGATTTTGTCTTAAGTTTATCTTAAGACAGACTTAAGACAGACTTAAGTTAGGATTTTGTCTTAAGTCTGTCTTAAGTCTGTCTTAAGACAAACTTAAGACAAAATCCTAACTTCTGTGAATACCAAAAGTAGTAAGTTTAGGATTTTGTCTTAAGTTAGTTCTGTGAATCGGGCCCACAATTTATATGGCCAGCCGTTTGTTGTGCATTTAGACAATAAACCACTCATTCCGTCTTCATGGGTTCTTCATCCAAGCCTCCCCCACGGATTGAGAAACGGATCCTGCAGTTGCAGGATTATTGCTTTACTGTGGTGTTTTGTCCAGGGACTCTGAACCCTGCTGACTATCTTTCCTTGCATTTTCGTCTTGCTATTACCAGTGAGGAGTCTGATGCTGAGGATACTGAGGAGTATGTGCGTCTAGTGGTGGAGCAGTCCAGGCCTCATCCTATTTTCTTGGAGGAGATTTTAGCATCTACGAAACGGGATGATTGTGTCCAGCTTTGTATCTCTGCTGTGGGTTCTGGGAAATGGAATGTGCTCGTGGATTCCGCCAAGTGTCATACTGAGGATGCTAGCTTGACTTTGACATCTCTTTATAATGTAATCAATCAATCAATCACAGCATTTATATAGCGCACTACTCACCCGGAGGGTCTCAAGGCGCTGGGGGAGGGGGGGGTCTGCTACTGCTCGAACAGCCAGGTCTTGAGCTGTTTCCTGAAGGCGAGGTGGTCCCGGGTCAGGCGGAGGTGGGCCGGGAGGGAGTTCCATGTCTTGGCGGCGAGGTAGGAGAAGGACCTTCCTCCTGTTGTGGCTCTTCGGATGCGGGGGCGGCGGCGAGGGCGTGGCTGGTTGAACGGAGCTGGCGTGTGGGAGTGTAGAAGTTGATGCGGCTGTTGAGGTATCTCGGCCTTGGTTGTGGAGAGCTTTGTGTGCGTGGGTGAGGAGTCGGAACGTGATTCTCTTGCTGACGGGGAGCCAGTGCAGATCTCTCAGGTGTCCGGAGATGTGGCTGTGTCGGGGGATGTCGAGGATGAGTCTGGCTGAGGCGTTCTGGATTCGCTGGAGTCTCTTCTGGAGCTTGGCGTTGGTTCCGGCGTAGAGGGCGTTGCCGTAGTCCAGTCGGCTGGTGACGAGGGCCTGGGTGACCGTCTTCCTGGTCTCGGTGGGGATCCACCGGAAGATCTTACGTAGCATGCGCAGGATATTGAAGCAGGACGAGGAGACGGCGTTGACTTGTCTGGTCATGGAGAGGGAGGAGTCCAGGATGAAGCCCAGGTTGCGTGCGTGGTCTGTCGGTTTGGGTGCGGTGCCCAGGGCGGGGGGCCACCAGGAGTCGTCCCAGGCGGAGGGCGAGGAGCCCAGGATGAGAACGTCCGTCTTGTCTGAGTTCAGTTTCAGGCGGCTGGTCATCATCCACT
The DNA here is from genome assembly GCF_964261635.1 of Lissotriton helveticus. Lineage (NCBI taxonomy): Eukaryota > Metazoa > Chordata > Amphibia > Caudata > Salamandridae > Lissotriton > Lissotriton helveticus. The sequence goes on from NC_136072.1 coordinate 7,170,279, forward strand.
TGGCTACGTCTTTCATCCCTTCGTGAAGGTTGGTTCTGGCGGTGGCGGGGTCGTTGGTGAGGGAGAGGATCAGCTGTGTGTCGTCGGCGTAGGAGATGATGTTGAGGTTGTGTTGTCGTGCGATGGCCGCAAGGGGGCTCATGTAGACATTGAAGAGGGTGGGGCTGAGCGAGGAGCCCTGAGGAACGCCGCAGATGACTCCGGTGGCTTCTGACCTGAACGGGGGGAGACGGACTCTCTGTGTCCTTCCAGCGAGGAAGGAGATGATCCACTCCAGTGCCTTCTCTTGGATTCCGATGTTGCTGAGGCGCTGCACTAGGGTATGGTGGCAGACGGTGTTGAATGCTGCGGAGAGTTCTAGGAGGATGAGGGCCGCTGTTTCTCCGTTGTCGAGCAGGGCTCGGGTGTCATCGGTGGCAGCGATGAGGGCGGTCTCGGTGCTGTGGTTGGCCCTGAAGCCCGACTGTGAGAGGTCGAGGGATCCATTCGTCTCGAGGAAGGCGGCCAGTTGCTTGTTGACAGTCTTCTCGATGACTTTGGCCGGGAACGGGAGGAGCGAGATGGGGCGGTAGTTATTGAGTTCTGAGGGGTCCGCTGTTGGTTTCTTTAGTAGAGCGTTGAGTTCGGCGTGCTTCCAGCTCTCCGGGAAGGTGGCGGTGTCGAAGGAGGTGTTGATGATGTCCCGCAGATGGGGTGCGATGACAGCGTCGGCCTTCTTAAAGACGTGGTGAGGGCAGGGGTCGGTAGGAGATCCAGAGTGGATGGAGTTCATCGTGCGGATGGTGTCTTCGGTGCTGAACGGGGTCCAAGCGCTGAGGGTGGTGGTGGGGGGCGTTGGTGCGGTCGTGGGGAGCGTCGGTTGTGTGCTGAAGCTGTTGTGTACGGGATGAACTGGTTATGTCCCCGGAGGGGTGTATAATGAGAGGTCCACGGTTGGGGATCCCTGGTTTCCTCCAACAAAGGGTTGTGGATCTTGCTCATTTGGCTCGCCAAGGGGTTGTGAAAACCAAATCCAGGTTGAGGTGCAGGGTCTGGTTTCCGGGTCTGGATGCCTTGGTGGAGACCGCTGTGTTGCGTTGTGCACAGGGGCGGCTGGTGACATTTGAAAGTGGTGAGGCGTAAAATGATTCTCATACTGTACTGCAGCGAGCGAGCCTGAACAACCTAAGGGGAGTTCGGGGCGTTTCCCCAAGAACATTTTGAAAAAAAGAGTGGACAAATGGTGCATTTTCAAGAAAATTTGAGGAAGCAAGAAGGTTAATAAAGCAATTGTGAAAGTGCAGTTATTACATTAATAAAGAGATGTCATATAACATAGGTAGCTGCTTATTTAGTATAACCACAGAGCTTCACACCAGACTTCAAGATACAATGCATTGCTGAGTAATATCAAAGGAAGCATTGTATTTTATTAGCCACAGTGCTGTACCAAGACTCTAAGAGGCAATATGGAAACATGAAAAACAAAAAAGGATCAAGGTGCTGAAAAATAGCCTTGAACATAAGCTTCCCAGCCCAGGACATGAGCTCAGCAGCACCCACATGTTTAAAGTGCATACCTGCCTTGCCCAGGGAACTGGAAACCAAACACAGGGGAGTATTACATGTTTAACACGCCAGAAACCAGCTCCCCACCCTGGGCCTTATTTATGAAGGCCTTGCGCCGCCGGTGCGTCACTTTTTCCCATGTTAAAAGTGACGCACCGGCGGCGCAAGGCCTTCATAAATAAGGCCCCTTGAGTCTTCAGGTCACCGGTTTCAGACACTTTTGCCAAGACTCTCATCATTTACAACATTGACTCGAGTGGTTTCAGTAAGAAACCTTTTCATTTTGTGTGCACCCAAAGACCCTAATGGAGCCTCTTTTGTTCCCCAGCACACTGGCCAGAAATAAATCATTGCATTGCACTTTATTATACACCTCATAGTAAACCAGAGTGATCAATACAGACCCTATCATCCATTGCAACTACACTTTATTCATCGACATTCGACACACCTCCTTTTTTCAATGCGTCATTTGAACAGTTTTTTTTGTTTTATATATTACGAACTAGACCAGAAACTATCAGAGGCTTTATATGAGCACCAGTTGCGTTACAGACGGATGTGGACAAGTGTGGCTCACTGGTTAGAAGCGGCAGACCCTGAAGCAGAGGTCGTCCCGGGACCAGACTCGATGTCCGCAGACTCGATAATTCTCGCTTAGGTGCCTACGCTAACCATGAGTCCCACTCTGCAACTCTGGGCAATAGCTTGCTTAATCTCCACAACGGCCCCAGCAGCGCTTTGATGCCTGGCTTCACCTTGGGGTGCCCTCTCACAGGGAAAGCCAGGACGGGTTCCCCAGCGGTATACAGTGCCAGGATGCCACGTAACGAGGTAACAGTGCGCTTTACAAGTATACATACATTACATTACATTACATTACAGACAGACACATTCATTTTTTTGTGAGGCATGGGGAGTTTAAGTTATTTGCCCAGAATCACAAATTAACAGCAGAAAAGGACCCAGAGTCACAAATTCCCTCAATAATTATTCAGTTCCGCGGGGACACTCAAGGTCCAATTTATAATCACAACAAGCCCGGGCCACAGCTCTGAAAGGCCGGCAGGGCTGGGACAGAATCATCCCCGTGTGTGTCACAGCCAGAAAATCTGAATTCTCGTGCAGAGTCAGATTTTATCCGCTGCTAAACGTGAGCGCGGTAAAACTTTCCTCACACACAATCACAGTGGCGTAACTTCTATCTTCTGTGGCATCAGTGTTATGTTTCAAAAGAAAAACTTGCCTCCTACAAAGTAAAGCCACCGCGCAACGTGCCCCATTCAGAAATTGCAGTCTCAGTTGCCCTGTACTGGAAATCCCTCTATTCTGGATGCTGTTGTTTGCCTTAATTGTGTAAAAGTGCAGGGCAGCCATTTCATTGAGGCAATTCACACTTTTCTCCTCCCCTCTCCCACTACTTTTCTGTCTCTCCCTTATGCTTCTCTTGTCGCTCTCTCGCCCCTCCTGCATACTTCTCCCCAGTGCTTTAAATGGGAAAAAACAAGTGCAGGAACTCATTAATATGAGCTAGAGGTGTGGCAAGTGGGCGGGGCTAGGGACGGAGCTAAGAGCAACATATGATGATACATAGCCAGTGAGCCTACCTTTCATGAGTATTGCTACCCTCCTCAGCAGTAGAGAATTGCTGGTACTAGCAGGGATAAAAATAATAATAAGTGCTGATACACAGTACCTGTGAGTACCAGCCCATTTAAAACAATTCCACTGCCCTTTTCTCTACGACCAGGCTCTTGCTGGTTCCATGCCTTTACATAGGCATGTCCTCTCCATTCGCCTCTCATCTTTACCCAGCCTCTATGCTTATCTCTCTAGTTCTACTCCTCTTCCTCCCACCTTTTTGCTTACTCTCGCCACAAGTCTTCAATGTCTTCAATTTCCTCACTGTTTTTTCCCTACTTGTCTCCTGTTCTCCCCTCCTTGCTGTGCTCATCTCCCAAGTTTGCCATCTGTCCAGTATTTAGTGTGTGTGCGTGTGTGTGTGTGTGTGTGGGCACGCACGTGTCTGGGTGTGCGTGTGTGTGTCTGTGTATGTGTCTGTCCTTCTGTGTGTCTGTCCTTCTGTGTGTCTGTGTCTGTCTGTATGTGTGTCAGTGTGTGTGTGTGTGTCTAGGTGTGTGTGTGTCTAGGTGTGTGTGTGTCTAGGTGTGTGTGTGTATGTGTGTCAGTGTGTGTGTGTGTCTAGGTGTGTGTGTGTGTGTGTGTGTGTGTCTAGGTAGGTGTGTGTCTGTATTTGTATGTGTGTTAATTAAAGTTGTGACGGTGAGACGCCTCAGGTGGGAGTCACAGTCTGCTGCTGCCTGCGCACGAGGCGAGCCCCAGGCTACAGAGATAGAAGATCAAATGGCCAATCACTGCATGGCTTCACATGAAGTCAAACAGTGATTGGCCATTATGCAGTGCGGCTGCACCACCCACGCGCGGCATCCAATAATGAATTGCCCTGCCCTGCTGCGCAGTGGACCAGCCAATCCTGGCGCTGCATGCAGCGCCAGTATTGGCTAGGAGGGCTTACTGATTACTTGCCCAGTCGCCCTTTGTAACCCCGGGGGCTGCGGCCCGGATAAACCAGCACCCCCTGGTCCCTCTCTCTAAGGGGAACTTCACAGGTAGTTTTTGCACATGCTCGGGCAAGTTTCAGCACCAAAATTAACTTGCGCAGTGCGCACCACTGTCTGCTGCAGCTGAGTGTGTGGACTGTCACTCAAGCTGCAGCAGGCCAGCCCCCCTGCGCACTCCGGATATGTCTGGTGTGTCCCGGATTCCTGGCGGCGGCAGGTAGCGCCGTTTATAATTCCTCATCAGCATGATTGCAATATTTTAGTGTCCTCTTGACGCGACGGTGCGTCCATGTGTGGCTAGTGGGGCTACGCCCCTACGCCCCAATGGACGCACCGCGGCTGGTTGTGCAATCTGTCAAGCTGCTGGAGCTGGTGATTCTCCAGCTCCCATATTCACTGGAGATATTCCTTAGTTTCCTTGGCAGCGAGCACGTGCTGACTTTGGGTGTTTGCCTGATGGGCGTCATATGTTGGTGGTTATTGATGACTTTTCTAAATATCCCGAGGGTGAGTTGCTGGACACTACTACGGCTTGCCGCACTATTCCTCTGTTTGAGAAGATCATGGCGACTCATGGTTTGTTCACTGAGCTCCGTACTGATAATGCTCCTCCGTTTACAAGTCAGGGCTTTTCTGCCTATCTATAATCCAGGGGTGTTCGTCACAGGAAGGTCACTCCTTTACGGCCTCAGACCAACGGGGAGGCTGAGCGTTTTATGCGCACCCTTAATAAAGCTATTCGGCTTGCTGTGGCCGACCGCCATGATCTGGGCTGTGATATAAATGCTTTCTTGAGGGAATATCGGATGACTCCTCATTCCACTACGAAGGTCAGTCCGAAGTCTTTGTGCATCGAATAGGCCAATGGGTGATTTTGTCCCTCAGATGGAGGCGGTGTCTTGTAAACATGCTTTGGTAGAAGATGAGCTACGGAAGCGGAAGAATGATAAGGTCTCGTTCAGGCGCGGGGCAAGAGCTGGTTCTATTAAAGTGGGGGGTCGCTGTGATGGTGCGGAATCGGCGTCCAAAGGGAAAGTTCAGTTTGCCCTGTGAGCCTGATTGTTCAGTCCATTCATGGGACTAAAGTCATTGCGGTGAGAAAGGGAGTGAGAATCTCTCGAAATGTGTCTTTCTTTAAAGCTTGCTAGACTCCTGGGGCCTCCTTGCGTCACTTTTGCGCTTCTTATGCATCACTTTTTGTGACGCACCAGTGGTGTAAAAAATGCACCTTGTTGCGCCATATTTACAAAGTGACGCATCTAAGCAGATGCGTCACTTTGTAAACCCCTGCGCTACATTATACCTGCGCCAGGTATAATGTATGCAGAGGGGGCGTATTGACGCAAGAAAGGGACGTAGAAGTGACGCAGTGAAATCTATGACATTTCACTGCGTCACTTCTAGGACGCCGTTGCGTCAAAATTTTGCGCCTGCCTCACAGCAGGCATAAGACTGATACAAGCCCTTTCACATGGGGCTTGCCCCATGTGAAAGAACGCATTGCTGGAGTTGCGTCACTTTTGTGACACACTCCAGCAATGCGTGAGGATGTATGACGTTACAACGCATACTTTTACCACGCCTACCATTACCACGCATTTTTTACAACGCAGGATCCATGACAACGCATACCATTACCACGCATGTATTTACAACGCATATACCTTTACAACGCATACAATTACAACGTAAGTATTGGTAAGTATATAATATTTTCTAATATTTAATTTAATTAAATTTAATATAATGTAATTTAATTTAATTTAATTAATTTAATTTAATTTAATTTAATTTAATTTAATTTAATTTATTTTAATTTAATTTAATTTAATCAATTTAATTTAATGTAATTTAAATTTAATTATATTTAATTTTTACACTGTACCCTTTTAACCAAAAACCCAAAACTGACCCTGAACCCAAAAAATACCCCTTTTACCCAAAAACTCAAAACTGACCCTGAACCCTAAAAATACCCCTTTACCCAAAAACCCAAAACTGACCCTGAACCCAAAAAATACCCCTTTTACCCAAAAACCCAAAACTGACCCTGAACCCTAAAAATACCCTTTTACCCAAAAACCCAAAACTGACCCTGAACCCTAAAAATACCCCTTTACCCAAAAACCCAAAACTGACCCTGAACCCTAAAAATACCCATTTACCCAAAAACCCAAAACTGACCCTGAACCCTAAAAATACCCCTTTACCCAAAAACTGAAAACTGACCCTAAACCCTAAAAATACCCCTTTACCCAAAAACTGAAAACTGACCCTAAACCCTAAAAATACCCCTTTACCTAAAAACTGAAAACTGACCCTGAACCCTAAAAATACCCCTTTACCCAAAAACTGAAAACTGACCCTGAACCCTAAAAATACCCCTTTACCCAAAAACTGAAAACTGACCCTAAACCCTAAAAATACCCCTTTACCCAAAAACTGAAAACTGACCCTGAACCCTAAAAATACCCCTTTACCAAAAACCCAAAACTGACCCTGAACCCAAAAAATACCCCTTTACAAAAAAAACCAAATAATATTTTTAATAAAATAATATACTTACCAATACTTACGTTGTAATGGTATGCGTTGTAAAAGTACCTGCGTTGTAAATACATGCGTGGTAATGGTATGCGTTGTAATGGATCCTGCGTTGTAAAAAATGCGTGGTAATGGTAGGTCGTGGTAAAAGTTGCGTTGTAAAGGTTGTATACCATGCGTGACTTTTGCGCCATACAGATACGTCAGAAATACTGACGTATCTGTAACTCCTTGCGACATGATGCGTCATACATTAAATATGACGCTTCATTGGTGTCGTAAGGAGTGCGCAGTGAAAAGTGACGCATTGCTGTTTTGATGCAGCGATGCGTCACTTTTCATAAATGAGGCCCACGGTGTCCTGGTGATACTTACTGCAACATAACAGCCCTGATAAAGGTTGCCACCTGACTCGTGTCCTTAACACCCCCTGCCCCCAGCCCTGGCACACGTCATTAACACCCCCTGCCCCCAGGCCTGGCACACGTCATTAACACCCCCTGCCCCCAGGCCTGGCCCACGTCATTAGCACCCCCTGCCCCCAGCCCTGGCACACGTCATTAACACCCCCTGCCCCCAGGCCTGGCCCACGTCATTAGCACCCCCTGCCCCCAGCCCTGGCACACTTCCCTCTCAGACACGCGGGTCAGATGATCAGGGGGTGCAAACCAGGACACAATCCCAGGAAGTGCAGGCACTGAGTCTACTCTGGGGGTGCTAGACTGGAGCTGCCTGTGTTTATTTACAGGTATGATTTGTGCTCCTGGTTAAGGGGTTCACCGCACAGGCACGGACAGGACCCCCTCTACAGGCACGCACAGGGCTCTCTCTATAGGCACGCACAGGGCTCCATCCTCAGGCACGCACGGGGCCCTCTACAGGCACGGACAGGGGTCTCTACAGGCACGCACAGGGGTCTCTCTACAGGCACGCACAGGGCTCTCTCTACAGGCACGCACAAGGTTCTCTACAGGCACGCACAGGGCTCTCTACAGGCACGCACAGGGGTCTCTCTACAGGCACGCACAGGGCTCTCTCTACAGGCACGCACAGGGCTCTCTACAGGCACGCACAGGGCTCTCTCTGCAGGCACGCACAGGGCTCCATCCGCAGTTACCAACGCCCCCCCTCTACAGGCACGCACAGGGCTCTCTCCACAGGCACGACCGGGCTCTCTACAGGCACGCACAGGGGTCTCTCTCCACAGGCACGACCGGGCTCTCTACAGGCACGCACAGGGCTCTCTCTACAGGCATGCACAGGGCTCTCTCTACAGGCACGCACAGGGCTCTCTACAGGCACGCACAGGGGTCTCTCTCTACAGGCACGCACAGGGCTCTCTCTACAGGCACTCACAGGGCTCTCTGCAGGCACGCACAGGGCTCTCTCTACAGGCACGCACAGGGCTCTCTCTACAGACACGCGCAGGGCCCTCCTCTACAGGCACGCACAGGACCCCCTCCACAGGCGCACTGAGGGCCCCTGCCTGACGCACACAGGCAGCGGAGGGGCCAGGACGTGCCTGTAGTCAGGAAGGCGTGAGCTCGTCAAATGAAAAAGAAAGAGCCAGGATTGTGGATCCACAAACATGAACCACCGAGGAAGCAACGAAACGACGCGTCTCCTGAGCCCGAGAGAGGGCAGCGGCACCCCCGGGATGGAGAGGGACCCCGAGAAGCACCGCCATGCCCTGCTCAACCAAGGGGAGGAGAACGAGATGGTAAGAGCGGAGTCTAGGCGCTGTGTCACCCTCTCTGCCTCTCTTGGAGCGGAGTCTAGGCGCTGTGTCACCCTCTCTGCGGAGTCTAGGCGCTGTGTCACCCTCTCTGACTCTCTGCCGGAGTCTAGGCGCTGTGTCACCCTCTCTGCGGAGTCTAGGCGCTGTGTCACCCTCTCTTCCGGAGTCTAGGCGCTGTGTCACCCTCTCTGCGGAGTCTAGGAGCTGTGTCACCCTCTCTGCGGAGTCTAGGCGCTGTGTCACCCTCTTTGCCTCTCTTGGCGCTCTGTCAGCCTCTCTGCCTCTCTAGGCGCTGTGTCACCCTCTCTGCGGAGTCTAGGCACTGTGTCACCCTCTGTGCGGAGTCTAGGCGCTGTGTCACCCTCTCTGCGGAGTCTAGGCGCTGTGTCACCCTCTCTTCCGGAGTCTAGGCGCTGTGGCACCCTCTCTGCGGAGTCTAGGCGCTGTGTCACCCTCTCTGCGGAGTCTAGGCGCTGTGTCACCCTCTCTGCGGAGTCTAGGCGCTGTGTCACCCTCTTTGCCTCTCTTGGCGCTCTGTCAGCCTCTCTGCCTCTCTAGGCGCTGTGTCACCCTCTCTGCGGAGTCTAGGCACTGTGTCACCCTCTGTGCGGAGTCTAGGCGCTGTGTCACCCTCTCTGCGGAGTCTAGGCGCTGTGTCACCCTCTCTGCCTCTCTAGGCGCTGTATCACCCTCTCTGCGGAGTCTAGGCACTGTGTCACCCTCTGTGCGGAGTCTAGGCGCTGTGTCACCCTCTCTGCGGAGTCTAGGCGCTATGCCACCCTCTCTGCGGAGTCTAGGCGCTGTGTCACCCTCTCTGCCTCTCTTGGCGCCGGAGTCTAGGCGCTGTGTCACCCTCTCTGCGGAGTCTAGGAGCTGTGTCACCCTCTCTGCCTCTTTCGGCGCCGGAGTCTAGGAGCTGTGTCACCCTCTCTGCCTCTCTTGGAGCGGAGTCTAGGCGCTGTGTCACCCTCTCTACCGGAGTCTAGGCGCTGTGTCCCACTCTCTGCGGAGTCTAGGCGCTGTGTCACCCTCTCTGCCGGAGTCTAGGCGCTGTGTCACTCTCTCTGTCTCTCTCTCTGCTGAGTCTAGGCACTGTGTCACCCTCTCTGCTGAGTCTAGGCGCTTTGTCACCCTCTCTACGGAGTCTAGGCACTGTGTCACCCTCTCTGCGGAGTCTTGGCGCTGTGTCACCCTCTCTGCGGAGTCAAGGCGCTGTGTCACCCTCTCTGCCGGAGTCTAGGCGCTATGTCACCCTCTCTGCCGGAGTCTAGGCGATGTGTCACCCTCTCTGCGGAGTCTAGGCGCTGTGTCACCCTCTCTGCGGAGTCTAGGTGCTGTGTCACCCCCTCTGCGGAGTCTAGGAGCTGTGCCACCCTCTCTGCCGGACTCTAGGAGCTGTGTCACCCTCTCTGCTGGAGTCAAAGCACTGTGTCACCCTCTCTGCGGAGCCTAGGCGCTGTGTCACCCTCTCTGCCGGAGTCTAGGCGCTGTGTCACCCTCTCTGCCTCTCTTGGAGCCGAGTCTAGGCTCTGTGTCACCCTCTCTACCGGAGTCTAGGCGCTGTGTCACCCTCTCTGCGGAGTCTAGGCGCTATGCCACCCTCTCTGCGGAGTCTAGGCGCTGTGTCACCCTCTCTGCCTCTCTTGGCGCCGGAGTCTAGGCGCTGTGTCACCCTCTCTGCCTCTCTTGGAGCGGAGTCTAGGCGCTGTGTCACCCTCTCTGCGGAGTCTAGGAGCTGTGTCACCCTCTCTGCCTCTTTCGGCGCCGGAGTCTAGGAGCTGTGTCACCCTCTCTGCCTCTCTTGGAGCGGAGTCTAGGCGCTGTGTCACCCTCTCTACCGGAGTCTAGGCACTGTGTCCCCCTCTCTGCGGAGTCTAGGCGCTGTGTCACCCTCTCTGCCGGAGTCTAGGCGCTGTGTCACTCTCTTTGTCTCTCTCTCTGCTGAGTCTAGGCACTGTGTCACCCTCTCTGCTGAGTCTAGGCGCTTTGTCACCCTCTCTACGGAGTCTAGGCGCTGTGTCACCCTCTCTGCGGAGTCTTGGCACTGTGTCACCCTCTCTGCTGAGTCAAGGCTCTGTGTCACCCTCTCTGCCGGAGTCTAAGCGCTATGTCACCCTCTCTGCCGGAGTCTAGGTGATGTGTCACCCTCTCTGCGGAGTCTAGGCGCTGTGTCACCCTCTCTGCGGAGTCTAGGCGCTGTGTCACCCCCTCTGCGGAGTCTAGGAGCTGTGCCACCCTCTCTGCCGGACTCTAGGAGCTGTGTCACCCTCTCTGCTGGAGTCAAAGCGCTGTGTCACCCTTTCTGCGGAGCCTAGGCGCTGTGTCACCCTCTCTGCCGGAGTCTAGGCGCTGTGTCACCCTCTCTGCCTCTCTTGGAGCGGAGTCTAGGCGCTGTGTCACCCTCTCTGCGGAGTCTAGGTGCTGTGTCACCCTCTCTGCGGAGTCTAGGCGCTGTCACCCTCTCTGCGGAGTCAAGGTGCTGTCACCCTCTCTACCTCTCTTGGCGCCGGAGTCTAGGCACTGTGTAACTCTCTCTGCCTCTCTTGGCGCCGGAGTCTAGGCGCTGTGTCACCCTCTCTGCGGAGTCAAGGCGCTGTGTCACCCTCTCTGCCGGAGTCTTCACCCTCTCTGCCGGTGTCTAGGCGCTGTGTCCCCCTCTCTGCGGAGTCTAGGCGCTGTGTCACCCTCTTTGCCTCTCTTGGCGCTCTGTCAGCCTCTCTGCCTCTCTAGGCGCTGTGTCACCCTCTCTGCGGAGTCTAGGCACTGTGTCACCCTCTGTGCGGAGTCTAGGCGCTGTGTCACCCTCTCTGCGGAGTCTAGGCGCTGTGTCACCCTCTCTGCCTCTCTAGGCGCTGTATCACCCTCTCTGCGGAGTCTAGGCACTGTGTCACCCTCTGTGCGGAGTCTAGGCGCTGTGTCACCCTCTCTGCGGAGTCTAGGCGCTATGCCACCCTCTCTGCGGAGTCTAGGCGCTGTGTCACCCTCTCTGCCTCTCTTGGCGCCGGAGTCTAGGCGCTGTGTCACCCTCTCTGCCTCTCTTGGAGCGGAGTCTAGGCGCTGTGTCACCCTCTCTACCGGAGTCTAGGCGCTGTGTCCCCCTCTCTGCGGAGTCTAGGCGCTGTGTCACCCTCTCTGCGGAGTCTAGGAGCTGTGTCACCCTCTCTGCCTCTTTCGGCGCCGGAGTCTAGGAGCTGTGTCACCCTCTCTGCCTCTCTTGGAGCGGAGTCTAGGCGCTGTGTCACCCTCTCTACCGGAGTCTAGGCGCTGTGTCCCCCTCTCTGCGGAGTCTAGGCGCTGTGTCACCCTCTCTGCCGGAGTCTAGGCGCTGTGTCACTCTCTCTCTCTCTCTCTCTGCTGAGTCTAGGCACTGTGTCACCCTCTCTGCTGAGTCTAGGCGCTTTGTCACCCTCTCTACGGAGTCTAGGCACTGTGTCACCCTCTCTGCGGAGTCTTGGCGCTGTGTCACCCTCTCTGCGGAGTCAAGGCGCTGTGTCACCCTCTCTGCCGGAGTCTAGGCGCTATGTCACCCTCTCTGCCGGAGTCTAGGCGATGTGTCACCCTCTCTGCGGAGTCTAGGCGCTGTGTCACCCTCTCTGCGGAGTCTAGGTGCTGTGTCACCCCCTCTGCGGAGTCTAGGAGCTGTGCCACCCTCTCTGCCGGACTCTAGGAGCTGTGTCACCCTCTCTGCTGGAGTCAAAGCACTGTGTCACCCTCTCTGCGGAGCCTAGGCGCTGTGTCACCCTCTCTGCCGGAGTCTAGGCGCTGTGTCACCCTCTCTGCCTCTCTTGGAGCCGAGTCTAGGCTCTGTGTCACCCTCTCTACCGGAGTCTAGGCGCTGTGTCACCCTCTCTGCGGAGTCTAGGCGCTATGCCACCCTCTCTGGGGAGTCTAGGCGCTGTGTCACCCTCTCTGCCTCTCTTGGCGCCGGAGTCTAGGCGCTGTGTCACCCTCTCTGCCTCTCTTGGTGCGGAGTCTAGGCGCTGTGTCACACTCTCTGCGGAGTCTAGGAGCTGTGTCACCCTCTCTGCCTCTTTCGGCGCCGGAGTCTAGGAGCTGTGTCACCCTCTCTGCCTCTCTTGGAGCGGAGTCTAGGCGCTGTGTCACCCTCTCTACCGGAGTCTAGGCACTGTGTCCCCCTCTCTGCGGAGTCTAGGCGCTGTGTCACCCTCTCTGCCGGAGTCTAGGCGCTGTGTCACTCTCTCTGTCTCTCTCTCTGCTGAGTCTAGGCACTGTGTCACCCTCTCTGCTGAGTCTAGGCGCTTTGTCACCCTCTCTACGGAGTCTAAGCGCTATGTCACCCTCTCTGCCGGAGTCTAGGTGATGTGTCACCCTCTCTGCGGAGTCTAGGCGCTGTGTCACCCTCTCTGCGGAGTCTAGGCGCTGTGTCACCCCCTCTGCGGAGTCTAGGAGCTGTGCCACCCTCTCTGCCGGACTCTAGGAGCTGTGTCACCCTCTCTGCTGGAGTCAAAGCGCTGTGTCACCCTCTCTGCGGAGCCTAGGCGCTGTGTCACCCTCTCTGCCGGAGTCTAGGCGCTGTGTCACCCTCTCTGCCTCTCTTGGAGCGGAGTCTAGGCGCTGTGTCACTCTCTCTGCGGAGTCTAGGTGCTGTGTCACCCTCTCTGCGGAGTCTAGGCGCTGTCACCCTCTCTGCGGAGTCAAGGTGCTGTCACCCTCTCTACCTCTCTTGGCGCCGGAGTCTAGGCACTGTGTAACTCTCTCTGCCTCTCTTGGCGCCGGAGTCTAGGCGCTGTGTCACCCTCTCTGCGGAGTCAAGGCGCTGTGTCACCCTCTCTGCCGGAGTCTTCACCCTCTCTGCCTGTGTCTAGGCGCTGTGTCCCCCCTCTCTGCCTGAGTCTAGGCGCTGTGGCACCCTCTCTGAGCAGAGTCTAGGCGCCGGAGTCTAGGCGCTGTGTCACCCTCTCTGCAGAGTCTAGGCACTGTGTCACCCTCTCTGCGGAGTCTAGGCGCTGTGTTCCCCCTCTCTGCCGGAGTCTAGGCGCTGAGGCACCCTCTCTGAGCGGAGTCTAGGCACCGGAGTCTAGGCGCTGTGTCACTGTAGGAAGGTAGATCCCTGACTATGGTTGCCCCCAACTTTTTGCCTGGTGTTTTGCTGGTTTTCTGACTTAGTTGACCTGGGACCCTGCTATTCAGGGCCCCAGGCCTACTGCTCTCTCTGTAAAATGGATTCCATGTACCTTAGGTACATATCTAAATTGGATACTGAGTCACCTTATCAGTCCCTGTACAGTGTACCTTAGGTACCCAGGGCATAGGTGTACCCAGGGCCTACCAGGGGCTGCAGCATGTATTATGCCACCCCTGGCTGGCCATCCAAATCTGACACAACTGGCTGCTTGACAGCTGGGGCAAGGTGGTGTAATCACCCTTTGCTTTAGATATAGTATACCTATATCTAACCCTAAAATGGACACACAGATCTCCTATCAGTCACTCCTATGGCAGGCCTTAACAATCCTGAAGGCAGAGTGCTTGGAATCGTGTGAGATGGTGCTCTGGCATGAGCTGAGCCTGTCTGCGGCTTTCGGGATCCATCCCTTAGCCGTTTCCATGATATCGCATACCATATACTCTTAAGTGCATTATAACCCTCGCGGTTATATGCCAACTCTGGTATCGCTTTATCAAAACATGTCGAGTAAGGTGTCATACGAATTGGAATACTAACCCCTCGCCAATTCTGGCGACGGGGTTAGCATTCCACCCTTCTAGAGGGACACGACATGTATGTAACCCCTAACCCCGGTTAAAGTCAGACATAGCCTCAGCTCCACAAAATGGATGCTGCCACCGAGACACAAGTCTGCCCTCCTGCTGCTGGGAGTCCTCCCAGAGCAGGAGGCAAGGACAAAGGGTTTCCTGCCAGGGGCGGTGCCAGCACCGTCCCAGACAGGGTTTTGTGTATTCCAGGTAGGCAGGGCTACAGAGGAAGGTGACTGCAAGTGGCACCCCGGTGCTCACTGTGCATAGGCCGGCTGAAACCAGTTCCAGGGGCACTCCAGCCCCTGGCCTGGGGAAAGCCCGCCAAGGAAGTGGGTGTAACCACCCCCCTCCTGGTCCCACCCCTAGGGCAGGACTTAGTCGCGTGCCAGCCCCCTTTTCCCAGATAAAGGTAGGAACTGGCCCCCTTCCAAATCAGATCATCTTTGAATCCTGAAACTACTTTCCACGAAAGGAACTCAAGACTTCTTCCTAAGATTTCTCCCTTGTGACTAAGGAGTAGTCACCCTGCATCCGCAGGCACCATCTTAAGAACACTGCGGTCTGCTGCAAGTCCTTCCTCCGGAATCCGACTGCCCAGCTCGACGAGAACCGGCTTCCCTGGCACCTCTGACCTCTACCTGCATCATCAGTCACGCTGAGATTCGTGGGTGTGACGAGACCTCGAGGGACCGACCATCTTCAAGACTGCACGACTTCTTTCCAGCAAGCCCGCCGAGTAATTTCCTGGTGAGTGCTTTGGGGTCCGAGAAGCCCCGACCCTGAGCAGCTCCAGCACCGAAGTGCAGCCTCCCAGCATCTCCACGATCTGCGTGGGGCCCTTCTGCTTTTTGCTGCTCACCGCGTTGTTTGGCTACTAGCCCGCTGGCTTGTGGCCTCCTGAACGACGCCCGACGACATTTCTGCTGCTGGTCTGGTTGCTCCAGGCTGGCCCTTGCTCCCTTCCAAAAGAGGAGCACCCCGGACCCTCCTGGTCCACCCAAGACGCCATTTTGAGTCCACCGCGTGGGCTTGAATTAGCCAAGGCTTGTTGCCCAATCCTGGGTAACTTCGACGCCGACAGCTCCATCCATCGTGGGACAGCTCGCCTCTCCATCCTGGTCGCCGACAACGCCTCCTGGTCCGTGAGATCTGCAGAGCCAGCGTCGCCCACTCACCTAGTCGAGGTGACTTCGCCCGGTGCCATCCTGGTGCCCACTTAATCACTGGCTAGTGATTCAAGAACTTGGTCCCCTCTGCTTTCAGGTTTCTTCTTCCTTGATCCAGGCTTGGATCCATCGAACTTTCCTTCACTGGTCGCCTGCCAGCAACTTCCTTCTTCCAGGCTCCTGGTCCGGCAACGAGATCCCCGACGTCTTTTCAGACCTATGCAGCTGCAGCCCCTGGGCTAGGTAACTTCGGCACTTCGGTGTCCCAGCATAGCCTCACTATCCTAGGGTCAGGATCCACTGTCGTTTTCTTCCTACCAGGTCGGGTTCGCCCGTGAACACTAACTTTGCCTTTACTAGCTTCCATAGACTTTGTCCCGCATCCCGCGTGAGAGTGCACACTCTGCACCCGAGTCCCCTAGGTCTCCTAGAAGTAATCTAACGATTCTATAGTCAAGTCCTAGCGATTCCAAAGCCTATTAGTACTGTACTTACCTGCTAGTAATTTCGCATTCCACTTTTAGAATATATGGTTTTTCGTGCCCCTCGGGCATTTGTGTATAACGTGCTAACTTAAGTATTTTCATAAGAGTTTTGTTGTGTGCTTAGCACCCTGTCCTCATAAAGAGTACAGGGTTGTTGTGATTCTAATAAATACATTGTTTATTTTCATAACACTTGTGTGGTGTCCTTTCACTGGGTGTTCAAGGGGTAATGTGATGGTAAAACAGCTGGCTTAACACGCCCTCTAGAGTCTTAGCCTTAGACTGCTCGTATCCATGCTACTAGGATAGCTGGTCTATAAGGTTGACTTACAACCAATCATCAATAAGGGTTGTTTGGACTGATATATAGTGATCACTAGAATAGTGAACACTGCACATCAGGCCAACTTCTCACAGTCACCCTCTCTGCGGAGTCTAGGCGCTGTGTCCCCCCTCTCTGCCGGAGTCTAGGCGCTGTGTCCCCCCTCTCTGCGCGGAGTCTAGGAGCCGGAGTCTAGGCGCTGTGTCACCCTCTCTGCCCTTACCCCAGATACCCTGGGTCGGCTCTGCTAGGTGGGGGGGCGCCCACATTGTTGAAGATTCTTCTCAGAGGTCATTTTTATAGCCCACAATCACGAGCTGAGACTCTGCGAGGCGCTTCCAGGGCAGGGAGAAAGCTCAATTAATTTCCCGTGGAGTTTAAACCTTGAATTCAGTTTACTTCTAAGCGCTCTCCAGCGGCCCGCACAGGACGGAGGCTCAGAGAAGTACCCTGATCTGCCCAAGATCACACGGATGTCAGATGGTGACACACACTGCAGGAAAGACAATCGATAAAGCACACTGGTTTCAAAAACACATTTATGTGTGTTCTAAATATCTTGAAAGAGAAATCGCTCTCTCCAAACGCTTCTTTAACTTGGGGAGGGGTTCCCAGCAGAGGGGGGGGGGTCCCAGCAGAGGGGGGGGTCCCAGCAGAGGGGGGGGTCCCAGCAGAGGGGGGGTCCCAGCAGGGGGGGCGCGTTTTGCCCATGCGCCATAGTTTGGCATAAGGTGGAGACATGCTTGTCGCACTGGGGACCCCGCAGGGATTCATTTCACTAACCTTCTACTGATACTGATGGAATATCGGGGTGCCAGTTGACTCGCTGCTGCTGCGTTGAAGTTGTTTCAGGAGTTTGGCCGAGGCTCCTGCATAGAGGGCGTTCCCGTAGTCCAACCAGCTGCTGATGAGGGCCCGGGTGACCCTCCTTCTCGTTCCGGTGGGGATCCACTTGTAGATCCTGCGGAGCATGCAGGGGGTGTTGAAGCAGGAGGAAGAGACGGTGTTGATCTACTTCGTCATGGAGGGGGTGGAATCGAGGATGACCCCTAGTTTGCATGGGTGGTTGGTGGGCGTTGGAGCTGTTGCTAGTGCGCCGGCCACCCGGAGTCGTCTCAGACTGAAGGGGTGGTTCCGAGGATGAGGACTTCCGTCTTGTCCGAGGTCAGCATCAGTCAACTGTTCCTCATCCATTCAGCGACGTCCTTCATTCCTTCGTGGAGGTTGGTTTTGGCGGTGTGGGGGTCCTTGGTGAGGGAGAGGATCAGCTGGGTGTCATCGGCGTAAGATATGATGTTGAGGTCGTGTCGTCGGGCGACACAGGCGAGTGGAGCCATGTAGATGTTAAACAGCGTTGGGCTGAGGGATGTGCCCAGTGGTACGCCGTAGATGATCTTGGTGGCTTTGGAGTGGAAGGGGGGGAGGCAGACGCTCTGTGTTCTGCCGGAGAGGAAGGAGGTGGTCCAGTCCAGGGCCTTCTCTTGGATCCCGGCGTTGTGGAGGCATATGTATAGTGTGCGGTGGCAGACCGTTTCGAAGGCGGCTGACAGGTCCAGGAGGATGAGGGCCGCGGTTTCTTCGTTTTCTAGCAAGGTCCTGATGTCATCGGTGGCGGCAAGGAGGGCGGTTTTGGTGCTGTGGTTGCTGCGTAACCCGGACAGGGATGGGTCCAGGATGCTGTTCTCCTCGAGGTAGCGGGTCAGTTGTCTGTTGACGGTCTTCTCGATGACCTTCGTCAGGAACAGGAACTGGGAGATGGGCCAGAACTTCTTGAGGTCCTTGGGGTCCGTCTTGGGTTTCTTGAGTAAGGCGTTGATCTCAGCATGCTTCCAGCTCTCTGGGAAGGTCGCGGTCTCGAAGATGTTGATGACTTTCCAGAGATGGGGCGCGATGGCATTGCTGGCTTTGTTGAAGATGTGGTGTGGGCATGGGTCTGACGGAGATCCGGAGTGAATGGTGTTCATGATTTTGATGGTGTTGTCGTCGTTTTTGTTGGTCCTCGAGAGCAGGCGGTCGGTGTGGATGGTGGTAGTGGGGGCGGAGGTCTCAGTGGCTGTCAGGGTGGTCGTGGCGTTGAAGCTCTTGTGGATGTCTGCGATCTTGCGATGGAAGAGGGTGGCCAGCGAGTCGCACAGGTCTTGTGAAGGTGGGGTGTCGTTGGTGTTGGAGAAATCCTTCACAATGTTGAAGAGCTCTTTGCTGTTGTGTGTGTTGTTCTCTAGGTGGTCTTTGAAGGAGGCCCTTTTGGCAGATCTTACGAGGTGGTGGTGTCTGCGGGTGGTGTTCTTGTGGGCTGCGTAGCTGTCCGGTGTTCATGCGCGGAACCAGTTCTTTTCTAGCTTTCAACGGGTTTGTTTGGAGGCCTGGAGGTCTTCAGTGAACCAGCTGGCTTTCTTGCTGGTGTCTTTGTTGGAGGGTTTCCTGACTGGGGCGAGGGTGTTGGCGCAGTCGTCGATCCACTGTCTGAGGTTTCGGGCGGTGGTATTGGGGTCGGTGGGGTTGGCGGGTGGGCTCTGGGCAAGGGTGGTGGTTAGCTGGTCTTCGGTGACTTTGCTCCAGCAGCAGCAAGGCATCTGTTGGGTGCGATGGTGCGTGGTGGGTTTCCTGAAGGTTAAGTGGATGCAGCGATGGTTGGTGGAGTGGAGTTTGGTGGTGTGGTTGAAGGAGACGTGGGGACTTGCGGAGAAGATGGTTTCGAGCGTGTGGCCCGCGGAGTGGGTGGGTGTTGTGACGAGTTGTCTGAGTCAGAGGTTGTCGATTATCTTGATGGAGTTGGTGTTGTTGTTGTTCTCAAGGTGGAGGTTCAGGTACCCGAGGAGGATGTAGTCTGTGGAAGCCAGTGCATGCGTGTTGACGAAGTCGGCGATGGAGTAGCTGAACTGTGGTCGGAATCCAGGGGGTCTGCAGACGAAGGTTCCTCCAAGGGTGGTGTTGGGGTCAGTGTGGATCTGGAAGTGCAGGTGTTCAGCGGTGCTGAGGGTGTTGTCGGTGTTGGTCGAGACTGAGAGTTTTCCTGTGGATGACGGCGATTCCTCCTCTTACTCCGTTGGTGCCGTCCCTGCGGGTGATCTTGTAGCCTTCCGGGATGGCTATGTCGATGTCGGGTGCCGAGGAGGGGTTCAGCCCGTACTCCGTCAGGATGGAGACGTCTTGGGAGGATGTGTCGAGCAGGTCTCAGAGTTCAACGGCGTGTTTGCAGGCTGAGCGGGTGTTGAAGAGAATGCATCAGAGGTAGGTGGGTTCTATCCTGGTCGGTGGGCTGGCGGGCCGGATGCTGGGGAAGCTGCAGTTCCGGCAGGAGAAGGGTCCTTGGGTGCGCTTCGGGGCATCCAGGCAGCAGGTGCGTGATCATCCGGCGTTGAGTGCGTGGAGGGTGCGGAAGTCATAGCTGAGATGGGTGGTCATGGCGTTCGCGGGGGCCAGGGGTTCTGGCACTGGGCACTAACATGCATCATCCCACCAGGTGAGCCTGGAGTCAGGGACAGTCCGTACTCTCGCCACCAGTCTCCTGGTCACTGGGAAGAGGGTGAAGCAGGACTTGTCCCAATGAACTCTGAGGCCAGAATGTCCCCAGACCCGTCCATCCACTCCACTAGCGACAACAAGTGACTCTCGTGTGTCGCGGAGGTACAGGAGTGCCTCGTCTGCGTACAGCGAAACTATGTTTGCAGGAAAGTGCATTATTATGAGGTGAGGCTGGCTAGGCTTCCCTGTGCAATAGTCTCACAATACCCCAAATAGGTCCTTTGGATTCACACTAATACATCCCTAGCTCAGTCCTGGCAGTGTGGCACAGAGCAGTGGGGCTTTACTAGAGGAACACGTGTTAAGAGTTTCAGAGCACCAACACGTACGATAAGTAATTGACACAACCCGAAAGAAATCCAACATAAATTTATGAAAAGAAAGCAGATTTTTTTACTTAAAATTAAACACAAAAACCAATGCAACCGGCTGAGTGTACCGCACTTATACCTGGCTAGTAGGTTTGGGGTGCAGGGTAGTCCTGGCAGGCCCTGGTGCTAAAGAGCGGGAGCCAGGGTTGATGAATTTACAGCTTACTCAGTGCTGGTCGGGAAGGGGATCCCAACTCTCGACAATGGGCCACAAGGATCTCGGGATGAAGATGCTGCAGGGTTTCCTTGAGGCAAACTGCTGAACAAAGGTGGTGGTAGCCTGACTGGCCACCAACAAGCCTTGGCAGTTGCAAGCTCAGCCTTCGGTCACTTCGACGTCCTGGCGTCGGGGGAAAACAGTAGCCTTCTGAAACCTGCTGCAGGTCAGAACTACAATTCTTAAAATCCAATATGTCACTTACTTTTGTGCGATACCTTCGGAGGGCCCGATGGCCAGTGATTCTTTGGATTCAGGAGTATTGTTCTTGCCTGCAGGCTGCAGGGGACTAGATCCGCTAGTCCAAAGGAGTTCTGGAGTTAACTTGGCTTGCAAAGGATTTCGGGCCATATGTATCAAATGATTTTTTAGTCGCAAACGCTGCGATTCGCAAAAAAACAGCGTTTGCAACAAAAAATTCGCAAAACACAATGTACAAGCAAAATCGCATCGCAATATTAAGGAATAGCAAAATTTGTGATTCATTAATTTTGCGTAAGCCTTTATGGTATCGCAAATTGCGATTCCCTAAATGCTATGTATCAAGCACCCAAGTTGTGCAATTTCTTCTTAAGAAATCGCAAATTACCACCAACTTCAAGTTGGTGGTAATTTTCAATTTCTTTCAATAATGCACTTTTTGGCATTTTTCAAAGTGCCATGTGGCACACATACATGCCATTAGGGCATGTATGTGTGCCATATGCGCACACATGCTCATTTCAGGAGCGCATCAGGGTGTCCTTATGACACCCTTGAAATTATTCTCAATTTGCGATTCTCAAATTGCAAATTGCAAATTGAGAATGACTTCCCATACATTCCTATTTGCGATTTTTTTAATACATCCCGTTTTGCGATTCTGGAATAGCGATTCTCAAAAAATCACTATTTGAGAATCGCAAACACGGAGTTTGATACATATGCCCCTTACTCTTTAGTTGGAACTGGTCTCTGCTCCAGGACGAGTAGTAATCGTGCAGTTGCAGGATGGTTGCCACGGGTCCAATCTTTGGCGCCTTTTCTTTGTTCAAGTCCTGAAGTCACCCACTCAGGTCTCTTCTTTGTCCTTAGGTTGCCAGTTGATTCAATTTGACTTTTGGTGACCTGGGAGCCCCTTAAATCCTAGATTTATGGGTGTTAGGAGTGTGAAAGCTAGTAGCCAATGGGCTAGTACGACTCAGAGTTAACCACTTCTGGGGGAGTGTGTAACCTTTTCTCTGCAGAAGCCTCTATTCTGCAATTGTAAAAATTTCAGGGGCCTCATTTATGAGGCCTTGCGTCAGTTTTGCGCCATCGGTGCGTCACTTTTTGTGACGCACCAGCAGCGTAAAAAATTCGCCTTGTTGCGCACTATTTACAAAGTGACACATCTAAGCAGATGCGTCACTTTGTAAACCCCTGCGCCACATTATACCTGCGTCAGGTATATGTATGCAGAGGGGGCGTTCCCCCGCAAAAAGCCTCGTAATAGTGACGCAGTGAAATCTATGAGATTTCACTGCGTCACTTTTAAGACGCTGTTGCGTCAAAATCTTGCGCCTGCCTCACAGCAGGCGTAAGACTGACGCAAGCCCTTTCACATGGGGCTTTCCCCATGTGAAAGGAAGCATTGCTGGAGTTGCGTCACTTTTGTGACACACTCCAGCAATGCGTCACTTTTGGGCTTACAGATACGTCAGAAATACTGACGTATCTGTAACTCCTTGCGACATGATGCGTCATACATTAAATATGACGCATCATTGGTGTTGGAAATGGGCTCCCTGGCTGGCCAGGGCTTTCGCCAAAGTCAGTCAGAGACCACCACCCCCAAGTCAGGGCAAGGGAGTTACACGCCAAGATAACCCCTACTCACCCTCTAGGTAACGTGGCGCGAGCAGCAAGGCTAAACTTGGAGGCGATGTAAGTTAAGTATTTGCGCACGCACCCCAGCAACAACACCCAAAGGTCCACCACAAAGGAAACTCCACACAAGGTTATATAAAAATAGCCTTTGTATTACACCAAAACACATTAGATAAAACACACTTTACAATGTGCCAGAGGCACGGGCAGAATTTACAAGGGATTATTTACAAGACAGGGCCACCTGGACTACTGTCAGGAATCAGCACTTTTAGAAGTAACAATACAATACTTGTAGGCTTAGAACTTAGAACATAGCCTATCAGACAGTACCTTCCGTCCTGGTTGCACGGGATAATGCGAGTGACCTCCTTAGTAAGCTTGAGCGGGCGACCCAGCGAAGCGGCACGGCTCAGGGGAGAGCGGCGCTGCTCGAGGCTTGGACGGGCTGCCGGCACGGTACAAGCGTTTCTCTGGGGCGACCAATGTGTGCGGCTCAGAAGAGGAGGGGGAGGCAGGATGCGGGCGACCCAGCGAAGCGGCGCGGCTCAGGGGAGAGCGGCGCTGCTCGAGGCTTGGACGGGCTGCCAGCACGAGCTGCCGAGGGGAACGAGCGAGGCACACTTCAGCGAGGCCCCAGGGGCCAAGGGAGATCAGACAAGTCCCAGCAATTTGGCAGGGAAGGCACCATAGAGTCCACTGGTCCTGGGACTCTGGTCAGGGGGCAAGCTTAGTATCAAGCCCTTGGGATCACTTATAACAGAAGATCACTGTAACACAAAATAGGACATAAAGCACAAAACCAGTACCCACTGGTAACTGGTAAGTCCCCCCTACGCAATCCTAACCACCCTAGGAACAGGTCACGCAGGGAACCAGG
This sequence comes from Lissotriton helveticus, assembly GCF_964261635.1. Lineage (NCBI taxonomy): Eukaryota > Metazoa > Chordata > Amphibia > Caudata > Salamandridae > Lissotriton > Lissotriton helveticus. Next base: position 7,193,226 of record NC_136072.1, read on the forward strand.
ACCTTACTAGCACCACCTGCACTAGCAAGAACAACCACCTCAGTATCACAATACAAGTAGGGGCATAGACCTGGGGACAAAACACATGATGCAGAACCTACATTCAGCGGTGTAAGGAACACATGACGCATCAACACACGTTCAGCGGTGTAAGGAACAGGGCACATAATGTATCAACAACACATTCAGAGGTGCAGCAAAGAGCACTTTGCAGAAATCACAGTAACATGAACTTACATCAAAGTCCAGGGTCCAGGTTGCGCCACTGCGCCAAGACCTAAACGTAGCAGCTGCCCACAAAGTGCTGCGCAGCTGAGGGACAGAACAGGGGGGCCTAAACGCTGCAGCTGGCACTAAGTGCTGCGCAGCTGGGGAGAGGCCAGGGATGAAGGAGTGCGCCTCACTCCTAAGTCCATAGTACATGTCCCTAGAAAAGAAAAGACCTACACGGTGCAGCTGCCCACTACTTGCTGGGCAGCTGGAAACAGAACTGCGACAGGGCTCTTACTAGCCCTCTGGGACAAAGATGCGCCAAGACGTGGGAGCCCTCTAGGCTCTTGAAGAACTGGGCCCCTTGGAGCACTCTGGCTCCTCCACCACAAATGCTGTGCAAGCTGGGAGCCTACTAGGCACAAACACTGGCCCATCGTTGGAGCCCTCTGGCTCTAGGATCAACTGGCTCCGCAATACTGATGCCCCGAAATGTGGGAGCGGCCCGCTGCCATCGGGGGCCGCTCCATGCACTAGGACTGTGCCTTGAAGGCACCAACAACATAGGGCCCCCTTCACTGGGGCTCTGCAGTGGACAACCGTTGGGGCAGCCCCCTGTCGAGCTGGGCTGCCCTGGAAAGGAAGCACCGACCAGGTCTCCCGCTCCCCCCGCCCCCCCGGGCAGCTCTACTCACCGGCTGCTCTCCGGAGGCGGCGGGGGACACAGTCGTTTGGCAGCAGTCTGCCGGGGCTCTCCCTCGCTCACGGGGGCCTCGGCAGACATCTTCTGGCAGGAGCGGGGCTCTCCCTCACCTCATGGGAGCCCCGCCCGCTCTCTCCTTCGTCTTCACCCGGTCCCCCATCTCGGGACCGGGACTCAGCTCCAGGGTCAGTCTCCCTGACGGCGCTGGCCAATCCCAGCGCGGCGGCGGGCGGGACTTCCTCCGGGAAACCGGAAGTCCCGCCCCGCGTCAGGCACCGTCGTGCCTGACTCCCTGTTTTGCGGCGCTCGGGCCGCGGCGGTGAATCTCGGGGGCATAGCGAGGGGTGGGCACCCTCAAAGTGAAAAGATAACGGGGACGAGCTCCCCAATCTCTGGCAATGCCGGGTGGGCACCGGCTGTGGATCGCGGAAGTCGGCAAAAACAGCGGAGTGGGCTCCCGTGCCGATCCTCACGCAAAATGCGTGCAAACAAACGCCGGGTGGGCACCGGCCTCGGAAAACAAAGCGCTCTCAGCGCTAGCGGGACACAAAGCGCTCCAATGCGCCAGGGACAGCACACAAGTGCTTCCAGGCGCCAGAAGCCACCAGTCAAGCGCTCCCAGCGCCACCAGCAGGACAAAGGGCCTCCAGGCGCCTCAGGGGAACACAAGTCCAGCAAAAGTCCAAGCACAGCGCTAGAGGGGAATAAACAGCGCTCCCAAGCGCTATAAGGGACCAAAGTCCAGCAAAGCTCTTCAGGAGTCCAGGGGCTGGGCAGGGCCCAGGGGAGGCAAGCCTTCCCCCTGGGCCCAAGCAGCAGCACGCCCCTGGCAGATTCAAGTTGCAGAACAAGAACATTTTTCAAGAGGTCACAGCCTCTTTTTATACGGACAAATCCTTTGTCTAAGGGCATGGTGGGGGCGGAACCAGTCGCAGCTGGTTCTTGAGTACTCTTGATGGCCCAACCACCCATTTCATTCACTGGGGAGGCTAGGGTCATCAGTCACACCACAGGGGGGCGGAGCCAGCATTGTGTGGGGAAAACCCAGCCCATCCAGGACACAGGTACACTCCTCCCACACATCACTCATGCTAATCTCACACTCACCACCGGGCAGACCCATCCAGACTTCCTGGAGCCTGGCATGCCAGCCAGCTCCAGCCAATCACACTCCAGCACCCTCACTGCACACATATCTCAATGTCCAGAAGTAGCACTTCCCTTCTAGACACATACATGCTGCATACACCATCTCGCAGCATTCACTCTCACGAGTTCACACATACTAAACTCAAGCCTGCACTCCCCACGCATCAGGAACTACCAGGGACACATACATTCCCCATGCATTCCTATGGGAGGGCAGGCCTATCTCACACACACACTCCAAGTGCGCACGCACTTTACACTGCGCCACAGTGTCAAAGTGCGCAAAGACCAGAAATCACTATTATTTAAGGCAAAAAGTTCAGGGGTGAACCTGCCACAAGGCCCAAGTCCAACAATTGGTGTCGCAAGGAGTGCGCAGTGAAAAGTGACGCATCGCTGTTTTCACGCAGCGATGCGTCACTTTTCATAAATAAGGCCCAGAATCCTTCTTTGGCTGTGCACAACCCGTAACCCATCTTAGGGCTGTGGCTAGCCTCCTGGGCAGTGTTCCCTGTAAGCCGCGCGCCCTCCTCACTGACCCCAGAGCACGCAGTGTCCTGAGGGAAGCGCGCACACATCCTGTGAGAGCTTTCACGCCGCCGCTTTCAAAAACGCGAGCGGCACAAAAAACAGTCATTTCCTGGTTGGGGGAACGTTCCATGGCATGAGGATCCTGCACTTGCTGCATTTCTTTCCTAATGGACCGCGGCTGCGGGCTGTTTGTGGGCCTTTGTGAAAATATTTGTTAATGCAGCACCGTCATGCGCTGCAATTAACATGCATATTTCACATTGGCTCACAAGCAGCCCCAGCCGTGATCTATTAAGCGAAGAAATGCAGCCAGTCCAAAAGAACGACGCGAATAGGCGCTGTCTCCCACCTCTATCGTCACAGTGCCGGTGTTCCGTTTGTTGGAGCTCATTAACATTAGTGCCACTAATTAGATGTCTGCTGGGCCTAGTGCGTGCTTAGCAGGTTTTTGCCGCCACCTTAATCACGTCACCAGCCCCTCACCAGCGGTACAGGTCACTGTTGTGGCTGGCGCGAGCAGATGCATGCAGTGGCGGCTGGTGACATTTGAACGTGGCGAGGCGTAAAACAATTGGTATGCTGTGCTGCAACGTGGCGAGTGAGCGTAGCGAGCGCATCCGAACCATCTTTGGGGGGTTCGGTTGGGGTTTCTCCCACTGAGAACATTTTGAAAAAATAGTGGGAAAATGGAGCATTTTCAAGCAAATTTGAGAAAGCAGGAAGGTTAATGAAGCAATTGTGAATCTGTTCTAACAAAGACAGTGACTGACAAAACAGTCAGTATAGTCGGATGCAAATCAGACGCCGGCCTATCACGTGCTCCCTCCAACTGTGCCACTGTGCGCTATTCTTTCATAAGTTATGGTTTGTACTAAACTGAACTGGCATTCCTTAAATTCCACGAAGGTCCCTAGTATTCCAAAGAAAAATTCAACTCATTCATCAAAACAGCGACTGAAATTCTCCTGTGTGGGACAAACACAGGAAGAAAACCACTGAATCAAGATGAGACAACTGAGATAGAAGCTACAGCCAGCCGGTCATGTACAAGGGGCTAACTTAAGCCCACTTTACGTTCATGTCATGTATGGAGACGAGAAGTGTTTGCCCTATCCATACCACTACGTAAAGCTGAATGTGTAAACATTCCTCTGGGCAGTGTCCACCTTTTTTTCTGAAAGGTGCTATTGATAGCAGCGCTCCCATCGCTTCTTTTGCGACATATTTTTTGCGGTTACAGAAAAATAAAGGAGCAGGAAGTGGGAAGGGTGAAACCTTTGACCTCTCACAAGACCCAGTTTCATGCCACGAGCTTAGTCCACATCTGTGTAACAAATTCAACATGCCTCTTAAAGGCTCCAGGGACAGGCCCCTTGACAAACGAGCTGGCCACCTCGTCTTCCTATTTTTCTCCTATCATCCGCATCACTTCGAGTTAATTAGCGTTCTAAAACCTCTGAAGGGGAGAGGATGTGGTCTGACGGCTAGACTGCCGACTTTGGTGCTGGAAACCAGGGTTCGAGCCTCACGGTCAAATCCAAATCCTGTTATTCAGGGCAAATCCCTTAATCTCCCTATGCGTACAAAAAATGAATGTGTCCTTGTGTAACGTAACAGGTGCTCTTGTAAAGCGCTCCAATACCTTCGGGCCGATTTTGCGCTATATAAATCAGCTAAAACAAAAAGCAGGGGCTCCCTCCTGCACAAACACGCATCTTCAGTCTCGCAGAACGCAGCGGGCGCCATCTTTCATCCGTAAAGCCAAGTAGGGCAGGTTGAAGGAGAACCTTTTTGTGAGGTTGCCTTTGTACATGTTCAAAGAAAGAGCACTTTGAAAATACTTTCATAACACAGGGATATAAAGACGAACTCTCTGACTACCAAGTAATGCGGTCTAACCTGCAGACAGCGCTTTCATTCTGGCGGAGCACGATGTTCTGCCAAGGAAAGGAATGAACCTCGAGAGCGACTTTACCCTGTGACTCATTCAACGTAAACAAACTCACTTTGGCTTCCAAGAAAGATATGAAGCTTGCTGTTTGCACTTTAAGAACAGAAACGTGTCTCCCAATCGATGTGTATCATTGCCGTGAATATATCACCGATCACAGCAGGCTAAAACCAAGCTGAGCCGACAAATTCCATTAGAATTGCACTGTCTGGTCTCAAATCGAAGGCTTTTAGGAGCTCTCATTTCGAAAAAGAGACAGAGAGGCTTATTTACAAGACTGATGCACCACGTTTACGTAATTTTTAAACTTGGGAAAAGTGACGCAAAAGTGGCACAAGGGACTTGTAAATCTGCCCCGGTATGTTTATAGCTGTAGATGGGTGTCCCGTGTCCGGATAGTCAGGATAATTTCAAGGAAACGAGCGAGAATATAAACGAGTATATACACCAAGAGTGTGCCAACAATGTTTTAATTTAGGCTGTTGTGAGGGAACATAGTTAGACTGCAGAAGACAAGTTGAGAAATGTTTTGAAAACAGTCCGGGGTCCACCTTGTATGAAGACAGCGTCTGTCAACGTAAATATTGTTTTTGTTTTTTTACAAATTTGGATTCACACCTATCACACTAATCACCACATCCATTACAATGCATGATTTTACGATGTATTTTTAGAAACTACACTTACAACGCATTCCATTACAACACATACAATCACAATGCATATTACTTTTAGGGAAACAGTAGTGTACGTGTTGGATAGTGTAGGAGTAAAAATTACTATTACAACTCCAGTGAGTGCAACAGTAGGGTAAGTGTTTCATAGTGTTTCATAGTGTAAGGGAAAAAATTACTATTTACCATTACTTACTTTATAATGGTTTGTAATGGCATGCATTGTAGAGACATGCGTTGCAGTAGCATGCGTTGTAGTGGCATGCTTTGTAATGGCTGCGTTGTAAAGGGATGAAATTAAAGGATGTTGCATTATAATGCCGGCGTTGTAAAGGTAGTGCGTTGTATTGACTGCGTTGTAATGGTTGTTTCCCTCATTTATCACTACCTGGGCCTCCTGTGACATTTGTGCCCTTCTATTTTGGTGCTTTGCAGCAGTTTTGGGATTTTCTAAGAGTGTCTTGTTGCTCAGATATCTGTATTTCTGTTATTTATAGGTTTTGCCTCTTCTTCATGGCTAGATTTCACTCGCGAGAAAGTGTCACTCATAGTTGTTGAAATGTCACTCCTAATTACACTGAAATTATGAAAATGTCACACACGAGCAATCTGAAACCTTGGCACCCATGTGTAAAGCAGGCGTCATGTGTTTGGGCTTCCTGTAGCCACGCTTCCTAGAAGTTACCCACAGCAGTGGTTGGCTGCCAGATTGTGAGCTGTGCTTGGAGAGAGGCCAAGGCCGCTGCCAGGCTTTGCCGCCTGCACTTGACATACATATAATAAGGGTGTTGTCCCTGTGTGAAGAGTTGGGTGCAGGGAATGGCAGACGTTTCTCCATGCAGACAAACCCTTTGGCTGAAAACTGTGCCCATGGCCGGCTCCAGATCGGTGCCGCTGCACCGGGCGCTGACTTGGGGTGCGGGCGTCATTTTTGAAAGTATATTAACATTTTTAAAGCACCGGGGGCCTCATTTATGAGCCTGTGCATCACTTTTACGCCACCGGTGCATCACTTTTTGTGATGCGCCAGTGGCGTAAACAATGCGCCTTTGTTGCGCCATATTTACAAAGTGACGCATCTAGGTAGATGCGTCACTTTGTAAACCCCTGCGCCACATTATACCTGCGCCAGGTATAATGCATGCAAAGGGGGCGTATTGACGCAAGAAAGGGTCGTAGAAGTGACGCAGTGAAATCCTTGAGATTTCACTGCATCACTTCTAGGACACCGTTGCATCAAAATCTTGCGCCTGCCTCACAGCAGGCGTAAGACTGATGCAAGCCCTTTCACATGGGGCTTGCCCCATGTGAAAGGACGCATTGCTGGAGTTGCGTCACTTTTGTGACACACTCCAGCAATGCGTGACTTTTGCGCTTACAGATACGTCAGAAATACTGACGTATCTGTAACTCCTTGCGACATGATGCGTCATACATTAAATATGACACATCAGGTATGTCGCAAGGAGTGCGCACTAAGAAGTGACGCATCGCTGCTTTCACGCAGCGATGCGTCATTTCTCATAAATGAGGCCCCCCTGCTGCCTCGTTCCTGGCCTCCAGCCATTTTCAGGCACCAATTAAAATTATCTAGTTAACTCCAGTGATTAATCATCTTCCTGGAAAGAAACAGAGGTTTGTTTAGTGTTTAGTGGAAGTTTTGACTCATCCAAAGGTAGCGCAGAGGGTTAAAATGCCTGCTGCTATGAACGTGTACCTTGCAGATAGCAGAAGTGCATTTAATGTAAAAAGGTCAGTGTGTGACTGCTTCTGTAAGAGAGCTCCTACTAATATAGAGCAATGAGCTATGAACTGTCATCAAACAGCTGCGTGTAAACTGTGAATAGTATGTTAGAGCCATATGTTTTTTTGCCCAGGCTTTCTTTATCCTCATCATGCCAAAGGGGCTCATTTGGGTAAAAAACAATTCTTGTTTTTACAGAGAACCTCAAACTATGGTGTTACGTATTAAATTCTGAATTTGTGTTTTCCCAGAATAAGCACTCTTAAACGTCATTGCCTACCAGTATCGATGACATGTCGCTCCTACACTACACCTTGTAGTCCTGTCCGATGTAACATTTCCTATACACTGATTTACACACCTATGACTGTCTCTGTGCAATATGTGTGATGTAAAGTGCTCTGACACCTTACACTGGTATGAGTGGTGCTTTGAACTAAATGAATCCAAGAGACAGTGGTTCTGGAGACTTGGGGGGCGCTGTTAAAGGGTGCTACTTAGGGAATCCGTGGTAGAGGTGGACATTGGGGGGCCGCCAACAAATGTTGTCACAGAGGGCGCCACCAGTGTTAATCCCTTCACTGCAGGGGTCATTCCCCCGCTGTGCTGGGGGAAGGGGGGCGCGCACAGCACCCGTATGCTCATGACGAGCTCAGGTCGTCACAGATGCACCGGCTCCCGTGGAACGCTCAGCACAGCAGGGGAATTCTCCCCGCACCTGAGCGTTCCACAGGCCATGACGAGCTGAACTCGTCATGAGCACCGGAGCGCCGCGGCTCATGACAAGCTCAGCTCGTCAGGGGTTAAAGCCGGCCCAGGCTGTGCCTAGTGGAAGTTGGCAGCCCAAAATCCAAAAGCACACGTCGTTCTTTTGGACTCGCTGCATTTCTTCTCTTAATGGAGCGCGGCTGCGGGCTAATTGTGGGCCATTGTGAAAATATTTATTTTAATTTCAGCACATGACTGTGCAGTAAATGGACACCATGAGGACTTTTCTAAAACTTTAAGAGATGGATTCAGCTGCATAATTCCAGAACAGACACCACAAATCTGAATCTGCTGACTACTTTTCATTTCATATGTAAATGTAAATTGATACTTGTATAGCGCACTACTCACCTGCAAGGGTCTCAAGGCGCTTGTACGAATACCGCTGTGGATCCCATCCTGGCTTTCCCTGTGAGGCGTCCACTCCTGGGCACCCCCAAGGTGGAGGCCAGGCATCCTTAGCGTTGTGGGGGCCGTTGATATGATAGCTACTTATTAGGTTATTAGGAAATGGAAAACAAAAATGGCTGAACAGAGCGGTTTACCAAAAGATAAACATATTGAAATGGATTACAGATATTGGAAGCAAAGGGAAAATATTGCAATCTAACAATAAATGTTCTGGCCTTACCATTGCGAAGAAAAACAATATTGTCTGTGGAACCAGTCAACGAGCTCTCCTTATAAAAGACTACTGGCTCTCTGTGGCTTTGGTACTCAATCTATATCAAACCAGAATGTATTTGTTGTTTTACATGATGTGAAAACATAAAGGGAGTTAGGGAATTATAAATGATTAAGAACAGCTTGCCACAAAAAAAGGGATGAAGTGCATGGAAAGAGATAAATATTGGAAATTACAATCTCTCAATCAATATGACCTATAATATCTTGAAACTGCTTTAAAACCCCTGAAATGGAACGTTATGATACTGATTTGTGTGCCCAGAAATCACCCTAACGCATCTCGGGCCAGATCTACAAGGAAGTGCTGCAGCGCGGCCCCGCAAGCCCTTTGGCTGCACCACGCTGTCGCACTTCCGAAGCACAGGGATGCAACATATTTACAAAAATATGACGCATCTCTGTGCTTCCCCCTGTGCTGCCGCACAAAATGCAGCCATGCGCTGGTGCATGCCTGCTTCGTGGGGAAATTGTTTTTGTGCAGGAAGGGACAACTTCCTGCACAAAACTAATCACTACAGGCATTTTTCTCTTTTAATGTGTGCTGTAGAATGCAGCACATATTGAAAGAGGAAAAAACAAGGAGAAATGAAAACATTTCTCCTCGTTCGCCTCCCTACACCACCTCTAGGATGGCGTAGCATTCAGACGCATCTCCAGATTTACGATTTCTCGTAAATCAGGAGATGTGTCTTGTTCCATGGGTGTTTCGTGGGAACACCCATGGAACGACCCTTCAACGAAAAGTGCTGCATGTGAAGGGGCCGTATTTACAAGGAAAGGAAAAGTCACGCAGGGTGGCTTTTCCTCTCCTTGTAAATATGGAGAAGCCCCCTGCGCCAACAGTACGGCACGAAAAGCGACATACTGGTGGTGCAGGGGGCTTGTGAATCTTCCCCCACATATCCCCAATGCCTCTGCACTTTATTGCACTGTAATACAGCTAAGCACATCCTGCTGAAATCAAATGAACACAGGGCAGATATTTTGATGTTGCGGACAGTACACAAATAAGCAAAATCACTTAAAGCTGGAATTTTAACATGTTATCTGTACATACTACAAAGAACAAATATAACTAGAAAGCAGTTTTAAAAGTGTTTTGGAGGTGATCTATTAGTGAGTAACACTTAAAGTAAACATATACAGAAATGGCATGTTAAAAATGAATACATTCAGTTTTGTATTCAGTCCTGTTTAGCATCATGCCCAGGTCTTTGCAAAATCTTTGAAAAACCAATAATGGTCATTTTTCTCTTGAAAAGCTATCAACCCTGGGTGAGTTACCTGACTGCTGCTTTCCACCACTGCCTGAGAGCAGGTTTGTTTTCAGACCTCAGCTGCGACGTGTTTTGGTGCTTCAGCCAGGGAGGAAGGAAAACATATATAGTTGCAATTTAAAGATGTATCAGAGCGCTTGGAGAGCCACAGGTAGTTCTCCTCAGGAGTTCCTCGCTCTGGCTCACAGCAGTGATTGCTTCTTACAGGGCCCCTTGCATTCTGTGTTATGGTGGCCCAGCCACCAGGCCAAGCAGCAGCAATGCCTTCTCGGGTAAGGCTAGTATAATGAAAAACATCCTGCATAGTCGGGAAACATCCTTTACAACGTGGTGTTTACACCGCGGGACCTTTACGACGCAGCTATCACAACGCAAGTCATTACTACGACTTGCGCTGGATGGCGCTCTTGCTCAAGGAATAGTTTAATTTTCTATTCCAACACCTTCCCTACTGTTACGTGGGCTGGAGTTAGAATAGAAAATTAAAATAATCCACAATCCAGCGCCCTCCAACGCAAGTCGGTGTAATGACTTGCGTTGTGATAACTGCGTTGTAATGGTAGCGCAGTGTAAACACCGCGTCGTAATGACATATATCCGCATAGTCTCAGTCGCTGATGCTGACAACACTCAGAAGTGTGGTGAGCATGCACACAGTACATTGCCACTGAGGCACCAAGTGTACTATAGGATACCAATTCCACACCCTATCTGTGCCTGCAGCCAGCACCGCAATAGGAAAAACAGTGTTTAATTTGCCCACCACTTAATTCATAGTTGTAGCTCAGTTCTTACTGTGGATCGTGCCATTCAGTAATTCTGTCAAAGGCAGATGCATTCGGCTAAACATTCATATTTGGTGCTAGAATGCACACCAGGTAATTCACCAACTGGTGTTCTAAAGTTTACAGTCGCGATAGCAAGTCGGGCGTACTACCATACCCTGTGTATGGCCTACGGCTTTAATGTTCCTCAATATGCAGACGGGAACTTCCAAAGAAAGAATTTCACACGCTTTTCTCAAATTAAATCAATTTGATTGCGACTGGTATACTGTGACTTACAGTGGCTGGTGGTTATACTTACTGTGTTCGTTCTGTGGTTTTTCTTCTCCTCAGCACATGTCACATTAAATCCGCCTTTGGGAAAAAGTTGGGTTTCTTGAGACAAGTAGTTTTATTCCAGCCATGACATTTTTCAGTGGGACCCTAATGAAGCTGTCAACCTGGAAGTGCCCAGGTGCCAGGCCATGTTGTGAGGTTCCGTGACGATTTTAACCTGTGTTTGTAACATTGTCGCAAATGCATAATTTTGGTATCAGTGAACCGCAAATGATCCATTTAGTATATCCTGGTGTTTTCGCTATGCTACGAGCAAGAGCACTCCTGTTACAAACACATTTCTGTTCTACCCGTGGCATCCATCTTAGAACAAGGAAGCCATTTTGTATTCCTTGCCCTCACATAGTCAATGGACACGCAATGACCTCTTTTCATTTAAGGACACGTAGGCTTTAGCCGGCAATTCACCTTGCTAGTGACACGTGCACCTTAGGCCAGCAACGCTGTGGCAGCATGACTCGGCAAGAGCTGCCTCCCCAGCCTGAGGCCAGTCCTGCTATACTGGTTCTCGTGTTCGTTGGTCTGATCATGATTAGGTGGCCGAAGCTGGTAACCGTGCCCATTTACGACCCACAAACATCTCTTATCCTACTTTTCTATCTTCTGCACCTGGCTCTGCTCCTTTCCTTCTGGGCCTTTATTAGGGGGAGGTAACGAAATTTACGATGAGGCGGTCCGGGTCTTGAATGGAAAGTTGACATGGGATTATGATGGAATAGTGGGAACCCCTCGTTCGTAATGTTTTGACATCAGATATGGTTGACGATTCCTGTGCAACGCCAAATATTTATTGTTTAAGATACAAAGGTTTTGGAATGTGCTAACTTGTAAAGAAATTTGCCTGAAGCCCAATATTCAGTATATAAGGAGCAACCCTCTTTGTACAAATTGAACAGGCTCCTAGATACTGCCCATGTGTAGTTTCTGTGACTTCTGTGTCCCTGCAGTAATAAACCTTTGGTCTTTGACGCCACCATCGAGAAGCCCGTGTTTCTGTTTGTTTGTGCACCGAGACAGGTAGAACTCCGGGGTCTTCGGTGTTATCCCTGACACCTCTGGACAGAACCAAAAAGTCCAGAACTCCAATTGGCGCCCAACGTTGGGCGACGTCATTCGGTACCGGTCCAAAAGCCTGAAGAGTTTGAGAAGCTTCGTGTGAAGATTTCAGAGGGAGGCGCCCCACTTCATCGATCCCGGCATATCGCAAAAGTGGCCCGACGTTCTCTTCCACGAGGGTTCCCGTTCAGACGGCTGCAGTGGTCCGTTGCCTTGACCGTCGCCCTGTCTTGGACCCGAGGTGCAGTCCTTAGTACGGCGAGACGTGACGGGTTTCTCCTTGGTGACGTCTTCAGTGCCTCAGTTAAGTATTAAGTGGTTGATAGTTGGTTACTTCGTAAGGGTTGCTCCTGTTTGGATAATCCTTTTAGTTTTTGGTTTGGTTCGGTTTCATAAGATTATCGCTGGTTATTCTGGTTACGATAATCATTCAGTTCAGTTCGGGTATCGATACGTTTGTCTGTTCTGGTAGGCCTAAGTTCTTGGTTCGAGTGCGCACCTTTCTTTTGGTTTGTGTTTTATCTGTTTTGTGTTCCGGGTTATAAAATGGTAAGTCGGAAAAATTGTATGTTGTCTTGTTTTAGTTGCAACAGGGATTCCCAGTTGGAGGACTCGTGTTCGGTTCCTCCGATTGGAACTCCCCTTTATGATCTATATTGCAAATTTGGGGGTCGATTAGGATGGCGGTTTTTCCGCATCCTCCGGGCCGGCGGAAGTGTCCGCCGGCCTGGAGGATGCGGAAAAACCGCGGCGGAGACTCCAAAGACCTACCGCCAAATTAGGATGGCTGGTGGGTCTGATAATCTGTCCGCCGCTTTTCCGCCGCGGTCGGAAGGCGACCGCGGCGGAAAAGCACTAACATGTCTGGCGGTGTCTATCAGACACCGCCAGGCATATTAGGATGTCAGAAAATATATGCTTTTCCGCGGCGACTTTACCGCCGTGGAAAAGCATACGGACCTTCACTTCGGGGGCCCGTTGCGGGCCCCCTGGGTGAAGGTGGGGTGGGGGGTGCACATGGGGGGTACCTATGGTACCCCCCTGCATTTGCGTGCACAATGCAGCAGGCACCGCGCGGTGCCTGCCGCTTTGTGCACGCAAATGCTGTGCATGGATTTTTTACATTGCGGCGGATGCAGCTTGAAGCTGCACCCGCCGCAATGTTAGAGATGGAGGATGTGACCGCCACACTGGCGGTCACATCCTAATTTGATCGGAGGGAACGCCGCAGCCCATGCGGACGTTCCCTCCTCCTCAGGGGTCGCGGACGGACTCAAGTCCGTCCGCGATCCTAATCGACCCCTTGGTGTGGGCCCTATCTCTTATAACGAGGTATGGATCCACTACACAGAGAAAGATGGTGTCCTTAGTTGGCCACTGCATGGTAGTTTTGAACCTCAAGTTCTTGATAATTTAGAAACGAAATTATTCAAGAAGAAAGCCCGGCCGGCAATGTTTGATTCTTTCCGTTATTGGTGAAAAGAATCTAAACAGAGAGAAATTAAAAAGTTGAAGAAAGAACAGAAAGAGCAAGAGTTGACTTTAGAACAGTCTGCTAAGCAGCTGCAATTCAACGAGTCTGAGAAGGCAATGGAGGTGGCCAATAGAGAGCGTAATTTAGCGATAGACAAGTGCTATCCTGCTTTGCCATCAAGTACAGCTAAGATAGTAGAGGACCCTGAAAAGGATCCCCTGTTGTCTTACCTGTTACGATCACCCCCACCGTATGCACAGGGTGCTACGGCTCCACCTATACCGAATGTTCAATTACCGGTTGCTGGACAACCTGGTGTACCTGCTCCTCTGAATCAAGTTCCTGTACCTCCTATGGTCAATATTAATGTTCCTTCGGCACCCCCTCTTTCAGGGTTGCCGGCTTCTTTACCTATACCTGTATCGCTCACACCTGCTAGTTCACAAGCTGTTTTGCCCGCTACTCCTACTGTTCCTAATCTATCTGTTCCAACTGCTACTCTATTTACTGCTTCTGCTAATATTATGACTCCACTTTCTGTTCGTCGGAGAATCACTGATTCTGTCTCTAACATTCTATCTCCCTTCTATAAAACTCTGATTAAGACTCCTACCTCTGACTCTGTGCAGAGACGTAGTCAGCTTCCCAGTACTGAAGAAAGAGGGATATTAGATTCCACTGCTCTTAGATGGATTTCGAAAGTTGGAAGATATAATGTACAAGATGTATTAGATACATTTATGCAATGGAATGAACCGACACAAAGATATGTGTTCGATGAAATGTGTTTCCTTCTACGTGAGGAATTGGAAGAGGATGACCCTGAATCAAATCCAGAAGAATTAATTAATGTTCAGAAAGAGTTTGCTGCAGGTATGATAGTTGGACAAAATATAAAAGAAGCGATGGAACTGGTTTTAAGTTATAGGAATGACCCATCCCTTCGTTCACCGAGGGAGTTAGAGAAACGTAGTACGAAGCAAAATCGTCAATATCCAATGAGAGAGGTTCCACCAATTTGGCGTGAAGCTGTGCAAGCTAATGTAAACCTTGGTATTGCAGCCGCTCCGGCCCAATTCCAGAGAGTATGGATACATATTCCAAGGAAGCGAGCTGAAGTATTAGCAGTGAAACAGGCCTTGCCAGATCCGCGTAAAAATCCTGCAGGATACTACAAAGAGTTGGCTCAAACAGTTGACGCTTGTGTATTAAATCTAGCTGACATAGATCTGCTATTTGGTAATGTAGTACCGCAACCAATTTGGGCTAAAATTCGTAAAGAGAATCATCCAGTTGCCCTAGGTGGTGATTGGGCAGCTATAATTGCAGCGGATGGTCAACAAATAGGTGGTTCTAAACCTGAACCCTTAATTACTAATTTGCCTGGTAGAATAATCGATTTAATGAAAACCCTAATGCCAGCATTACGCGTTAACTGGGACAAATTGTCCGCGTGCAAACAGAAGAAAGACGAAAGCGTCTCCGACTTTTTCACAAGATTCGAGGAGACTTTTGTGGATCATAGTGGTCAGGATATGAGCACAGAAGGAGGCCAGAGATTATTTGTTGATAAATTTGTGCACAATCTGTGGCCAGAACTTAGTGGTAAATTAAAAAATTCTGAAAGTGCGTGGGCTGTCTCTACGACTGCGCAAATACTTGCTACTGCCCAGTACTATGAAAATAGGGACAAAGAGGAGAAAGAAAAATCAGATAAAAAGACGAAAGAGTTAAAAACTAAAGTTCTTTTACAGCAAGCATATCCGCCTCGCACGAATCAGACTAATACACAGCAAGGGTCATATCAAAGAACGGAGTATAATTCTCAGAGGCCACAGTACCAATGGAATCAGTGTGCTTATTGCAAAATGGAAGGCCATTATAAGACTGAGTGTCCGGTACGGGCACAAAATAATGCTGCGGCAGCTCAGAGAGGTCGTGGTAGTTCTATGCAAAACTCTAGAGGTCGAGGACGAGGTGCTATGCCTCCACAGACAAGTGATCGCCCTTCTAATTATTTCGACCAACGAAATGGACAATCTGCCCAACAGAATAGGTCTCAACAATATCATGTTGAAGATTACTATGAAGCTAGTGAGGAAGTTCAGCCAAGGGAGTACTAGGACAGCCATGGACAAAGAGAGGGAGTAGTATCAGTTCCAGTAGATCAGAGTGGGCCTTATGTCGCAGTAGCAACATCAGGTATAGTCGAACCGTTTCTGTTGGATACTGGTGCAGCAAAAAGTTCTATCATACATGCGAAACTCCCTGGCGCACCTTTGTCTGGCTCAACAAACGTTTCAGTAGGTTTCTCAGGCGCCCCTGTTCACAACCCTGTTTCTGGTCCTTTGTCTATTTCTGTTGGACCCCGACAATTGAAAGCACCCCTGATTTTGACGACAGGTTGTAATGAAAATCTGCTTGGTTTAGACTTATTAAAACGCCTATATGCGACATTGTACTGTTCTCCAGAAGGAGTACAGCTTACGTTGGGTAAAAGAATAATTTCTCCGATGTACTTGTCGATGGATGCACTCCCACCAGAGCTGCGTTCTCTCCCTGATACTCTTTGGGCGACTGGTCCTAATGATGTAGGTCTTTTAGAAATTCCACCATATGTAGTAACTTTGAAAGCGAATGTAAAATTTCCACGAATTCCACAATACAGAATTTCTACTGAAGGTGAGCGTGCGCTCCTACTGATAGTACAAGATCTGATCAAGAAAGGCGTTATAGAAGAAACTAGAGGTAATGTCTGTAATAGTCCTGTACTGCCCATTCTGAAACGAACTGACCCAACAAAGCCTCCAGTATATAGGTTTGTAATTGATCTTAGAGAGGTTAATAAAATTGTGATTCCACAGTTTCCTGTGGTTCCAGACATTACTGCATTGTTAACGTTAATTCCTGCTACAGCGGCATGGTTTTCAGTTATCGACTTGAAAAATGCCTTTTTCAGCATTCCGATAGCCGAGGAAAGCAGAGATATCTTCGGTTTCTCTCTAGGAGGACGAAGCTTCAGGTTTAAACGCGCTCCACAAGGTTATTGTGAAAGCCCATCCATTTACAGTCAAGCATTAAAAAGCCAGTTAGACTCATTTGTACTTCCTCCTGGTTCTGCTTTAATACAATATGTAGATGATCTTCTAGTGGCTGCCGATGACAAGGAAACTTGCAAAACAGCTACAATTTCTTTATTGCATCATTTGTCAAATTTGAATCACAAGGTGTCACCTTCAAAAATGCAATACTGTTGCCAAGAAGTGACCTACCTAGGTCATCTCTTGTCAAAGGAGGGAAGGAAGTTGACCCCAGAGAGAATAAAAGCAATTACACAGATGAATGTTCCTAGCACGCAGAGAGAAGTACGTGCCTTTTTAGGTATTACCTCATATTGTAGGCAATGGATCCCAAATTTTTTTCTTTTGGCGAAACCATTGGTAGCTTTGACTGGGAAAAATGTTCCGAGTCCAGTGCCATGGTCTGCCGAATGTCAGGAGAGTTTTTCTGAGTTACGAAATGCACTGTGTTCAGCTCCGGTATTGGGTACACCCGATTACAGTAAACCATTCACGCTCTATGTCCATGAGAGAGAAGGTTGTGCGTTGAGTGTTTTGACACAGAAATTTGGTGATAAACAACGCCCTTGTGCGTATTTTTCATCAACATTAGATCCAGTAGCTAGAGCGTTGCCTAGTTGCTTGAGAGCTACAGCCGCAGCTGCAGCCTCCATTCGACAATCTGCTGGTTTGGTAATGAACAACATGCTAGTGGTTATGGTTCCTCATGCTGTGGATACACTCATGAACCGAACCAAGACGCAGCACCTTACCAGTGCTAGATTATCAGGTTACGAACTGACATTGCTAGCAAGTCATATTCAGATCAAAAGATGCAATGTATTGAATCCAGCAACATTGTTGCCGACTAGCCAAGAGTCGAGTGATTCCGAACCACACGACTGTTGTTTCAGAACTGAGGAAGAAATAAAAGGACGAATTGATTTAAAAGATACTCCATTATCAGATCCAGATGGCACGTTGTATGTTGACGGGTCTTGCTTCAAATTGGAGAATGGTGATGTAACTGCTGCCTATGCAGTAACGACTTTGAGTACGATTGTGGAGACTGCGAGAGTGAGTCAGAATTCTGCCCAGGCTGCAGAATTGATCGCGCTGACAAGAGCGTGCGTTTTAGCTAAGGGAAAGAGAGTGAATGTGTTCACAGATAGTCAGTACGCGTTTGGCGTGGCCCATAGTTTTGGCCGTTTGTGGAAAGAGAGAGGTTTCATTACGTCCCATGGGACTAAGATTCAACATGGCCAACTAGTTAATGACTTGTTGGAATCTCTAACCTTGCCGACTGAAGTTGCGATGGTGAAATGCAGTGCTCATAAAGCAATCACGGATGATGTTGGTCGTGGGAATGCTTTTGCTGATGAGACTGCAAAACAGACAGCTAGAAATATGATGAGTAGAATGTATGTTGCAACGTCTGCAAGATGGATTTCTGAGTCTGGAATGTGTGAGGACACAGTGGAAAGCGTGAAAGAAATTCAGAAAGAGGCGACTGAGGAGGAAAAGCGTGCATGGAAAGAGAGCACGGGTAAATTGGACTCGAGTGGGTGTTGGATTGACTTGTCGGAACAACAGCGTTGGATGTTGCCTGATGCGTATGTGCTTGCAGTAGTAACGATGGCACATGGAGCAGCGCACATCAGTTCTAAAGGGATTTGTAAGATGTTGGCTCCAGTTTGGAAGAATGATGGGATTAGTAAGTGTGCAGAGAGAGTGGTGAGAAATTGTATGGTATGCTTGATGCATAATCCTGGCAAGGGAATCCCCACACCTGCAGGTCATTTCGCTCCTCCTTCCTGCCCCTTTGAAGTGATCCAGCTAGACTTCATTCACATGGATCGTTGTAATAATCTAAAGTACGTCCTAGTGGTAGTTTGTGCTTTCTCCAGATGGATCGAAGCATACCCACTGAAGGACAATACTGCTTTGTCCACTGCCAAGATCCTTCTTAAAGAATACTTCCCCAGATTCGGAATGCCACGGATTGTATGGTCAGATAACGGAAGTGAGTTCGTAGGGAAAGTTATGCAGAGTGTGTGTGCCGGCCTAGGGATTAGACAAAAGTTTCACAGTGCGAATCATCCTCAGTCCGCGGGTTTAGTTGAGGGTTACAATGGTACCCTTAAACTGAAACTTGCTAAGATACAAGCATCCACGGGTTTGCCCTGGCCAGATGCACTGCCTTTGGCTTTGTTATCAACAAGAGCAACTGTACATTCTAGAGTAGGGCTTAGTCCATATGAAATAATTTTTGGTCGTCCTGCGAATGTTTGGGGGGTACCTAGACCGAAAGAATTTGAGCAGCTGGAATACCCAATGTTAATTGATTATCTTTTCGACTTGACTGCTAAATTGAGCCTTATTCACCAACAGGTTTTCGATGCATTGCCAAAGCCACCGGAGAGTCCAGGTCATCAGCTGAAACCTGGGGATCAAGTAGTCATTAGAAATTTTGCAAGAACGAAAAATCTTCAGGCCAGATTCGTTGGCCCTTTCCAAGTCCTATTGGCGACGAGAACTGCTATTCGTGTGGCCGGACGGAAGAATTGGATCCACACGACACATGTCAAACGTGTGCCCCTTCCACTTCCTTACGACAACTGGGTAAAGAAAGGAATCAGTGCCTCTGAAGCAGAACAAATACCCAGGTTCATCCCTTTCAGTGATGCAGAACTGATCACGGATACATCAAACTCTGACTCTCCTCCTGAAACTGCTCTTTTGAACCCTGAACATTTGCCATCTGCACCAAAAGAACATTTGTCATCTGCAAACGCGAACATTGCAGCGTCGGCTGAAAATATATTGTTTCCAGATCAGACAGCTCCTGCAAAACTGAGATACAACTTGCGACCTCGCAATATGGACAAATAAAGCAGGAAACTGCCTATTTTCAGATTTGAATTTTCTATACATTGCCTCCAGCCAGGAAGTTTGCTAATATTTTGTTGTTTTAAATTTTGCCTTGCCGTCTGGGTAGCCGTAGGGTCGTGGCTGTGTGCCTAGTTGAATCTGCGGGGGTCAGACATAAGGTCGATCTTTCTGTTAGTTCTGGGAACTCCCAGGGCTGATAGAGGCATTTTCATCTACGTACACATCATCAGTGGTCACGAGCGGATTGTAGAAGATGGAGCTTCCTGAGCTGCAACGAAAGAATGTAATTTATGTTCGCAGAAATAGACTGTACCGAATACTTCACAGCAAATGCTTTCTAATGCAATGTGCAGTTACATTTTTAATTGTTTTGATAACGTTGGTGGGTGGAATCATCTTTGGTGTGCATTTGATTTTTATGCCGGTAACTACAGTACCTCCCCTTGATCCTACTACTTCTACGGTTTCTTCTATGCATTCTTTTCACTCGTTTCCTGAACACGAACAAGCTCGACGCTCTGAATTTATTAACAATACATTTGTACAGCTCTTGCATCAACACCAACTGGTAGTTAATACTACAGACTGCTGGGTGTGTGGCTTGATACCTCACACTATGGATAAAGGCATTCCCTATCTAGTTTTGCCTTTTAGCTATAATGGATCATTTCAGGCCTTTCAGACTATTTTTTCCTATCCCCTTGAGACCTATCCTCCGCGTCCACCACGGTCCACTAAATACAACTCAGCCAACAAAGCTTTAGTCCAGGGAATTATTGACATGATTAAAGACGTCAATAATACTCCATCATACCCTAGAGATGAATTACGGGTGTATTTGAGTTGGAACTCTACAGAGTATCGCCTTAGTTTGGGAGAAAGCAAGCGTAAAAGCTCCACTTCAGTCTGGGTCGTGCCTCACCGAGGTCAGGTCTGTTTGCAAGGAAATGGGAGAAATCTGAGAGCTCAGCTAGGGAGGAGTGAGTGCGTTGAGACTTACGTATTTCCGTCTAACTCCTCCCCTGCCTTCCTTACTGCTAGGGGTACTTACTTCATCTGTCAAGACAGAGCGTATACATGGCTGCCTGCTGACTTCTCAGGTTCATGTTATATTGCTCGATTGTTACCTCCGACATACACTGCTTCTTCAGATTATCACAAGACCAGAGTAGCAAGAGGTGTCTTCAACAAGGAAGATACCGCTGGTCAGGAAGCTGGAGACTTCTTCAAAGGTTTCCTTCCGTTTTGGGGGCCTATGGCCAATAGTAGAAATCTACGTCAACTAACACGGGTAGTTGAATCTACTATTACAGAAACCGCTGGTGCCCTTAGTAACTTAACAGCTGAGCTTCAGGCGGATCGTCTCATGACGTTGCAGAACCGTATGGTTCTAGACGTAATACTTGCAGATCGAGGTGGGGTATGCAGAATGATCCAATCAAGCTGCTGTGTTTTTATTCCCAATAATGCTCCAACCGTCTATGAAGCGATCTCTAAGCTACACAAGATTTCCGACTCTATACACGTAGACAAGGGAAACTGGTCCTTCATGGAGTGGTTTTGGACTCTGGTATCAGCGTGGGGATGGAAAGCTCTGATGGTCCTTGGTGTCATCCTAGTATTTCTGTTCTCATGCTGCCTTATTATCCAATGTGGTCCCGCTTTGTGTAGCCTCTGTGCTGCAACCTGTTTCAGAAAACGACCTGCATTAGGAGAAAAGACACGAGACAGAATGATGATGCAACAACATGTCACTGACCTAATGAGCATAGAGTTAGATTCAGACATAGACTGAGTAATTGCCTATGTAAGGGCAAAAGGAGGGTCTGAGGTTCCGTGACGATTTTAACCTGTGTTTGTAACATTGTCGCAAATGCATAATTTTGGTATCAGTGAACCGCAAATGATCCATTTAGTATATCCTGGTGTTTTCGCTATGCTACGAGCAAGAGCACTCCTGTTACAAACACATTTCTGTTCTACCCGTGGCATCCATCTTAGAACAAGGAAGCCATTTTGTATTCCTTGCCCTCACATAGTCAATGGACACGCAATGACCTCTTTTCATTTAAGGACACGTAGGCTTTAGCCGGCAATTCACCTTGCTAGTGACACGTGCACCTTAGGCCAGCAACGCTGTGGCAGCATGACTCGGCAAGAGCTGCCTCCCCAGCCTGAGGCCAGTCCTGCTATACTGGTTCTCGTGTTCGTTGGTCTGATCATGATTAGGTGGCCGAAGCTGGTAACCGTGCCCATTTACGACCCACAAACATCTCTTATCCTACTTTTCTATCTTCTGCACCTGGCTCTGCTCCTTTCCTTCTGGGCCTTTATTAGGGGGAGGTAACGAAATTTACGATGAGGCGGTCCGGGTCTTGAATGGAAAGTTGACATGGGATTATGATGGAATAGTGGGAACCCCTCGTTCGTAATGTTTTGACATCAGATATGGTTGACGATTCCTGTGCAACGCCAAATATTTATTGTTTAAGATACAAAGGTTTTGGAATGTGCTAACTTGTAAAGAAATTTGCCTGAAGCCCAATATTCAGTATATAAGGAGCAACCCTCTTTGTACAAATTGAACAGGCTCCTAGATACTGCCCATGTGTAGTTTCTGTGACTTCTGTGTCCCTGCAGTAATAAACCTTTGGTCTTTGACGCCACCATCTAGAAGCCCGTGTTTCTGTTTGTTTGTGCACCGAGACAGGTAGAACTCCGGGGTCTTCGGGTGTTATCCCTGACACCTCTGGACAGAACCAAAAAGTCCAGAACTCCAGTTGTCCTACGGCCCCCTGAACACATAGGCCCTAATAGAAGGAGGCTTCTATAGGGACATATAGGCTTGCACTTATATGCCCCCCCTTTCAAATAATGCACCTTTCATCCTGGGCTCAGAAGGCCCACCTTACCGGTGACTGGCATAGATTAAAAATAGTCCTGTACGCTTGCAACTCATGGTCAGGGCAAAGTGAAGTTTGAGAAAGTTTGCACTGCTCGTGCAGTCTGTAATGGCAGGGCTGCTGTCATCTTTTACGTGGGCCACTCTGGGTGGCACAATCAGTGCTTCATGCCCTGGTGACCCCTTTCATTGACATGCACTGGTACCACTTACCAAGGACTTATAAGGAGGTTAAAGTCCTTGCCAATTGGGTTACCAATTCACATATATCAGATTTTGGGGAGAGAGCCCTGGCACTAGAGCCGGGTTAGGCGACTCCACTGCACCTTCAGAGTCAAAACCATCCACTTTGGAGAAAAATGTGTGGGGGCGACCATACCAATAGGGCACTTTCTTATATATATTCCATTCCCCCTATGCATTATTCCGCAGCCCAAGGCCCTGAAGAGAGACAAAGCAAGTCATTAGCTCCATAGCCAGAGCAACATTGCTGGGGGATGGAGGACAGCCCTGTTGCATGTCATGTGCTACCACAGATTCCTGTGAGATCACCTTCCCTGTACACACCCTGGCCAGCGGTCTTGTGTATAAGAGGCACAACCTGCTCCAGTATTGAGGGCCCATTCCCATTTTCTCCAGCTCCATCTGCAAGTATGGCAGACCAGCATGTCGAATGCTTTCTCTGTGTGCGACAACCCCACCGCTGCCCCCCCACTCCTCGTCTGCCACGTCCATCCGGGTGAGCAGTCCCCGCACACTAAGAATGGTCTTGCACAGAGGTATAAACTCATTTTGGTCCGGGTGCACCAACGCGGACAGGAGTGGTAAGAGCCTGTTAGCCAGGATGTGGCTCAGAATCGTATAGTTCTGGTTGAGCAGTGACAGCGGTCGATACGAACGGACGTCCAGCGGCTCCCTGCCCTTCTCAGGGTGCATCACAGTCAATGACTCCCTCACCCAGTGTGGGAGCTGCCCCCGTAGTACCGCTGCCTGTACATGGCTAATAATCGGTCTGCCAGAGCTACTCTGTAGGTTGTGTAAAATTCTGTGGGCAACCCATCTAGGCCAGGCATCCTATTATGTACTATCCCAGTTCAGACCACCATCTATTTGAAGTGGCTAGTTTAGCTTTAGTTGGGACAGCAGAGTAATGGAAGGGATGTAAATCCCCTCCAGATGTTCTCATAGTCTGGTGGTGTCTGTTACCTCCACCTGTATGAATAGTCTGCGATATTATTCTACAAACACTTTACTAATTGCTTCCAAATTGTTTACCCCTACAGCTGTTAAATATAGGGTACCTTTCCTTCTTTTTCCCCATTGGAAGGTGGGGGGTCCTTCTAGGGTCGCAATTTTAACCATTAACTGTTAGTTGACTAAGGGAAAGCCCCTTCAGGCTACCACCCATACATTAAACATAACAGAAGTCCATAGGATCTCCATCCGGTTTAGGGTGCAGGGGTTTGTGGTAGGGTCGTGGGCGCTCCGGTGCATTCCTCGCTGCCAGGTCCCCACATTAGTTGACCACAGTAATGTTTGCCTCCTCTCAGTAGCAAGGTTACCACGAAGCCCATCCTCCCACAGCACTGTAGATGACCTGTGATCCATGCGGCCACAGCCCAAGGAATCAAATACTGTTATCTACTGCCTTGGATGTCAGATGTGGGCCTTTTTATGGCCCTGGACACAGACCAAGGGTGTCATCCCGACCACTGCCCTTCTGTTGGGTCCTGTGTTGGTGGCATACTGCCCCCTTTCGTTTGGAGCCATTTCCAGGCAGCCCTGGATGAGGTAAAAAAATGTATGTGGTAACCTCTTTCTAAGCTGGGTACTTTGCTCTGAGGTGTTTTTTAATGTCTGTGAAGTTGGAACGATGTCTCTCTCTGTGGTGTAATCAAGGTATATGTTGACTGTGGGCCAGCTCATGGCCATGGAACTTGTGTACGAGCCACCTTTAAAATGGGGTCCCTGTCTGAGTAGTTGAAGAGGCAGACCACAAAAGGACAGGCGGTGCACCCGGGTGGAGCCAGGCAACAAGGCACTTGTGACTCTTTCCACTGAGAATAATTTCGGTATTTTGCCCATTACGACCACCATCGACAATCAGTTTTTGATAGACAAGTCTGCACTAGGGTCCTCTTTATGTTCTGGAATCCCCACTATGTGCACATTATTGCATCGCGAGCTCCCCTCCACGTCCTCCTCTCTGAGCATCTTGACCTCCTCCTGTAGGTCCTTCATCTGCGTCTGAAGCTCCTTTACCACGGGCACAACCTTGTGAGTGCAGATTCTGTGCTGTTGACTGTCGGCTTTCGTTGATCTGCCCTGAGGAGGTAAACATACACTGGCACTGGGTCAATATTTGCCTCCAGAAACAGCTTGGCATCCTTTATTGTGTGTAGGAAACTGTCAAATTTACTGATGTGAGCAACCAGCGTGGACTACACATGGCTCAGTGCTATATCCTTGAGCTGTGTTGGTGAGTCCTGTCCAATGCCAGCCAGCTCAAGCTGTGGAGCCCTGAGGAGCTTGGTCTTTCAGTTCCTGTTGGTAGGAGATGCTAGTGACGCATGCGATGGCACAGGGCCAGACACTGAATGGGCCCCATTCGATGCCAAAAGCAAAAGGCAGGGGAGCCACAGCGGTCACTGCAGGTGCCTAGGCATGAGAGGTGCCGCTCCCCTTCTTTCTCAACAACTCTGGGCCATGTGTGACTGCAGTTGTGCTGTGCAGACCCCTGCACATGGTGCCCACTGTCAAGGTTCCCCATGGGTGGATTAGCCCCCTGTTATACTCCTTGCCAACAGTACTTAATTCTCTCCCACTCAGGCCCACTGCAATGCATCCTCCGTGGCCTGCATGCGGTTCACAGAACCCAGTGAACAGGCCCCCCCCCTCGCAGGTTCCCCACTTGCTCCTGCTGCTTTCCTGCACCTCCTCTACGTGTGGGATGAACTATACAAGCGGCAGGTTTAAGTCCTTCTTCTTCTGTTCCCTGTTAAGATCTCGGAGTCAGACACTCACAAAGTACTAGTTTACTGTGTGACTTATCTCCAGGCCCCAGCCTCTGTAACAACAGTCCTCACTGTCTCTAGCACCACTTTGGCAATCAACACCCTCAAGGGAGTCATTCTTTGCTTGCTGCCTGCTCCTCGGCACTCCTGCAGCTCCCACCGGGAAACATCCTTTACAACGCAACTTTTACAACGCACTACCATTACGACGCAACTTTTACAACTCAAGTCATTACAACGAATTGCGCTGGAGGGCACTCTAGGTTAGGGAATAGTTTAATTACTATCCAACACCTTCCCTAATATCCATGGGGACTGGAGTTGGAATAGTAAATTAAACTATTCACTATCCAGCGCCCCCCAACGCAAGTCGTTGTAACGACTTGCGTTGTAAAACCTGCGTCGTAATGGCATGCGTCGTAAAAGCATGCGTTGTAAAGTCATACATCCCCCCCACCTCCAGGAGCAGGGTGATGTTGCACACTTATCTCCTACAGTGTGATCTCCTCTAAGCCTTGGTGTGAAATGCCACTCGCTTGCAGAGGTTTTCCCACGTCACGCTCCGCCTAGGCAAGGAGTTCTGAAAAACTTCCATTCCGCATAGTGGAGCCGTTTTTTCCTTACTTGCACTCGTCAACGTTAAGTTGGTGGATGATGAAAATCTTACTCCAGACCACTTCCCAGTGAGATTTCTCAATACTGGTGGTCGCGGGTGGCCCTACTGCTTGTGTTGAGAAACCTGTTTGTGTTGAGGAAGCTACCGCTTGAGTAGAACATCTACTTGAATAGCAGAAAAAAGCAGCACCCACTTATACTGCACAGGGTGCCATTCGCACTGATTATCCAGCGTGGGACAAACACCTGGTGATGAAAATGAGCACAAATGGCACAACCTAATGCACTCCCCCACTTGCGGAACTCACCATAGCACGGCAGAGTTTTTTGGTCACTTTGCTGAGTTCCATGTAGTGGAACTCCACACACTCTGCCCAGGCCTAGGAGACCTCACCATGTCTGCTCACCACATCCAAGGACAGGAGGGAAGGGTAGATCGTCCAATTGCCTTCAGGCCATGCCATTCAAGCCCAGGCTGGGGTCTATGTCTGCTTCCGGTTGGAGCCTCTTACATCACACTCTACCAGTTCCCTGGTCCCAGCCCACTCCAGTCACGCCCAATCAGCACCAAGGCACAGGGCAAGACAGCATACACACCTCTCCTGGCCCGGGTACCTCGTCACTTGGTCATCTAGGAGTGCCGAGGTTGAAGGGAAGGTTACTTGTTGCCAGGTGCACAAGTCCGTCTCCGCCCAGCCCCTCACCCAGCTTCAGGCTGAGACTCCTTTTCCTCACAGCCCTTGGTAGCAGGGACTGTATGCAGCCATCCCAGAGGCCCCCAGAGTCATGGAGGCAACGTATATGGCTATAGGACGGTGGTAGAGGCAGGATAAAGCTTTGGGCTCTGTTAAGGCACGTCTTAGCCAGGCCACCATTTTGGCCATGTTCCCGTCATCTCGTAACCTTAACTTCCATGGTGGCTGGCAGTTAATTTCCATATGTGGTGTTATGTAGTTTCTATAAAACCACATAGGATCTGCTCCTTCAGACAACATAAACTGTGGGCTTGGTGTCCAGACTGATTTCACACACCCCCACTGAGTATATTTGCCTGTATACCAGCTAGCTCACAGTGCCATTAGAAACCCTTCTTACCAAGGAGAGAATAGTTCTTGGCAACTATCGAACATGACAACCCTGTCCCATCAGGAATCGTGGAAACAGTGCAGTACTTTTGGCTCAGTCACTTGTGCTCACTTTGTCTCAGAGAGGCACACTGAGTAAACGGTGGGGACGTTTTTCAATAAGTATTTATTGATCCAGCGTCATTCTAGTGTAAAATAGGTGTGCTGGAACAACCATAATACAGTAACAGATATAAATGATAATAAGCACCAACAGACTAAAAGGATGGTAGATTTCAACCATAGTGCTAAAACATTGAATACAAGCAGATATGAAAATACCTGATAGTAAAATGCATACTCCTACGATGCAACCCTAACTAGATGTATCTACGTGTAGCTGGCATGTATGTAGGTGTAAAAGCCAAGAATCCCTCTAGGATAAAGTCAACACCATTACATGAAATGAGAGACCGTGGGTCCCCGTCTTGGTCTTGAGATGGACACCCCGCAGGAATTAAGACACAAGAACACAGTGTTTACACATATTATGGTAGGCAGTGGCGCCAACATTGAATGCGCGACGAGTGTGTCTTAAATCCACGTGGGACGGTGCCATAGGTGTGGGTTAATCCTGAACCCCCTAAGTGATTGACCAAAGGTCATTCAGAATAGCAACAAGCCAGTGCACACGTAGACAGTATCTGTAAGTCAGTTCTCTATATCTTATCTTGTCTCAAAATTGAAAGCACATTATTGCATACGTACAATGAAAATAACATGAATAGCCATGAGTAGTATTCTCTCTTTTTCTTTTTCTCATTCATCCATAACCGTAGCCCAGCCAACATGTGCTTCGTCTGGGGAAGTACCCCGCGACTTCTTCAGGGCTCTAAAGATGTACAATAGAGTATCTCACAACCTGGAGATACAGGATAGTCATAGGTTGTGTATGCTTGGCAACTAATACATGAAAAGTGAGCACCCGTAGTGACACAGTAGAACCTGTGCTACAAGATCGTGATCATACATAGATTAAGTGCCCATATGAATCGGTCACAAGTAATGGTGAGCATGAAAAATGTGACATGTTGACAACAGATTGTCAACCGACCGGTATTCAAGACATGGTGTCGAGACCGGTGTAAGGATGAAGAAGAAGCATAGAATAGGACAGAGCAAGGCAGAAGAAAGGGGGAGAGTGGATAGGCCTAGTGGGAGAGAGAAACAAAGACCTGCTATCATGGAGAGCATGTAAGTGAGTCTAAAATCAGTGGAGATACATGAGAGAAAGACAGCTAGTCAACAGAACAAATACCCGTGCGGGTAAAGTAGGAGGTCGAACAAGACGGTGCGGAGACATGCTCTGGGACAAATCCCAGCGGTGCACTAAAGACTCATGAGTGGAAGGTTCTGAAGAAATTTAGGAAAGGTATGCCCAAATGCGTAATACTACCTTCTGGCAAAATACAATGAGATGGTAATCTAAAAATGATAGGAAATGCAAAGAGGGTGAGTCAGAGGATACTGTTGAAGTATCTTACTGGTCGCGCCAAGCGATGGTGGAGTGATCACACCAGGGCACTGAAACAATGTGATGAGAGGTATCCTATGGCAGTTAATGCCATGGGGTGTAAGTCCAGGGCCCCTATAAACAATGTTCATTCTTTGGAATGGAACTAGTCACACCCAATCAGAGAGGGGGCAACAGGGAACTCCTGCTACGCCGCATTGAGGCCACTTGAATCATGCAACTTAGAGTGGTCGAATGTGGTTTGAGATGAGATATAGAGAACTGACCTACAGATACTGTCTATGTGTGCATAGGCTTGTCGCTCCCCCGCGAGGAATGTCAGACCACTGCGAGCTGGAGTGTCTCCGTGGAGCCTCAGCTTCCCGCGTCAGTGTGTCGGCATGGAAATCCCCTTTCTCCTGTAACTACCTCAGCAAGATATGGCATTTATATACCCAAAGTGGTACCCTCAGGGGTTCTATCTTGCTGTGTCATGTCGGACTTAGGATGACGGAAGGAATGAGCCTCATACATAGTTATTATGCCGGAGATGGTAGTCCTGCTGAGATTCCAAGAATCCTCATGCATAATAGATGAGGCAAGTTTTCAGGGAAAACCCCACTTCCTGTAAGTAGTACCGTAACTGGGTAAAAATAAATCCCAAGAACCGTTATATACAGTAATGGTAGGGGATATATAGGTGAAAGGATAGGTGACTGCCTGAGCTTATATTGAGGTACCTATATGAAACATAACAGTGGTTTCTGACTCCGGGCCATTTTAACACGCATTTTCCTACTACTCTCAGCAGGAGGACAACAAGTGCAGGAACACATTTGGGTTGACAGGTGCTCCTGCATCTAGTAAAACTCCAAGAGCCAGGTTTAATAACACTTTGCTCCAGGGCAAAGTCAGCAAAGGTGACACCATCCGGTACAAATTGTTGATTTGCGATTTACGTTCCAGCGCAACACTTATTTTGTGCCGGAAAGTTACCTAAAGAAAAGGTAACACTAACAACTCCTTTGCACTACTTTGCATCATGTGGGTATCTCGTGTGTGGGCATGGACATTTCCAAGCGCACACCTATAGTTTGTGACACAAGGCCCTACTAATATTTGTAGACAGGGCTTACAGCCAAAAAAAAGCCTTTGAGGGGGATTTAAAAAAGGAGAAAAGATCTTTTTTCTGCAAACATTTCTACTATGCATGTGTGCCGTGCTGCATTTTACAGCACATGTATAAGAACGGAAGTTTAAAAGTAAGTCTCAGGATAGCATTCTGTACTGGAAGGATACCATTTTTGTACAATGCTACACTCGTGCAGGATCATTTGCACTATGGTGCAAAGGTGTGTGCGTGGCGCAAAGCAAACACAAGGAGGTGAAGGACGGAGCGCTGAAACTTTTCAGACACTCACCCCCAGTCACAGATCTGGGTTTAATCCATTGTTCTTTTGCTCTACAGCCACCCCAGTTCAGACAGAGCCATATGCAAATCAGCCGTGGCCCTGTGCCTCATGGGAACAGTCCAGCCCGAACTGCCAAGCCATGCCTTCCCTGGACCGGAATCAAGCATCCTAGGACCGGTTTCTGGCTATCAGCCGTCTTCAGCCAGGCTTGCTTGACTCCAGTGGTGTGGAGAGCACAGGACTCACGTCTGAGCATACCCGTCCCACTCGAGGTGACAAATGCAAAAAGAACAATTGATGGACAGAATGCAGAACAATGTCATACATTCACCCCAGTACAGAGATCTGGGCCTAAATCCAACGTTAATTTTGCTCATCATGCCATTTAATTTGGACCCAGCCATATGCAAATCAGTCTTGACCCTGTGCCTCATGGCAACAGTCCAGCCCGAACTGCCAAGCCAGGTCTTCCCTGGACTGCAAACAAGCTTCCGAGGACCGGTTTTGGGCTAAACACCCTCATCAGCCAGGATAGCTTGAATCCAGAAAAATGTTATGAATTATTTGACACTAGAACGACAGAAAATGATCCAATCGGTAGAACTGGGGTTATGAATTTTTTTATGTTGTTAGTACAAACTAGCTGTGAAAGAACTAAGCGCAAACCATGGGCATTTAGTCATGGGAGAACAGGGTGAAGTCGAAAGTTATAACCGGCAGCAAAGGAGTGAGGTTTAGGTACAAGGATACACAAAGTGGCTTGGTGCTGGTCTCAGCTTACCTTCTGACTTAAAAGAAATTTTAAAGAAATTGTGTAGAAAAATGTCTGTAAAGGTAAAGTTATTGGGGCAAGGCAACTGACGGTCTCATCAGAGGAGGCATCGTTTTCGGGAACCCTCAGAACAAGGTTGCATGAAAACTTCTATGTTTGGACTTTGTCACCTTTTTGGAAGTCAAAAATCTCCACCAGGACCGAGCTGCAGGCTGTGGTCAACGAGGGCTCCACGAGTCTGGATATCCTTTCGAAGAGGTCCGCTGAACAGGGTTTGCTGCTGCGGAGAATAACCTAGTGGGAACTACCGCAAAGGCAGGCCGCCTATCGATGCAGGTGCTCGACAAAGCAGAGATGTCCTGAAAAATTATAGCATCATTGAAAGAAACACCAGGGGCCTTATTTATGAAAAGTGACGCATCGCTGCGTGAAAACAGCGATGCGTCACTTTTCACTGCGCACTCCTTGCAACACCAATGATGCGTCATATTTAATGTATGACGCATCATGTCGCAAGGAGTTACAGATACGTCATTATTTCTGACGTATCTGTAAGCGCAAAAGTGACGCATTGCTGGAGTGTGTCACAAAAGTGACGCAACTCCAGCAATGCGTCCTTTCACATGGGGCCAGCCCCATGTGAAAGGGCTTGCGTCAGTCTTACGCCTGCTGTGAGGCAGGCGCAAGATTTTGACGCAACAGCGTCCTAAAAGTGACGCAGTGAAATCTCATAGATTTCACTGCGTCACTTCTACGAGGCTTTTTGCGGGGGAACGCCCCCTCTGCATACATTATACCTGACGCAGGTATAATGTGGCGCAGGGGTTTAAAAAGTGACGCATCTACCTAGATGCGTCACTTTTTAAA
Source organism: Lissotriton helveticus (assembly GCF_964261635.1). NCBI lineage: Eukaryota > Metazoa > Chordata > Amphibia > Caudata > Salamandridae > Lissotriton > Lissotriton helveticus. The sequence continues at coordinate 7,224,681 of NC_136072.1, forward strand.
TATGGCGCAACAAGGCGCATGTTTTACGCTGCCGATGCGTCACAAAAAGTGACGCACCAGCAGCGCAAAACTGACGCAAGGCCTCATAAATGAGGCCCCAGGTTCTGTTGTTTCTCAGACCTTAGTAGACAAGACCCATGTTGTTTTTGGGATTGTTGGGTGACTTTAGTGCGACGTCCAAGGCTCCAGTACTGGGTGGGCGCCATGTGGAGGGTAGGGCTTACTTCTAGTAGGGACCAGGGTCCGGGTTTAAGATTTTGGAGCTTTTTATGTCACTGTAGCTCAAAACAGATGGCCAGCCACTAGCCCTTAGATTTGCTCTGGTTGTCCTGGGTTCAGGCATTAGGGCAGTCCTCTGAGGTACAAAGAGGCCTCAAGCAGCAGGACAGTCCTCTGACGTACAAGGCAGACCCTTTGAGTGTCCTCCCCAGATCCTGGAGTGTACTAAAGATTTGGGGGCAGATGTATCAACATAACCATTTGCGATTTCCAAATAGCGATTTTTAAGGAATCGCTATTTAGAAATCGCAAAATGGCATGTATGTAAAAAATCGCTATTTTTTTGCGATTTCTTAATCTTCTTTATTTGCGAATACGCAATTTTAGAATTCGCAAATAAGGAATAATTTCCCATTCATTTCTACGGGCCAGGAGGCCTATAGGAATGATTGTGAAATACATCTCAATTTGCAATTCGCAATTTGAGAATAATTTCAAGGGTGCAGGGGTGTCTCAAGGACACCCTGCTGCACCCCTGAAATGTACATGTGTGTGCATATGGCGCACATACATGCCCTATGGGCATGTGTGTGCGTCACATGCCACCTTCGAAAATGCAACATTGTGCATTTTTTGAAGAATTCGCAAATTACCATCAACTACAAGGTGGTGGTAACTTGCGATTTCGTAACCAAAATTCGCAATTCAAAAATGCTACATACATAGCATTCAAGGAATCGCAAAATTGCGATTCCTTAAATGCTATGGCAAAATAAGGATTCGCAAATTTGTGCGATTCCTTATTTTGCAAATTTTTGATGCATGCCAAAACATGCAAATAGACCGTTTGCAATTCGCAAAGGCCGAAATTCTGCGAATTTTGGCCTTTGCGATTCGCAAAAGGCTTGATACATCTAGGCCTTGGTCTCAGGAACTAATACTTATACTTGGTTCCAGCCTTTGAAATGGGAGAAACTTCTAGATTACCCCCCCCACACACACACACACACCCACACACACTCACACACACGCACACACACACACACGGACACACTCACACACACACACAGACACACACACACAGACACACTCACACACACACACACACACACACAAACACACACACACACACACACCGACACACACACACACACACACACACACACACAGACACACACACACACACACAGACACACTCACACACACACACACACGCACACAAACACACACACACACACAAACACACACACACACACACCGACACACACACACACACACACACACACACAGACACACACACACACAGAGACACACACACACACACACACACACACACATTTGGTCCGGGGATGTCCTTCCTCTCCTGCCCAGGCTCCAAGAAGCCTAGTGTGACAAAAGACTGGTGTCATCCTGATGGCACATTCTACCCTAAACAATTAGAGCACAACAACTAAAAAGATTTACTGAATCTAAACATAATCCCCCTTACCACTAAACCCTTAGGAAAAAAAAAATGGTATTACCGAAAGCGGAGAGCAGCAATAGGTAACCATGACTGGGCGCTCCACAAAAAATGTTTATAAAATATAAAAAATATACAAACATCAAAGATCTGGGAACTTTCCTAGAGCTAAGAGTGCAAGGAAAAGCTGCAGAGGACACACATATCCCTAAGAGCAGTGATTTTTCCTTCTAAAGTCCTAGAAAATGTTAAATCTAAAGGGATTTTCCACATTGTTAGGTACCCCATCAACCCAAAAGAACGTTTCACAGAATATTTAAAATACCTTAGTGTCAATATTTTGACAATCGTCGTACACATTGTTTCCAGGTCTTTGCTTCATACTGAAACAGTTCCACACTGCAATTTAAGAAACATGAGTGGAAACATTTTATCCGCATAACAGAAGAAGAACTAGAAAAAGCGATAAAAATGGAAGCCCACTTTGTACTTAGACGACCCTCAAACAGCTGTCCAGAGACTAGTGACCAATCAACAAGCTTAGCTGCAGGAAGGCAAGCTCTCTGACCCCCTGGAACTGGGGCATGACACCCCCATACGAAACACACGAATCAGACCGAGTTTCACTATACTATCAGATGTCAGACCACTTGAGACTCATGCATGGTGTGATCTTGTGCTGAGGCAGGTCATCTGACAGCCATGAGTTGTTTACTAAGATCATTTACCAAGGAACATTTTACAAAATAATGTGAGCATTCAACCTAAAACTTCAGATAGAGTGCATTACGGTTACAGCAAAAGAACAGAGGGACATATTAGCAACAAATAGCGATATTTATCGCTAAATGGGCTTAGCGCATTTTTTTTATCGCTAACTATTGCCGGATATTATCGCAAAGATAACATGCTATTAGCAACGTTTAGCTCTAATGCGATAAAATATGCGGCGATAGTGGCTCAATGCGTGAATAATGCTGGAAATCCAGCGATATTCAGGCATTAACGCTAATGGAGACTTAACCTGAATATCCACCTCCCATTGGATAAACAGGTTAAGTCATGGTCTGAGCAGGCGTTAGTTTTCTGCGATATTCGCGCTTAGCGTGACTTTTTTAATCGCACAGCCTGCCTTGCTAATAGGCCATAGCTGTGTTAGCGACTGCTTTCAGTAGCTAACAGGTTGGGTACGCCCACTTTGCATGTCATTAGCAATAAATATCGCTGACATGCAAAGCGGGCCCCAAACCGGTCGCTATTGCCTAAAGGCTGTCGCTAACTGCTGTTAGCGACAGCTTGCTAATAGGGCGATAAAATTATCGCCGCTTTAGCGGGAAAAAGTCCAGCTAAAGCTGCGATATTGCCCTTGCTAATATGCCCCAAAATCATTAAAAAACAGTATTCTGCATTACGATTGGTTGTTTACCAATTACACGGCCACACTGCTGATGACGTCATACATGACATCATTGATGGCTTGAATGTAACCGTGTAACTGGCCTCTCAGGTGAACCCACACTTATTTCCTATTATGGAAATGCATCTTCCCTCATCTCGTTACCTCGTGTTTGAGGGTCTGTGTTTCATATTTATGAAGACATATGCGACCTGGAGAAGAACTCTGCAGCCTTTATTCTGGCTAAATTATTGTTCAATCTGCAGCCCCAGCATGCTTTAGGAAAGTGGTTCTTTCTTTTCCAGAGGTATCCTGGGTGGGTCGAAAAAGCACTCTTTTTAATTTTTTAAAAATATTTTTATTGTTTTTTTACAAGTTACATTATGCAAAAGACACAATAACATATAGCAGTTTTCGCAGTTGGTCGTATAGGGCAACAGTGATTGTTTTGTCAGTCTTTGCTTGTCCGCCCCACTAAGTCTACCTCACATAAAACATAAAACACATAGGGGCATATTATCGAGAACAGGCGATAAAATTATCGCCGCTTTATCGGCAGGAAACTGCCGCTAAAACGACGATAATGGGCTTGATAATACGTCCAGGTGGGCAATCCTGCAGAAAATACTGTGGTGGTGAAGTTAAGAATCTTTATCACTGTCCTTTGGCCAAATTCATGAACAAGGTGATGTCTGGAAGGAAAGATGGCCCTGAAAACGACCTGAAAGTGAGCTCGGGGGAATTAAAAATCCTGTCAAACCAAACTTTACAGGGAGTATGTGACTTGTGGAGCATGTATTTTGGAAGCAGGTTTCACAATACCCTGCCATTTATGGAGGAGGTAAACTATTCAATTCATAAAGTGAAAAAAATGTGAACACACAGATGTTTGGCCACAGAATATAAAAGTTGCTCAGTCAGAGCACCTTGAAACGTGGCCTCAGCGCAGGATTGGCATGTGCCTTTGCGTTGTATTGCACGCACACACGCGGGTGTGTGATTTACAGCTCACACTGTGTGTGCCAAGGCACACATATAAAATCCAGTTCACCCCAGTGAGTGCCCGGTGGGCGGGGCTGTCCTTGGATGACATCTTTCTGCAGATGCAAGCTCAGGTACATGGGGCTTGGGGAGAAGTGTGGCTCAATGGTTAGAGTGGCAGACCCTGATGCAGAGGTCTGGTCCGGGACCAGGGTTCAATTCCCGCCTCGGCGGGTCTCGGGCTCAATTTCCTCGGACCTGATAATTCTCGACTCGGCGCCTATTCTAATCATGGGTCCCACTCTGCAACTCTAGGCAAAAGCTTGATTAATCTCCACAACGGCCCCCATAATGCTAGGATGCCTGGCTTCACCTTGGGGGTGCCCAGGAGTGGACACCTCACAGGGAAAGCCAGGAAGGGTTCCACAGCGGTATGAGTACAGCGCCAGGATGCCCCGAGATGGGGCGGCAGTGCGCTTTACAAGTACAAATTAATTTCATTCATTTCATTAATGATTCATGTATTGTGATTGTCACGTGCTTTCATGATATTGACGTGCGTTGCTGCCGCTTGCCCACAGTCATAAATATACATTTGCGTCATGCATGCACTACACGTGTAGACTTCGAAAGATGTTCTCTTTACCAAATAATGAGAATTCTTGACTTCTATTCTTTTTTTTGTTTTATAATTTTTTATTGAGATGCTGAGAATTTCATCATAAGTGCAATAAAGTTAATAATAACTGATTTGAATGATATGAATAAATATACAAAATATATGGAAAAGAATAAGAAAATGCCTATATGATGAATACTATGCACCAATAAATAACACTTACAACTAAAAAGATATTGACTTCTGTTCTGAAAGTGATGACTTTCCTCTAGCATGGCTCACACTCTCCCAATGACGAATATTGTCCTGATCCTGTGACGTCAAATGCACATTCTGCACAGCTGTTTCATTGAAGGTTCGTTACTTAGATAAGTGCACCATGTGGGCAATCAGTTCTGAATAAACAAAACAGTATAGTTGTGGGCGTTTCCGATGGACAGGGTAGGTCACACCCCTTGGACACTGCCCCGCAAACCATTGCATAGGGTAGGCCACACTCCCCGTACACTGCCCTGTAAACCATTGCATAGGGTAGGCCACACTCCTCGTACACTTCCCTGTAAACCATTGCACAGGGTAGGCCACACTCCTCGGACACTGCCCCACAAACCGCTGCACAGGGTAAGCCACACTCCTCGTACACTGCCCTGTAAACCAAGGCACAGGGTAAGCCACACTCCTCGGAAACTGCCCCACAAACCGCTGCACAGGGTAGGCCACACTCCTCGTACACTGCCCTGTAAACCAAGGCACAGGGTAGGCCACACTCCTTGGACACAGCCCCGCAAACCGCTGCACAGGGTAGGCCACACTCCTTGGACACAGCCCCGCAAACCGCTGCACAGGGTAGGCCACACTCCTCGGACACTGCCCCACAAACCGCTGCACAGGGTAAGCCACACTCCTCGTACACTGCCCTGTAAACCAAGGCACAGGGTAAGCCACACTCCTCGGAAACTGCCCCACAAACCGCTGCACAGGGTAGGCCACACTCCTCGTACACTGCCCTGTAAACCAAGGCACAGGGTAGGCCACACTCCTTGGACACAGCCCCGCAAACCGCTGCACAGGGCAGGCCACACTCCTTGGACACAGCCCCGCAAACCGCTGCACAGGGCAGGCCACACTCCTTGGACACAGCCCCGCAAACTGCTGCACAGGGTAGGCCACACTCCACGGACGCTGCCCTGCAAACCAAGGCACAGGGTAGGCCACACTCCTCGGACGCTGCCCTGCAAACTGTTGTACAGGGTTTTTGCTTTTTCCATGTGTTCTGCTTGTGCAAAATGCAATGGTGTGTTTAACTACAGGAAGGTGCCCTTTTCTGTACTTAAACAAACTTTTTTTTAAAAATGCCATTTTGTAACTGTCATGTGTGCTGCAAGAAGCAGCACACATGAAAGTTGCAAAACGGTATTTTAGGATTGTTTATGTGCAGGAAGGGACACTGTTAGAACTGGCATCATTGGCATGAGTCTCTCCTCCATTTTTTCTGTTTGCCTCCTCTGTTTATGATGTTTTGCTGGAATATTGCTTTGGGCACTGTGCCACTGCTGATCAGTGCCACAGTGCAAGTGCTCCCTATGTGAAATTGATATTGATTGGATTCCATGTTTGGCTTATTTGGTTTACTGTCAGTCCCTAGTAGAGTGCACCAGGAGTGCCAGGGCTTGTAAATACAAATGCTGCTAGTGGGCCTGCAGCACATGTTGTGCCACCCACAGAATCAGCCTGGCAAATTATGTCTAAAGGTCTGCCATTGCTAGACCTGCGTGCAGTCTGGTACTGTCACACGGGCTGCACAAGTACACCTACTTGCCAGTCCCTAAACCTTCCCCTAACTTCATGTTAGTCACCCCTATGGTAGGCCCAAGGGCAGGGTGCATTGTAAGCATAAGGTAGGACAAGCCTGATGAGGTTGGCATGTCCTAATAGTGAATTACAGCCATATTCGTTTTTCACTATTGTAAGGTAACCTGCTCTCCATAAGTTAGAATGGGCTGCCAGGATTAATAATGGTATATTCCTAGCGGGCTCGGGGAGCATGGTGCAATGTCGAGTTTGGTATCCCTGAACTCAGGGTTTAATAACGCATCTGTTTGGGTGGATGGTTTTTAGACTCTGTGTTTGAAAATAGCACTTTTAGAAAGTGGCTATTATTTTGTCTGACTGTCTACTGGTCTCTGCTGGTTTGGTGTGCGTGTGACAGGAGCTGGGTGGCTCCAGAGGTCTGAATGAGTCAGTGTGGGATGAGTGGGACATTTGCATTGAGAGTAGGGGAAGAGTAGCTCCTGATAGCCTGCCCTGCCTGACACAATACTGGCTCCACCTCCTGCCAGGCGACTGATGACTCTGTGCCTGCCAGGGACGATCCTGGCCCCACCTCCTACCGGGCGACTGATGGCCCTGCCCCTGCCAGTGACAATGCTGGCTCCACTTCCTGCTGGGCGGCTCAAGAACCTTCCCTGCACAGTGAATAGGCCAGGTGCCTCGGCCTGGCAACACCCACAACTAACCCAGGATGGGGGGAAATTCCCCTGCATGGACAAAGGGATCAAAGCCAAAAAGGGGTATAAGAGAAGGACCCCTGAACTGAGAATTTAGATCACTTCTGACAAGGAAACCTGAACCAAGGACAAGAAGCCTGCTGATCCAAGGACTTGCCTACCCCTTCTGCCAGTGTGCTGTTTGTTGGGGGAATCCTGCAGTTACTTCTTTATTTTTGCCAAGGAACCAGCAGAGAGGAACTGAGTGTGTACTCTCAAGCTTTGCCAAGGAAATCTCCATGGGCTGGAAGAGTGCCAGCCTCCTGTTGAAGTCACAGGATTAAAGGGCTTCATCATTTGCTAAAAGTGCTTGTTGCTGGAACCTGAAAATCCAGCACCTCTGAAAAATCCAGCAATCTCGACGCCGACGGACGCCGCCGAATCCAGCTCGACATCGTGAGTGCAGCTCCCGTGTCCCGCACCTTTGACGCTGGCCGCCGGGCCCGATCGACGCTAGTAGCGAAGCCGCTGCCGACGCCTCGACACCGAGCCCTCTCGACGCTGTGAGCGCTGCTCACTCTTGAAACATCACCATCGACATCGACGCCGCCGCCGTATCCTGCTTGACTTCATGTGCGCTGCTCCTGCCTGACATCTGTCGATGCCGCTGCAGATCGCCCCGACTCCGAAGCCTGATCGACCCCGAAGACGCGACATCGGACATCTCGACGCCGCTGATCATCGTGTGCTTCACTTTTCCAAGGTACTGTGTTGTGGGGGTCGGTTGCGACTCTGGGCTCGACGTAGCGCTCCTCGCAGTCGACGCCGAACCTTTGGATTAACTTTGCCTCGACGTCGTGTGACTCCTGTGGGGGTTACATTGTTACCAAGAACTGTGATTTAAGGAAGAAGAGTTGCTTTTGTTACTAAAAACTTTGTGCTGAGAAGAAACTACACTTGAACTATTATTTTTCCTTCCAAGAGTATTTATTAAGATTGTGGTATATTTTTGTCGTTATTTGGTCTTGTGCTAAGCCTTATATAAACATCCTTATTTTTATAATACTACTGTGTCGTGTCCATTTGTAGTGTATTCACTTAATTACTGTATGTGGTCATAAATGCTTAACGCACGGCCTCTGAGATAAGCCTGTCTGCTTTGCCAAGCTACCAAGGGGGTGAGCAGGGGTTATCTAAGTGTGTGATCCCCTTACCCTGACTAGAAAAGGAGTGTCCCTATTTGTCAGAAGTGTATACCTCTGCCAACTAGAGACAGCCGCTTCTAACATTGGTGGGTCAGCGGTGAGGATTTGAACTTTGCATTTATGACCCATGTGCAGTGATTAGTGTGCACTACATAGTGAAAGCAGACCATAGCGCAGCCACAGTCTATTTTGGTAGGATATTCTATTTTTTTCTCCGCTTTCCTGGAGCTTGATTTTTGAAACTGCCAGTTTTGACCATGAGTGATGCCGGAGTCACTACCCCTGTTGTTGTGGAGGAATTTGATAGAAGCAAGATCAAAGATTACAAGAGGAAGCAATTAGACCATTTTTGCAAGCAGTTGAAAGTTCCTACCACAGGCTGCAAAAACAAAGAGGAAGTTCTCAAAGCATTGGAGGCCTGGTTAGAGGCCATAAATCCCTCTGATGCGGTGGTGGTACCGCCAGGGGAAGGGGTAGAGGAGGTGCCCATGAATGGGCCTGGGTCCTCTCCCGGCAGCAGTGTTTCCTCTAACGGTCTTTCTCCCGAAGAATTGGAAGACAGGGCGAAGGAGCGAGCATACCAGTTAGAAATGGCAAAACTTAAGATAGAAGGGCAGTTGGAGTTAGAAAATGCAAGAAGCAGGAGAGAAGCTGATATGGAGATCAAAAGGTTGGAGTTTGAAAGAGAAAAGTTAGCTTTTGAGCGTGAGAAAATGGTGAGGGAAATGGAGCTCAAAGCTAAGAATTTAGAATTGAATCCCTCTGGTGGCAGCGTCCCATCTGTGCCTGCAGAAAGTAGGTTTTATTTTCCCAAAGATGTAATCAAAGATTTTCAGAAGAATGAAGATATTGGCCAATGGTTTAAAGCATATGAGTTATCATTGTTGGCCCACCGGGTCCCTGAGAAGGATTGGGGAGCGGGGTTGTGGGGTCGCTTTGTGAATGAGGGGAGGGATACCCTTTTAGAGATGCCTGTTGAGGATAGGATGTCTTATACTCATATGAAAGATGCTTTAATGTTAAGGTATGGCCTAACCCCAGAAAAGTACAGACAAGCCTTTAGAGAATACAAGAAATTGCCTGGTACTACGTGGGTTGAATATGTGTCATTTTTTTGCAGAGCCATGGATGGTTGGGTAAAGGGCAGCAAAGTGGAAAGTTATGATGCTCTTTATGATTTGCTTGCTTGGGAGCACTTGTCTAATAACTGTTTTCCAGAGCTGCGCCATCACCTTATTGATAGCAAGATATCTAACCCTAGAAAACTTGCTGAGGAGGCGGACCGATGGGTCAGTACCAGGGTCCACAAGGGTCCAGTGGGAGACTCAGCCAAAGGTGGGCAGGGTCCCCAGCAGAAGAGTGGGGGAGACAAGGGTAAACAGAGGGAGTTCCAGAAAGGGCCCCAAAGTAATCCCCAAGGGAACCAAGGGAAGGGTTCCCAGCCTCCCCCAGTGAAGAAGTCAGAGGCCCGACAGGTAAACCTGTTCATAGGGGCCCAATGACCTGCTACGCTTGTAAGCAGGTGGGACACGGTTTTTATGATCCCCTAGTGTCCCCTGAAGAACTCTAATGCACCACCACGTGCACCCCCCCGTCAGTTGGCGAGTGTAGCCCTGGGAGGGGAGGAGATGGTTGCCCCTGGTGGGGAGGGTCCCGCAGAGATGTCCCTGGTCTCTTTAGGAGACATGGAAATGGTCCCTCCACCCCCTCTGCCTAGTAACACTAAGAAATATAGGCAGTGGGTGACCATTAATGGCCATAGGGTGGAAGCTCTCAGAGACACCGGAGCGAGTGTGACAGCTGTCAAGTGTCACTTGGTGTCCAGAGAGCAGGTGGTCCCTCATGCATTCTACCCCGTGATAGCTGCAACAACTCCCAGAGAGAGTGTGAGGTAGCTCAGGTTCCCTTTGAATGGGGGGGGGGGTTTCAGGTACTCTTCAGGTTGCTGTAAGGCCCGCCATGCCTGTTGATTGTCTCCTGGGCAATGATTTAGAGAACTCCCCCTGGACTAGGGTGGAGAGGGATACCCATTTGAAAATGTTGGGCGTGCCAGAGTGGGTGTGTGCAACCACTCGATCGATGACAGCAAGTAAGGGTGTTGATGGGGTCCCGGAGCCTGAAAGTATGGCCCAGGACCCAGCTGTGAAGAGAAGAGGCAGGAGGCGCGGGAAACCGGCCCCCATAGTTCCCGTGGTCCAGGAGGAGGCAGACCTTGAGGGGGATGCCCTGGAAGCCACAGGGGAACAAGTTGCTGAACTGGGAGACCTGCCCGAGCTGACCCACTGGCAGCAGGATGGTGGTCCCTCCAGGGAAGAATTTTGTGCTGAGCAAAAAGTTTGCCCTGCTCTTGTGGGTATGAGGCAGCAGGCCTCAGTCCAGACAACAGGTGATCAGTCAGGGTCACACTTAATCTACTGGGAGAACGATCTCCTGTATAGTGAGCCTAAGGCTGCTGAGCCTGGGTCAGCCCGTGTGCTGGTGGTACCCCAGCGCTTCAGAGCCTTCCTACTGGGTTTGGCTCATGACGTTCCGTTAGCTGGACATCTGGGGCAGGACAAGACCTATGACAGGCTTGTCACCCATTTTTATTGGCCTCAGATGACAAGGGATACAGATATCTATTGCAAATCCTGTCAAACTTGCCAGGCAAGTGGGAAAAGCGGGCGGAAGCAGAAGGCTCCCCTCCAACCTTTTCCCGTCGTCAGTACCCCCTTTGACCTGGTGGAGATTGACATTGTTGGGCCCCTTGACCCCAAGACAGCCATGGGCAACAGGTTCATCCTGGTCTTGGTGGACAATGCCACACGGTACCCGGAAGCCATCCCTCTCAGAACAGTGACGGCCCCCGTGGTGGGACGGGCACTGATGGGTGTTTTTTCCCGCATGGGGTTCCCCAGAGAGGTGGTGTCAGACCGGGGCATCAACTTCATTTCCAATTATATGAAGTCTCTGTGAAAGGAGTGTGGGGTAACCTACAAGTTCACCACTCCTTACCAACCTCAAGGTAATGGGTTGGTTGAGAGATTCAACCGCACCCTTAAAGGCATGATTATGGGTCTTAAAGGACCAATGAGGCGTAAATGGGACGTCCTCTTGCCATGCCTGCTGTTTGCTTACCGTGAGGTGCCACAGAAGTCTCTAGGGTTCAGCCCCTTTGAGCTTTTGTATGGACACGCGGTAAGAGGACCTTTGAGTCTGGTCAAAGAAGGCTGGGAGCAATCTCCCAGGAAACCTCCCCAGGATGTATACAGTTACATGCTGGCCTTTAGGAACCAGACTAGGCGCTGCAGAGATCTTGCTCAGGCAAATCTGGAGGCCAGCCAGGAAGAGATGAAGCGGTGGTACGACCGGAATGCCACTCTGGTGGAGCTTCAGCCTGGTCAGAAAGTTTGGGTCATATCCCCTGTGGAACCTTGTGCGCTCAAGGACAGGTGGACTGGACCATTTGAGGTTGTGGAGAAAAAGAGCGATGTCACCTATATGGTGGACTTGAAGTCTTCCAGGAACCCCTTGCGGGTCCTGCATGTCAACCGTTTAAAGCCCGACTTAGAAAGGTCCGAAGTGGGCATGCTCCTAGCTACATATGCTGGAATGGAGGAGGAGAGTGAGCCTCTTCCTGACCTCCTGTATGCAAAAGAGCAAAATGGGTCAGTGGATGGTGTTGTCCTCTCTGACACACTGACCCCTGAGCAGCAACAATATTGTCGCCAACTGTTGGGACAGTTCCCTGATCTGTTCTCCTTGATTCCTGGTGTCACTCAGTGGTGTGTCCATGATGTGGACACCGGGGACAGCACTCCTGTGAAACACAAGGCCTACAGAGAGACTGACAAGGTCAGAGCATACATCAAGGAGGAGGTCTCCAAAATGTTTGCCTTAGGGGTGGTTGAGTCCTCTAGCAGTCCTTGGGCCAGCCCAGTGGTCTTGGTCCCGAAGGCTGCAGCGCCTGGTGCTTCACCAGAACTGCGGTTCTGTGTGGATTACCGAGGACTCAATTCAGTCACCATGACTGACGCGCACCCCATCCCCAGAGCTGATGAGCTCATAGATCGGTTAGGGGCTGCCCGGTACCTTAGTACGTTTGATCTGACGTCTGGGTACTGGCAGATCGCCTGGACTGATGGGGCAAAGGAGAGGTCAGCATTCTCCACACCAGATGGGCACTACCAGTTCCAGGTTATGCCCTTTGGGATGAAGAATGCCCCTGCCACCTTCCAGAGGTTGGTCAACCAGGTATTGGCTGGACTGGAGGATTTCAGTGCCGCCTACCTGGACGACATCGCAGTGTTCAGCGCAAGCTTGGAGGAACACTTGCGCCACCTCCAGGAAGTGTTGTTGGCCCTGCACAGAGCAGGCCTCACAATCAAAGCCAGTAAGTGCCAGATTGGGCAGGGTTCAGTGGTGTACTTGGGGCACCAAGTAGGGAGCGGCCAGGTGGCCCCCTGCAACCCAAGATTGATACCATCCTGGCTTGGGCACCACCCAAAACCCAGACTCAGGTGAGAGCCTTCTTAGGTCTCACGGGTTACTACAGGAGGTTCGTCAAGGATTATGGTAACATTGTGCACCCCTTGACTTCGCTGACTTCCAGGAAGCAGCCACGACTTGTGATCTGGACTGACGCCTTTCAGACGGCCTTTGACACCCTGAAAACTGCAATATGCACAGCACCTATACTCCAGGCACCCGACTTTTCTAAAGAATTTGTTGTCCAGACAGACGCTTCAGAGCATGGCGTGGGGGCTGTTCTAGCTCAGGTGAATGAAGAGGGCCGAGACTTACCTGTAGCCTTCATTAGTAGGAGGTTACTTCCCAGGGAACAGAGGTGGAGTGCGATAGAGCGAGAAGCATTTGCTGTGGTCTGGGCGCTGAAGAAGCTAAGACCCTACCTGTTTGGGACTCACTTCCGGGTTCAGACAGACCACAGGCCCCTCAGATGATTGATGCAGATGAGGGGTGAGAATCCAAAGCTGTTGAGGTGGGCCATTTCCCTACAGGGGATGGACTTCACGGTGGAACACCGCCCTGGTACAGATCACGCCAATGCTGATGGTCTGTCCAGATTTTTCCGCCTTAGTGATGAGGACTCCCTAGGGTAAGGGTAGTTCTCCCCACATTTCAGCTGGAGGGGACACGTGTTAGACCTGGCATCATTGGCATGAGTCTCTCCTCCATTTTTTCTGTTTGCCTCCTCTGTTTATGATGTTTTGCTGGAATATTGCTTTGGGCACTGTGCCACTGCTGATCAGTGCCACAGTGCAAGTGCTCCCTATGTGAAATTGATATTGATTGGATTCCATGTTTGGCTTATTTGGTTTACTGTCAGTCCCTAGTAGAGTGCACCAGGAGTGCCAGGGCTTGTAAATACAAATGCTGCTAGTGGGCCTGCAGCACGTGTTGTGCCACCCACAGAAGCAGCCTGGTAAATTATGTCTAAAGGTCTGCCATTGCTACACCTATATGCAGTCTGGAACTGTCACGCAGACTGCGCAAGTACACCTACTTGCCAGTCCCTAAACCTTCCCTTAACTTCATGTTAGTCACCCCTATGGTAGGCCCAAGGGCAGAGTGCATTTTAAGCATAAGGTAGGACAAGCCTGATGAGGTTGGCATGTCCTAATAGTGAATTACAGCCATATTCGTTTTTCACTATTGTAAGGTAACCTGCTCTCCATAAGTTAGAATGGGCTGCCAGGATTATTATTGGTATATTCCTAGCGGGCTCGGGGAGCATGGTGCAATGTCGAGTTTGGTATCCCTGAACTCAGGGTTTAATAACGCGTCCATTTGGGTGGATGGTTTTTAGACTCTGTGTTTGAAAATAGCACTTTTAGAAAGTGGCTATTTTCTTGTCTGACTGTCTACTGGTCTCTGCTCGTTTGGTGTGCGTGTGACAGGAGCTGGGTGGCTCCAGAGATCTGAATGAGTCAGTGTGGGGTGAGTGGGGCATTTGCATTGAGAGTAGGGGAAGAGTAGCTCCTGATAGCCTGCCCTGCCTGACACAATGCTGGCTCCACCTCCTGCCAGGCGACTGATGACTCTGTGCCTGCCAGGGAAGATCCTGGCCCCACCTCCTACCGGGCGACTGATGGCCCTGCCCCTGCCAGTGACAATGCTGGCTCCACTTCCTGCTGGGCGGCTGAAGACTCTGCACCGCACACTGAATAGGCCAGGTGCCTCGGCCTGGCAACACCCACAACAAACCCAGGATGAGGGGAAATTCCCCTGCATGGACAAAGGGATCAAAGCCAAAAAGGGGTATAAGAGAAGGACCCCATAACTGAGAATTGAGATCACTTCTGACAAGGAAACCTAAACCAAGGAAAAGAAGCCTGCTGATCCAAGGACTTGCCTACCCCTTCTGCCAGTGTGCTGTTTGTTGGGGGAATCCTGCAGTTACTTCTTTATTTTTTCCAAGGAACCAGGAGAGAGGAACTGAGTGTGTACTCTCAAGCTTTGCCAAGGACATCTCCAAGGGCTGGAAGAGTGCCAGCCTCCTGTTGAAGTCACAGGGTTAAAGGACTTCATCATTTGCTAAAAGTGCTTGTTGCTGGAACCTGAAAATCCAGCACCTCTGGAAAATCCAGCAATCTCGACGCCGACGGACGCCGCCGAATCCAGCTCGACATCGTGAGTGCAGCTTCCGTGTCCCGCACCTTCGACGCCGGCCCGATCGACGCTAGTAGCGAAGCCGCTGCCGACGCCTCGACACAGAGCCCTCTCGACGCCGTGAGCGCTGCTCACTCTTGCAACATCACCATCTACATCAACGACGACGCTGTATCCTGCTTCACTTCGTGTGCGCTGCTTCTGCCTGACATCTGTCGACGCCGCTGCAGATCGCCCCGACTCCGAGGCCTGATCGACGCCGAAGACGCGACGCCGGACATCTCGACGCCGCTGATCATCGTGTGCTTCACTTTTCCAAGGTACTGTGTTGTGGGGGTCGGTTGCGACTCCGGGCTCGACGTAGCGCTCCTCGCGGGCGACGCCGAACCTTTGGATTAACTTTGCCTCGCCGGCGTGTGACTCCTGTGGGGGTTACATTGTTGCCAAGAACTGTGATTTAAAGAAGAAGAGTTGCTTTTGTTACTAAAAACTTTGTGCTGAGAAGAAAGTACACTTGAACTATTATTTTTCCTTCCAAGAGTATTTATTAAGATTGTGGTATATTTTTGTCGTTATTTGGTCTTGTGCTAAGCCTTATATAAACATCCTTATTTTTATAATACTACTGTGTCGTGTCCATTTGTAGTGTATTCACTTTATTACTGTATGTGGTCATAAATGCTTAACGCACGGCCTCTGAGATAAGCCTGTCTGCTTTGCCAAGCTACCAAGGGGGTGAGCAGGGGTTATCTAAGTGTGTGATCCCCTTACCCTGACTAGAAAAGGAGTGTCCCTATTTGTCAGAAGTGTTTACCTCTGCCAACTAGAGACAGCCGCTTCTAACATTGGTGGGTCAGCGGTGAGGATTTGAACTTTGCATTTATGACCCATATGCAGTGATTAGTGTGCACTACATAGTGAAAGCAGACGATAGCGCAGCCACAATCTATTTTGGTAGGATATTCTATTTTTGTTCTCCGCTTTCCTGGAGCTTGATTTTTGAAACTGCCAGTTTTGACCATGAGTGATGCCGGAGTCACTACCCCTGTTGTTGTGGAGGAATTTGATAGAAGCAAGATCAAAGATTACAAGAGGAAGCAATTAGACCATTTTTGCAAGCAGTTGAAAGTTTCTACCACAGGCTGCAAAAACAAAGAGGAAGTTCTCAAAGCATTGGAGGCCTGGTTAGAGGCCATAAATCCCTCTGATGCGGTGGTGGTACCGCCAGGGGAAGGGGCAGAGGAGGTGCCCATGAATGGGCCTGGGTCCTCTTCCGGCAGCAGTGTTTCCTCTCAAGGTCTTTCTCCTGAAGAATTGGAAGACAGGGCGAAGGAGCGAGCATACCAGTTAGAAATGGCAAAACTTAAGATAGAAGGGCAGTTGGAGTTAGAAAATGGAAGAAGCAGGAGAGAAGCTGATATGGAGATCAAAAAGTTGGAGTTTGAAAGAGAAAAGTTAGCTTTTGAGCGTGAGAGAATGGTGAGGGAAATGGAGCTCAAGGCTAAGAATTTAGAATTGAATCCCTCTGGTGGCAGCATCCCATCTGTGCCTGCAGAAAGTAGGTTTTATTTTCCCAAAGATGTAATCAAAGATTTTCAGAAGAATGAAGATATTGGTCAATGGTTTAAAGCATATGAGTTAGCATTGTTGGCCCACCGGGTCCCTGAGAAGGATTGGGGAGCGGGGTTGTGGGGTCGCTTTGTGAATGAGGGGAGGGATACCCTGTTAGACATGCCTGTTGAGGATAGGATGTCTTATACTCATATGAAAGATGCTTTAATGTTAAGGTATGGCCTAACCCCAGAAAAGTACAGACAGGCCTTTAGAGAATGCAAGAAATTGCCTGGTACTACGTGGGTTGAATATGTGTCATTTTTTTGCAGAGCCATGGATGGTTGGGTAAAGGGCAGCAAAGTGGAGAGTTATGATGCTCTTTATGATTTGTTTGCTTGGGAGCACTTGTCTAATAACTGTTTTCCAGAGCTGCGCCATCACCTTATTGATAGCAAGATATCTAACCCTAGAAAACTTGCTGAGGAGGCGGACCGATGGGTCAGTACCAGGGTCCACAAGGGTCCAGTGGGAGACTCAGCCAAAGGTGGGCAGGGTCCCCAGCAGAAGAGTGGGGGAGACAAGGGTAAACAGAGGGAGTTCCAGAAAGGGCCCCAAAGTAATCCCCAAGGGAACCAAGGGAAGGGTTCCCAGCCTCCCCCAGTGAAGAAGTCAGAGGCCCCGACAGGTAAACCTGTTCATAGGGGCCCAATGACCTGCTACGCTTGTAAGCAGGTGGGACACCGTTATTATGATCCCCAGTGTCCCCTGAAGAACTCTAATGCACCACCACATGCACCCCCCCGTCAGTTGGCGAGTGTAGCCCTGGGAGGGGAGGAGATGGTTGCCCCTTTTGGGGAGGGTCCCGCAGAGATGTCCCTGGTCTCTTTAGGAGACATGGAAATGGTCCCTCCACCCCCTCTGCCTAGTAACACTAAGAAATATAGGCAGTGGGTGACCATTAATGGCCATAGGGTGGAAGCTCTCAGAGACACCGGAGCGAGTGTGACAGCTGTCAAGTGTCACTTGGTGTCCAGAGAGCAGGTGGTCCCTCATGCATTCTACCCCGTGATAGCTGCTGACAACTCCCAGAGAGAGTGTGAGGTAGCTCAGGTTCCCTTTGAATGGGGGGGGGTTTCAGGTACTCTTCAGGTTGCTGTAAGGCCCGCCATGCCTGTTGATTGACTCCTGGGCAATGATTTAGAGAACTCCCCCTGGACTAGGGTGGAGAGGGAGACCCATTTAAAAATGTTGGGCGTGCCAGAGTGGGTGTGTGCAACCACTCGATCGATGACAGCAAGTAAGGGTGTTGATGGGGTCCCGGAGCCTGAAAGTATGACCCAGGACCCAGCTGTGAAGAGAAGAGGCAGGAGGCGCGGGAAACCAGCCCCCATAGTTCCCGTGGTCCAGGAGGAGGCAGACCTTGAGGGGGATGCCCTGGAAGCCACAGGGGAACAAGTTGCTGAACTGGGAGACCTGCCCGAGCTGACCCACTGGCAGCAGGATGGTGGTCCCTCCAGGGAAGAATTTTGTGCTGAGCAAAAAGTTTGCCCTGCTCTTGTGGGTATGAGGCAGCAGGCCTCAGTCCAGACAACAGGTGATCAGTCAGGGTCACACTTAATCTACTGGGAGAACGATCTCCTGTATAGTGAGCCTAAGGCTGCTGAGCCTGGGTCAGCCCGTGTGCTGGTGGTACCCCAGCGCTTCAGAGCCTTCCTACTGGGTTTGGCTCATGACGTTCCGTTAGCTGGACATCTGGGGCAGGACAAGACCTATGACAGGCTTGTCACCCATTTTTATTGGCCTCAGATGACAAGGGATACAGATATCTATTGCAAATCCTGTCAAACTTGCCAGGCAAGTGGGAAAAGCGGGCGGAAGCAGAAGGCTCCCCTCCAACCTTTTCCCGTCGTCAGTACCCCCTTTGACCGGGTGGGGATTGACATTGTTGGGCCCCTGGACCCCAAGACAGCCATGGGCAACAGGTTCATCCTGGTCTTGGTGGACAATGCCACACGGTACCCGGAAGCCATCCCTCTCAGAACAGTGACGGCCCCCGTGGTGAGACGGGCACTGATGGGTGTTTTTTCCCGCATGGGGTTCCCCAGAGAGGTGGTGTCAGACCGGGGCATCAACTTCATTTCCAATTATATGGACTGCTAGGTGTACAACTACGCTGATGACACCCAGATCGTGATCCAATGGGATGAGGGCCCGGGTGCGTTCGCTAGACTGCAAAACATCTTGAAGTACACAGCCAATTGGATGTCCAGGAACTCATTAAAGATCAACCCGGACAAGACCGAGGTATTGCCCATTACCATCGCGGGCAACCCATGGAGCGATCAATTCTGGCCAAGAGAACTAGGGCCACCTCCAGAACCTGCGGCCGTGGTCAAAAGCTTGGGCATCCAGGTGGATAGCAAGCTGTCCATGCAGAAACAAGTCATGGCTGTTGTAGGGATCTGTGTCGGCCTTCTCCGGCAACTTAGGAAAGTTTCCTCGTTGTTGTCTTTTTCCACCCTGAGGCGTGCGGTCTCTGCCACGATCCTAGCCAGGCTGGATTATGGTAACTCGCTATACATAGGGTTGCCGCAAAAACTATTGAATAAGATGCAGGTTGTTATGAATGACGCTGCTAGGCATATTTTAAAAAAGTCAAAGAATACCCATGCATCCCCCCTTATGCGAGAACTGCACTGGCTGCCAGTGAAACAAAGGGTGATGTTTAAAGGGCTGTGTATTGTACACAAATCCCTCTATGGTAAGGCGCCGATCTACATGAAATCCCGCCTAATCCCCTATAGTCCAGCTAGGGTGCTTCGATCTGCGGATGCCATCCTTCTTACTCAACCACGTTGTAGATTGGCCACGGTGGGCGGCCGTGCCTTTTCTTATACACTCCCAGCAGCTTGGAATAAGCTGCCAATGGAACTGCGGAAGGAAACCAATTTGTTGCCCTTCCGAAAGAAATTAAAAACAGTGCTTTTTCAACAAGCATGGGGTGATCGGTAATTTTATGACTAGCTGTTCTCCACTGTACTCGATGTTCGTTCTTGACAAAGCGCTTAGAGACCTCTGGGTTATAACGCGCTATATAAATCAAAATAAATAAATAAAATATGAAGTCTCTGTGGAAGGAGTGTGGGATAACCTACAAGTTCACCACTCCTTACCAACCTCAAGGTAATGGGTTGGTTGAGAGATTCAACCACACCCTTAACAACGATGGGGATCAGGTAGCGGCTCTGTTTCGAGAGGGTATGTTGGCCATTAAGAACTGGATGCAGGCCAATTGCTTGAGGCTAAACTCTGAAAAGACAGAGGTGGTCATCTTCGGTAAGATCACTCCGCAATGGTCCCCTGAATGGTGGCCTACTTCGCTGGGAACTCCACCCACACCGTCAGTGAAGGTCAGAAATCTAGGCATAGTTTTTGATGAGAAACTCAACTTTGCAGCACATGCCAACCAAACCGCTGCCAATGCCTATCATAAACTAAAACTCATCAGGAAAATAATCCCATTTCTATCTAATAGTGCGGGAAAAACAGTGGTTAGCACATTAGTGCTCTCCTCCCTGGACTACTGTAATGGTTTATTTGCCAATGCACAGTCCAGGGTAATTTCCAAACTTCAAATGATCCAAAATGCGGCTGCCAGACTGCTCTCAAGGACTCCAAAATTTAAATCTGTCAGCCACATTATTAGGAGCTACCACTGGCTGACTATAAAAAACCGTATCAAATTCAAAACACTCTGTTTAACGTTTAAAGCCACTCATAACACGGGCCCAAGATTCCTGCAAGAGCAGCTTTCCATTTACTGCCCGACCAGACAGCTGAGATCGATGCAACTACAACAGTTGGCAGTACCCCGCACCAGAACGGTTACTTGGGGAGACAGGCGTTTCACAGTATCTGCAGCCAGACTTTGGAATTCGCTCCCGTTAACCATACGAATGGCACATTCCCTGCTTCAGTTCAGGAAACTGGTGAAGACATGGTTGTTTAACCAGTAAGAAATCTCTTGCCTCAACGCTTTATCACCCAGAGACTCGTCACAGTAATCTTAGCGCCAAGACGCCCACGGGCAAACGCACGCGCTCTACAAGTTGTATTAATAAATAAATAAATAAATAAAGGCATGATTATGGGTCTTAAAGAACCAATGAGGCGTAAATGGGACGTCCTCTTGCCATGCCTGCTGTTTGCTTACCGTGAGGTGCCACAGAAGTCTCTAGAGTTCAGCCCCTTTGAGCTTTTGTATGGACACCCGGTAAGAGGACCTTTGAGTCTGGTCAAAGAAGGCTGGGAGCAATCTCCCAGGAAACCTCCCCAGGATGTATACAGTTACATGCTGGCCTTTAGGAACCAGACTAGGCGCTGCAGAGATCTTGCTCAGGCAAATCTGGAGGCCAGCCAGGAAGAGATGAAGCGGTGGTACGACCGGAATGCCACTCTGGTGGAGCTTCAGCCTGGTCAGAAAGTTTGGGTCAGATCCCCTGTGGAACCTTGTGCGCCCCAGGACAGGTGGACTGGACCGTTTGAGGTTGTGGAGAAAAAGAGCGATGTCACCTATATGGTGGACTTGAAGTCTTCCAGGAACCCCTTGCGGGTCCTGCATGTCAACCATTTAAAGCCCCACTTAGAAAGGTCCGAAGTGGGCATGCTCCTAGCTACATATGCTGGAATGGAGGAGGAGAGTGAGCCTCTTCCTGACCTCCTGTATGCAAAAGAGCAAGATGGGTCAGTGGATGGTGTTGTCCTCTCTGACACACTGACCCCTGAGCAGCAGCAAGATTGTCGCCAACTGTTGGGACAGTTCCCTGATCTGTTCTCCTTGATTCCTGGTGTCACTCAGTGGTGTGTCCATGATGTGGACACCGGGGACAGCACTCCTGTGAAACACAAGGCCTACAGAGAGACTGACAAGGTCAGAGCATACATCAAGGAGGAGGTCTCCAAAATGTTTGCCTTAGGGGTGGTTGAGTCCTCTAGCAGTCCTTGGGCCAGCCCAGTGGTCTTGGTCCCGAAGGCTGCAGCGCCTGGTGCTTCACCAGAACTTCGGTTCTGTGTGGATTACCGAGGACTCAATTCAATCACCAAGACTGACGCATACCCCATCTCCAGAGCTGATGAGTTTATCGATCGGCTGGGGGCTGCCCGGTGCCTCAGTACGTTTGATCTAACGTCTGGGTACTGGCAGATTGCCTTGACTGATGGGTCAAAAGAGAGGTCTGCATTCTCCACACCAGATGGGCACTACCAGTTCCGGGTTATGCCCTTTGGGATGAAGAATGCCCCTGCCACCTTCCAAAGGTTGGTCAACCAGGTATTGGCTGAACTGGAGGATTTCAGTGCCGCCTACCTGGACGACATCGCAGTGTTCAGCGCCAGCTGGGAGGAACACTTGCGCCACCTCCAGGAAGTGTTGTTGGCCCTGCGCAGAGCAGGCCTCACAATCAAAGCCAGTAAGTGCCAGATTGGGCAGGGTTCAGTGGTGTACTTGGGGCACCAAGTAGGGAGCGGCCAGGTGGCCCCCCTGCAACCCAAGATTGATACCATCCTGGCTTGGGCACCACCCAAAACCCAGACTCAGGTGAGAGCCTTCTTGGGTCTCACGGGTTACTTCAGGAGGTTTGTCAAGGATTATGGTAACATTGTGCACCCCTTGACTTCGCTGACTTCCAGGAAGCAGCCAAGACTTGTGATCTGGACTGATGCCTGTCAGACTGCCTTTGACACCCTGAAAACTGCAATATGCACAGCACCTATATTCCAGACACCCGACTTTCTAAAGGATTTGTTGTCCAGACGGACGCTTCAGAGCATGGCGTGGGGGCTGTTCTAGCTCAGGTGAATGAAGAGGCCCGAGACTTACCTGTAGCCTTCATCAGTAGGAGGTTACTTCCCAGGGAACAGAGGTGGAGTGCGATAGAGAGAGAAGCATTTGCTGTGGTCTGGGCGCTGAAGAAGCTAAGACCCTACCTGTTTGGGACTCACTTCCGGGTTCAGACAGACCACAGGCCCCTCAGATGGTTGATGCAGATGAGGGGTGAGAATCCAAAGCTGTTGAGGTGGTCCATTTCCCTACAGGGGATGGACTTCACGGTGGAACACCGCCCTGGTACAGATCACGCCAATGCTGATGGTCTGTCCAGATTTTTCCGCCTTAGTGATGAGGACTCCCTAGGGTAAGGGTAGTTCTCCCCACATTTCAGCTGGAGGGGACACGTGTTAGACCTGGCATCATTAGCATGAGTCTCTCCTCCATTTTTTCTGTTTGCCTTCTCTGTTTATGATGTTTTTGCTGGAATATTGCTTTGGGCACTGTGCCACTGCTGATCAGTGCCACAGTGCAAGTGCTCCCTATGTGAAATTGATATTGATTGGATTCCATGTTTGGCTTATTTGGTTTACTGTCAGTCCCTAGTAGAGTGCACCAGGAGTGCCAGGGCTTGTAAATACAAATGCTGCTAGTGGGCCTGCAGCACGTGTTGTGCCACCCACAGAAGCAGCCTGGTAAATTATGTCTAAAGGTCTGCCATTGCTAGACCTATGTGCAGTCTGGAACTGTCACGCAGACTGCGCAAGTACACCTACTTGCCAGTCCCTAAACCTTCCCTTAACTTCATGTTAGTCACCCCTATGGTAGGCCCTAGGGCAGGGTGCATTTTAAGCATAAGGTAGGACAAGCCTGATGAGGTTGGCATGTCCTAATAGTGAATTACAGCCATATTCGTTTTTCACTATTGTAAGGTAACCTGCTCTCCATAAGTTAGAATGGGCTGCCAGGATTATTAATGGTATATTCCTAGCGGGCTCGGGGAGCATGGTGCAATGTCGAGTTTGGTATCCCTGAACTTAGGGTTTAATAACGCGTCCGTTTGGGTGGATGGTTTTTAGACTCTGTGTTTGAAAATAGCACGTTTAGAAAGTGGCTATTTTCTTGTCTGACTGTCTACTGGTCTCTGCTGGTTTGGTGTGCGTGTGACAGGAGCTGGGTGGCTCCAGAGGTCCGAGTGAGTCAGTGTGGGATGAGTGGGACATTTGCATTGAGAGTAGGGGAAGAGTAGCTCCTGATAGCCTGCCCTGCCTGACACAATGCTGGCTCCACCCCCTGCCAGGCGACTGATGACTCTGTGCCTGCCAGGGACAATCCTGGCCCCACCTCCTACCGGGAGACTGATGGCCCTGCCCCTGCCAGTGACAATGCTGGCTCCACTTCCTGCTGGGCGGCTGAAGACTCTGCCCCGCACAGTGAATAGGCCAGGTGCCTCGGCCTGGCAACACCCACAACAAACCCAGGATGAGGGGAAATTCCCCTGCATGGACAAAGGGATCAAAGCCAAAAAGGGGTATAAGAGAAGGACCCCAGTACTGAGAATTTAGATCACTTCTGACAAGGAAACCTAAACCAAGGACAAGAAGCCTGCTGATCCAAGGACTTGCCTACCCCTTCTGCCAGTGTGCTGTTTATGGGGGAATCCTGCAGTTACTTCTTTATTTTTGCCAAGGAACCAGGAGAGAGGAACTGAGTGTGTACTCTCAAGCTTTGCCAAGGACATCTCCAAGGGCTGGAAGAGTGCCAGCCTCCTGTTGAAGTCACAGGGTTAAAGGACTTCATCATTTGCTAAAAGTGCTTGTTGCTGGAACCTGAAAATCCAGCACCTCTGAAAAATCCAGCAATCTCGACGCCGACGGACGGCGCCGAATCCAGCTCGACATCGTGAGTGCAGCTCCCGTGTCCCGCACCTTCGACGCCGGCTGCCGGGCCTGATCGACGCTAGTAGCGAAGCCGCTGCCGACGCCTCGACACCGAGCCCTCTCGACGCCGTGAGCGCTGCTCACTCTTGCAACATCACCATCGACATCAACGACGACGCCGTATCCTGCTTTACTTCGTGTGCGCTGCTCCTGCCTGACATCTGTCGACGCCGCTGCAGATCGCCCCGACTCCGAGGCCTGATCGACGCCGAAGACGCGACGCCGGACATCTCGACGCCGCTGATCATCGTGTGCTTCACTTTTCCAAGGTACTGTGTTGTGGGGGTCGGTTGCGACTCCGGGCTCGACGTAGCGCTCCTCGCGGTCGTCGCCGAACCTTTGGATTAACTTTGCCTCGACGTCGTGTGACTCCTGTGGGGGTTACATTGTTGCCAAGAACTGTGATTTAAGGAAGAAGAGTTGCTTTTGTTACTAAAGACTTTGTGCTGAGAAGAAACTACACTTGAACTATTATTTTTCCTTCCAAGAGTATTTATTAAGATTGTGGTATAGTTTTGTCGTTATTTGGTCAATCAATCAATCAATCAATCAAGACATTTATAGAGCGCACTACTCACCCGTAGGGTCTCAAGGCGCTAGGAGGGGGGGGGTGCCGTCACTGCTCGAACAGCCAGGTCTTGAGCTTCTTCCTGAAGGAGAGGTGGTCCTGGGTCAGGCGCAGGTCGGTTGGGAGGGAGTTCCAGGTCTTGGCGGCCAGGTAGGAGAAGGACCTTCCTCCTGTTGTCGCTCTTCGGATGCGGGGGACGGCGGCGAGGGCGTGGCTGGTTGATCTGAGGTGGCGCTTGGGAGCGTAGAAGTTGACTCGTTTGTTGAGGTAGCTCGGGCCTTGGTCGTGTAGGGCTTTGTGTGCGTGGGTGAGGAGACGGAAGGTGATTCTTTTGTTGACGGGGAGCCAGTGCAGGTCTCTCAGATGTCCGGAGATGTGGCTGTTCCGTGGGATGTCGAGGATGAGTCTGGCTGAGGCGTTCTGGATCCGCTGGAGTCTCTTCTGGAGCTTGGCGGTGGTTCCGGCGTAGAGGGCGTTGCCGTAGTCCAGTCGGCTGGTGACGAGGGCCTGGGTGACAGTCTTCCTGGTCTCGGTGGGGATCCACCAGAAGATCTTCCGTAGCATGCGTAGGATGTTGAAGCATGACGAGGAGACGGCGTTGACTTGTCTGGTCATGGAGAGGGAGGAGTCCAGGATGAAGCCCAGGTTGTGTGCGTGGTCCGTCGGTTTGGGTGCGGTGCCCAGGGCGGGGGGCCACCAGGAGTCGTCCCAGGCGGAGGGTGAGGAGCCCAGGATGAGGACCTCCGTCTTGTCTGAGTTCAGTTTCAGGCGGTTGGTCGTCATCCACTCGGCTACATCTCTCATCCCTTCGTGCAGGTTGGCTCTGGCGGTGGCAGGGTCGTTGGTCAGGGAGAGGATCAGCTGGGTGTCGTCGGCGTAGGAGATTATGTTGAGGTTGCGTTGGCGTGCGATGGCCGCGAGGGGGCTCATGTAGACGTTGAAGAGGGTGGGACTCAACGAGGATCCTTGAGGGATGCCGCAGATGACTTCGGTGGCCTCTGATTTGTACGGTGGTAGGCGAACTCTCTGTGTTCTTCCGTCTAGGAAGGAGGTGATCCATTCCAGTGCCTTCTCCTGGATTCCGATGTTGCCGAGGCGCTGCACTAGGGTGCGGTGGCAGACAGTGTCGAATGCCGCGGAGAGGTCCAGGAGGATGAGGGCCGCTGTTTCTCCGTTGTCCATCAGGGTTCGGATGTCATCGGTGGCAGCGATGAGGGCGGTCTCGGTGCTGTGGTTGGCTCGGAAGCCAGACTGTGAGGGGTCGAGGGATCCATTCGTCTCGAGGAAGGCGGCCAGCTGTTTGTTTACGGTCTTTTCGATGACTTTGGCCGGG
This sequence comes from Lissotriton helveticus, assembly GCF_964261635.1. NCBI lineage: Eukaryota > Metazoa > Chordata > Amphibia > Caudata > Salamandridae > Lissotriton > Lissotriton helveticus. The sequence goes on from NC_136072.1 coordinate 7,250,877, forward strand.
AACGGGAGGAGCGAGATGGGATGGTAATTCTTGAGTTCGGTGGGGTCCGCTGTAGGTTTCTTGAGTAGAGCGCTGTCCTGTGCTAAGCCTTATATAAATATCCTTATTTTTATAATACTACTGTGTCGTGTCCATTTGTAGTGTATTCACTTTATTACTGTATGTGGTCATAAATGCTTAACGCACTGCCTCTGAGAAAAGCCTGTCTGCTTTGCCAAGCTACCAAGGGGGTGAGCAGGGGTTATCTAAGTGTGTGATCCCCTTACCCTGACTAGAAAAGGTGTGTCCCTATTTGTCAGAAGTGTATACCTCTGCCAACTAGAGACAGCCGCTTCTAACAGACACCTTCCTGCATATAACCAATCCTCCCCTGCAGGCAGACACCTTTGCACTCTAGTGCAAGGGTGCCTTAGTTGGCGCTAAGGTGCTAAACTTAGCACCATCGCAGGGGGAGATGCAAGGCTGCACCACATTCTTGTAAATATGGTTCATCCTTTTGTTTCTGAAGTGGCGTAGAGAGGCGTTATGCCCATGAGGTTAACACCTCTCACCGCCACTTCTTTGTACATATCCCCATTTGTTTCCTGCTTGGACAATACGATGTTATTGGTATTAATTGCTGTTCCTGTAACAAAACTTACCCTAAAACTTTGCTACATTTTGTATTCTTTTGTAAATACTATAAGCACTTGTTGAGAGGATTTTTAATTCCATTTTTAATGAAGCTGCAGTTTAAACAAATGCAGAATACTGTTGACCTGCTTGCAGTCGCTATGCTCAGAGGAGGTGTATTATAGAGTTGGTTGCTTTTTAAAATCAACCTTCTGATATAGAAATTCTCTGTTTTACTGATTACTGCTGTTTGTTTAGAAATTAGATTTTGGTCTTATCAATTATTTATTACCATTTCAACTTGAAATTATCTATTAACTGAATTTAGCATTTTCTTAAGAGACCAGGCTGCAGCCCGAACAGTGAAAACAGATTTTGGGGACCAGTTACCATAGCAAATGCAAGCATTAAAAGCATAAAATTACAATAATTGATACCCACCCTGGGCTAAAAAGCCTGTATGTGCATCACCTATTTAATAAAAGCATCAAAGAGGGAGGAACCCCTTCAAAGTCAATCACTTTAATGACCTGTTGTTTGTGCTTTTTGTTCGCAGGAGCTGTTTGGATACAGGAAGCATCCCTGGAGGAGGGCGCTGTGCATCATGGGATACTTCCTGTCCCTTGGTTTCCTGCTCCTTCTCTTCTATTGGACGCCGGAGTGGGAGGTGTGGGCGACCTGCACCCCCTGCACCTTGAGGGAGGCTGACGTCATTCTCCTCAGGACCACGGTAGGGGCCTTGTTTACTGGACTCTTCCTGGAAATGGGACAGCTTGAGAGATGCACAAAGCACAAGACGTCCAGTAGGGTGTTTGGCAAATATTTATGGGTCTTTGCAGGGCGCAGTCCTGGCTAGAGGGCAGGGATCTCTGAGTGTGGGTGAGGAAACCAGGACTCAGTAGAAACCCTTCCCTAGAAGGGATCATGAGCATGGGTGGACTTTCTGATCCTTCCTGAACTGCAAGAGGGTTAAAGCAGCCCCAATGCTGACAGATCCTGGGAGCACAGAAGACCTTTCTTTCAGTTTTCCCTTTTTATGCTTTTCCCATTTTGTTGTTTTGATTCTGGCAACAGTTCGATGAGACCTTAGAAATTAAAAGATTAAAAGAACTGGTTTCAGACCTCTCCAGCCTTTGAACACTCTCTCTTCCTTTAATAGCACAGGCACCCTGTCTGATTCCCACTCAGGTTTCTATATGACGGAGAGATACACTGGCTGCAAGTCGCCTCTAAGGCATATTGTTGATGATGCGCTAAGAATGCCGGACCATAATGAGTCGTGCTTACTGATCCTCTCGACCTCTCATCAGCATTTGATACTGTCAAACACGATAACCTAATTGATTTCCTGGAACATAGGATGGGCTTGTCTGGGCCGGTGCTTAACTGGTTCTCTTCGTTCCTCCTGAATAGATCCCAACGCTTCAAGGTGAACCGATCCTTGTCTCATCCTGCACCGGTTACGCTGGTGGTTCCACAAGGTTCAGCACTCTCGCCCAAACTCTTTAACTTGTTGATGGAGCCTCTAACAGAAATTCTGAAATCACCCAGCATTTACTACCACATGTATGCGGATGACACCCAACTTTACTTGAAGATCGCCTCCACTGAGTACATTCAGTCCCTCATTTCAGTCCTGCTGGAAACACAAAGCTGGCTGACACGGAACCACCTGAAGCTAAATGCCCTAAAAACAGAATTCCTCCTAATCTCACCTCACAAGCAATCCCCGGTCATGGAACAATGACTGAATCAGCTTGCTGCTCTCAATTGTAGACCTCACCCCGTGGACTCAGCATCCTCGCTTGGTATTATATTAGACAATAGTCTGAACATGCAAAAGCGCATCAGCTCCCTCACCAAAGGAGCAAATTTCCACCTTAGCATCTTAAGGAGGCTCAAACCCTTTCTCCCTGCCCATGACCTAAAGGTTGAAGCGCAAGCATTAGTGATCGCAAAGCTGGACTATGGCACCGCAACGCTGTGTGGCTTGCCCAGAGAGAAAACAGCCCCTCTTATGGTGGCCCTCAATTCTGCTGCTAGGCTCTTCATGGGGACTTAAAAATACAACCACAACTCTCTAGACCTGCTGGGTCTGAAGTGGCTCCCGTATGAAGCTCGGATACAGCTGAAAATTGCATGCATGGCACACACAAAGCCATCCACTTCAAGACCCCGCTGTACCTCGCCCGGAAACTGGAGCTCTCATGTGGTACAAGAGCCTCCAGGAGTGGCAGCACCCTTTTATTCAAACCACAAAAATTCAAGAAAAAAAAGACTTACAATCGAGCCTTCTCAGGCATGGAGCAGAGGATCTGGAACTCTCTCCCCCCCGAAGTCAGAGTGATCCCTTCCACTGTCATTTTAAAATGGAAGTTAGTGGACTCTTGATGAAGACATCTCTGCCTCAGTCCACCTTCCCCACTTGACCTGGGGTTCACAGCTGCTGTTTGTAGCCGAGAGGATCTGCTGGTGTGATTGCTGGTCATTTTTTAAAATATTGTACTTTTAGCTTTGCTGACTTTATATGTTTGCCTATACCCTTCCTTGCTGCATATTCTGTAAAGCGCACTGATACCCTCGGTGGTCATGTTCGTGCTATATAAAACTTTATAAATAAATAAAATACGCCTTCATATCCTGCATAAGAGAGAGGGAGGGGGAGGTGCATTCTTGAGTTCAAAAGTCAAAATCAGCTTTATTCAGTGCAAGAAATTCCACCATAAAAGCATACTAAGCAAAACAAATCAATTAAACATTCCTATATAGTAACACAATCATGATTTTAAAAACTGAATTTTAAAATCCACTAGTTAAAAGAAACAAAATGTTCCATGGTTTCTCACCGCGTCTATGAGCTGATATCCATATACATAGCATAATACAGTACATTGAAGTATGTGCAAATTTATCAGTATATCATAAGGATACAAGAATGTAAAGTGCTGGTGCATGGAATACATAAAACGCAAAGTGCCACTATATAAAAAGCTTTTCATATAACATTGTGTCCAGATATAGGAACTACATAAAGTGCAGAGTGCCATTACATTTCAAAATTAAAGGTTGGAGGCAACACTAACATGGTCTACAGGGTTTTCATATAACATTGCGCCCAGATGTCGGATGCATCGGTACAATACATAAAGTGCGGAATGCCATTACAGATCAATGTAAAGGTTTGAGGACAAATCTACATTTGATCATCAAAGTTTTCATAAACCAGTGCATCCAAATGTGAATAATCCTTTTTTTTCCTGATTGCACATTGTGTAAATTGGATAACAAAGTTCATGATTTTCACATTTTCCAGACTGCATACAAGGCTAAACGCATATTTGTAATAAAGGACCATATTTGATTAAAAAAAGGGGTCTTAAAACTGATTTCCAATTGTCCCTATAAAAGCTCTAAAAAAGTATAAGATGCAGCGTGGATTGTGGAGACTTACCATTGCACGGGCAGTTCGGGAGTTAGGGATGGATGTATGTCAGTACAACGCGATCTTTTTGATCGCAACGCGGTTTTCACAACGCAAGTCGTTACAAGGACTTGCGTTGGAGGGAGCTGGATTGAGGATTAATTTAATTTTCTATTCCAACTCCACGTAACAGTAGGGAAGGTGTTGGTATAGAAAATCTAACTATTCCTTAACCAAGAGGGCCATCCAGCGCAAGTTGTAGTAATGACTTGCGTTGTAATGGCTGCGTCGTAAAGGTTGCGCGGTGTAAACACCGCGTTGTAAAGGATTTTTCCCGTTTCGGACACCACTTTTCCACTCTAGGGAATGCTAAAATATAGTTTAGTGTGCCGAGCCTTAGCCTAGTCAAATAACATTTATGTTGGGTGTTCCTTACTAGCGTTACATATAACTGTGTGCCCCTCTTAAGCGGACGTTCGCAGTAAGAAACAACACTGTGTTTTTGACCGACTTCTCGTTCTCTTTCATAATCCTTAGCATTAAGGTATCCCAGCTTCAGGTCGTTTTTTCTGTGATCCTGGATAAGTTATAGGGGGCCTCATTTATGAAAAGTGACGCATCGCTGCGTGAAAACAGCGATGCGTCACTTTTCACTGCGCCCTCCTTGCGACACCAATGATGCGTCATATTTACAGTATGACGCATCATGGCGCAAGGAGTTACAGATACGTCAATATTTCTGACGTATCTGTATGGCGCAAAAGTGACGCATTGCTGGAGTGTGTCACAAAAGTGACGCAACTCCAGCAATGTGTCCTTTCACATGGGGCAAGCCCCATGTGAAAGGGCTTGCGTCAGTCTTACGCCTGCTGTGAGGCAGGCGTAAAAAATGAACGCATTTGTGTCCTAGAAGTGGCGCAGTGAAATCTTATAGATTTCACTGCGTCACTTCCATGACCCTTTCTTGCGTCAAAACGCCCCCCCCTGCATACATTATACCTGGCGCTGATATATTGTGGCCCAGGGGTTTACAAAGTGACGCATCTACCTAGATGCGTCACTTAGTAACTATGGCGCAACAAGGCGCATTTTTTACGCCACTGGTGCGTCACAAAAAGTGACGCACCGGCGGCGTAAAAGTGACGCACGGCCTCATAAATGAGGCCCAGGGTTTTTTTCGATCGAAATCTACTTTGTAAGGTGTTAACAGGTTATAAATGTGCTCTAACCAGGGATTTTCCTGCTAAGGTCAAGGGCCAGGCAATCCGTAATTAAATCTTTTGTACATTTCGTTTCATCTTCAATCCATACCCCTTGCCAAAAGGTAAGGGCTGCCATGTTTATTGTGTCGCTTAGATGAGATACGGACAGTTCTTGATGAGCTATGTCGTTTGCTGTCGAGCTGGGAACAACCAATAAACTTTTTTAAAACTTATTTTCTAGAATTTGTTGGGGGCGATATTAGCTCTCCCCCAGATGGCGGCCCCATAGCAGACCCCTGAGACACATTTGCTCCGGTACAGAGCAAGAATTTCACATATGGGTTTATTTCCTATTTTCCCGGGAAATCTAAAAATACTCTCCGTAATTCTTAAATATTTCACTTTGCTAGATTCTATCAGCCAGATTCATCAAAGGTAAATGGGCTCGCAAAGGGCCGGATTCTGCGAATCTGGCCCTTTGCGAGCGCTATTTTTGCATTTGGGATTCATCATCCCAAATGCAAAAATCGCATTTGTAGAAATCGCAAATTTGTGAAGAATTGCATTTAAGGAATCTCAATTAGAGATTCCTTAAATGCAATTCATGAACCATTTAAAAATTGCGAATTCACAATCTGGGGCCGCTATTTACCGCGAAATCTGACTTCGTGGTAAATAGCGAAAACTTAGAAAAATGTACTTTAGTGCATTTTTCTAAGTTGTATGTTACACACACACATGTCCTTTGGACATGTGTGTGCGCAACACCAGTGTACATGAGCATTTCACGGGTGCTACAGGGTGTCCTTTGGACACTCCTGGCACCCTTGAAATCTCATCCTTATTTGCGATTCGCAAATTGCGAATCGCAAATAAGGAATGAATGGGGATGCCATTCCTTATTTGCGATTCGCAATTTGTGAATCGCAAAGAAGGAGGCAGTAGAAATCGCTATAATTTGTGCGATTTCTACATGAATACCGTTTTGCGAGTCCTTAATAGCGATTCCTTATTAATCCCTATTAAGGACTCGCAAAACGGGACTTTGATGAATCTGGGGGTAAGTGCATATTCCAGGTACCACTGTTGTTAAAAAGCATTCCCAAATATGAAAAAGATAAAACTCTGTTAATAGTAACCCCGCCCACATGATTTGGTCTACTCTTAGACCAGTTGCTCCCGGATGTCATTACAAAAGTTTTCCTTAAGTTTAACTGTAAGTCCTTTTCAGTCATGTACAGGGCAACATTTTCTATTGGGCATTGCAGGCCGTTTGCCGTTCTTGATATTAGGACGACATTGTCTGCATATAATAATACTGGCGTGGGACGCGTCCCAACTGTTGGGGCGTCTACAGTTAGATTTTATAAAAAAGGATCTACGTTGTTAATATATAAAGAAAATAAAAGGGGGCTAAAACACAACCCTGTCTAATTCCACGCATAACCCTAAAATCAGATGTACATTCCCCCATTTTGCCAAACCGTACCCTAGAAGTTAAAATAGTTTAAATCTGGGATAAACATATTATTATATCGGTAGAGACCCCTAGCTCTTTCAAAGTTTACCATATTTTGGTATGATTGAGTTATTTTGGTGTTTTAAAAGAAGCACCTTTCTTATATTCAGTTCCATGAGTGGAATCCCTTTGATCAGTAGAATCACTCTAACACTCCATTGCTTAAAATCAAAACGTATTACTATCTGGCAGGCGTGTTGTGATCTCAGTGCACCCCCTGGATGCACAACAGGATAGTGTCACCTTGGAGAGTAATCTGGGTATTGTTTGGCTCTCTCATTCCACCTATGCAGGGTAGAAGGTGCAAATCACTGTCAATGTGTCTCAAGAACCAGGGTACATATTTACAAGGGCATTATGTCACACAGACGACGCTCCAGTGGCCCAATGCCCTGCTCCATATTTACAAAGTGACTTGAAACTACTTTTTGTGGCTTAACACCCCTTGTAAATGTTATACCCATCCTCACAGGTATCTGCATCTAAGGAGTGTGCAATGCAGTGGTGGCTCGCATATTGCTTGCTGTGGGGTGGTGGGCGGTGCGTGGGCGGGGCAGGGTGGGGGGGTAGTAAACTCGGACATACGATGGAACGGAGGAGCGTAATAATTACTTTCCTCCGTTTCGTCGTATGTCTGAGTTTACTACCCCCCACCGCCCCGCAGCACGCCCTATGCGAGCCGCCGCTGGTGCAATGAGTATTGCTCTGGGCATTCCACCACAAAGCTCATTGCTTTTTGACATTGCCCCTGATTTACAGGAATCTCTAAATCTGAGTGCCAAAAATGAATGCCATGCAAAAGTAAGCATTAGATTGGCACAACAAGGAGAAATATTTGTATTTCTCCTCGTTTTTGCTGTTTCTATGTGTGCTGCATTCTGGCAGTTTACCATTAACCCCTTCCACGCTCATGACGAGCTCAGCTCGTCATGAGTTACGCCTGTCGTACGCTCATGACGAGCTGAGCTCGTCATGAACCGCGGCTTTTCGCAAAAGTCAGCGCACAGCGGGAAAACCCGCAGCGCGCATGGGGTTAAAGATTGTTTGTGTGCACATAAACAATGAATAATTAATGATGATTTTCTACTTCTATATGTGCTGCACTCTTGTAATTGTAATTACATTCATATAGCACTTACTACCCCTGACGAGGTGACTTGGGGCCATATGTATCAAGCTAATTAGCATTCGCAAAGGTGCTAATTTGACAAATGGTATGTATCAAACATGTTTGATGCAAAATAAGGAATAGCAAAATTTGCAATTCCTTATTTTGCGATTGCACTGAAGGATTTGCAAATTTTGCGATTCCTTAAATGCAGTGTATCAAACAAAAAATATTCAAAAAATGCCATTAAGGATTCGCAAATTACCACCAACTTCTAGTTGGTGGTAATTTGCGAATTCTTTTGAAAAAGCTTTTTTCCAAAAAACAAAATGTTTCATATGACGCCCATACATGCCCTTAGGGCATGTATGTGCGCCATATGCCCCCAAATGTCTTTTTCAGGGGTGCAGCACGGTGTTTTCTTGAGACACCCCTGCACCCTTGAAGAAATTCCTATGGGCCTCCTGGCGTATGGAAATGAATGGGTAATTAGGAATGGTAAAGAATCGCTATTTAATAGCGATTTTGTACATACATACCGTTTTGCATTTCCTAAATAGCGATTCCTTAAAATTGTTTGATGATACATATGGCCCATAGCACTATGCTCCGGAACCCAAGGTCAGTGGTTTGTCCTGTGTTATTGGTTACTGCTAGCTATTTTGTTGTTGTGTTAGGGATTTGTCATAGCACTAGAATCAGGCAAACATATCTCCACTGTTAGCTGCTGCAAGACCACCAATCCTGCCATCGACATCATTTAGGGGTCACCCGGGGTGGCAGCTGCGACCCTGACTTGCCTTTTGCTACCCTTAGCACTGCCTTTGGACCCCAGGCCTTTGAAGTGGTAATGTCAGTGCCAGGAGCACAGGGGCAGCTTTTTTATATTTTTATTTCTTAATTTAATTCTCTTTATTTTCTCTTCAAGTTTTTTTATTACACTAATAGTGAATATATCAAATATATTTCTCAGTAATAGTGTAATAAAAATGGAGTACAGTAAGCTGGAATATGCCCTTCCATGGTAGCTCAGGCACGTAAAAAAAGCTTTTAAATGTATGTTGTGTGTGTGTGCTTGTGGGTGAGAGAGTTTTATGTGTGAGAGAGTGTATATGTGTGAATTTGTGGGTATGTGTAAGTATGTGTGTGTGAGTGAAAGTGGAGCTGAACTGACGTGTGATGTCACTTCCACTACCCCTGACATTTCGATGAATTGATGTCCATGAATCCAGCCAGGTCAGTTAATCTGCTCATGGGTTGAATGGGAAGAATTGAGGCCGGTCGCATATGTAGTAAATATCAAGAACTTTACGCTGCACTTGGAGGAGCTAGCCCCCCCCCCCACCCCCTTGGCATTTTTCAAAACTTGCAGGTAATCCTACTTTCATTGCTTGATCACTCCTTATGTACATTATTCTTCTCTACTTCTCATTAAGTATATGTTGTCCATGAGACCCTAGCTATTTGCAGACCCTTGAATGAGATGAGCTTCCATGCTCCAGGTGAAGCCTTGTCTAACTTCTCCAACTTTGAACTCCCACTTCATAGTTACACACACTACGGTAGCTGGCTTTCTGCTGGTACTAAGTCCATCTCCCTACAATAAAGGTGCCTAACTAAGGGAAATCAAAATGTAAAACTATGTTGCTTTCATAGAAGTCCATTATTTTCTCAACTCACAGTAAGTATCTCCTCAGCTGGGAGCAAGTAAAAAGACATCTTCTTAATCTCTACTGTTTTCACTTTTCTTTTTAATGCTGCTCTTTTGTTGTGAAGTAACTTGTGCATTGGTTAATGGGGCAACAGATGCTTTGGAGGTGAAGTATAGAATTGGGGGAGTTTGAGGAAGAGGACATATGTTCAAGCGGTGGATATTAAATGTGTTCTATGATAAGGTTTTCTTACATCTTGTGGGTTGGTGATGAAAGCAATAGAGCATTGCTCAACTGCTATGAGTTTTACTTCCACTTCTGCTGCCCATTGACCATGGACTGACTCTCCTGTGTCTTCTCTCTAGGATGAGTTTAAAACCTACTCCAGGAAGAAGGTGCGATGGATCTACCTGTCTGCTCTGTTGACCCTATTGAGGGGAAAGGAACAATGTCCAATTACGACTGATGAGAACGACATCATCAACCGAGCAATCATAACTCCAGCCAACAAGGTAAAACTTTCCATATTTTCAGTTTCATCACTGCATGATTTTTCCATTTTAATTCAAGACTTTGTTTGGTTGAAAACTCAAACTCCCAGCATCAATAGGCCCTAGTTAGTAATAAGGGTCAGTAGTCTGAGTCAGTAATGAACTTCAGTGGCTGCAGAGAGCATCGAGCATCAATGGCCCCAGGCAGTAATGAGGGTCAGTAGTCTGAGTCAGTAATGAGCCTCAGAGGCTGCAGAGAGCAATGAGCATCAATGGCCCCAGGCAGTAATGAGGGTCAGTAGTAGGATTCAGTAATGAGCTTCAGTGGCTGCAGAGAGCAATGAGCATCAATGGCCCCAGGAAGTAATGAGGGTCAGTAGTCAGAGTCAGTAATGAGCTTCAGTGGCTGCAGAGAGCATCGAGCATCAATGGCCCCAGTCAGTAATGAGGGTCAGTAGTCGGAGTCAGTAATGAGCTTCAGTGGCTGCCGAGAGCATCGAGCATCAATGGCCCCAGGCAGTAATGAGGGTCAGTAGTTGGAGTCAGTAATGAGCTTCAGTGGCTGCCGAGAGGAACAAGCATCAATGGCCCCAGGAAGTAATGAGGGTCAGTAGTTGGAGTCAGTAATGAGCTTCGGTGACTGCAGAGAGCAACGAGCATCAATGGCCCCAGGCAGTAATAAGGGTCAGTAGTCGGAGTCAGTAATGAGCTTCAGTGGCTGCAGAGAGCAATGAGCATCAATGGCCCCAGGAAGTAATGAGGGTCAGTAGTCAGAGTCAGTAATGAGCTTCAGTGGCTGCAGAGAGCATCGAGCATCAATGGCCCCAGGCAGTAATGAGGGTCAGTAGTCGGAGTCAGTAATGAGCTTCAGTGGCTGCCGAGAGCATCGAGCATCAATGGCCCCAGGCAGTAATGAGGGTCAGTAGTTGGAGTCAGTAATGAGCTTCAGTGGCTGCAGAGAGCAACGAGCAGCAAAGGCCCCAGGCAGTAATGAGGGTGAGTAGTTGGAGTCAGTAATGAGCTTCAGTGGCTGCAGAGAGCAACGAGCATCAATGGCCCCAGGTAGTAATGAGGGTCAGTAGTCGGAGTCAGTAATGAGCTTCAGTGGCTGCAGAGAGCAACGAGCAGCAAAGGCCCCAGGCAGTAATAAGGGTCAGTAGCCGGAGTCAGTAATGAGCTTCAGTGGCTGCAGAGAGCAATGAGCATCAATGTCCCCAGGCAGTAAAGAGGGTCAGTAGTCGGAGTCAGTAATGAGCTTCAGTGGCTGCAGAGAGCAATGAGCATCAATGTCCCGTGGCAGTAATGAGGGTCAGTAGTCGGAGTCAGTAATGAGCTTCAGTGGCTGCAGAGAGCAATGAGCATCAATGTCCCGTGGCAGTAATGAGGGTCAGTAGTCAGAGTCAGTAATGAGCTTCAGTGGCTGCAGAGAGCAATGAGCATCAATGTCCCGTGGCAGTAATGAGGGTCAGTAGTCGGAGTCAGTAATGAGCTTCAGTGGCTGCAGCGAGCAATGAGCATCAATGGCCCCAGGAAGTAATGAGGGTCAGTAGTTGGAGTCAGTAATGAGCTTCAGTGGCTGCCGAGAGGAACAAGCATCAATGGCCCAGGCAGTAATGAGGGTCAGTAGTTGGAGTCAGTAATGAGCTTCAGTGGCTGCAGAGAGCAACGAGCATCAATGGCCCCAGACAGTAATGAGGGTCAGTAGTCGGAGTCAGTAATGAGCTTCAGTGGCTGCAGAGAGCAACGAGCAGCAAAGGCCCCAGGCAGTAATAAGGGTCAGTAGTCAGAGTCAGTAATGAGCTTCAGTGGCTGCAGAGAGCAACGAGCAACAATGGCCCCAGTCAGTAATAAGGGTCAGTAGTCGGAGTAAGTAATGAGCTTCAGTGGCTGCAGAGAGCAACAAGCATCAATGGCCCCAGGAAGTAATGAGGGTCAGTAGTTGGAGTCAGTAATGAGCTTCAGTGGCTGCCGAGAGGAACAAGCATCAATGGCCCCAGGCAGTAATGAGGGTCAGTAGTTGGAGTCAGTAATGAGCTTCAGTGGCTGCAGAGAGCAACGAGCAACAATGGCCCCAGGCAGTAATGAGGGTCAGTAGTCGGAGTCAGTAATGAGCTTCAGTGGCTGCAGAGAGCAACGAGCATCAATGGCCCCAGGCAGTACTAAGGGTCAGTAGTCAGAGTCAGTAATGAGCTTCAGTGGCTGCAGAGAGCAATGAGCATCAATGGCCCTAGGCAGTAATGAGGGTCAGTAGTCGGAGTCAGTAATGAGCTTCAGTGGCTGCAGACAGCAATGAGCAACAACGGCCTTGGGCAGGAATAACGGTCAGTTGTAGGAGTCAGGAATGAGCTTCATTGGCTGCAGAGAGCAATGAACATCAATGGCCCCAGGCAGTAATGAGGGTCAGTAGTCGGAGTCAATAATGAGCTTCAGTGGCTGCAGAGAGCAATTAGCATCAATGGCCCCAGGCAGTAATAAGGGTCAGTAGTAGGAGCCAGTAATGAGCTTCAGTGGCTGCAGACAGCAATGAGCAACAACGGCCTTAGGCAGGAATAACGGTCAGTTGTAGGAGTCAGTAATGAGCTTCAGTGGCTGCAGAGAGCATCAAGCATCAAAGGCCCCAGGCAGTAATGAAGGTCAGTAGTCAGAGTCAGTAATGAGCTTCAGTGGCTGCAGACAGCAATGAACATCAATGGCCGCAGGCAGTAATGAGGGTCAGTAGTCGGAGTCAGTAATGAGCTTCAGTGGCTGCAGAGAGCAACGAGCATCAATGGCCCCAGGCAGTAATAAGGGTCAGTAGTCGGAGTCAGTAATGAGCTTCGGTGACTGCAGAGAGCAATTAGCATCAATGGCCCCAGTCAGTAATAAGGGTCAGTAGTCGGAGTCAGTAATGAGCTTCAGTGGCTACAGAGAGCAACGAGCATCAATGGCCCCAGGCAGTAATAAGGGTCAGTAGTTGGAGTCAGTAATGAGCTTCAGTGACTGCAGACAGCAATGAGCATCAATGGCCCCAGTCAGTAATAAGGGTCAGTAGTCTGAGTCAGTAATGAGCTTCAGTGGCTGCCGAGAGGAACAAGCATCAATGGCCCCAGGCAGTAATGAGGGTCAGTAGTCTGAGTCAGTAATGAGCTTCAGTGACTGCAGACAGCAATGAGCATCAATGGCCCCAGTCAGTAATAAGGGTCAGTAGTCTGAGTCAGTAATGAGCTTCAGTGGCTGCCGAGAGGAACAAGCATCAATGGCCCCAGGCAGTAATGAGGGTCAGTAGTCTGAGTCAGTAATGAGCTTCAGTGACTGCAGACAGCAATGAGCATCAATGGCCCCAGTCAGTAATAAGGGTCAGCAGTCGGAGTCAGTAATGAGCTTCGGTGGCTGCAGAGAGCAACGAGCATCAATGTCCCCAGGCAGTAATAAGGGTCAGTAGTCGGAGTCAGTAATGAGCTTCAGTGGCTGCAGAGAGCAATGAGCATCAATGGCTCCAGGCAGTAATAAGGGTCAGTAGTCTGAGTCAGTAATGAGCTTCAGTGACTGCAGACAGCAATGAGCATCAATGGCCCCAGTCAGTAATAAGGGTCAGTAGTCGGAGTCAGTAATGAGCTTCGGTGGCTGCAGAGAGCAACGAGCATCAATGGCCCCAGGCAGTAATAAGGGTCAGTAGTCGGAGTCAGTAATGAGCTTCAGTGGCTGCAGAGAGCAATGAGCATCAATGGCTCCAGGCAGTAATAAGGGTCAGTAGACTGAGTCAGTAATGAGCTTCAGTGACTGCAGACAGCAATGAGCATCAATGGCCCCAGTCAGTAATAAGGGTCAGTAGTCGGAGTCACTAATGAGCTTCAGTGACTGCAGAGAGCAACGAGCATCAATGGCCCAGGCAGTAATGAGGGTCAGTAGTCTGAGTCAGTAATGAGCTTCAGTGACTGCAGAGAGCAATGAGCATCAATGGCCCAGGCAGTAATGAGGGTCAGTAGTCAGAGTCAGTAATGAGCTTCAGTGGCTGCAGACAGCAATGAACATCAATGGCCCCAGGCAGTAATGAGGGTCAGTAGTCAGAGTCAGTAATGAGCTTCAGTGACTGCAGAGAGCAATGAGCATCAATGGCCCAGGCAGTAATGAGGGTCAGTAGTCAGAGTCAGTAATGAGCTTCAGTGGCTGCAGAGAGCAACGAGCATCAATGGCCCAGGCAGTAATGAGGGTCAGTAGTCAGAGTCAGTAATGAGCTTCAGTGACTGCAGAGAGCAATGAGCATTAATGGCCCCAGTCAGTAATGAGGGTCAGTAGTAGGAGTCAGTAATGAGCTTCAGTGGCTGCAGAGAGCATCGAGCATCAGTGGCCCCAGGCAGTAATGAGGGTCAGTAGTAGGAGTCAGTAATGAGCTTCAGTGGCTGCAGACAGCAATGAACATCAATGGCCCCAGGCAGTAATTAGGGTCAGTAGTAGGAGTCAGTAATGAGCTTCAGTGGCTGCAGACAGCAATGAACATCAATGGCCCCAGTCAGTAATAAGGGTCAGCAGTCGGAGTCAGTAATGAGCTTCGGTGGCTGCAGAGAGCAACGAGCATCAGTGGCCCCAGGCAGTAATGAGGGTCAGTAGTAGGAGTCAGTAATGAGCTTCAGTGGCTGCAGACAGCAATGAACATCAATGGCCCCAGGCAGTAATTAGGGTCAGTAGTCTGAGTCAGTAATGAGCTTCAGTGGCTGCCGAGAGGAACAAGCATCAATGGCCCCAGGCAGTAATAAGGGTCAGTATTACAATAGAATTCAAGTGTGACAACAAACTTCTTGATGTTGCCAATGCTTGTAGATTGTTCTTAAACCTAAACGTTTGATGTGCTCTTTTGATTAGCATTCAGTGTGTGAAGTGACTCACTGTACGTCCACTATTTTTTTGAAAACTGTGTGTCTGTTTATGGCATTGGCAGGGCACTGCGGGGGGAAGCCGACTCTTGTAGCAGCTAGAAACCCACGCAGTTGATGTCCTATCATTTCAATAGATCCCTACTGGTTGTGTTAGACAGTGCTTAGTTCGTACACCAGTTAACAATGACTACTAAGGGAAGACGGTGAGCAGAGGGTACCATCATAACCATGCTGGTAGGAAGCATGCACTGAGGCGAGGCTCAAGATGGCCAGCACAGGGCACCATCGTAGCCTTGCTGGCGGGAAGCATGCTGTGAGGCAGGGCTCCTGACGGGGAGCACGGGGTACCATCATAACCATGCTGGTAGGAAGCATGCACTGAGGCGAGGCTCTTGAGAGCAAGCACAGGGAATGATCGTTGCCAGTAAGCATGCACGATGCAAGGTTTCTGATGGTAAGCACAGGGTACGATCGTAGCAGTGCTGGCGGGAAGTGCGCACTGAGGCAGGGCTCCTGATAGCTAGCAAGGGGTACCATCGTAGCTTTGCTGGCAGAAAGCACGCACCAAGGCAGGGCTCAAGATGGCCAGCACAGGGCACCATCGTAGCCTTGCTGGCGGGAAGCATGCACTGAGGCAGGGCTCCTGACGGGGAGCACGGGGTACCATCGTAGCCGTGCTGGCAGGAAGCACGCACTGAGGCGGGTCTCCCAAAGGCGAGCACAGGGTACAATCAAAGCACGCACTGAGGCGAGGCTCTTGACAGTGAGCACAGGGTATGATCGTAGCAGAGTGGGTAGGAAGCACGCACTGAGGCACAGTTCCTGTGGGTGAGCATGCAGTCCATCATAGTTATGCTGGGAGGGAGCAAACTCTGACACAAAGCTCCTATCAGTAAATGCACAGTGTTATTACTGTCAATGAACTTACAATGTGATAGTATTAGGAGACCCGCTGAAACATGCCTAAGTGTGCAGAGTCTGCCAGTCTGACCATGACTCTGAGATATACACATGAAGATAAGTAGCGTGCACATACATCCCTACACTTTCAACACCCTGCAAGGTATATAAAGCCATTTACTCAAATGCTGAAGAAGTGACTATGACATTAATTAGACGCTGCAGTACTTCTTACCAGAGCAGATGGTGGAGGCATTGATAATGCCATTGACGGGTCAACTCTTGTGCATCAAGCTATATCTGAAGGACCTGGTCATTATCATTTAGATTTCATGTGCACTGGACGTCCTAGGTGATTCTGTGCCACTGAGGACACAGAGCTCCAACCTTGAGATTTCTGGTACAAACCATCACAATCAATGTCCCAGATCCAAGACTACAGATCCCAAGATGCATTCTGTTTCTAAATGGAAGTTCATGCTTGGATCATGAATTCTTTGGTTTTGGGTCGTCTGCTACTCATACATCCAGTGCTGCCTGGTTCATATTGCCTGTTCTTGCCTTTAGTATGCATTTAATTATATGGAGCAAACTCTAATTATGCCATATTTGTTTCTACAGATTCGATTTATTCGGGTTCAGAAAATTCGGTATGTTTGGGACTGCTCTGAGAACCAGTTCACGAAGATTGGGTAGGTTTCTTTTTCTGTTCTCAAAGATGGAATGCGGGGTAAAAAATGCATTGTAAAGGCATGCAAAGTAGTTACCTGCGCTGTTCTGTCAAACAACCATTTTTAAACACCCACTCTAACTGATCCAGGCATGAGTTTATGCATTTTAATATTCCAGAGATTTTTGCGAATTATCTACCCCACGTATCACCACATTGAAGGCCTCCCAGAGCACTGTATTCATTCCCACAGTGCCCTTCTTCTTTTGGGAATATTTCTTGGTGGCAGTTTTAAATTCTTCTCTGAGTAGCAGCTTCTGGGGGGGGGGGCACCAGGAGTTAGTGTTTTAAAGTGGCCAGCACTCTGCTGTGCTGCTAGAAGTGGGCTCAGCACCACCAGAGAGTGAGATGAGTTTGTTCTGAGATCAGCTTCTGTCACTCAGTTGCAAACATGCACAACCCCTCCCCTCATACCTCTTTGGGATTACGTGTCATGCACCAGGGAAAAGAAGGCGGAGCCGCTATTATTTGGGGCTCTAAACCCATCAAGCGTCAATAACTGTGTGATATGTTATCAGTTGTTGCAATGCCCAACTTGCCACCTGGCTTATAGTAGCCTCCTATTTTGTCCTAGCTAGTCAGGGGCCAAGGGTAGACTGAAGTTCCCACCCCAAATTATTGAGATAAGATCTACCATTGAGCATTTCGAAATCACCCCTAGAGAGAATGCAGGTCTGTCTACATTCACCCCACTGTTTATTTTTGAGGGCACATTTCAGGATACCAGCATCCCTTCCCACCCGATAATGTCAATAGCGGCCTGGGGGCTGATGCAGCGGAAAGGGGCGTTTGCCAAATTGTACCATCAAGACCCAATGTCAACACCTTACAGCCCCTTTCACGCTGCATGTGTTTAAAACAAGTTCCCAAATTTCATTTTAGTTGTGTGGTCCTCTCTACTCGAAGGACCTTTGATCGATGTCAGGGATTGGCAAAAGATTGACAGAAATCCTTACTATGAGGACCTAAACACAGAAATACTCATTCAATATAATCAAGTAACATTAATAATGACAGACTCTGATTACTTATCAATAGGTTTTTATCTAAATCAATGTGAATGCTCATCAGGTACAATACAGCTCGAATGATAGATCATCACACAAGAGAAACGTCAATACAGTAATTCGTAATAACATCCCAAAACAGTGTCATGAGGGAGGGGAGAGGGAAGAGACAAAAGAGTAAAGAACATTTGCAAATAAGATTAATGCAAATTCAGAATATCATAGGAACCTTGAAATAACTATAGCACAGAATCCTAAAAGTCTGAAGAGCTACCCTCCAGTCGGAATAGTAAGCTAGGACACCCTCAAAAAGGAATGAGGAGCAACGTTAAAGAGTCAGGATCAGCAGAACAACAACCAGCAAAGTCAGTTAGGAAACAGCAACACAGCTCTCTCCTCTCACGAATCCTACGAACCCACTAAAAATTTGAATACTAGTAATTATACCCTAATTCACTAAACATCCACCCCCCCCCCCCATGTATCAAAACCCCAAAATTCTCAAATCCAATTGGACTAGTCCAGGGGGTGTCTGATCACTCCACTTCCAGTGCACCTAACTTTTAAAAGTTCCTTTGTCTTTAGAAAACGTTGGTTACCGTCCTTCAGCTGAGGAAACTCTCCCAGGGCTTGCATGTTTCCATCTTGCTAATGTATCATAGTCTCAGCATGAGTGTCCACATACTCCGGTCAGCGAGGAAATTCCATTAGTAACATTCATTACTTCCTCCACACAGCCTTGGCTATCCTCAGGAACTCACAAAATACAACATACATATCTTTGGAGCCTAGGTTTTAGAAAGCAAAATAAAACTAAATAGACTCTTGAGGCCTTCTCTGCAGAACAGTAAAATATTCTTTTTTTCTCCAGGAAAAACATACATGTGATTATCATTGTCACTACAAAACTCCATTATTAATGCTCTGTTAATGTTATGCATTCCGCTTCACTTTATGTACATTATTTTCTCTTTTACTTCTATCATTATTTTCTCTGACTGTTATTTCTGCATTAATCATGTGCATTTACAGCCTACTAAGAAAGTACTGGAAATCCAGATTTTCTTTTCCAGCAGGCATTTGCGCAATGTCATCACCTCATTTTAAGTTTACCACTGTTAATTTTCACACAACTTTTGTTAATAATCCACACAATGAGAAGTTTGATGCGAGCAGGTTTTTTTTTGCAAAACCCTGATGCTCACTCATAACCGGTCTCACCTGTGTGGTATCTAAACTAGGATGCAAAATATTGGGGGCGCTCCACCTCTTAGCAAAGTTGTTCCACCTATATTTTGATAAGTGCTCCCCTTATAAGAGGGTAATTAAAATGTCATGTCTGGCTAGGTGAGCTTTGCCTATCTATTATCCATTTGTTCAGGCCATGGTTGTTGCATTTCAATAGGCAGGCTCCTGAACACACTGAGCTATCTTGATAGGTTTAGTTACAAGCGATGTCTAATCCAAAGGACACTTGAATCAATCAATCAATCAATCAAGACATTTATAAAGCGCGCTACTTACCCGTGAGGGTCTCAATGCGCTGGGGGAGGGGGGGGGGGGTGCTGCTACTGAGTAGAATGAAGATCTTTCTGGAATGAGTTAATTATGTAATAGGTAAAATGACTCTCTTTGTTCTCATTTCAGGGTTCTGGAGGACAAGTACTCTTGCGCCGACATACACTCAAAATTCGGATCTGGATTCACAAGTGGAGAGCAAAAACTCAGGTACGAAGACCGTGGCCCAGGAATTGACGCACTTTCCAATTTATTGGTGTTACAATCACTTGTACTTCAGAGCACTACACTCTAGCAAAGTACTTGAGTAATGTTTCAATTAGAGCTGGGCACAACTCATGGAATATCGAGTAGCATAATTAAACAAAATTACCTTAAAATTACATGAAATTACGCATAATTCTGCCAAATGCATCTCGCTTTAAAAAAAATACCCGAAAGCTCTGTTACATTGAAAATTAAAATATATATATATATATTTTTTAAAATAACATTTTTATTTTATAAAAAGACATAAAATATTTCAAGTTAATTTTTGGTTGCTCACATTTAACACACTGCTTCCCGAGTTCGGATTTGTAGTTTTGCTCTAAAAAATTACCTGAATGGTCGGCTCGGGTAAAAAATCTACCTGAAACGTTTGTTGCCTCCTACATTAAAAGAACTGTCACTTACATTCAAAACACTGCCGTTTTGTTCACATTTGTAGTTTTCCTTGCTAGAATTACCCGAGTTGTCCATTCTGTTAAAAAAAAAAAGAAAAATCTACCTGAAATGCCACTTGAGTTCCATAATTATCTGAACACTTCGCATTAAAATTTCCCCTCAACATTATGCGATACTGCATAATGGCATAATCTTGCATATATTCCTTCACGCAAAATTACCAACATTACACCAATTGCTACGACATCATTATTTTCGCCCAGGTCTAGATTGCATGCGTTGTGAAAAAAATATTATTTCACAACCCTTCTTTGATGCTTATGGGGCTGGTTATCTGAGGTTTTCTACTGCACTTAGAGTATGTCTTAAGGATCTAAGTAGAGTTATTTCAAAATATGTCATTTCCATGCTGCATATTTTGATGTAGTGCAGGCTGTCAGTTAAAGATAGCCTAAATCAAGCACTGGCAAAGTCAAAAGGTCTGGTATTTTATATGTTGAAATTCTTCTCAATTAGCAATTTTCTTGGTGGCTTGGTTAGGAGTGAAAGGAGTGAGGGAGTGCATCTACAGAACAGTGTTTATAGTTTTTGTTAAGTAATAACCTAATACAGCATACAAATTACCCTAGCGCGGTATAAACATCTCGAAGTATTTAAATCATAAATACATTTTCAATATATTGAATAAATAGCGACATACAGCCAGTGACTTAAGCAGTTATTATTCATAAATGTAAGCACACTATTACAGTTAGTAGTATATAGTTACAACAAGTGTACAATTGAATCCAGCTGGGAAAATCGTCAGCAGAAATGTGAAGTGTCCAAGGTCCGTGAGGACTGCAAGACATTGACTCCTCATGGAATGAGTCATCATGCATTGATTCCTCATGGAATGACTCCTCATAGATGGGCTCCTCATAGATTGACTCCTCGTGGACTGACTCTACATGGATTGAATCCTCATAAATACACTCCTTGTGGATTGACTTTACATGGCTTGACTCCTCATAGATTGACTCCACATGGCTTGACTCCTCGTGTATTGACTCCTCATGAAATAACTCCTCATGGATTGACTCCACATGGATTGACTCCTTATAGATTGACTCATTCATGGAAGGACATCTCATGGATTGACTCCTCATGGATTGACTCCTCATGGATTGACTCCTCATAGATTGACTCCACATTGATTGACTCCTCATAGATTGACTCCACATGGCTTGACTCCTCATGAATTGACTCCTCATGGATTGACTCCTCATGGATTGACTCCACATGGATTGACTTCTTATAGATTGACTAATTCATGGAAGGACTCCACATGGCTTGACTCCTCATGGATTGACTCCTCATGGATTGACTCCTCATGGCTTGTCTCCTCATGGATTGACTCCTCATGGCTTGATTCCTCATGGATTGACTCCTCATGCATTGACTCCACATGATTGACTCCTCATAGATTGACTCCACATGGCTTGACTTCTCATGTATTGACTCCTCATGGATTGACTCCTCATGGAATGACTCTACATTGATTGACTCCTCATAGATTGACTCCACATGGCTTGACTCCTCATGGATTGACCCCTCATGGATTGACTCCTCGTGGATTGACTCCACATGGAATGACTCCTCATAGATTGACACCTCATGGATTGACTCCTCATGGATTGACTCCTCTTGGATTGACTCCACATGGATTGACTTCTCATAGATTGTCTCCTCATGGATGGACTCCACATGGCTTGACTCCTCATGGATTGACTCCTCATGGGTTGACTCCACATGGATTGACTCCTCATAGATTGACTCCACATGGCTTGACTCCTCATGGATTGACTCCTCATGGATTGACTCCACATAGATTGACTCCTCGTGGATTGACTCTACATGGATTGACTCCTTATAGATTGACTCCTCATGCATTGACTCCACATGATTGACTCCTCATAGATTGACTCCACATGGATTGACTCCACGTGGCTTGGCTCCTCATAGATTGACTCCTCATGGGTGGACTCCTCATGTAATGACTCCTCATGGATTGACTCCTCATGGATTGACTCCACATGGATTGACTCCTCGTGGATTGACTCCTCGTGTAATGACTCCTCATGGATTGACTCCTCATGGATTGACTCCACATGGCTTGACTCCTCATGGATGGACTCCACATGGCTTGACTCCTCATGTAATGAATCCTCATGGATTGACTCCTCATGGATTGACTACACATGGATTGACTCCTCATGGATTGACTCCTCATGGATTGACTCCTCATGTAATGACTCCTCATGGATTGACTCCTCATGGATTGACTCCACATTGATTGACTCCTCATAGATTGACTCTTCATGGATTGACTTCACATGGATTGACTTCTCATGGATTGACTCCTCATGGGTGGACTCCACATGGCTTGACTCTTCATGAATTGACTCCACATGGCTTGACTCCTCATGGATGGACTCCACATGGCTTGACTCCTCATGTAATGACTCCTCATGGATTGACTCCTCATGGATTGACTCCACATGGATTGACTCCTCATGGATTGACTCCTCATGAATTGACTCCTAATGTAATGACTCCTCATGGATTGACTCCTCATGGATTGACTCCACATGGATTGACTCCTCATAGATTGACTCTTCATGGATTGACTCCTCATGTAATGACTCCTCATGGATTGACTCCTCATGGATTGACTCCACATGGATCGACTCCTCATAGATTGACTCTTCATGGATTGACTTCACAAGGATTGACTCCTCATGGATTGACTCCTCATGGGTGGACTCCACATGGCTTGACTCTTCATGGATTGACTCCACATGGCTTGAATCCTCATGGATGGACTCCACATGGTTTGACTCCTCATGTAATGACTCCTCATGGATTGACTCCAAATGGATTGTCTCCTCATGGATTGACTCCTCATGGATTGACTCCTCATGAATTGACTCCTCATGGATTGACTTCTCATGTATTGACTCCTCATGGATTGACTCCACATGGCTTGACTCCTCATGGGTGGACTCCACATGGCTTGACTCTTCATGGATTAACTCCACGTGGATTGTCTCCTCATGGATTGTCTCCTCAAAGATTGACTCCTCATGGATTGACTTCTCATGTATTGACTCCTCATGGATTGACTCCACATGGATTGACTCCTCATGGATTGACTCCACATGGATTGACTCCTCATGTAATGACTCCTCATGGATTGACTCCTCATGGATTGACTCCTCATGGATTGACTCCTCATGGGTGGACTCCACACGGCTTGACTCTTCATGGATTAACTCCACGTGGATTGTCTCCTCATGGATTGACTCCTCATGAATTGACTCCTCATGGATTGACTTCTCATGTATTGACTCCTCATGGATTGACTCCACATGGCTTGACTCCTCACAGATTGCCTCCTCATGGATTGACTCCACATGGTTTGACTCCTCATGGATTGACTCCACATGGCTTGACTACTCATAGATTGACTCCTCATGGATTGACTCCACATGGCTTGACTACTCATAGATTGACTCCTCATGGATTGACTCCACATGAATTGACTCCACATGGTTTGAATCCTCATGGATTGAGTCCCCATGGATGCACAGTCAATGGATGTAGGATCTCTCAAGATTCCACTGTCCATGAGAAAGGATCTAATCATCAGGTCTTTTTGCAACGAAGCCCTTAAAGTTCAGTTTATCCTGTTATAATTTCAGGACTTCAAGAATGCACCGCACAAACCTGGTCTGGAGAAGCTGCTCATGCATGGACCTTGGCAGCTTGACATTTCTGCTGATACAGCACGCGCCGGGGTATTTGTTGAAGATGTCATAGGCATCGTCTGCAACGTCTGGTGAACTTGAATTTAAGTAATTGAGGAGTAAATATTCCATTTACCATTGATCAAGTAGCTGAAAGGATTATAAAAATGTCCCAAGAGGAGTCAATGTCTCCCTGTCCTAAGAAGACCGTAGGATCTGGGGGGAGTCTCTCCAGACTTGTGCACAAGGTGCGGTAACCCCAGCAGAAATGTACTACTCTGTATATGTGTTGTATGTTTTCAGTTTTTATTACTAACCAGGAAACTGTTCTTTGTAGGAAACTGATATGCGGACCCAATGACATTGAAGTAGAGGTAGTCCCAGTTTGGAAACTGCTCTTCAAAGAGGTAAGATTAGCTCCTGGACTCTTACATTGTGTAGATAACAAATAAATAAATGATACAGCTATTTAGCTGAATGGAGATTTAATAGGTTAATAGGTTTTTAACTGAGTTATTATGATGGCAGCTCTGTCAGGAGGGACACGCTAATTTATTATAGACAGTTTCAAATATTGTCTGTCATAGCTGTGGCCTGTTTCCAGTGTGTAATTTACTGATTCTGGTTGCAGCTGTGCACATCTGCTGATGGGGGATGATCAGACATTAAATATTGAATATTAACTGTCCCTAAATCTGTACTCACCAAATTAAATTCAATACAATATTATCCCAGATGCAGATCTGGGGTTATTGTATCCAGTTCCCCACCCTCTCAGATTGAGTGATGCAGTCTTGCTCTCTGCACTTTTATTTTAAAACTACTGCCCTTGAAAATCACTTGTTAATTGATTATCGTTGTTAACCTAATCTGTTAAAACAGTTTGTCTCTACTTTATCTTTACTCTACCCAGGTTCTCAATCCTTTTTACCTCTTCCAAGCTGCTGCTTTGGGTCTCTGGTTGTCTCTTGCCTACTACGAGGTTTCCAGCGCCATGATCATTATGACTCTAATATCCGTCATTGTCACGACCTATGACCTCCGGCAGGTGAGCGCCTTGAGTGGCTGTGAAGGCTACCTCTTTGGTACCAGCTCCGTAGTTGTGGATGTAGGGTCACAACTGGACAGAAAGATGACAAGGTCACCCTTCCAGCAAAATGAGTGGAAATTCCAGGAAGGCTGTTTCGATTGATGTCGCACAACACACTATTGTGTTACGTAATATTATGTTGTGTTGTGTTATTTGAGTTTGTGGAATATGGCTAATCACCCGTGAAGGTCCACCCACTGACCAGCAGAGACACATGTCCTCCTTTCTTTAGTGACTCTAAGTTTTCCTCCTGTGGCTTGTCCCTTTGTAGCAATTCTTGTGCACACCCCATCCCTGAGCCCAGGGGTCCAAAGACATGAGTCATCCCTGACATAAGGTCATCCATTGGTCGGTTAAAAATGAAAACTTGAATGTTATGAACTCCGACTGTATTTTATTGTCAGCTGAGTTCCTTGGGTAGGCACTTCATGCAAATCATCACCAAATGCCTGTATCATGTTCAATTTTAATACTGCATTATTTATATACTACAGGCTTGTTTATTTTTGAGGAGAATTTTTGTATCAAAAAGAGTATAATGAAGGTGCTTCCCTTGGATTTCCTTTATCAACCACCAGAAATGTTCAAACAGTAGAGCTTTGTTGATGGTCTTGACACCATTTTATTAGCATGGAATTTAATGTCCTGCTGAGTAGTCAAATCACCCCGTCAGGACCTGCGGCAGAGTAATGGATTCTCTAAAGCCCACGCGTCATGTATGTGGCAGGAGTTATGTTAATGTATGAGTAATAGGGAGGGGGTTGTGCCTAAAACTGACACCAATAGCGGATGCCAGGATTAGACAGTCAACGGAGAAAGGGGCAACAACTGTACCCGTTTTGCTACCAAATTACTTGGCCACAACGGGGATATACTTAGCGCATTCAAAAAGACTCTACCACTGTTTTAGGATTGGGACGTTGGAAAACAGTGAGTATTAACTCCAAGCTAAAACTGTGCTAACTCTTGTTGATGTTATGCGTACAGGCATTCAGGCCGTTTATATTCAGCTGGCCATGTTTTTCACTCTTATTCAATCAATTTTCCAATGCTGTGTCTTTGAATCTGGAAAATGTTAATTTTAAATAGATGTTTAACTTGTTTGAAGATCTATGTAATTCAGGCAAAACTAGGCCTCACACCCATAACCTGATTTTGTGAGGGGATTTCAATGCCAGATGTTTTTATTAACATGGACGGGGGGTTTGTTGTGGGACTCTTGTGGTTGGATATTGTCCAGCTATATTGTTGAGCGTGATCTACCCCATGGCCGTGAAGCATATCCTGCCCTATTGCAGTTATTCCCACATTCCTTGGAAGAGGTTGTAACTCAGTGATAGACTGACTATATGTTGCTCTGACAATCATGAGGTGAAATGTCGGCGGCTCTGACTGAGTCAGAGACTTCTGAACCCAGGACCTTTCTTTCTCAGCCCATTAAGTGATCACCTAAACCTCTTCTTAGGATATTTATCCTCTGACCCCACATATGAGGAAGTAACCAATTCCTTTATGGTTCTGGGCTGTTTCATTAGAGGTTCCTCAATGTATTAACAACCGGGCCCCTGTATGCTCCATTGGTCATACATCCCTCTGAGCTGCTTTGACCCAGAAATCTGGGAAAAGGTCAATCAATCAATCAATCAATCATATCACTTGTATAGCGCGCTACTCACCCGGAAGGGTCTCAAGGCGCTTGGGGGAAGGGGGCCGCTACTGCTCGAACAGCCAGGTCTTGAGTTGTCTCCTGAAGGCGAGGTGGTCCTGGGTCAGCCGAAGGTGGATGGGGAGGGAGTTCCATGTCTTGGCCGCCAGGTAGGAGAAGGTCTCTCTCCTTAGAACACAATACAAATTGGCTACACAAAAAAAACGAAAATATAAATAAAAAGGGTAAAGTGAGAATCCTTGGTTGTTGCATGTAGAGAGTAGGGGCGAAATGGCATGTCAGGAGTCCTATAGTAAAGCCGATGATTGACGTGATCACTTTAACATCTATCATGCTTGAACCAACTCTTGCTACTACCTGGCTGTCTCTGGGCCCGATTCACAGAACTAACTTAAGACAAAATCCTAAACTTACTACTTTTGGTATTCACAGAAGGCATTTAGTAGTAGTAAAGTTAGGGTTTTGTCTTAAGTCTGTCTTAAGTCTGTCTTAAGTCTGTCTTAAGTCAGTCCTAAGTCCGTCTTAAGTCTGTCTTAAGTCTGTCTTAAGTCTGTTTTAAGTTGTCTTAAGTCTGTCTTAAGTCTGTCTTAAGTTGTCCTAAGTCTGTCTTAAGTCTGTCTTAAGTCTGTCCTAAGTTTGTCTTAAGTTGTGCAGGGTCAGAGTGCCAGGCTGTTTTAAGGTGAGATACAATATGATGGGTGGTGTCAGTATTTGCAGGTCTGTATTGTATGTGTGCATGTATGTTTGTGTGTGTACATGTATGTTTGTGTGGGTGCAAGGGGGAGACATTCTACTTTGTATACTCTTTCATGTTAGCATTTCCTCCAGAAATCTGAGGATTTCCCATAACAATGTACCTTTTAATCAGGCGAGGCAAAAACATATGGCATTGGTGCGGCAAAGACCCCTTTGCCATTTATTCAGTGAAAAGGGCTGTAAGAGCAACTATACCAATAATTAAGATTAATTGAACAACACTTTGCAGGGCATATTTTCATGAAGGTTGGCAAACTGGACAGAAATACTTAGGGCCTCATTTATGAGGCTGTGCGTCACTTTTACGCCGCCGGTGCGTCACTTTTTGTGATGCACCAGTGGCGTAAAAAATGCACCTTGTTGCGCCATATTTACAAAGTGACGCATCTAGGTAGATGCGTCACTTTGTAAACCCCTGCACCACATTATACCTCCGCCAGGTATAATGTATGCAAGGGGGGCATTTTGACGCAAGGAAGGGTCGTAGAAGTGATGCAGTGAAATCTATGAGATTGCGCTGCGTCACTTTTAGGACGCCTTTGCGTCAAAATCTTGCATCTGCCTCACAGCAGGTGTAAGACTGACGCAGGCCCTTTCACATGGGGCTTGCCCCATGTGAAAGGACGCATTGCTGGAGTTGCGTCACTTTTGTGACACACTCCAGCAATGCGTCACTTTTGCGCTTACAAATACATCAGAAATACTGACGTATCTATAACTCCTTGCGACATGATGCGTCATACATTAAATATGACGCATCAGGAATGTCGCAAGGACTGCGCACTGAGAAGTGACGCATCGCTGCTTTCACGCAGCGATGCGTAATTTCTCATAAATGAGGCCCTTAGTCTGGTAGATGCTCAGAGTGCAATATCCAATCCCATAATCAGCCATTTCAACCAAACTAGCTTTTATTAAAAAGAGAGAGCCCTTTGTTTGGAATCTGACCTGAGAGGTTATTTTAGAATGCCATGGCTGCTGTTGGGTGGTCTTTCTGGGTACTCTTCAGTCGCAAAGCCAACTTCTCAGTCTCTCTGGGCCAAGGATTTTGAGATATTTAAGCATTGATGAGTGGCCTCAAGCCAGAACCTTGTGAAAGTTGAGTTAAGGTTATTCCATTTTCACTTTTTTTTATTCTACAAGATCTTTAAGTATTGGTAAAGTGATGCACATGATACACTGATGATTTGCAAACTGAAAGTATTTGTATGTGTGATGCCCACCTCAGAATGCAATCCTACCCCTGTTGTTAGAAAGGCTTTATGAATGTGTCTCGGATGTAAAAAGTGTGGAATATTTGTGCTCATAGTAACATGCAAATCTTTGTGTCCCTCTGTAACAGTAATCCGTTAAACTGCATGCATTGGTTGAGGCGCACAATAGTGTCATTGTCACCGTTACTGTGAAAAACGGAGGTAAGTTCATACAACTTTTCCATGAATAAGCACATTTAAAAAAAAAATCTAGAAGTCTTTGTATCCAATTCAAGGTCTTATATTGGATCAGTCTGCTTTCATTATAGCCTTTTAGCCCGCCGTAGCGGGCTATACTGGCTATTAAAGGCCCGCTCCAGCGTTAAAGAAAGGAGCAGGGCCTTAATAGACGGTATAGCCCTGCTACAAAGGGCTATAAGGATTTTAGAACATTCTGCCACTAGAGGTCTGAATGTTCTAACAAATAAAACAAATGCCTCTTGAGCCCGAGGGGATTGAAATCCCCTCGGGTTCCAGAGTCCTTTGCTAAAAAAACATTGGAATGTTGCTCTGCGGGCCTTTACCGGCCCGTAGAAGCACGGAGCGCTCCATTGTATTCAATGGAGCGCTCCACACTCCAACGTTCTAATAAAGCGTTATTCAACTGGTACGTTCTTGCTAGATCCTTACTCTTCCTCAGCCCACCTTCTCAATGTTCCTAAGATTAAGAAAATTAGTAGGTAGGAGGTCATTTGCTTATCAGGTGGGAATTTAATGGAATTACAACATTGGAACGTCCATTGAAGACTATGGAGTAGCGTCAGACTTCTACTGGTTGGTAGAAGGCCGGAGCTTAAAAATTCCAATGTTTGTCTTCCTGTTTCTCCCTTCTTGATTTAGAACATTTTGCCCTTAGTGGGTGGAATGTTCTTATAGTTTATCAGCTCTTGTTTCTCAGGGTATACCAGCTGTTAAAGGCCCTCTCCCTTGTTATAGGTTGACTGTGATGAATGGATGTATAACAAATTTGTCCCACGCCAGGAAGCACGCTTGGAAGTATAGGGTGCGTGTCTCCGGGAGAAGGATCCAAGACGTGAGTGCAGTACCACACCTTATCCTACCGCTTCACTGTGGAGAGTGATCACTTCCCCAGGCATGTTTCATGCTGATGCTCGTTGGCAAACGTTTCTAAAGGTTCACATTCAAGATATAGTAAGAATTGTTGAGTCACTCATTAAAATGGCGTTAGTGGAAACAATGGACTGTTTCACACCAAAGGTGCAGTCCATAATCTGAATATTTCAAGTCACTGAGGAGTTCTGTAAACAGGGACATGACTTCCTGATGATGAGTACCACACTGACCCTGACCCGCAGAAACGCGTTAAGGAGTGGGCAAAGTGGGCTCTGGCCCAGGTGAAGCTCTTCCAGGTGCACCCTCATCAATTGATCAGGACAGTCATGATGTAAGACCTATTTTAAAAATTCTTAGTTCCATTTTCTACTGCTTTGGAAGACAAACACCCCATACTCCCTAAATCATGCAAACCCTATGTGCCTTTCATTTGGTCCCAGGAGCATAACTCAAGCTCCTGTAGCACCTATCGCCATGGGGACCCCAAACTTTCAGGGCCCCCCTAAACCTTGAGAGGACCCAAATTAAGCCAGAAGCTAATGGATATATGTGAGATATGGCAGACTAAGGGGCCCTTTCTCACATTCAGCATGGCGGGCCCAACACCTTGCGTCACACCTTTGTTCTATCCTTGAAGCTTAATGAAAGGGAGGAGGGTGTGGCCTGTTGCCTCGTGCCATCAATGCCAGTTCCACCGAGGCACTGCCCAGTGCCATGCATTTGCAACTTTGCAGACAGTAAACTAAGATATGCCAAAAGAAGGTAAGGCGGCACACCTGAAGTATGAAGGTGGGTGCATCGCCTACACCTAGTTGCTGTTCTTGCACAGCTCACTGATTGTGAGCTGTCTGGGGCCTGGTTGAGCGTTGGCCAGTTATGGTCACTGCACTGCTCCCAGTCCTACGAGGTATGATGTAGTTGACAGTGCACACAGGCACCCTTTCATCATGGATGTTAAACTTCTCCCCTTGCCCTGATCTGTCCATAGTGAGAGGCCTCAGGTGTGAGGCTCAGTGTTTTCACATTTACACCGCTCTCCTCAAACCCCCCCTTGGCACTCAAGGGATACATGGCAGAAACCCTCTGGTCTTCAGAAAGCCCTACACCAATCCTTGCATTGCAGTGCAGGGCTCGATGAAGGGCGTGAGGAGACTTGGCCACCTCAACAGCCGGCACTTACAATAGATATAAAAAAGTTCATGTACTTATCATTCTAGAGTATCTGTTCATTAAGGAGATGTCTTGGCATCTGGCATTGGACTGGCAGTACCTGCCTCTTAATGCACTGTGGAAACTCTCTGCAAGGGCAGGGTGACCCCCTAGGGTGGGTAGTAAGGAGAAGGTCGTTGTGGTCACACAGGGTGGAAGATCAGTGACTGACTGTTGAAAGCAGGGAGTGCTCTTTCCAGCCAGGGAATATAGGGCCCGATTTAGATCTTGGCGGAGGGGAATACTCCATAACAGATGTGACGGATATCCCTTCAGATGTATTATGATCCCATTACATACTATGGAGATTGTAATACGGCGGGCGGGATAGCCGTCACATTTGTGATGGTGTATTACTTCTGCAGTGATCGAAATAAGGCCCATATTTTAGACAATTCGGGCCTGATTCACAAAGGACCTCTGTACTCGTGGCGAAGGCCCCACAGTCATGGGAGCATCTCCGCACTCATGCTGGAGGCCCCCAGTCGTGGGGGAGTCTCAGCTCTCATGGTGGGGGCCCCGCAGTCACGGAGGAGGCTCTGCACTCATGGTGGAGGCCCGCAGTCATGGAGGAGTCTCTGCACTCATGGTGGAGGCCCCGCAGTTGAGGGCGGGTCTCCGCACTCATGCTTGAGACCTCCCAGTCGTGGGGGAGTCTCTGCACTCATGGTGGAGGCCCCGCAGTCATGGAGGAGTCTCTGCACTCATGGTGGAGGCCCGCAGTCATGGGGGAGTTTCCGCCCTCATGGTGGAGGCCCCGCAGCCGAGGGTGAGTCTCCACACTCATGGTGGAGGCCCTGCAGTCGAGATCGCGTCTCCACACTCATGCTGGAGGCCCCCCAGTCCGCACTCATGGTAGAGGCCCGCAGTCATGGAGGAGTCTCTGCACTCATGGTGGAGGCCCACAGTCCTGGGGGAGTCTCCACACTCATGGTGGAGGCCCGCAGTCGAGGGTGAGTCGCTGTACTCATTGTGGAGGCGCACAGTCTTGGAGGAGTCTCTGCACACGTGCTGGAGGCCCGCAGTCGAGGGCGAGTCTCTGCACTCATGGTTATTTAATCACATAGTGTTATGAACATCTTACTAGACATCGCATTAAATAAATATATTATAAATAATATAGTGCTCAATGGTAGGGTGGGGGGGGGCGTTTGTGAAGTGGTTGGAAATAGTGAAGATATTGGAATGTGACAAAGTTAAACATACAATCTTGATATGCAGCGCATAATTACTGCTGGCTTTCTGTGGTACCAATGGCGTCTTCTAGGTGTCTTGATTTTTTTCTCTTTGTGATATCCTTCCCAACATAGTAATTGACACTGCTTTTGAGACACGATCCGTCTATCGCTAGCTCTTTTTAGAGGAGCTCCTCTGATGGTGAAATCATCGTTCCAATCTGGTGACATCATCACATGGAGCTCACCACTGCTTTAACACCAGAATCTTCCGGTGAAGGTAGTTATGTCACACAACTGCTCATTCACACTTTATTGATGTCTTAAAATGTGTTTGGCTACATTTCTTGTATCAATGTCTTAAGATTCCTTCTTGTACTCCGCCCGCTAGATAATTTTAAAACCTTGAGGTTTTTCAGAACTTGACCATAGACCGATTGTTTAGCACTTCTGATGATCAACTGATGATTTTTGGGATCTGCCACCTGGATTGAGGCTGCTCTTGCAGTATAATTGAGGATGTAGTAGCACATGATGGCATGTAGATTTGCAGGCCATGAGCCATCCTGCTCATAATGGCCCGTCACCTGGTTGCCATCTCTTGAAGCTTCCGCCTATGTTACAAATCAGGGGTTCAGTGAGGGAGCATTGCCGTGGCCTTTGAACCTCAGTAGCATGGATAGAAGTTTCCTTCGAGCACACTCTTTGGATCCATAGTGACTGCAGATGCCAGCAGCTTTTGCTGAAGCATCATGGTAAATCTGGATACACCTCATGGATGTTGAGTAAGCCCAGAAGAGAGGAAATGGGAAAGAATTATTCCTCCAATCTGAAAGCATTTCCAAAAGTGTCCCGTGGAGTTTATGCTTCTGCTCGGAAGGTACGATATAAAGAGGAAATTGTGAGTTCCAACATAATGGTGAGAGAGGTGTGTGGAACTTGACAGAGAGGGCCAATATACAGTTTATTATCAACTCTATCCTCTGTGCATTTACATCGTCTATCAGAAACTGGCGTGTCGAGTCAAGGTTGTACCCTCCCACGGTATCTAGATAGGAACCAAGGTATGTTCAGAGAAATCCATCTGCTTCAAGATATCAAACACTCATTTAATCACCTCCACATTCATTTTTTATGTTCACCAGAATTTCATATCTTAGGGTTTTTGGAGGATAAAATCAAGGACCCGGTGTTACTAAAACTTGTGGATCATGCTGAAGGACAATGTGGCAGAAGAGATCGACACAATGTTTCAATAATGGGTAGGAAGGAGTGCTTTTTCTTTTTGATTCATGTGGTAGTCATGGCCAGTCTGGAAACCCCAGCTAATTCAATCTTCCTTCTAATGGTTTGGTCAGTTTTGAGCTGAAAGTTCTTGAAGGCACTTTTAAAGGTGTTGGTAAAGACTTGTGCTTAATTGAGATGGTGCTTGCAGGGGGGGCAATTGTGTGGACCGACACTCATCAAACTTTCACCTGGAGCAAAAGAGAGAAAAACACAAAAAGGAAAGGAGAAAGACAAAGACAAAAAAACAGTGGCAATGTACAAAGTAGGAATAGAAAAAAACTTGCAAGAGTGAGACAAAGGGGCACGGAGTGTCTGGTGGTTGATGAAAGAGGCATGAGGTGGAATCAAGACTATGCAGGGTTGGTGTTCTGCAGTCCTGGCCTTCAGTTTTGCCCCTCGCCGGCTTCTGAGCAAAGCTTTGGGTTCTTTCACATTTTGCTTTATTCATTAAGCACTGGTGGAGACTATGGAAAGGTAGGTCCATGTACTCGTAACAGCCACGGGAAAGGGTTCTGGAAGAGGAAACATTGGTGACCAAGCCTCTTTCGAAAGCGTGTCCTCTTCAAATATTGGCTCATGGCAACTGATTGAACACGGGCATTAAGGATCCTTCCAGACATTCCTGGCCTTTGAGGTTGTCTTTCTCGGTGCAGTAACAATGGCCACAGACACGGAAGGAGTAAACTCTCTAAGAGCCTTCGTCTCGGGCCTTTAACAGTGGAGCAGGCCTTAAATAGCTGGGTAACCCCTTGGATGCCGGCATCAGAAGAAAAAAACATTGAAGTAGAACGGAGCTAAATTCAATATTTGACTTTATTTTTCTCTAGCACTTTTTAACCCTGTGACAGTGCGTTGGTGATCATCTTTTAGAATACATTTTGCAACATTTAACTAGAGCATATCTCCGCGGTAACAAGGAAACGTCTGCTCCTACAAATAAGTACTAAGAACCTGGGAGCCGCTTGAAGGCGTTAGACACTGTGGGACCTTGTTTGCTGCTGACTGCCTGCCATACCGGCCATACCGGGGAGAAGGAAGACTTGGGGCTTGCTCTTGGCGGTACTCCGGGACTGCGAGGACCAGGCTGCCTAGCGTCCCTAACACCGGACGCACCTGGGCCCTCTTCCCCCCACGCCTCCCTATTTAGGACTTCCCACAACCGCGCACGCGGGACGCGCGCGGGCGGCCGCCGGGCTAAGACCGGGACAAGGGCGGGACCGTTTTGTGGCCGTTCGGGGGCCAGCCCTCCAACATTTATTTGTCTGTGTAACCATTCTTATTTCAATCCATAAGTAAGTTTGTTGTCTGTGCATATTTAAATTTGATTCCAATACATTGACGCCGCTACATTTAATGGCTGCCATGCATGGAAAAAGAGCGTCACCTGACTCTGGGGGAAACATTAAGGGGACTTTGGACAAGTACTTCAGAAAGCCCGCTCCTGCGAGAAACGATCCCTTCATTATTAGTTATTAGTGGTATAGAAGAAAGTAACACTTTGGGTATTAGTGACATTACCACTTCAATTGAAACTATACCTACTAATACACGAATACCACCACCTGGGAAAAAGAAATTTGGGAAACAGGGGGTTGGCAAAATTGTTGGACCACCACCAAATAAGAGACAGAGGAAGGGAGGGGCTCAGCATAGAGCCAAAATCAGTCACACTGATTTCGGAAAGGGTAGAATAGTTACTGTTGCTCCTGTACCCATAAGTAATGTAATCCTACCCTCTGACCTGGCCCAGGTTGCCCCACATGAAATACCATCCTCCCCAAATATTTCTATATCGACTGCAGTTGGTCCAAACTTAATACCTAGCAGTATCTCTCCCCTACTGATAATTTGTCAACACTCTCCCTCGAAAATATTGAACACCTATTTAGGGCATTCACATCCCCCATATTAGAGAGGTTGAAGAGGTTAGAGGATCGATTGGGGGTTATAGAAACGGCGATCACTAATAAAACAGGACAGTTGGTAGTACCTGCAAAGCAAGTTTTAACGCCTAAAGCTGTAGTTCCTACACCTACAGTCCTTATACAAAAGGCTTCAAATCCTCCAAGTAATCTTGCGAGCAGTACTGTCCAGGGGGTAATTCCATCTAAGGCAGTTCATCAGCCCACCCAAATTAGTAAGAAGGACACCAATAAAGGGGTCAGCACAGTGGTTGCTAGAAATAATCAGGAGGTAGGGGGGAGAGTATACCCAGGTAAAGTAGGAAACCAGAGGGTCCGCCATGTTGAACTACCACCAGAGGCAGTCCCCTACGTGGTGGTACTTACGGGGGTCCCCAGGTTGGCAGACAATAAGAGGGAAGGGTTCAGCCAATTAAAAAATAAAACCATACATTGGCTCGGGCAACATAGACCGCTCCCATGTTTCATCAACAATGAGATTGTTCATGTAAGGCGACTCCCCTGGTTGGGGAGTAGAGTAAAGGATATAGAGGGGGATCTAATAATTATAAATTTCAGAGATCCAGGGGCAGTGACACACATCCTTAATTGGATGCCAAGGACCACTGGTTCACTTATTGTCCCCTGTGATTTAACCTACTTCTATCCTAGATCCCAGGTGTCTGCAATAACATCCGTTGGGGTACCTTTTGGCCCTTTTAATAACCCTCCCGGAATGCTTAATAATCAATATATGTGGCAGGATCAAAACCCCAAAATGTCAAAAATTACATCTGGATGGAATATCGTACCACATAAGGAGAATAGGAATAACTTTAGAGGCATGGACCAATCACAAAGTGTAGGTGGAATGAATCACTTGTTGCCTTTCACCCCTTTTGAAACTTCGAACAGGTTCGAAGCGTTCTCTGCGCTAGATGATTGTGAATGACGGTCGGGGCCCCCTGTTAATAGGTCTGAATCGAGGCGAGTGTCTAGCACCAGACCGATCTCCCCAATTGCCTCTATTTCCGGGCCTATGCAGGAGAATGACACAGCCTTATGTAAATTCCTTAGTTGGAATATAGCTGGCCTAAGAGCCAAAAAGGATGATCCGCTATGGATTAATTTTATCACCTCCTTTGAAGTCATAGCTTTACAAGAATCCTGGGAAACCTCATGTGATGTTTGGCTGGATGGTTTCGTTACCTTTTTTGTTCCAGCGATACCCAGCCAAGCTGGGAGAGCTAAAGGGGGCTTAATTTTCCTTTTTTCCCTCAATCTTGCGGGGTCTTTTAAACAGTTAGACTCAGGTTCCCCATATCTTTTGATTGTAGAATGGATCGTTTCTCCGATCCATTAAATTTTATTACTTAATTTTTATAATTCCTGGGAGAGGGCAATGGATACTGATCACATTGCACACCTAGAGACATTTTTATATAATTTCAGTCTCAATAAGCACACTGTATTTGAGCTAATCGTGTTAGGTGATTTTAACACCCATTTATGCAATCTTCCCTGTCACTTGGGCGAACATTTGGGACCAGCTGGAACATTTATACCCCATTTTGAACACACAAAAACTGGTGAGGCCTTGGAAGTTTTAATGGCCAGTTCTAACCTTTACGAACCCCTAAACACAGATGGGAGGGAAAGAGTCCCTACATATAAAGGATCTCCGCAAGGGTCTATAATCGACTATATATTTGCCACGCCGGTGATACAATCAAAGGTACTAACCTATAGAACAATTCAGTCACCGTATAGTGATCATAACCCTGTGGTAATGGAGACGAGTTGGGGGGACCTAAAACGAGTGGGGCCGGGCCACCAACAGGAGCAGGTAATACCTGTGCCCTCTGACCAAGGGAGAAGGCTCAAATGGGGCAAGGTGATTCCAGATGATTTTATGGCAATTTTATTGCTTAAAATTGAGGGAGAAATAGAGTTATGTTTGGATCAAGAGGCCTCTAACAGCTTAATTGTTCGAGCTTTTGAATCCATATGTGCCCAAGTTATGAAGGATCTGACTGTTATGCCCACCAAGAAAATTCCTAGTATGTCAAAATGGTTTGATGTTGATTGTTCACGGATACATACCCGTTTAATGCATGCACTAAAAGTCATACCAAGGGATAGGCTGCTTATTGCCAGCTTGAGGAGGGAATACAAAAAGACTTTAAAGGGGAGAAAAGATGAAATCAAAAGTGAAGCGTGGGATAGACTTCTTTCTGTTGATGTCTTGCGGGAAATCATTAATCATCCTTTTTTTGCAGATGAATTAAATGTAGCCACCGACTGTGTTATCCCGGACGAGAAGTGGGTGGATCACTTTAAAGATGTCTACGGCGAGAAGAATGGTATAGCCCAGCCCCGCCAATTGATAGCACAGGCCTCCCCCCCGATAGTCTTTTTAGAGGAGGAAGTTTGAAAGGCTATCTTGGAGACCTCAAAAAATAAGGCCCCGGGGGCTGATGGTGTACCTGCAGACCTATACAGATACTCCCCGAAAACTTGGTCTCAGATATTAACTAAAGTCTTTAGGGCAGCAAATGATAAGGTGTTTCCAAATACCTGGGCAATCTCCATCATAGTGCCAATTTTTAAAAAAGGAAAACGCGATGACCCGGGGTGTTATAGACCCATTTCCCTTCTTGATTCGGCCATTAAGATCCTGGGCAGAGTTTTATTGGCTAAACTTAGGGAAAATTTGGAGGCCTGCGGAGGGCTATCAAACATACAATATGGGTTTAGGGAGAAACGAGGCACCCTGGACCAATGCTTGAATCTGCACCTTCTAACTGCCAAATATGTGGTGGCCGGGGAGGGTTCCCTTTACTTGGCCTTTATGGACCTCTCCTCGGCCTTCGATTTGGTAAATAGGTCCAAATTATGGTCAACTCTTCTTGAGATGGGGATAGACTCTTCCCTGGTTGCTTTTTTTTTTTTTTTTCTTTTAAAAACCTTTATTCGAGCAAGCAGAAATGTACAAGGATGGGCCTACAACCACACGGGCCAGCCGCTAAAAAGGAGGAGAGACATATCACATAAGCCCGCAGAGGTAACCGTCAATCAACAATGCAATACTCCACATTATATACAGGACCAAAACAGGTTTTATATATATGAAAGAACAAACATACAAAAAGGCGAAAGTGTATCACTGAAGGTCAGCCCAAGGGACGCAAGGGGGGGACAGCAGCGGAGGTGCAGTAATAATATCCTAAGCACTAAGGGGTGTAGAGCGGGGGGGGGGGGGAGGGGGGCAGAGATCAGGAAAAAGAAGGGGGGAAGAGCCGGTGACACCAGCTCAGTCCCTATATGAAGATTCCGGGAACGCCAGCCTAAGGAGATAGGGTAATCTCGATAGTGTCCACAAGGGGAGGAGTACAAATGTCGCCACGGTATTCGTTCCATTGACCCCACACCTTCACCCATGCCCTGGGTCTACCCCTGGCCACATAAACAGTTTTCTCACGGAACATGGACCAATCCATATTATCCTCCCATTGCGAGAGGGCAGGGGGCCTGGAGGCCCCCCAGAGTTGCGCAACATCTCGCTTCGCGATCATATAGCCCAGGGTGGCCCATCTAGTCTGTGCCACCGAATAGTCCGTGGGCTCCCAAACATTCAAAAGACAGCGACGAGGTTCCGGTCGCAAGGATATCCCCGTCACCACAGTCATCAGATCAAGCACGGCTACCCAATAAGCAGCCACCATCGGGCACTCCCAAAGAATATGCAGGAAAGTAGCACGCAAACCACATCCACGCTTACACAGTCCATCGGAGGAAAAGCCCATCACCATCAGTCGCGGTCCCGTCACGTACACCCGATGAAGGATCTTCAATTGGACCAGACGGAGTCGAGCCGGTATAGCCACCTCCTTCGGAGAGGAGAGGGCCGATTGCCAATCCTCATCATCAAGTTCCAACCCATCCCCCATCCACTGTTCCCGAAGTCGGGCCAATAAGTCAGTCCGATTGTTGATCAACTTTTTATAGATCAGGGAGATAGTGCTATCAGGAAGATGTCCGTCAAGGATACGGTCTTCAAGTGGGGAAGAGTCAGGCGGAATCTCACCAGGGGCAAACACCGAAACCAAAGCGTGCCTGATCTGTAAATAACGAAAGAATTCCCGACTACTCAGGCCGTAGTCAGCCTGGAGGGCCTGAAACGGGCGCACAGAACCCTTAGAATATACATCCCCCACTTTAGAG
Organism: Lissotriton helveticus; assembly: GCF_964261635.1. Classification (NCBI taxonomy): domain Eukaryota; kingdom Metazoa; phylum Chordata; class Amphibia; order Caudata; family Salamandridae; genus Lissotriton; species Lissotriton helveticus. The sequence continues at coordinate 7,289,979 of NC_136072.1, forward strand.
ATCCCAATCAAGTCCCAACGGTCAAAACCCTTGGAAGACCAAAGACCGCCCAGACGTTCCGAAGCATAAAGCGGCGTCGCCAACGTCAAGCGATCCTCCCAGCCCAGGCTCACATTCGCAGCACGCCACACTGTCAAAGCAGTCAAAGTAGGTCCCATAAGATGGCGCCCAGCGGAGCGAGAATAGAGTACTCTATTAAAGTCACCTCCCGGAAGCTAAAGTTTATCCATCTCAAACGCCGGATTACGACCCGGAGAGAACATAGCGTGATTAATAGCGGACAGATGGGAAGCCCAGTAGTATCTCTTAATATCGGGGAGCGCCATGCCCCCATCGTACCATGGGATGGAAAGTTTCGCGAGAGCAATGCGCGGTCGCCCATCCCAAATAAGTTGCCTCTGAAGGCTCTCAATCTCCCGAAAATAGGTCTTGGGGATAGGATCATAATAATTCTGGAGAGCGTAGAGAAACCGCGGTAGCGACATCATCTTAAACAGGGCCGCCCGACCCAGTGGAGACAGGGGAAGTTTGCGCCAGCGGGCAACGTCCAAACGGAGCCTAAGCAACGGGGGAAGGAGATTACGATCAAAACGGAGGGACGGATCCAAGGTAACGAACACCCCCAAGTATTTGAAACCATCCCGGACCACCTGAAGAGGAAGTCTACTCGGCAACGGAGGCAAGATACCAGATAAAACGTATACACAGGATTTAGACCAGTTGATGATGAGGCCTGAGTTAGCGCCAAAGGACGCAAGAACGTCAAATAAAACAGATAAAGACTTGCGAGGGGAAGTAAGATACAAGAGGATGTCGTCCGCATAAAGCGAGACGCGGTCTTCGAAGTCCGGGGCCCAACGAATACCTTTAAGGGACGGTTCCCAACGGAGCCAGGCCGCCAACGGTTCAAGAGCGAGCGCGAACAACAGAGGGGACAAGGGGCAACCCTGACGGGTACCCCTGCCCAAGGAGAAGGGGGCCGACACTCTACCGTTCACTACAACTTGCGCCAGAGGTTCCGCGTACAACAGCCTAATCCAGCTAATAAACTCGCACCCGAATCCAAATTTCTCAAGTGTCGCCCATAAGTAGGGCCACTCCACAGTATCAAAGGCCATGGAGGCATCCAGGGACGCCAAAATGGCCGGTTCAGTCAAAAGCCCCGCCCTCGCCAGCGCGCCGTGGAGGCGACGTAAATTCAGAGCAGTGTTGCGATGCGGGATAAAGCCAGACTGATCCGGATGGACCAACTCCCCAAGAACAGAAAGGAGACGGGTCGCCAAAAGTTTAGCCAACACCTTAGGTTCAACATTCAATAGGGATATGGGCCTATACGAGGAACAGAGGTCACGCGGTATACCCTCTTTGGGAATGATGATGATTGTCGCCAGACGCCGATCATAGGGAAGCATGTTCCGCTCACGAGATTCTAGAAACATGGCGCGGAGATACGGCGCCACCTTATCGGGGCATAACTTGTACAACTCAATAGGCAAACCGTTCGGGCCCAATGCTTTGCCCGAACGGAGCGATCGAACTGCATTGGCTATCTCATCATTCGTAAAAGGGGAGTCCAAAGCAATACGGTCCAAGTCGGTGACACAGGGCAAAGCGATATCACGCAGAAGAAGGCGGGAGTCGGCAACATCCCTCACAGACACGGGAGCATATACCACACGGAAATATTCCGCAAAACGATCAACAATGGCGGTCGGATCTATCACATTCTCACCACTCGCAGACTGAATCACGGGCACCACACGATTAACTCTTTCTTTCTTGTCCAACCATGCTAGGAGTTTGCCCGCTTTGTCACCCACATCGTACAATCTGCCCCGCTGCTCACGAAACATCACCTTTGCAGCGTCAGTGACCAGAGATTTATACGCAAACTGTTTTAGACCCAGGGCATGGAGTTTGTCAGGCGTGACACCAGATTCCAACTCGTCCTCCGAAGCAGAGATCTCCCCCTCAAGGTCTACCACCTCCTTCCTCCCAGCCCTCTTAGCTTCAACAATCAAGGAAAGGGCCTGTCCACGAATCACAGTTTTAAAGGCCTCCCACAGGGACACAGCCGAAGAGACCGACCCCTCATTTTCCTGGAAATATGAATCCATGGACTTGAGCAAGAGGGTACGAGTCTCAGGGGAGGAAAGATACCAAGGGTTAATGGGAGCCACTCGGCCCGCCGCCTCTACCCCCACCTCGAAACGAAGCCAGAGTGGCGAGTGATCAGAAATACCCCTCGGCAAGTGTAAAATCTCACGAACCGCCGATGATTGGGCCGCGGGCATCAGGAAATAATCCAGCCGGGACAGACTGCCATGGGCCCCAGAATGGAAGGTGTATTGGAGTTGAGTAGGATGCAACAGTCGCCAGCAGTCCACAAGGCCAAAGGTATCTAAAAACCCACCCAACCACTGCTGAGCCTGCGGGGTATCTCTAGGGGGATGGCGATCGTGAAGGCCGGAAAGCACCGAATTAAAATCACCGGCAAGAAAGAGAGTGCTATCAGGGAGATCCAACAGAACACGGCCCAAGTCAGTAAAAGTAGAGGCCTGCAAACCCGGGGGAACATAAACATTGAAGAGAGATAGGGTGCGGCCTTCATATCTACCCACCAGGACAATATATCTCCCACGGTCATCATGAATCACCTCATCAATAGCCAGGGGGAGGGAGGTTCGAACAAGAATACCCACACCCCTAGATCCGGAGGTAAACCCTGAGTGCGCCACAAGGCGGTAGCCCCATCTATTCATTGCATAACAAACATTACCAATCAAATGGGTTTCTTGCATGAAAACAATGTCCGGTGACAAACGTCGTATACATTTTAAGACCACACTGCGCTTAATACGATCTCCCAGGCCATTAACGTTCCAGGAAAGAAATTTCAACCCTCTACCCCCCATCCCAACCACCCGAGCCAAGACCCCCCGTCCATGAGCTAGACATCAGAAACAGCAGCAAACACAGGAGCAAATCGCCTTGAAAACAACACACAGAAAAGAAAAAACTTCCCAACCCCCCTCCCCCAAACTGAAGAGAAACACCCCCCACCCTGCACCCCTGCAAAAAGCTAAAGAGCCACCCCAACCTGCAGTGTGCCTGTCGCCCAAGAACCCCTATTCTACACAAAGACCCCGGAGGAGGAAAGGTCTCCGTTCCATCCACCCCCCGACCTCAGCAAGAACAAAAAAACCAAACGAAAAGACAGAATGATCACAATGTAGAGGGACGCCGGCCAACACTCCTGAGAATGTATTCAAAATAAGACAGAAGAGCCGAACAGTTAGATCTCCACACCACCTTCGGCACCGCCAGGGTGAGCGGCGGAGTCTGTCTCAGGAGGACGGTCAGGCAATGAGTCCAGCCAGTCATTAACCGCATCTGGCCGATCAAAGAAAAGGGTACGTTCATTGTATTCAACCCGGAGTCTAGTGGGAAAGAGCATGGCGTAACGTAGGCCCCGATCCCGGAGACGTTTCTTGGCACCACGAAACTCCATACGTTGTCTCTGAACCTGTTGGGAAAAGTCCGGGTAAAAGTTCACCGTAGCATTCTCAAAGGCCACCGGGCCCTTCACCCGCGAGGCCTGCAGGATAGCGTCCCGGTCTCTATAATGAAAAAGCTTCGCTACAATGGGTCTCGGCGGGGCTCCCGGCTTGACTTTGCCCCCAGGAACACGATGTGCACGTTCCACCGTGAAAAATTTCGTGAGACCAGAAGGGGCCAAATGGTTCAAGACCAGATCCTCGACCAGGAGATCCACCGAGTGGGGTTCAGGGTTTTCCGGTACACCAACCAGGCGAACATTGCAGCGGCGCGCCCTATTTTCAAAGTCCTCCAGGCGACGGGTCATGAAGTCGTTCCCCCGACGGAGATTTCCAATCTCTGTTTGGAGCTCCGAGACATCATTCGTAAGGCTAGAGGATTTAATATCCAGTGATTGTACCCTCTCATTCGTCTTGCCGAGATCAGCACGAATCAGATTCACCTCAATAGCCACGGTGTCAAGTTTGTGGGCCAAGGCCTCGTACTGTAGGCCGATGGATTCCCTCACACCCGAGATGGCGCCCATGATATCCTGTAAGGAGGGCTCCGCCGATTCTTCCAAAATTCGGTCGGACGCAATACTAGAACCAGGCAGGGCAGCTCCGGGGGACCCCTTAGAATGGGTATAACGGTCCATGACATTCGATTGAACTGGAGCTCCGCGCAGAGGTGTTTTCGTCTTGCGCGTCTCTCTGTCCCCTCTGCCCGCCATTTTGAAGATGCGTCACAGGGCAAGCCACCAGGTTCGACGGGCCCGACACCCAAAGTACAGAATCAAAAGTACATAAAAAAGGGGCACAACTCGGGTAGAGGTCGCCAAACCAGCAAATAGTTCACATGAAAGCCCAACAGCCGATCTGCCTCCAAGTCTCAGTCGCAACACGACATCCACAGCCGTGGCCCAAGTCGGAACGGAATCGAAACCGAAACTTAGGAAGGGGGGACCCACAAGGCCAGATCTCCTGCCGTTGTTGTTCAATTGCAGGACGGCTACAGTACCGCACCCCGTCCCGGGCGCACCTCAAGGGCGGAGCCCAAAAGTTCAGAGCACCATAACTCAGGAATACGAGATCCAAATCGATTTCTGAAAAGTGCCAGGGTAATCAGCCAAACGTCCCCTACACGAATTCTTGCAAGAAATCAGGATTCAGCCAGGATAAAATGTCGGGAGCGGCGAGGGTCCGGAGAGCGCTGTGCTCAAGCGGCCATCTCGGATGCCCGCCAAGCTCCTCCCCCCCCCTGGTTGCTTTTATAGCTTCTTTACACCAGGAGCTATTCGCCAAAGTAAGGGTCACAAATGAGGGGAGATGTATGGGGACTTTCAGGTCAGAGAAAGGGGTCCGCCAAGGGTGTATCCTGGCCCCCCTTCTGTTCACCATTTACATAAATGGGTTGGAAAAACAGCTGGAGGAAGGGGGTGCAGATGTGCCGCGTGTGGGAGGTCAGCCGATCCCGGCCCTCCTATACGCAGATGATGCGGTACTGATTGCCCGTACAGGCATCGGTCTGCAGACACTATTGGATTGTTTCGGCTCCTTTATGGAAAAACTTGACCTGAAAGTAAACGCGAAAAAATCCCATACTATGATAGTGGGCAAGCAGAGAGGGAAATTAAGATCTAAAACCTTCAAATGTAAGGGGGAGGTGGTTTCCAGGGTCCCGGTTTTTCCCTATTTGGGGGTCCTTTTTGATGAAAGGGGGTCTTGGGCCCCACAGTTAAAGGCAAAGAGCTTAGCCTTGGCTCGTTCAACAACTGCCTTGTTGGGTTTTACCAAAAGGTTGGGGGCCAGGCCAATGGAAGCACTTTTGAAGGTTTATAACACCAAGTGCATCCCCATTGCCACCTATGGGGCTGCCCTGTGGGGTTATGTTACTCAAGAAAAAATCCAAAGGGTAGAAAATAGGTTAATTAGAACATTGCTTTCAGTGCCAAAATCGACCCCTACATTCTCTATTCACGAGAAGTAGGTCTGGGTTACATTACAGACAAGCTGAACCTGGCACCTCTTTTACTTTGGGCAAGGACATGGCTGAATCCAGAATTAACCTTAAACCATCTTATTCTGGAGGACGTCATGTCTTTGGACCATGCCATGAAAATACCTTGGTTGAAGTTTTAAAAAAACACATTTTCAGCTTTGGGTAGAGTGGAACTTTTCTTATCTCCTCGCAACATTAAGAGAGAGGATGTAAAGTGGATTAAAGTCCATTTTACAGACAGGGTCCGCCTTAGTAGAGAGGGGAGGGAAATGATGAAACCATCCATAAGAGCTCATGCTATGTTAACCACTACCCCAACCCTGGAACCATACTTGAACTTTGTTACCAGACCCCTTCACAGATTTTTATTAACAAGATTCAGGTTCAATTTGATTCAATTTTCTCTAGGTTATTACCCTTCATGGAATCATTCGAAAGATGCACACCCTTGTGACTGTGATAATTTCTCTGAGCAGGATACCATGCATTTTATGATGTTTTGTGGGTTTTATACTGCTGGTAGGAAAAAACATCTATTACCTGTGCTGAGGGAGGCGGGTTTTATTCAAGTTAGACCTGCTTTAATTTACCTCCAGATGTTGGGCAATATTTACATTACTTTTAGTGTGGCCAGTTTCTTAGCAGAAGCTTTCCGTTATAGAAAAAAACGAGCTCCATTGAACATTTTATTGTAAATAAGGTATCTTTTATTAGTATTAGACACAATGTAGTTTAGTAAATTTCAGGTTTATCCCGCTGTTGTATTATTTATGTAATGTGATTTTAATGCATATGTATTGTATGTGCTTTTTATGGTTTCTTTGAAAATCGAATAAAGCGTGCTTTGACTGACTGACTGACTAGCTGGTACAGCCCGCTACGGCGGGCTAGAAGGCTATATTAAAACATTGGAATGTGGAGCACTCCATTGAATACAATGGAGTGCTCCAGTGCTCCTAATGGCCGGTAAAGACCCGTAGAGCAACATTCCAATGTTGCTTTTGTTCACTTCTATTGCTGTGAACAAATGCCCCTCAGAGCTCAAGGGGATTTAAACCCCCTCAGGCTCTGAGACGCCATTGTTTTATTTGTCAGAACATTCTACCCTCTAGTGGCAGAGTGTTCTAATAGCCTTATACCCCTTCGTTGCTGGGCTATACGGGTCATTAAAGTACTGCTCTCTTTTTAAAGGCCCTCGCCTTTGGCTCTGGCCTTTAATGCTGGAGCGGGCCTTTCTTTAGCAGCCGGTATACCCGCTACGGTGGGCTACAAGACTATAATAATAACTTGATAGCACGGATTTATAATTATTCGCAAAAGTTAAAAGCATAGAAATCTCAAATCCAGATTTCTAGATTTCTACGAACCAAGACATAAAACAAAGTCTTTTCTTCTTTTTTCAGAGTACAAAGAGGTGGAATCCCGCACTTTGGTCCCCGGGGATGTGATTTTATTGCCCGGAAACAAGCTGTCCCTGCCGTGCGACGCTGTGCTCATCAGCGGGACGTGTATTGTGGATGAAGGCATGCTGACAGGTAGGAACGCTGCAGGTGGTCACCATTATTGCTGCAATATGTTCACATTTTTCCTGCATGATAAAAGGGGTTACAATGCAAGAACTGCCCCCTCCAGCTGGGAGTGCAGCTGTTTCTGCACAGGGGGCCCTTCCTTGTCCAGTAGGGCGCCCCCTAGCCTCGACAATGTGTTACTCAAGTTGAATTCCAGCTCTAAAAAATATTAAATGACACAATTGCAATTGATTTTTTACTGGTTCACTTACGGCCGATAGCTTTTTGGGTCTGGGATCATTTAAGCCAATTGCTTTTTTTAATCTATACGTTACAAATAAGCCTTGGCAAAGCCAATAGGAGTGGGTTGTGCATGCTAACAGATGCAGTGTTGGCATAACAGAAGGAAAAACTCAGAGGGGAGCCATCAGTAGAAGGCAGAGGCAGTATATTTGTAAAGCAGCCCATTATGCAGTTGGGTGCAAGCACTGGAGGGGGTACTGGAGAATATATCCAGACTACAGCGCCATTAGAAGAGAGAGGCATACATCACCGGGCTTTGCCAAGAAGTGATTAACAAAGTCCCAAGTCAGTGGTGGAAAGGGGCAGACCAAAGCCTAGTCTGTGTAGATTGTTAGCTTGAGATCTGTATAAAATCCAGACCTCAAGATACCGCTTGAAACCTTTAGTCGTGAGTACCTAGACTCAAGTACATTTTTCCACATCAAGTTAGTGGTCTAGTCTTCAACTAGCCCATAGACCATTAAATAAGTTAAGAAGAAATATTTTGTGGTTTGTTACAGACAGTTCTGGCAGGGATATGAGCTCCAAAAGGGAAAGACAATGGCCTAAAAGCCTAAAAGCCAGACTCTTCAAACTGAGCTATTGATGCTTTTCTGTGTGGTGTAGTGACACGTATGAGTAAACTATTTCATTGGTGTTGGGCTACGCCATCTCTCGCAAACATTTTGTCTTTACCCTCCACTTTTTGCTGAAATTCATCTTTGTTGCCTCTAGGGCTCTGTGCACTTTACCACTGCTGACCAGTGCTAAAGTGCGTGTGGTCTCTCCTCTACACATGGTCAAATTGGCTTACACCTGATTGCCATATTTCATTTACTTATACGTCCCTTGTGTAGTGGTATACCACATACTTAGGGCCTGTAAATAAAATGCTTCCAGTTCGCCTTCAGCACTTATTGTGCCGTCCACTTAAGTAGCCCCTTAAAACTTGTCCCAGGTCTGTCATTGCAGCCTGAAAGCAGTTTTAAAGTGCCAATTCTACTTGGAAAGATATCACCCTTGCCAAGCCTTACATTCCCTTTTATTACACATAGGTCACCCTAAAGTAGGTTGTAGGTAGCCCATAGGCAGTGTGCATTGTAATTAAAAGGTTGGACATGTGCTTTTAAGTTTTACGTGCCCTTCTACTGAAAAACGATTAAGCACATTTTTCTAAGCTGTTGCTACAAAATCAATCGGTTTGTAAGCTTTGATTTGCAACAGATAAATATTTCATGTTTGGTGTCTGGAAGACTGTAATTTAAAACACCTTTTAATGGTTAAGTCAGATTTTTAGTTACAATTTTAAAAATGTAACTTTTAGAAAGTTGGCATTTTCCTGCACTAGCTATTTGGTGCCTGCTGCCGTTTTGTGGGTCACATGACTGGATGTAGTTGGACGTTATTTATTCCTTCCAGACAGCCACATACGTCATTAGTCATGCCTACATGGGCCATCAACTGGCAGGATGAGGGGGCAGAGCTGGACACAGCCTCACCTGCAACCGATTAGACTGTGCCCTGACTTCACACAAAGGACTTGCCACCACTGCATTTTTCATGTAGCCAGCTTTGAGCCAGGGCAGAGGAGGCAGAAATTGTATAGAAACTGTGCCTACTTCAAAAAAGTCACCACGTATAAAAAGGGGAACCTCAGACACACTATAGTAGTGGTGGTCAGTACTCGCGGAGTTTCACGCCACGGATTTCCACGGAGTTGCAGAAAAACTCCATGAAATTCCGCAGAATTCCACCAATGGGTGTAAAATATGCAGGTTGAGCTGCAATTGAGCATCAGTAGTGCAAGCAGTGCTGAGAATCAGTGCGAATAGCCTCATGTGTTGCGCAACAGTGCGTTGCCTTTCAAGTTGTTTTTTTCTGCTGCTCAAGTAGAAAATGTACTCGAGAGGCAACGGATGTACTCAAATAGCTGCCCTCTGACCCCAACTGTTCACGAAGGCTGGTGACCTCCTTGTTAGAAAATCGTGCTACGGGATGCCAGATCTCACTGCCAATTCTGCAGGCAAAACGCAATATTACGCCCACCACCACTTAGTTCACCTCCTGTAGCTGCGAAAGGACTCTCAGAGGACTGCCTGCTGCTGTGGCCTGCTGTGCACTCCACAAGACTGCTCTGCTGCACCTGAAAGTGTGACTCGGCTGCCTGGAGCCTGCCATGAACCCTCAGAGTCCTGTCCTGCTGCTTGGGCCCTGTTCCACTGCTTGGACCCAGGACAACAGAATGACTTGAAGGGACGGCTACATGGCCTCCTGATCGGAACCTCAAGGACAGAAAAGTCTCCGACCATCTTCAACCCGCACCTGGAGCCAACCTGCCTGAGTCTTAGCTCCCAAAGTGGTGCCCTTCCAGACCTGGACACTTGTGGGTGGTGCTACAGGTGTCCACATAGTCAAAAGCCACAACTTGGGATTTTTGGTTACAAACTGCTCTGAGAACAGAGGAAAGACAGGGATAAAACTGCTCATCTATCCGCCCAAGGTGCATCACATGTAGGCCTGACTTCGAGGCAGCTCCCACTACATTCTGTTCAGCAGCAGCAAATCCTGTTCAGCAGACCTTTGCCAAAGGGATTTCCAGACTCGTTCCACTCTCATCAGCTACAGCCACCAGCGTCATCCCGGTGGAGATTTTCAACTTTCAAAAAAGACACTGATTCCCAATAAAGAAATCCCTGCTACTTCGTTCAGTGACTCCCCGACAATGATTGCTCCTCCTCGTACACCACCTGCAGCCTTGACCCGCAGAACTGCTACCTTTCTCAGTGAATTTGGCGCAATTTCACCTAAATCCGAAAGTAACTCTTGTTCTAGTAGTTGGGGTTTTCTTCTTTTGATGTCAAAGAATGTATTTAAATTTGCTTTCCTTATTCTAAATTGGTGTGGGAATTTTCTTGTGTTGTGTTTTCACTTTACAACTGTTTGTGTACTGCATGAATACCTCACTCTCTGCCTCTAAGTTAAGCCTGGCTGCTTGTGTACCAAGCTACCTGAGAATTAAGTGTTGGGTAATTTAGTGACGTTTTGTGGTCCACCTTGACAATCCCTGCGGCTGTTGCTTGATCAGGGTTAACGCCCCACTCAACCAACAACCCAATGTCTCACAATTGGTATCACAAAGATAGGGAAAAGGCAAAAATAACAAAATATGTCATAGTATTCCATCTGAATAAGAGTGTCTACTTGTGCTCAGCCATGGCCCAATGCATAATATCGTCTATTTGGTGCACTGATCTTGATATATATAGATAAATACATCTAAAAACGTATCTTGCACAAATAAACTTTCAAGTGCATCTGATTGTGCTCCACACATCACAAAAGACTCCAGCAAACAGTATTTGTAAAAGTGACAAAGGAAACCAGACCAGGAGAAACCAATTTTCTTTAATGAGAACTGAATCAATTTTCTGATTCTAGATCTTTTCTGCTGATGCCACTGGTCCAAATCCTGAGAACTGCAAAGACCTTTCCTGCTCTTTGTATCACTGCAAATCACTAAAATAGATTATTTAATTCCATGTATTTCCATGTCATAAGCAAGGCCACTGGAATTATGGGTTTGTGCAACTGCATTGTTTTTTGCATAGTTATTGATTTGCTGCATTTTGCCACATAGTCCATCGTCTGCAGCATACTCTGCAGATTTTAACCAAAATAATGCTTTTTGTGCAGGGGACAACCCTTTGCAATAGTTGACTGGTCAACTTTCAGCTTTTTTAGCTATGTGGTGGTGTTAAACTGGTACTTAAGAGAGCAATCAATTCCCAGACAGTGTTAGCAAGTGTAAAAGTGGCAAATAAATGAGGTGCTACTGTCACAAAGCGTGCCACATTATGCTGCATGATTTGCACCACCCCGATGCATAATCATCAGCTGTCGCATAATTCCAGTGGCCCTGGTTATAAATTAATCTGGATATTTCAGTTAACCTGAGACAGGATTTAACATTAGTTTTTTGGATTTTATTGAAACATATGATATTTTGTAAATTAAAAAATTACTCTACATTTGCCACAGTATGGATTGTAATGTGCTCAGTTCTTTTACTTGTAAAAGAATTGTGTCCCATTTATGAGATGTCTGCCGCTGATTTAGAGTTTGGTGGATGGGATACTCCTTCACTGACGTCTCTTCTGCCGCATAACACGCGCATTGTGCACTTGCACTTTCATTCGCGCGGACGGGCTATCTGCCACTTTGTGAGGGAGTAACCTGCCCACCAATCTCCAAATCATGACCTGTGCCTCCTTGTGAGGCAGACCCAAACCCTGCTCTCAAGGAGCTGCTTTTCCCAGAAAAGGGAGCCAAGACATCTTTCATGTTACTCCTTCTTTTACCTCTTGTACATTACAACTCAGTCTTCGAAGCCCCACTGTGTGCAATGTGGGATGTAAAAGACTCCTATCCAGATTTGGCGTGGGTGAATATTACAGCATTGAAAGTAAAATTTGGGCAGACAATTATTTATTTTATTGATTTTAAAGGGCTGGCGTGTTGCCTATTGCCGCAAAGACCCATCGATTAGACTGGCTCAGTGAGCAATAAGTAAAGACGGTGCAGAGGAAACACAGGTTGAACATCAGGGGACCGTGTCAGACTCGAGGCCCGATTCACAGAACTAACTTAAGACAAAATCCTAAACTTACTACTTTTGGTATTCACAGAAGTTAGGATTTTGTCTTAAGTTTGTCTTAAAACAGACTTGAGACAGATTTAAGACAAAATCCTAACCTAAGTCTGTCTTAAGTCTGTCTTAAGAAAAAATCCTAACTTCTATGAATACCAAAAGTTGTACGTTTAGGATTTTGTCTTAAGTTAGTTCTGTGAATCGGCCCCAGGGCCCGTAGCAAGGGTCTAAAGCGATGCGCTGGAATCTGGTGCATGGCACCCTCTAGCGTGCAGTCACAGTTTTTCTACATTGCTGGTTCTCTGGCTGCATATGAGAGCACCAGGGGTTGGCTATTACATATGTGATGGGGCGTATCAGGAAGTGATGTCAGAGGATGATCAGATGCGGGTCACATGAGAGATTGTCATCATTATATACTAAGATGGCCGGCCAAACATACATGCACACTTAGAAGTGCACAAACCAGTCCTCCTCCCCCTCCCGTGGCCCGCCTCTCCCTAAGCACGCTGGCTCAGCCAGCAGGTGAAAAATGAAGCGATGACAGAATATAGGGGCATATTACCAACAACTAGCAATAATTATCGCTATGTTGGTTTAGCGGCGATATTTTTATCGCCGAGCTGCGGCAATTTTTATCGCTTAGGAACCTTGCTATTATCAAGGTTTATCTCCTAAGCGATAAAAATCGGCCGAAATGCATGAATATCGCTGAAAAGTCAGCGATATTCATGCACTACCGAGCTAATGCTCTTGGCCATGTTATCCACCTCCCATTGGATAACATGGCTAAGAACTGCTCAGGAGCAGGTGTTAGCTTTTGGAGATATTCGCGCTTAGCGCGAATATCTCCAAAAGTTGGTAATAGGAGATAGCGATGTTAGCGACTGTTTCCAGTCGCTAACATCTTGGCACGCCTACTTTGCATGTCATTAGTGATAAATATCACTGACATGCAAAGTGGGGCCCAAGATGGTCGCTATCTCCTACTAGCTGTCGCTAACTGGTGTTAGCGACAGCTAGGTAATAGGCTTTCTTGGCTGTTAAAGCCAAAAAAGCGGAGATAAACCCCCTTGATAATATGCCCCACACTTTTATTTTTCGCTTGCTGACTCAGGGCCAATCGGGCGACTCTCTTCCGCCATTTCGTAGGAGCCGCCTCTGATTATATATGACACACTGATAGCCCTTAAATATTTACCCTTGTTGTTTATCCAGTTAGTGTAGCCTTCCTGTACCTTTTCCTAATGTGATGCATACAACCTGGCCTGGCAGTTTGGGCTGGGCTGTTCCTATGGGGAGCAGGGTCAAGATTGATTTGCATATGGCTGGGACTGGACTGAAATGGAACTTGCAGCACAAGAACGATGGATTTAGGCCCAGATCTCTGTACTGGGGTGAATGTATGACATTGTTCTGCATTCTGTCCATCTATTGTTCTTTTTTCATTTGTCACCCCGAGTGGGACGGGTATGCTCAGACGTGAGTCCCGTGCTCTCCACACAACTGGAGTCAAGCTATCCTGGCTGATGAGGGGTGATACCCTGAAACCGGTCCTTGGATGCTTGATTCAAATCCAGGAAGGACCTGGCCTGGCAGTTCATGCTGGACTGTTCCCATGAGGCACAGGGTCAAGACTGATTTGAATATGGCTGGGTCTGAACTGGAATGGCGAGCAAAAAAACAATGGATTTCGTCCCAGATCTCTGTACTGGGTAAATGTTCGACATTGTGCAGCATCCTGTCCATCAATTGTTCTTTTTGCATCCATGTGGTGAGGCCTCAATGGTAGCTTGTGTCACTGGCCAAAGCCTTTTTCTCCCATCTGGGGCTCGATGGAAATTGTCTGGAAATCGCAATGCCAATCCCTCTCTCTCTCTCCCCTCTCTCTATCTCTATCTCTGTCTCTATCTCTC